>NC_135179.1:2187546-2787546 GCF_041146795.1 Maylandia zebra
GCCTGAAAGCTGGGGCCAAAGGTCAGAGTGTGAGGCGGTACCTGCAGAGCGCTGTTCAGGAAGCAGCTGTTCTGTCCCGGCTCGTTGCTCAGCCCTTTGCTGGGAGCGATGGACGTCGTGGTGCGAGGTGTCAGGATTCCCTGCGTCCCAGCCCCACCTCCTCCTCCTCCGCTGACACCACTTCCACTGCTGTCTGATGCAAAGTAGTTCCTCTTCCACGACATATTCCCAGTTTGTTCTCGTCTTCGCTCCCTGTAGGGATCAACTTCCTGTCGCGTATTCTCGCTTCAGTGCAGATTGATCCATTTCCTCCAGCCAAGAGGGAGGCAGAGATAAAAATATCCAGAAACGAAGAACGTGAAGTCAAACAGGAACGTTAGCATCCAATAAAATGTAAAAAAACAATAAATCGTCTGAACGTTTGACATGTATCAGTTATCTAAAATTTCTCACTTCGGTATTTCAGGGAATAAAAGGCTTCACATTCTTAATGAGCATCTGTTTACAGGCTGAATATTCCACACGCACAATTCCCAGTATTCCCAAAACCCTCTGCTGTGTAATCGCAGGATTCCTGCCCTTCTATCCACCCTTCAAACATCAGCAAGAGCAGGTCATCCTCATCGCCGTGGCCACGGGGCTGAGGTCGGACACACACTCAGGTCAGAGGTCAGAGGTCGAGTGCAGGCAGCCAATCGGAACATACCTGCTGGAGAGAAAGAGGACAGGGAGGCTTTAGAGGAGGACTTTATTTACCGTCGCGCTCGTTCATGCTCTGCCTGACTCCCCCATCCTCACACACACCCAACCTTTTGCTCATCAAACGCAGAGACAAACGTCTCTGATATTCTGTGTGGACCGATTGAGCCTGGAAGGATGAAGAAACTGAAATGTCCCGAGAGCAGCGCCCAGCTCCAACACATCAACACAAAGGGTGCTGTAAAGCAGTTCGAGGTGCTGCGACGTCCCCAAAGCTCACAGGAAGTATTTCACCACAACAGAAACCTGTAAAACTTTGTGTGCATCCATCGCCTCGACCCCTGATACCAAACCCTGCTTTATTCTGCAGCTCCATTTGATGAGCTTGTGAGCGTGCGTTTGATTCCATTAGACGTTAACACTTAAATCTAAATGACAGTAAAACACTTCCTGCTGTTTAAAGCCCAGCAGGGCCTCAGCGGACGTGTAACACCCTCCGGATTTAAAACACGTGCACGGTTACTGATGACATCAGCAGAAGCGCAGCAGGGCCCGAGCTGTGTGCAAACTGCAGGAGCAGAGACATGAAGGTGTGCTGGGTAATGACAGGCTGCAAGGCTGCCATTACTCTGTAATAACTGGCCTGTGAAGCTCCTCTAAGACCCCAGACTGAGATAATGTTAGGCCTGTGCAGTGCAGATGCTGTAATGAGGAATCCTCCTCCTCACTGCAGTCACCCCCTCTCCACTCCTGCCCACACCTCCCTCGCTCACTCTCGGTATTGTTCCCCCACGCAAGATTAAGACAGACGCAGATGTGAAGATATACAGATGTTAGAAAACCAGACATGAGACACAGAAAGAGGTGGAGCCAGGTCGATAAGGGAAACGGGCTCAGATTTGGGCCTAATGACCTTTAACACCACCCTGTCCAGACTGGAGCTTTGATTCTGATCATGTCCTCATTGGTTAAACCAGACCCAGGCTTCACCTTTGACCTTTGAGCCTGAAAATGAGCTGCTGTGCTGCCTCAGGCGGGGTTCAGTTTGCTCAGACCTCAAAGGCGTAGATCTGTGAGTCGGCGTCTAGGAGGCCGTTTCCTCTCCTACGCAGCGCTCTTGTGAAACAGATGTGCCACAGCCAGGCGGGTTCGCACATTTGATCATTAACTGTCAGACTCGATGGGCGTTCCGGCGGGCGGAGCGATGCTCCTGAAGCGTTTCCCTCTTTAGCCTCGGCTGTTTCCATGCAAACTGCCCACTAAAGCCAAACACTCACACAGGTTATGAGTCACATGGTGTGCATGTTCAACAGCTCACTGAGCTCAGCACGCGCTCGCCAGCACGCGCTCGCCAGCACGCCTCACACGACCAGCACCACCTGCACCAACCTCCTGGTTCGAAGGATCAATGCAAAGGTTTGGAGCAGGGTTTGGGTTAGGAAAGGGTTACACAACGCAGTGCCTTCTGAAGTGGTGTGTGTCCGTGTGTGTGTGTGTGTGCCTGTGTGTGCGTGCATGTGGTAATCTGCAGGTCAGAGCAGAGGGAGGTGAGGAGGGATTAGCCTGATCAGATGCGTCTGTCTGGTCAGGATTACGCCGTCTGTCTGCGGGTGTTTCTGTGCAGGACCGAGTCTCCGTGTGGACACTTTTCCAAAGGAGCCATGACAGGTTCAGAACTGAGACCGGTTTCATAAAGTCCAACTGAGCACAGACTCAGGCGGGCGTTTGAATTCACCTCGCTGAGGTCAGAGGTGTTCTCTGTCTGGCTGTAAGCCCGAGGGTTAGAGGGTTAGAGTGAAGCAAACAGC
This sequence comes from Maylandia zebra, assembly GCF_041146795.1. NCBI lineage: Eukaryota > Metazoa > Chordata > Actinopteri > Cichliformes > Cichlidae > Maylandia > Maylandia zebra. The sequence continues at coordinate 2,190,054 of NC_135179.1, forward strand.
GTGGGCTGCATCATCAACAAACCACTGCTGTGATTTCTGCCTTACAACACGTACAGCTTTGTTTATGATCTAAGAGGGTTCAAATGATTTTAGCGTGGTGAGTGCAAACTAACAGCCTGGATCATTCGACTGCCTCTGCGGCAGTGAAATGTCATTTAAAGGAAAAGAATAAGAGCAAAAGGCAGGCTGAGAGGCAGCGAGGAACTCATGGAGCTCAAGTGAAACTCGAGTGAAACTCCGAACGACTCGCCTCACTTCCTGCGCAGAAAACTAAAATGTGACGAGGACCAAACGACACGTTCATGCTGCACGATCTCTAATCCGGTTCTCCCAAACCTGCTGCATGGCAAATACATACAGCAGGTAAACCAGCAGGTGGCACTACAGCTATTATTCAATCCAAGACATTTTTCTCAATGAAAGCGGCTCCAGTGCACTGAGACACACCGAGGCACTGAGGGTCGCTGCGCTGTGGACATCCAGGCTGCAGTTCCTCTAACGTCCATCGGAGGCTCCAGCCTGTGAGTCAGTGAGGGACACAAGTTTGAGTTATCTGATAAATCCTGAGCTGAGGCCGACTAGTGAGGTCTTTGTCAGACACAATTCTTTTCTCAGGCTTAAAAATAATGAAGTGGGCAGAGCTCCGGGCCTACAGGTGATGACAGAGTGATTAATGAAAACTCCAAAGCTGACCAGCAAACAGGTGAAACAAAGAAAACCAATCGTATCGCCCGCTCTAACACTTTTAGGGTGTTTGGGTTTTTACCTGTAGACTAACTTCCTGTTAGCGATTAGTGGTAGCACAGGTTGGAGGTCATTTCCTCTCCCGGTGAGCGCCGAGGCTGATTTAGTGTAAAACTGGTTATGTAACAAAACGGCAGTCTGTCGCAGAGGCTTTACAGCCACACACAGACACACACACAGCGATATAATCACCTCTAATTCAGCAGGCTGGCTCGGTGCTGCCTGTGTGCAGGCTGACCGCGGCTGCACTGGGAGCACTGGGCAGAGTGGGGGTGCTGGGATAAAGCCGGGGGGTTGGGGTGGGGGGGGGGCATCGATTTGATTCGGTCCGTGAGCTCACGCCTTGTTTTCAGACTCGCAGCTCCTCATCAGCGAGCAAAAACAACCAAACCCAGGTTTTTTGGTCTCTGAGACTCTTTAAAAACGATTCACCAAATAAACAAAGACCACAATGAAGTTAAGAAACGAACGATGACGTAAATATAAAAACAATAAGCCTCAAACAATGAGCTGTTTGAGGCTCATTTCAACTTATTAACCTAAAGTCATTTTAAATCTGCTTATACTTATTATGCCAAACATTACATACAATAATACATACAATACAGCTATGTTCTTGTCATTTGATATTTTAATGATTTTAATGCTCATTTTTAATATAAAGTACCATAAAAATAATTGACATGCAGTAACTAGTCGATTTATCATTAAGGCTGCCACAAACGATTATTTTGATAGTCGACTAATCAGATCATCATCCATTGGACGTATAATGAACAGCTTATTGCACCAGCAGCATCTGCTCTTATATAACTATCATTAGCTTACAGCTTTAAGTGTGTAAGGTCTGTGCTAACTAAAAATAAAGACAAGATGATCGTTTATTAAATTTAAATGAAATTTGCAGATTGTTTCGGTGAAGTTTAATAAACTCCTTGCTATCTAAAATATAACAGGACACTGGAGTAAATTCTGGAGCATCTCACACTTCTGATAATCAGTTGTCTGCTTGACGTTTATTCAGCTGTGTAAAAACTATAACTTTAATCTCAGACAAACCGATTTACTCAGGAACAAATAAAACACTGAAAAAAGCCAAACAATAACATTTTAAGTTATCTAAGTGACTCATATATCATGTTTAACCTGAGTAGTGAAAGACGGCGGTGGGTTTGAAAACGATTTGCCGGGAGTCCGGTGTTCTCACGGCTCTAGTGACCCTTGACCCCAGCTAGCTATCGAGCTAGTGGGTAACAGACGTCTCCGAAAACGTTGGAGCGCTTTTGAAAATATGCGGTGTCCTGATAAACTGAGCAGATATTTGAGGTTTACACAGCTACATTCTCGCCTGAAAATATGTTAAACGTTTATTTTGTGACCCAGAAAGAATAATAAGAGTAACATTAAAACTAACTAGCTGCCGCCATTGTTGGAAACTGAGCTGGGCCGCGCTATGAATTCTGGGACACAGCTTCTTCTTCTTCGGGTTTAACGGCAGCTGGCATCCTTGTACATGCAGTGCTGCCATCTTCTGTTTCAGTCCGTTATTACACTCTTAAATCCTGCTACTTATTCCTGCGTCTTTCAGGATCTTACAAAGCTTCAAACGACGCGTCGACTATTAAATCAGTCGTCGACGATTTTGATAGTCGACTAATCGTGGCAGCCCTATTTATCATAGTTGGAATTAAATAATAATAATGATAATAAATAAGCACTAAAAGTTTGTTCTTGAGCTTATTTGATTTTTTAAATGCGATTTATTTTGTCCGCTTCGGTGCTCTGTAGACGGCCTCAGACACAGGCTGTTCCCTTTGCTGTGCCTGGATCTTTGCCCACAGGATGAATCTAATAAACGCTCTGTGATGTTTTCCGGCAGCTGGAACAAATCGATTGAAGCTCGATTCATGTAAAGTGCAGATTCTCGGGTCCTGCGGGACTCCCTGGAGCCTCCGCTCAACATTTATTCATCAAATTAAAGTCAATACTTGTAAAAATGAAACGTGCCAGATGCAGAAAACACTCAATAATGAGGAGGTGACGGACGGCGGTGAGAAGAGGAGGAGGACGCGGTTTCTTTAAAGGCGTTTAACGGCAGCCGAGCTTAGATCTGTGCAGATCCCCGCTAAGACGCTCTCCGGGCAGACCCGGCGTCGCTGACCTGCTTGGCAGCTCGTCTGGAGGAAGATTTGGGGACTAATGACTAAAAAGGAGAGCTCATGAATATACAGCTGTCCTTCAGCGCCGCCACGGCCCCAAAATAACTCGGAGAATTTGGGAATGTGGAGCACTTCAATCACTTAATTCCACTCAGTGAAAGGAGGAATTAGCTTTTTGTCGTCTCCCCCGTGAGGCTCTCAGACGAGCCGAGGACGACGGCCTCAGCAGCTCTCAGAGTGGCTGCTTTTTAAACACCAGCAGCAGAAGAAAAGACGCCTGCTGTCACTCCCATGAATTCAAGTCATGTTTTATTCACAATCGGTCCAAAAAATGATGTTTACATGTTGTAATGTCTGCAGGTTTGGCAGCAGAGTGATGCAGACGATGATGTACATCAGCTGCATTAGTGAGTCAGTGCAGGCGTGTGGCTAACGTTAGCAGTGTTTCCTGATTTTAAAGTTGATTAAGAGTAATGCGTCGATGCAACTTGATGAAAACACAGATTATTGTCTGTGATGAAAAGAATCCTGTTTCAGTCGAGGGAACCAGAGCGGCACCGATCCGGTGTCTCACAGATGTTTCAGCCAATCACAGGAAGTGAAACACCAGCATTAACCTGTAACTGAACTACGCTGTGGACACGTGACTGCTCACTGCACCATCTTGTGGTGCAAAGTGGTATCACACCAAAGTACAGCACGGCCCTTTGTCCACACTTCGGCTGACATCACTGCGGCACAATGCAGACATTTTCCTTTCTGCTCACTTTGGAAGGTTTTTAACTATTTTTAAAGACACATATTTAAAATAAGCAGCCCTAACGACGCCAGCGTTCTCATTTAGCCTGTCATTAGCAACCTGCCAAACTTTGCTGAGACCTGTGAGAGCTTCAGAGGTCACGAGTGGGGTTCTCGCAGACCCACGCTTCCTGCTGGAGAATATTTACAGCTCGTCTCAGGCTTTGAGTTCATTTTAATGATTAAAATCACAGATTTATCATTTTCTTTCAGTTTGTTCATCATTTCCAGGAAGCGCGTCGTAACGCTGGTATTGAAACGTGCGGTACAAATAGAGCTGGGCGATATGAGATTTTTTCATATCACGATGTGTTTTTTTCATTTCAGGCGATAACGATATCTATCACGATATCAGCCAAATAACTATATTTGTAAGATTTAAATGTGCCGTTGCTCACAAGTAAAATGTGAAATAATCAGCAGCTTGTTTTTATTTAAATATTTATTTCCCATAATAAGTTCAACAGGGTAGATGTACTTAAGGAACATGAGACTTTTTCAGCTAAATAAAGGCAAATATTGCAAACTACACAAGTTTCAAAATAGAACAAACGAAACAGACCAAACTGTCAATTCCACTTAGAAACAAAATATTAATTCTAAAAATAAATCTTAGTTTGTTTTACAGAAGAACAGACAAAACTGACTAACTTTTGTCAATATCAAATAAACTGAGAACTAAAAGGAAATTCTCAATCTCTCCTTGTTGTATAGCTGAGCTTTTCAAACAGTTTTAACAGTTACTTTAGTCTGACAAAAGCCGAATGACGAATTAGCGCTTCCAGTCAGAGACTGAGGCTACGTCCGCACGTACACGGGTATTTTTGAAAACGGAGATTTTCCGTTTTCGTTTTAAAAAATAATCCCGTCCACACATAAAGGCAGAAATGAAGGAAAACGCTGCTATGAACATGCCAAAGCAGCAGGTGGCGCTAGATTCCTAACCGTGCCGAAATGTTGGCCAATCAGAAGTCTAGAAGCCTCGGTGGGAAAAAGTAAACAAAGCTGGGGCATAGAAGCAGAACAGAGTCGTATGTGTGGAGGGACAGTAACTGTGTGTATATGTAAGCATTTAAACACTGCAGAGAGTAGAATTAACAGTATTGTAGAAATTCATTTCACCGAAACAATAACGTGGCGCACAGTGTGACGCATGCACCAGTTTATTGTATTTCCAGACTTGCTTTCGGCACAATTTACAGTGCACGCTACTCTGTTTTTTGTCAGACTTGAAATAGCCGAAATACCTTCACACTACGGAGCTTCTCTGGCTCTTCCGTTCGACAATCTCTCCGGCATTGGAACCATCATCTGTTTTCTCTTCGGTCACGCTCGGTTGATTTTTCTAGTCGGCACACTCATTTCCTCCATTACCCGCTGGCTGCTTCCCAAACAAACACACGTGCGGCTTGGCACTTGTGCTGTACGTAACAAGTCACGTGACGTGACACTGCGGCTGTGATTGGTTCGGCTCTGCGCTACTTAATTTAGATTGGCTGACCTTTTTTTTTTTTTTTTTTTTGTAAGAGGACAAGAGCGGCGAGGTCTATCGCGATAGCTTAATTTCTCTATCGAGTAAAAGTTATATCGCGATACATATCGTTATCGTTCTATCGCCCAGCTCTAGGTACAAACAAACTTTATTATCACTGTTATTATCTGTTTGTGTCTGAGCTGGAAAATCGTTTTACTGCACGTCTGACGTGTTCTTCATTCCCTGATCAAAAATCTACAGATTTCAAGTCTGAATATTTTCCAACAACACTTTCCAACTTTAGAAGCTGTTACACAGATACGACAATAACAGCTCCACGGTTAATTATTCTCTCAGCTCTCACTCACGTGTCTTATCTGCAGTCCGGTGTTGGGATGTCAGCCTCAGATGTAACGATCAGTGATTATGATGATGATGCTGCTGCTCTGGTTTCACTTCAGAAACAGGACTTTAAAGCTTCTAACTCACAAACTTTTTCCCATCACACCCTCTTCTCTCAAAGTATTGTTCTAATTTTCACTCTCCACATTCCTCACAGCAGCAGCAGCTCCATCAGTTCAGTGAATCAACAGTAAATCATCCAGACTGGGAGGAGGTCTTCCTCCTCCTCCTCCTGTTCTTTCAGCACATTATTTTCCCATGAATACTGCTGAATAATGTTCTTTAATTTAAACCTCAGTGGCCGCCCCGGCACACTACATAACTCACATTTCCTGCAGGACAGTGAGAGCTGCTGCACCTCCTAAACTTCCCTGAGAGGTGGAGATGCTTCAGCCTGATGGAGCTGCAGTGAAACCAGACCTACAGGTTGTTTTACTCCGATTAAACCTGCTTCTGTTCACGATGATTCATTAAACCACAATCGGTGACCACCCATGTGTGGAACATGAGAGCAGCTAGTTTTGTAGTTTTTGGCTCTGAAATCTCATTTGTTACACGAAAATCTAAGAAACCACTCGTTCCATCGCATTTTGTCGCACCGCGCCAAACTCCTTTTAAAAATATGGCACTTTAATGTTTCTTTGCTTGCTAAGCACAGCACACAAGGTAAATAATATTAAAGAAATGCCGTTTTAGAAATCGGGAACAGCGCTTTAATTCGGCTGGTTCAGTTCCAGCCCACACTTACATTTCATAACCAAACAGATCTCTTTAAAAGTCCCAGCCTGTTGTTCCCGGTGATGAAGAGCAGCAAGGATCCACGGATGGAGTTGGGATCGATGACATAAAGATGAGGACCGGTGTGTACGCGGTGTGTGAGTGACCCCGACACACGGAGTCGGGATCAAACCCGAAACGTGCGCAGAAGCAGCGTAGCAGTGCGGCGGAAAACCCGCAGTTTTTAACCGGAGTCCGGCGCGCCGCCGGGGCTACATTACATCACTTCTAGCAAACTTCACGGGAGAACAATGAGGGCGAAGCAGCTTCGGCGGGCCGGGCTGACCCGGGCACAGCCTCCAGCTGCCAGCACGGACTCCGGCCGGACGGGGAGCCCGGCAGCGCCAGCGGGTCCCGGTTGTGCCCGGTACCGACAGCCTGGTGACACTGCTGCGTTTCGAGGCTCGAGCTGAACACGCAGGCGAGAAAGCGGAAACACGGAGGCATGAAAGGAGCTCACCTGTGGCCGGAGCAGCGAGGCAGAGCCCGGGGGAAGGCGGCCGGCGTGTCCGGGGAAGGAGCGGCGGCGGAGGTTATTGTGTTTGAAGCGGCAGGACGGAGGGGGAGGGGTTACTACCTGCAGCATGGGGCGCGAGCACCAGCGCGTGCGCCGGTGCGATGGTGTGTGAGCACGTGAGCGCGTGCGTGCGTATGAGACGGAGGCTTCCGAGGACTGCTGCTGCTCCTCAGGGTGATTCAAGTAAAAGTCAAGCAAAGGTCCTTTACTGAACCGGGAAAAACACCGGAACTAAGCTCCGTTGGTCACGCTCATGTGTGTTACACCTGCAGTAAAACACGTCACAAAGTGTGCACGCTCAGCCGCTGAGCCAGCATTACCTGTATATAAAAGATGGACATTTTTGCTGCCAAGACAGAAGAGCTCTGTTAGGACGAGAGGGTGGAGTTACAGACACTGATAGGTCTGTGGTACGGTGACCTCACAGCAGCCATGTTATTGGTCACACAGGCTGTATCCCAATTCAGGGTCTGCAGCCTTAAAGGCCGCATTTTAAGGCCGATTACGTCACCGCGACGCAACAAAGGCTGTCCCAATCCAAAGGAAATGCGGCCCTCAAATGCGTCCTTCATCTCCCTGAATTTTAAGGACGTGGTGGTGTAGACTTCGTGGCCCAACATATCCCAGAATGCATAGCGCGGCGGTGGGTGTGGATAATTTTGCCGAAAAAAAACGGCGGATGAGGGGCGCCTGAAGAGTGAACTTTAAGTACTGAATATTATGTCACTTATTGATGTGCAAATGTTTAATAACGAAGAACATTAAAACATTACTGTTGGCCACATGTCGGCAAAGTCATGTGACATTAGTGACGTTTGTGCTAACTTGGTTTTAAAGCCTTTACTTTCAAATATACGCCGTTCAATAGCTGAGCTTAATCTTACAGAGAATGATCAAAGCTCATGTAGAAACAAACACATGAACAAAAGATTTTCTCCTTCATTTCTGTCAAACACAGCTGTATGACACGTTTCCAGCTGTTAGTATCATGGTTGCTAGGCAACCTGGGCAGTGCAACGGAGGCTAGACCGTCCCATTTCACAAGCCTCGCACTTCCGGCCTTAGCGGTCTTTAAGTACGCGGCCCTTGAGGATCGTTGAGGCTGCAGACCCTGAATTGGGATACAGCCATTATGTCATTAAAAAGGCTCCATCAGCACAAACACAAAGCTAGCAGCTACAGCTGTCTGTGTCACCATCCACTTGTCAGTCACAGAGGCCACGCCTCTAATAGTCATTTGTCTCTGCGTCCTGAAACGAACCCCTGATAAACTGTTAGTCTCCGTTCTCCACTATGTAAAACTGTGTCATCTGCATATAGAGGTACTCTCCTTCTCTACGTTCCTCTTCGACTTCCTCTTATCGCGTAACAAAACTTTAATATAGCTGTAATTAAGGTGGAAATGATCATTTGTGTATCAGACTGTAAACATTTCTCATGTGAAGTTTTAACATGAGTCTATGGGGGCTGACTCATGCTGGAGCCTCTGCTGGACACTAGAGGAACTGCAGCTTTTGGGACTAGAGCACTGATGCTTTAAAGTTATCGTTTCGCCCCCCAAACGTCCTCGAGTGTGTATATCTAACATTTTTTCTCCCTCACTCTCACTAAGTAACATGCAAGCAGCTTGTATAATGACGTTTGTTCTGAAGTATGCTTTTACAGTAAATCTCTGGTACCACCCGTTTCTTTGATCCAACATGTAAGAGCGGCTAAGGGACATTTGTTGTGTTTTTAAAAAATGATGAATGTTTTTGTGCTAAATGTGTCCTAACACTGGACCCTTTAGGGTATATTTAAAGTAAACACATGGATTTACTGTGAGATTAGGTGAATTCAGTATGATCACATTTAAATAAAGTCATGAGCTTATCAGCACAGTTGTATCTGAAAACAAGTGACTAATCTGGGAGTGTGATGGTGAAAATAAAGACCTGCAAGCTGACTGTGCAGCACGCAGCAGTGCTGAAGTCATCAGTGTGTGTGTGTGTGTGAGGCTCTATCGACGAGGTTATTGATCACATTCGGAGCACAGGAGGACACTTTGGGCTCAGCTCTGACTGCAGGAGCTGCACAGGGCTCATGATGCGCACGTTTAAACCATCATTCATGGTTTTAATAAGTAAAAGTCCTTTCTGTTCCTTGAGTCGGCACACACACTGACATGGACAGATGAAGAAAACGTGGGGCCCGGGCACAGCCATAGCAACCCCCCCACACATACACACACCCCACCTATCTGTGAGAATACAGAGTTAAGACCTTCACTGGAAAGGGCATAAAACAACTTGTTCTTATTTTTGTCCATTTTTAGTGAAGTTAAAAATCTTCGGTTCCTAATGAATTTGGAGAAACGGAAAAAAGAAAGAACCAGAAAACACATTAAAATGCTGCCCCCTGGTGGTGAAAAAGCAGAGGGTTCTTACCAAACTGCAGCTGGAGATGATTTTAATGACACATTTACTGCTGTAGCTTTGTCTATAACAATCCAGCATCATAGATATTCAGTGATGTCAAACATAAGGCCCGGGGCCCAGAACTGGTCCTGCACAGACCCCTATGTGGCCCACTGGGCAGTTTTGGAAAATATGAAGCATGGCACAGATTTTGGGCTTGTAACTGAGAGCTCCACCGTGGCTGTTCACACTTCATGACCAAAGTAATGAAGGAGCAGAAAAATCAGTCAAATAAATGAGAGAAAAATCCTGTTTTTGATTTTCGACTGTGCGTTGCTCACCGTGGCCCACATCTCAACAGATTTAGATTTTTTTATTTGCTAAATATGATAACACAGCAAATAGATTAAAACTGGATTTTCCACAGTTTGTTATATTTTCAGCCTGACTTTTATACTGAAAGGGTCACTCCCAGACCTCATACAGCTGCTCACATGGAAACAAATGAAACCGCAGCAAAACAAAATTAATTTATGGTTTTTATGTCACAGAGAAAATTGAAGCTGAGTGACTTTATGAGTGGAAACAGCTGCAGTCCAGAAACAACAGCAGCAGCACTCGATGAACCCCAGGGAACACCGGCCCAGAGAAACGATGCTCATAGAACACAGTCATTAAAGAATCGTTTAATATCAGAACGTAAAGACTTGTTTCTCCTTGCAGAGGATCTGCTGCAGCCACGGTAAAAACAGGAGGAGGGCCGAGCAGTAAGTCCACGCTGTTTAATGAAATAACAGGAGCAGCTCGGCTCATGTTTGGGTGGAGAACACGTCTGAACCGCAGTGCAGCCTCAAACATTCCTCTGCTGGGAGGAATCCGCCTGGCTCTCGTTAAACTGGGCTGAACCGGAGCGCAGCAGCAGACGCTTCACGCTCACTCGCTCGTTTGTTTGCTTCTGACTTTTTAATTAAAAGCAGACGATGTCAGTGTGAACGTGCCAAAAGACTCTCCGCTGCCTCTCTTTCTTTCTTCTGCAGTTTCTATTCTTTAAAGTATTAAAGAGACTCTCGGGAAAGTGGAAGCACCTTAAAGCTGCAGTCTTTTTGATGGCCAGCAGGGGGCGATCTCTGAGCTCGCTCAACTCTTTAATCTCGATTCACGTCTGACTGAATCAAGTTAGGAGGAGGGTGGTTTTCCACCCAGAGGGAGGCAGAGTGAGCGGTACAGAGGTCAAAGGTCACAGCACACAGACAACAGTGGTTAGAGGGAGTGTGTGGTTAAAGTGGACAGACGCCATGTTTTTACTGTCAAATGTGAGAGCTGGGCCTTTAAACCGCGAACATGTAAAATCTGTGAATCTTCTAACGCAGCTGTTCACAGGAGTAATTAACAGCTCTCACCAATCAGATCGCTGCATTCAGCAACAAGAGTGCTCAGAATGCATCCTGGTACTTAATCACTGGCACTTTTCTGAACCAGCCTTTCTGACAAACAACCTCAACATAAACCGACTAAATCAGATCAGACACAGGCTGTGTCAGCCGATGTTTTACTTCAGAGGTGCAAAGCATGACGACTGTGAGCTCAGGACTCACAGTTTAAATCACAGCGTGGGGGAACAGCCAGGCTGATCTCAGATCTGAGTCTAACTGCACTGACGGGATATTTCCACTGGTGGAAACTGTCCAGCCTGTTTCTGAAGCTCCTGCTGAGATGTTCCACTGCTGAGTGACGCTTATCGCCACCAGCTGTGTTTATCCACGCCAAAAAAAGGCACAGTGTCCTCCGAGGGCTGCCACATCAGTCTAAAGTTATCTTCTCGTTCCTGTGTTTCACTGTCCTGCTACAGGCGGTAACAAGTGTCAGTGACCAGGTTTCAGCTCATTTACACACAGCATGTTCATCAGAGAGCGCTGGCACAGATTTATACTGTTTCTGTTTGAGCCTGAGAGCTTCAGCAACAACGTCAAAGAAAAGATGAGAACAAAGGATGGAAATCTGAAAACAGAGCACACACGATGGGGTCCAACATGGGACAAGGCTGTAAAGTTTTATTGGTTTAACAGCCTGAAGTGTGTGCCTACAGGGCTGGAAAAGCTGCAGTTCCTCTAACATCCAGCAGAGGCAGCAGTGAGCTAGTGGTCATAGACTCCCATGTTAAAACTTTCCAGCAGAAATAAACATGTTTACAGCCTGATACACAAACTGTTTGATCCCTGTAGATACTTTCACCTGTATTTTATTTTACTCAAGTTTTTAAATTGGATTAAGGCTTAAAGTTTGCAATGTTATGGGGCGTGGCCACTATGACTGACAGGTAGATGGTGACACAAGCTGTATCCAAATTCAGAGGCTGCGTCCTCCTCAGGACCCGGCCTTCGCGTTCTACGTGGGCCGGGTCCTTTGAAGACTGAGAAGGCCGGAAGCGTGAGGCTGTGAAATGGGACAGTCTAGCCTTCAGATCTGCATCAGCGCTGTCTCTGTGGAGTTTAATAAACTCGGCCGTCTGCTCCGTGCTATCTAAAATATAACAGGACACTGGAGTAAACTCTCGACCGTCTCACACTTCTGATGATCAATCAGCTGTCTGTTTGACGTTTATTCAGCTGTGTGAAAACTAGAACTTTAATCTCAGCCAAACCGATTTACTCAGGAACAAATCAAACACTGAAAAGTTATCCAAGTGACTTATATATCATGGTGTCTGACAACGATGTGCCGGGAGTTCGCTGTTCTCGCCCCGGTCAGCTATTGAGCTGGTGGGTAACAGACGTCTCTGAAAACGTCGGAGCGCTTTTGCAAATATGTGATGTCTTGACAAACCGAGCAGATATTTGAGGTTTACACAGCTACATTCTCGCCTGAAAATGTCTTAAAACTTTATTTTGTGACCCAGAAAGAATAATAAGAGTAATATTAAAACTAAGTAGCTGCCGCCATTGTTGGAAACAGGAATTGAGTTGCGCTATGAATTCTGGGATATGGTGGGCCACGAGGAATACAACCGACCCATCCTTCAAGTCTGGGGAAAAGGAGGACACATTTGTCGGCTGCATGTGGAGGCGTCTATGAATTTGAACAGCCTTCGCCGCGTTGCTGTGATGTAATCGGCCTACAAATGTGGCCTCAGGAGGACGCAGCCTTTAAAAACACACACACAGACCTATCAGAGGTTTGTTCCTATGCAGTTTGGGTGTTTTGACCTTCACTTGGCTTTTCCTCGAATGACCCTGACGAGAAGCCAGCTACACAAACTGTTTCGGCCTCTACAGATAATTTCTTGCTTCACGGGAGGACACAGGAAGGAGCCATTCTGCTTTTGACGTTTTACAGTGTCTCAGCTTTTTGGGAAAACGCAGTTGTGAGTTCAGCCACCTGTTCACTCATTTCAGAGTTTAATATTCATGCAAACACCACTTTATATTCACCAGAAAATAAGCTCATTTTTTCATGCATCACTGCTGCAAAAATCTCCACTGCCTGCAGAATGAGACGTCTAATGTGACGTTCTGCAGTTCACAAACAAGCCAGTTTGTTTATTTCCTGTGGTTTCCTCATGCCGGCGTGCTACTGTTGGACCGCGGGCGCCATCCAACGTGTTTTCAAACACTGTGAGTCACTTCCATCGCCTCACACACTGCAATCTGACAACAACCATCCCTCCCCGAATCTGAGATGATGAACAAAGCGCTCGCTGAAGTGAGAAAGATTCCAGCATAAAGAGTCTGCGCACGCACACAGACACACACACACGCACACACGCACACACACACATGCGCGCACACACACACACACACACACACACAGCAGCTGCTTGTGTTTACTGGGCCACAGAACAGCTTCAACAATCACAGTCACTCCAACACTTGTCTCTGCAGGAGAAGTCAGGACTGCTCTTTGCTAGCAAACTTCTGCAGCGTAGCTGGGGTTGGTACGGTGGCCCTGAGAGGTCAAATACACTACAGCCTAACAACACAACACAATGCAAATAGAAATGAAGCCCACAGAAGTTTTAAAAAGTCAGGAAACAAAACAGAAACAAAGGAAGTGTTTTTGGGAGGCAGAAAAGTGACAGAACAGCTAACAGTGAACAGTATATAAGTTATGATATGAAAACACACATTACTGCATCCTTTCCTCCCTCACAGCACCAGTGGAAGCCACTGGTTCATCACAGACACACTTAAAGGAAGCATGGGATGCTTCTTTTAAGTGTCTCCTGGGTTCAAATCCCAGCAGTGCCTTACCTCCCTACCAATGCTATTACATTTCATTAATGAGTGCTGATGGCGGGAAGCATTGGGCGTTATGCTTTCTCTCCTTCGTTTCCAAGAAGAGGACACAATGAAGATTTAGACATGCCCAAGACATCAATATTGGGTGAACAACCCTCAGAAGCTCCACTAGCGGTTTAATGCCTGGGACCCTCCAGCATTTGTTCTAGAACTGAAGAAGCTTCTCGGATCGGGTGCAAAGAAGTTTTTAAAGCTCTCAAGAGTACCGTGAGGTGGATAACTGAGGACATACAAAGACTTTCCTAACTGCATGATGGATGCAGATGTGACACCACGCTGCTATCACCTTGTTGCAGATGCATCCATCATGCAGTTGATGCAGATGGTTTCAAATGGAGAGCCCAAAGGCACTGCTTGGACTTGAACCCAGAGCTCCTGTTGACCAGCTCAGCCACAGCGCCTCCTTGAGGCTTCAGGGCTCCTTCTGAAGGTGGGTGGAGGTGCTGTGGTTCTGTCGGTGGCTATCAGGGTCAGCATTGAATCACAGTCTGAACCACTGCTAGAACTTTTCACAGACTTTATGGAAACCTCCAGCTTCACCCAGGTGCTGCACGATGATGGAACATGTCTGAAAGCCAACCACAGCAGGAGGCGCTGTGGCTTAGCTGGTCAAAGCACCTGTCTAGTAAACAGGAGATCCTGGGTTCAAGTCCCAGCAGTGCCTTGCAATTCTTGGTACCATTACATTAAAGTTTGCTGAAGGTGCTGTGGTTCAAGTTTTTCTTGTTTCATTTGTAAGAAGAGGAGAGGTTAGACATCAGTGCAAAGGCACTGCTGGGATTTGAACCCTAGCAGGTGTTTTAACCAGCTAAGCAAAACTCTCTAAATATAAAGAAGAGGAGAGGGGGAAGGCAGTGAGAGAGAAGGAGAGGCGAGAGTCGGGATTCGTTTCCTTCTCTTAGCTGATCTGAAAATGCTTTCATAACATTCATAAATGCTGCAATACAACAACAGGCATGACTGAAACTGAACACGAGCTGGTCCCGTTAACCAAGCTCATAAGGCAACATCTGGATTAAAAGCAGATGTTCTTCCAGATTATGTTATGGAGCAGCAAACACACTGCTGACAAACTTTTAGATGATGTCGGTCACACTTCCTCTGCTAAAGAAGGTAATAAAGGAAGCACTGAAGCGCCTTTCCTTAGAATTTGGGGAGTTCAAACAGCTGCAGATGCTTCAGGATCAAGTCACTCACTCAGGAACTTTGCTAAGAAAAACTCGCCTACACTCTGTAAGCAGACATCATCCCACGAGGAGTTCGGAGTGATGGCTACAGCTCCCTCAGGTGTCGCCACCGTCGTATCGTAAAACACACGGGATAAGTTTCCAACTTTGGAAGTTCTCACAACCTCACCTGGAAAACTACACCCATGTATTTTCTGCCACCTTCACTGCACCTTTTATTGTCCTTTTATTTCAATTTGATTATTTTTAAATGACTTTCTCACTTTATTAGAAAGTGGTGAAGAGTTAAAACTATACTCGCTGAAGCTGTAGAAGAACAATAATCCATGATCAGTAAACTGCAGTTTGATTCATTATTGCACGATACACACAGGTGAGTCAATAAAGTTTCACATAAAAACAGCACCAGTCAAACCTGCTAAACATTAACCTGCCTGTCATGTGACACCACGCTGCTATCACCTTGTTTTCATTTCACTATGACTACTTCCTGCATGACCTCAGCCTCCACTGCTCTGCATCGCTACTGTTTACTCTCACAATCATACGATGGTGACACGCACACACAGCCAGGGGCAACTGTGCGTCATCGAGTACTTTGTGTTGACAGACTGTTAGTCGCCTGTTTGCTCTCAGGTGTTTCTGCCACACACTGACACCTGTAGCAGCGATCTCTCACAGTTAGACAGCGGTGAGCCGACCTGCAGCAGGAAGCTGAAGCCAAAGTGATGATTGAACCGACGAAAAGTTGCAGAAATTTGAAGGCCAGAAGCATGCCATTAATATGAACTGCATGATTAAAGCAGTGCGATTCTTAGAAATGATGCACTTGGACCCAACATATATTCAGAATTTGCTGCTAGAGAATTTGTTCTTACGAACCAATCATCATCAGGCTAGTCCTCAGGGAAGGAAAGACCGAAGTGATTTGGATATCCATAAAGTCGTCTCACGTTTCAAATGGATTCTTCTATAAATATATTGTTCCTCAAAGTGGTTAAAACAGTGATGCAAAATAATACTAAAGTGATGGACGACACTCCTGCAAATTCATAAAAGAAACGGGTATTTAACCTGTGGTGGGGTTCTCAGCTTGGGGATGGTCCCGAGAGTCACTGCTCAACCCTGTCATGTGAGCTGTTAAGACTGATTCTTTTGAAGAGCTGAAATGTCTTTGAGACCCTAACAATGCAGTGAGATGATCCTTTGTGCCAGACGGATTACCGTAAAGGCTCCATTCAGTTTAAAAAACGTGCAGCTGATTATTACATTTTCAGCAACACAAACTAGTCGAACACCATTTGGAGGAACTTTGCTGCTCCTCTCAGTGCTGAGAGGATTATCAGTAACGAGCCACAATGTTGGACAAACTGTGTAATTACACCATTTCTAAATGATCCCAGGCGTACTCTTCTCACCATGACACTCTGATTACACCTGATGGTCTGTCACCCTGTAAACCGAAGAACTACAGCTACATAAACCTGACTGTAGTTTGGCTGTAAACCCTGTTCAGAGTTTTTGCGGTGGTGAGGGGGCGTGGGGGGGACAGATGTGTTAGCAGATAGTGAGCCAAAGCATGCAAAACACCAAAGGAGCTCAGGACTAAGCTGGAGTTCCACAGTGAAGCTTTAAAGTAAAATCAGGTGAAATTTGAATGGAGTTTGGTGTGATCAGGGTGTCTCATTCAGTCTCTCACCTTAACACAGCAGCATTCAGATGCTCTCCTCCTGCTTCTTGGCTGGGTCTCCTTCCTCGCACCTCCTCAGGGAGACAAACAGGAGCGATGGTCGCAGCTCTTCACCTCCTCCTTTGTCTCCCTCCACGCTCAGCAGCCGTCTCCCAGGTGACTCAGCCAGAGAATGACATCATCCCTGTCAGCACACACACCTGTTTCCTCAAAAGCACCACCTCCCTCTGCCTCCACACACCTCCTCCCCCTGCACCCATGCACTTCCTGGATCTCTTAAAGGGACAGCATCCCTCTGGAGCAACAGGTGAGCCTCCCTGCTGCAGTAACATCCGGCTGCGCTGGAGTCATCAGTCACACATATTGATCTGTGATATTGATATTCTGTGTCTGCTGAAGGCCTCCTCTCCTCTGTGTTTGCTCTGATGCAGCGCTGATGTCAGAGGACGACCGCAGAAGAAGAAACTCAAGCTACTTTTAAATCATGATTAGACAAGGTGTGCCACCTGCTGGTGCAGAAGTCTGGGGACTTGAATCAGATTTCAAACAACTCTGGATTAAAACATGACTTTAAAAACATCATTTTAAGATTGGTAGCTCATTTCCACTCTGTAACAACAGCTGGAAAATCTGTCAGATGATGGTGAGAGTCATTAGCCACACAAGGAGAAATCCTGGAACAGTGTGACTCATCCAGGAGGTCACAGAAGAACCAGGAACAGTATCTAAAGCCCCGCAGGCCTCACTCGGCTCAGTTCAGGTCAGAGGTCATGAGTCAACAATAAGCAAGAGGCGGGGCAAAAATGGCCTCTGTGGGAAAGTCCGAGGAAAAAAACCACTGCTGACCAACTAAACCACAAAGGCTCGTCTCACAAACATCTGGATGATCCCCGAGAGTTCTGGGAAATATTCTGAGGACTGATGAGACAGAAGCTGAACTTTCTGGAAGGTTTGAGTCACATCTGCGTCAGACTAACAGCGTTTCAAGATCCCAGCAGCAGGCAGACGCGGTGGTGGAGGTGTGATGGTCTGGGCTGCTCTGCTGTGACTGAGGGAGCCACGAGTTCTGCTCTCTACCAGAAAACCCTGAAGGAGGATGTCCGCCTATCCCTTGGAGTTCTGAAGCTCAAGAGCACTCAGGCAGCAGGACAATGATGCAAACACAGCAGCAAGTCCACCTCTGATTGGCTCAGGAAGAGTAAACTAAGGTTTTGGAGCGTCGAGTCAAAGTCTGTTCTTAAATCGCTGAGGTGCTTCAGCGTGACCTCAAACAGCCGTTCGTGCTGGAAAACCCTCCAATGTGTCTGAATCCAAACAGTCCTGTGAACAAGGGCGGAGCTAAACTTCCTCCACAGCACTGTTAGAGAAAAGTGGCCATCGTGGCCATATCTGTAACACGCCGCTGTGCCTTGTGCAGCAATAGTGGAGATGAGCTTTGAACAGGTCTTGGTGATCTCCAGTGAGGGAGGAACTCTGGTACTGGTCCTGAACTGGTCTGAGAGTCGGAGGGCAAAGTTTCCAGTTTCTGTCGAATCAACAACTACAGGGAGTAAATTTAGAAACCAGTCAACGTTCTTCATTTACCAGTGTGTGTGTGTGTGTTTCACTGCTGTTTGTCTCGTCTCTGACGTGCAGATGCTGTTGGCTTATCCTCGTCTTCCTCTTGCTGCGCCCACGGGTGGTGACGTCAACATTTGAGAAGAAGAATAAAAATGGATGTGATGAAAAGATGAAGTGGCTCAGCCTGCTGTGGTGAGGTGTTTCTGCTGAGCGTTGCAGATGTCACAGCTAATCCTGGAGCATCAGGACAGCCGTCAGGATGCTCTCGCTGAAGTGTGGCTGCGCAGACGGCAGCTCCTCTAAACCACACTGAGAGTAAGGCTACGTTCACACTGCAGGCCAAAGCGCATCAAATCTGACTTCTTTGACCCTCTGTGACCCATATCCGATCATGATATGACAGTTTCAACAGCACAAATCCGATCTGGGTCACTTTCGTATGTGGTCCTGAACAGTGTTGGTCAAGTTACTTGAAAAAAGTAATCAGTAATTAATTACTGATTACTCCCCCCAAAAAGTAATCCCGTTACTTTACTGATTACTTATTTTCAAAAGTAATTAATTACTTAGTTACTTAGTTACTTTTTAAAAACACGATTTACAACCTGAAGAGGTGATAAAGTGATAGATCTTTCAGCCCAATTCTACTTTTTCTACATAATCCATCATACAAAATGTAATCAAATGGAAAAGTCTCTTTTTTTAACTTGTTTTATCAGTTTTAATCTTTTAACTTTATGCATCAAACAAAAATTTAATTATATGCAACATTCTCTGACTTGAATAAATTAGTTTAACATTTAAACCTATTTTCTACACATTCCAGCACATAAAATAAAATATTTTTTGTGTTTTCACTCACTCTTTCAAATAGATGCAAGTAAAACACAGCAGAAAATAAATAAAGTCAAAGACTCAGCGGTCCTTTTGCTCTATTTTCACCTGTAAAGCAGGAGCAGGGTAGGCGGAGGGTTACCCTGGTGTAGGTGTGCTGCGGTCAGTTGAAGAATCCGCGCGAGTGTCTCTGTGAGTTTCCCATCACGTCGTAGCTACTCGGTGCTTGTTTGGAAGTTTAGGGGTTTTTTCGCTGTAAAAAGAAGTTTTCTTCCCACGCACGATGGACGCTAATGTTTTTGTCACTTTTTATGGAATCAAACTCAAAGTAAGGTCAGTACTTCCACGCTTTAAACGCTGCACGCTCATACTCTCTCCCGCACTCGATATATGATCCATTGTTGATCTGCACACAGCTGTTGTCACCAACGTCGCACTCGCTTACGTCACTGTCATGAGACATTCTCGCAAAAAAAATCACGGTTTTAGTAACGCAGTAACGCAGCGTTCCTACGGGAAAGTAACGGTAATCTAATTACCGATTTTGCAATAGTAATCCCTTACTTTACTCGTTACTTGAAAAAAGTAATCAGATTACAGTAACGCGTTACAAGTAACGCGTTACTGCCCATCTCTGGTCCTGAATCCGATACATATCCGATGTTTTAGAAAGCGACTGCTGTTTGATGGTCATGTCGCATTAAATCCGTCTTTTACGTCACTGACACAAGACGGACGGCAATTATCAGCGCCAGAGAATACAAATGAGAAAGCATGGCGGCGGAAACTGGAGACGGAGCGAGTCAATGGACAGAAACTGAGGTCAGATTTTATTTGTAGTGTGAACAACCAGACAAAAAAAATCGGCATTAAGACCTGCAGTGAGAGGAAACCAAGGAGCAACAACAAAGCAAAGCAAACCTGTTTCAGTTTTACACCATCAGAGCAATGACACCTGGACATGTGTACAGTTTTAGAGTTAATGTTAGGAGGAGATGGAGGCAGATGATTCGCTGGAGACCCCTAAAGGAAGCACCCAAAGTGTGCCAACCCTGACCCAGCAGCCAAACTACAAAAACACCAACATCACAAGAACCAGGACCAGGACGGATCAGATAGACGGACATACAGAGGTTAAATATCAGAGAGAAACCTTTCGTTGTTTCGTGTCTTTCACATAGAAAAAACTGCAACTGAACCAATATGTGTCGCCATAAACCATGTGACAGCATTCAGTCTGCTCATTGGTCAGATATGTGTAAGGGTAGGGGTAACAAAAGTAATTACAGGAAGAAGGTGCTGCACTCTGGCCCAGTGGATAACACAGAGAGTTTACGTTCATCTTACAGCTAGCTGCTAGCTACCCAGCTAGGTAACCTGCTGCATCCCAGAATGCAACACATACCTGGCTTTGTGGAGGTGTTTAGCTCAAACCTGGCACCTGCCAGCCTGCTCAGCTCTGTGGGGTTCATGAGGACTGAGACCGGTATCACCTGAGTGTGATTCCACCAGACTAAACAGGTGAGAAAGCGTCCTCTGGCTTTCAGTCTCAGGTGGAATTGTTGGGCTGGCTCTGCCGTGGGCGGAGTCTTCTATCTCTGAATGGAGTAAACAAGTTCCTGGCATTTTAAGGCAGGATGGATTTCAGATCGTCCTTGCCAATAGGGTGGTAATCAGGTCCTCTTTGTTACCTGTGGTCCTGTACCCCAGTTTGTCTTTCATCTCTTGTTAATTGGAGAGTGTCCCTGACAGTTGGTGTGGCAGCCCATCATCGCAGTGTTGGCTGTTCGAGTTGGACCAATGCATCCAAAGCAGCCAAATATCCTGGATTCCCCACAGCTTTTTTTGACTTTCCATAATTAATCTATCAAATCTGGCCATTTTTGTCTGAGTCTTTCCAAACCCCGATCATTTCTGAACCTTTTTTTATCATATTGGTCTGCTGATTCTACTCGTGTAGGTTTTACATCCCGGTGACCACGGAAAATACCAAAGATCTGCTGTTCTTTCTCTCTGTCTCTCACATGGGAAGAAGAAACCAATTACTGAAATATGCAAATGTAGGAAGCAGGTAATTATGATTTTCTCGCTAATTTTATATTTGTGATCAAACACTGGCAAGAAGCAAGAAACACAGACGTGAAACCTGATCACATGACCCATCTAACACACCCCCTTTAACCAGATCGCATCACTGTGAGTCAAAAGTGAGAAATCTGGGATATAAACCAGAAAGATGCACAATAACAAAAACAACCCCAAAGAGACGAGGAAGCTGAGTGTGTGCCACTCCTCCTCCTCCTCCTCCCAGCAGGCTTCTCTGTGATGAGACTCTACAGCAGGAACTAAAACCAGCAGAAAAACAATTACATCATAGTGTAATGATGTAACACACACACACACACACACACACACACACACACACACACACACACACACACACACACACTCATCTAACAACAGCTTATTTCTGCCCCGTCTCCCATAGCGACCAGACTGCTTTCTGTCGCCACGGTGATAGAGCTGTAGCTCAGGACCACAGCTGATGGAAACAAGAGATTGTGGAGACTACATATACAGAGAGGCTACCGACAGAAACACCATCACCTTCAGGAGGTCAGAGGTCACACAGAGGTTACAGAATGAGCCCATTTTGAAATTATATTTCTAAAAACACAGGTAACAGATGTGATGCTGTTTCTGAAACGTCAACGAGCTGACATCAGCTAAAACTGACCGATAACGTGACACTTAGTCTAGAGCAGCTTTGTAGCTAATAATGCTATAACAACACACACACACACACACACACACACACACACACACACACACACACACACACACACACACACACACACACACACTCCACCACCACTAACGGTAACAGAGGTTGACAGCAGCTAACAGAGACTAACAGAGAAAAAATGTCACGGTCGATAGCAGGGCCTCAAACACAGTTTATTTACAACACCAGCGCAGAATATATACAGTGAGGGGAAAATCCAGGGTTCCAAAGGTCCAAGAGGAAGCTCTCTCACACTCGTTCTCGTCTTCACGCCCAAACTCACACACGTTCGCACAGCAGGAAGGTCCCGAAGGAAAACTATCACACAGGAGAGGGAAATTACTCACAAGTCACAAAACAGTCTAAGGAGCTCTAAGGAGCTTGGAAAGAAAAGCATCTGGACTTCTTTAAAGAAGTCCAGATGCTTTTCTTTCCAAGCTCCTTAGCCTACAGTGACCTGGATGACTGAGAACCTTCACAGACAAGTCACAAAACACTTAAGCAAAGATTCACAGGAGCTGAGAGGATCACTAACGTGTCTCGCACAATCATCCATCCAGCGACGAGAGGATCTGCATCCCAGCCTCAAATAGCAAATAGGGGACAGGTAATGACAGCTAATCATGAGTGGGAGTGTGGGCCAAGAGGAGTGTGTCGGCTGGGCAGACACGGGGACCACGATACAAAATCAGCAGCACTAAAGACAGCATATCCTCAACGGCTCACCTCAGCTCAACAATTTCTTTTATCTGTACTGCATCCTGTCTCCTAAATGGCATATAACCGCTCTGGGATTTTCGATTACTATTATTGTCATTTTATATTATTGTTTTGTTTACTTTTATCCTGTTGCTAAACTAATAAAGAATTTGAATTGAATTGAATCAGTATGCCTGTCATCGATCATAAGTGAGCTGACTCACTGACTTGTATCAGACTCCTTTCACAGAGTTTTACAGCTGAGGTAAACAGAGGCCTGACATATTTCCACATTTAGAGTAAAACTCTGGGGGTGAGGTAGGAATCCAGATCTGTCTTGGCTGACTAAAACGTACTTGTCCTATAGCACCTGAGGATTGTGCTCCTGATCTGGAAGGGGTAAGAAAACTTGACTGCAATCTCCAATGTACTGACATCTAGTGGTGAAATTTTACACACTGTAACCTTAAATACACAGCACAGATGAAGGTGGTGAGTTGCAAAAAAGGACAGCTCCGCCCCCTTTGGAGGAAGCAAAGGTAGTCTGGACACGTCTCCATCAAAGAGGAAAGAAAAAAAATGAAGAGAGAGTAAAAGAAAAAAGGTGAAGAAACCCCAAGCCTGCCATGTCCAAACAGGTAGAACAGAAAGCCTAGAAAAATTCAATTTTGGATAGAAATTGATTTCATGGATAACATGATATGTTATACATGTGTCATAGCGCCTCAGTTTTTACTAATTCCACACTGTCTTCTACTCTTCAATCTGGCTATAGAGCCACTCATTCTGGAATGATGGCGCCTGTGTTCGGCCTTGCCGCTGCTGGCTGCAGTTTCCCTCGCTCTGCTACACTGCTGTTTCTGACTGCCCTGCTCTCCTTTTTCATCTCTGATGTATTGCCTGCCTTAGTCTGTGATCGTCTGACACTACTCTCTATTCGCTCCTCTATGGTGGACCTGGATATCTCTTCTTCCCACAATGGCTTCATCCCCCCCTCTGTTGCCAGTGTCTGGATTTTTGACAGCACCCTTTTGGATCCACGCAAATCACAGAGGAGGAGAGGTGAAAGAGCAGGTGTCCAGCTGAAATTTAGACTGCTCTTCAGACGAGGATTAGCGGGTAAGCGACGTCGAGGATTTCTGGTCACCTGTGCTCAGACTGCTTGTTCGGAGGAGAATTTGTCTTCCCTGTCCCTGCTGGATTTTGCAAGGCCTGGACTTACGAGATCGTGTTACCTTAGGAGTGGTCATCCAGGCTTTCCGGTTATATACTATGATCGTCACGGATCGAACTCGCAGATTCTACGTCCCCTAAAACGGGTCAGTGTCAGTATTTGTTTGACTTATTCCAGGTTGAGCATGGTGCTTCTCAATGCCTGATCTATGACAAATAAAAGGTTCTTGTTGGACGACTTTCCGTGTCATGGCACAGTGAGTTGACGCGTTTGGTGGCTGCTCCCCACAATCTGGATAGAAAAACACCGAAACTCGCTAACAGACAATTCAGCTGAGCAAGGCGAATGCAGTTGGTGAGGAATAAGGCAAAGGGAACTCAAAATGCCAAGGGGACAGGACAAAGCCACTTCCTCCCCAAAAACAAATGCTAACAACGCAACAGGACAAGCCAACATGAGCTCCGATATCATAGCTAGTGACTCGGCTGGTGAGCTACTAAAAGCTATCGAATCATTGAAATCAGAAATGAAACAAGATAACGAAAGGCTGACAAAAGACATCAATCCAACATGAATATAAACTAAAATGGAACTCAAATAAGATCAAATATTTAGGTGTCTATCTAACCAGTGAATTAAGCACATTATACGAGGCAAATTATGTAAAGAGTAGCAATGCAATTCAAAAACATTTGAGTAAATGGGCTCCACTTGTCATGGACCTCAGCTCAAGAATAGAGGTAATAAAAATGAATGTGCTTCCCCGACTACTGTACCTATTCACTTAATTGCCAGCAGTGTTGGGACTAACGCATTATTAAGTAACGCGTTACAGTAACTACGTTATTATTGTGGTAACGAGCACGGTAACTAGTTATTATGCCAAAACCGGGAACGCGTTACTCGCTACTGGGATTTAGATAGGCTCGTTATTCGTTACTTCGTGTGGTGGCTATCACGGAGCTTCCACAGATTCAGTAACATTAGCAAGTGGTGGAGGCAGCAGGTGGATGAAGGAAAAGGGAGGCAAGAGGAGAGACCCGAAGAGGCCGCTGGTCCGAGTGTCAGGTGAACTGAACTTCAGGTAAGAAGTTATGACCTGCAGTCCATCTGGGTCAGATATGAACCAAGTTTAGGTGGAGTTTATTTTCGTTATGCTGACTTTTTCGTACTGCGTGCTAGCTAGCATGACGGAGTTTCTATACAGCTGGGTGGTGCTAATTTACTGATGTTGAACTTTATTTTGTTCATAAGGTTAATTATTAGAGTTGCCAACCGTCCCGTAAAAAACGGAATCGTCTCGTATTCAGAGAAAATATTACGCGTTTGGTATTGAGGTGAAAAGAAATACAGTTTGTCCCGGACTTC
This sequence comes from Maylandia zebra, assembly GCF_041146795.1. NCBI lineage: Eukaryota > Metazoa > Chordata > Actinopteri > Cichliformes > Cichlidae > Maylandia > Maylandia zebra. The sequence goes on from NC_135179.1 coordinate 2,214,913, forward strand.
AGCTACAATGAAAAAGACACAAAGCTGGAGTTACTCTGTGTTTACGATGCACAGCTGCCTCTTCTCCTCTCATCCTCTCCCCTCCCTCTCCTGTTTCTACTTCAATCATGAAACTGATCAATGATCAGCTGATCGTCTCTCTTGTTTGTTTATCACTTTGCGCCAGAAAGAGGAAACCAGCTGATGTCGCGCTAAACAACAGCAGCACGTTTAAGCTTGATCAGCTGTTGTTAGAATTTATTTAATATTAATTTCTAGTATCAGCTGATGTTTGCTGGAGCCACAGCTGTAAAGCTGCTGGTCATGATGTCGGTTTGGATATGTGGTGAGAGGGAAACATGAAGATGAAACCAGGAGATGTCCTTACTGAATCATCAGAGCTGAACAGGTGATGGAGAAACAGGTTTACCTTTTAGGTGACATGAATGAGTTGAAGTTATGAACTGTTTCTGAGAGACAAATAACACCAGGATCCTTTTCTAAGCAGCTGACAGCTGGTAACTGTGCAGGGGCGGGTCTAGCAAAGTTTTGCCAGGGGTCCATGTAGGGCATTAACGGGGAGAGGGGGGCACAAAGAAATACTTTCTTATTCTCATTTAAAATGTCTCGCTTTTAAAAAAATAATTATCTGAGTCTTACAACAAACGATTGATAGATTGATACATATATACCATAAGAACAGTGTACATCACTGTCACAACAGTGTTTGTTTTCATTCAAAGGCTTTATGATTTTTCCTATAATGGCGGGCTAGTCAAAATGCCTGGGCTGATTTTCTGTCCCAGTCCAGCCCTGTATGCAGCTCATCTGCAGTCTGGTGTTACCTACATCTTCCTATTCAGAAGGCAGAATTTCCGAGTTCTGAGTACAATCAAAGCACCACGACTGCAGTTTTTGTGTTGGATGTAAAAAGCAGGCTAGGATAGAATCAGGCGTGGGATTTCTCTCGTGGAAATGTGCACGTTATCATATCCTTTCTATTGGTAGGTGGCACAGTGCACCTGTGGCAAGTAAGCAAGCTAGAAGACTGGCAAAGTTATGGAAGCAACACATTAACAAGAGAATTCTGAGTAAAACCAAAGTTACTTTCCCTAGTAACTAGTTACTCTGAAAGTAACGAGTAACTTGAAGTAACTGAGTTACTTTTGATAGAAGTAACTAGTAATGTAACTAAGTTACTAATTTAAAGTAACTTACCCAACACTGATTGCCAGTCCATAGACCAGATGTACAATTTGGCAGATGGGATAAATTAGTTAGTAGATTTATTTGGAAAGGGACAAAGCCAAGAGTAAGATTTAAAATACTCCAACTAAGAAAAGAAAGAGGAGGACTCGCCCTCCCGAACTTCAAGGAATACTTCTATGCAGCCCAGCTGAGATATATTGTTTACTGGTGCTCACCGGACTGCACCTCAAAATGGAGGCATATGGAGATAAATTACTGTTCATCATATCATCCACAAGCAAGATTGGGAGAAGAAACTATACAGTCTACGCACGCAAATCCTATTATTGAATTCACTTTTAAACTCTGGTGGATTATAGCGACGAAATATAGAATCATAGAAGACTGTAAACTGCTGATTCGGCCTGTATATTCACAAAAAAGGGTACTCCTTCTTCAGTCGGCCGCAGACCTTTGGTCATGGAGGAGGTCTGGCTGTGGTGCACTGAAATTGGTTTCACTGTTATTCATTAATGGTTGAAAATTTTTCATCATTTGAACTACAGCTGGTTAAAATTGGAATCAAAGATCTGTGTTACTGTGCTGTAGTGTATCGTCCTCCTGGACCCAACAGTCCATTTTTAAAGGAGTTCAGTGACTTTTTATCTTCCATCTTGAAGCTGTGCAGATTGTTAATAATTGGGGATTTTTACATACACATTGATGATGACTCTGACCTCTTTGCCAGAGGTTTTCTTAGTATCATGGACTCTTTTCATTTCACACAGCATGTGTCTTTCTCTGTGTCTTCCTCTAAGTTCAGATCCTTCGTCACCTCTCTCACCTATGGGGTGCCACAGGGCTCTGTCTTGGGACTGTTACTGTTTCTGTTGTGCGTACTCCCTCTTCTGCAACTTCTTAGCTCTTTTACAGATATTTTGTATTATTGTTACGCAGATAATATTCAGCTATATATCTCTTTTAGGCCACCTGATGTTTCTAAGCTTCAGATCTTGCAGTCCTGCTTAGATTCTGTTAGGGATTGGCTGGCTGATAATTATCTTCAACTAAATGCTGATAAAACGGAAGTCATTGTCTTTGCTCCTGAGAAATTTGCTCCACTCGTGGTTAAAAATCTAGGCCCTCTTGCTTCTTATATTAAACCCTCCATTAGGATCCTTGGTTTTACATTTGACCCAGCTCTGACGCTGGACACACACGTTACATCTTTGGTTCGCTCTTGTTTTTACCATTTAAGAAATATTGCTAAGCTGAGTCCCATTATGTCATGCGCCGAATTGGAAATGATTATTCATGCTTTTGTTTCATCTCGCTTAGACTATTGTACAGTGAGTGCAGAATTATTAGGCAAATGAGTATTTTGTCCACATCCTCCTCTTCATGCATGTTGTCTTACTCCAAGCTGTATAGGCTCGAAAGCCTACTACCAATTAAGCATATTAGATGATGTGCATCTCTGTAATGAGAAGGGGTGTGGTCTAATGACATCAACACCCTATATCAGGTGTGCATAATTATTAGGCAACGTCCTTTCCTTTGGCAAAATGGGTCGAAAGAAGGACTTGACAGGCTCAGAAAAGTCAAAAATAGTGAGATATCTTGCAGAGGGATGCAGCAGTCTCAAAATTGCAAAGCTTCTGAAGCGTGATCATCGAACAATCAAGCATTTCATTCAAAATAGTCAACAGGGTCGCAAGAAGCGTGTGGAAAAACCAAGGCGCAAAATAACTGCCCATGAACTGAGAAAAGTCAAGCGTGCAGCTGCCAAGATGCCACTTGCCACCAGTTTGGCCATATTTCAGAGCTGCAACATCACTGGAGTGCCCAAAAGCACAAGGTGTGCAATACTCAGAGACATGGCCAAGGTAAGAAAGGCTGAAAGACGACCACCACTGAACAAGACACACAAGCTGAAACGTCAAGACTGGGCCAAGAAATATCTCAAGACTGGTTTTTCTAAGGTTTTATGGACCGATGAAATGAGAGTGAGTCTTGATGGGCCAGATGGATGGGCCCGTGGCTGGATTGGTAAAGGGCAGAGAGCTCCAGTCCCACTCAGACGCCAGCAAGGTGGAGGTGGAGTACTGGTTTGGGCTGGTATCATCAAAGATGAGCTTGTGGGGCCTTTTCGGGTTGAGGATGGAGTCAAGCTCAACTCCCAGTCCTACTGCCAGTTTCTGGAAGACACCTTCTTCAAGCAGTGGTACAGGAAGAAGTCTGCATCCTTCAAGAAAAACATGATTTTCATGCAGGACAATGCTCCATCACACGCGTCCAAGTACTCCACAGCGTGGCTGCAAGAAAGGGTATAAAAGAAGAAGAACTAATGACATGGCCTCCTTGTTCACCTGATCTGAACCCCATTGAGAACCTGTGGTCCATCATCAAATGTGAGATTTACAAGGAGGGAAAACAGTACACCTCTCTGAACAGTGTCTGGGAGGCTGTGGTTGCTGCTGCACGCAATGTTGATGGTGAACAGATCAAAACACTGACAGAATCCATGGATGGCAGGCTTTTGAGTGTCCTTGCAAAGAAAGGTGGCTATATTGGTCGCTGATTTGTTTTTGTTTTGTTTTTGAATGTCAGAAATGTATATTTGTGAATGTGGAGATGTTATATTGGTGTCACTGGTAAAAATAAATAATTGAAATGGGTATATATTTGTTTTTTGTTAAGTTGCCTAATAATTATGCACAGTAATAGTCACCTGCACACACAGATATCCCCCTAAAATAGCTAAAACTAAAAACAAACAAAAACTACTTCCAAAAACATTCAGCTTTGATATTAATGAGTGTTTTGGGTTCATTGAGAACATGGTTGTTGTTCAATAATAACATTATTCCTCAAAAATACAACTTGCCTAATAATTCTGCACTCCCTGTAATTCCTTGTTTACTTGCTTAAGTAATGCCTCCCTGGAACGACTGCAGGGTGTTCAGAATGCTGCTGCTAGGCTTCTGACAAAGCATCACAAATACTCCCATGTCACGCCCCTGCTGATTCAGCTGCATTGGCTCCCTGTCAAGTTCAGGGTCCATTTTAAGATTATAATCATGACTTATAGGGCCCTCACTAAATCGGCTCCAAGCGGTTCAAAATGCTGCAGCAAGGCTTTTAACCCACAGCAATAAATTTTCCCATATCACTCCTATACTAAAATCCTTGCATAGGCTTCCGATTGGGTATAGATATAAGTTTAAAATCCTCACCTTTACGTTTATGTCTCTACAAGGTGAGGCCCCCATCTATATCTCGGAGCTTCTCAAACCCTATTCTCCAAAGCGAACTCTTAGATCCACTGATAGTGGTCGTCTATCTATTCCACGGACTCGTCTGAAAACAAAGAGGGATCACGCTTTTCAAACCCTGGCTCCAATACTGTGGAACGGTTTACCCTCCTCACTACGCACCATCGACACGGTGGCCTCTTTTAAAAAACAGCTTAAAACTCATCTGTTTAGACAGGCATTTGGGTAATATGTTGTCTTATTTTATATTTATATTGTACTATTGCTTGTTTGATATGCTTTTATATTTCCTCTAATATTGTTCGTTTGACATGTCTTTATGTGAAGCACTTTGTAACAGCGTTTTTGTCTTAAAAAGTGCTATATAAATAAATTTTACTTACTTACTACTTACCCTGCACGGTGTAGCTCCAACTTAAATCAGTGATCTTCTTCCTTATCGCCCCAGCAGGTCCCTGAGGTCTTGTGACCAGGGCTTGCTGGTTGTCCAGCATACCAGGTTAAAAACAAAAGGTGACAGAGCGTCAGCGGCTCCCAGACTCTGGAACTCACTCCCTTTGAGTTTGAGATCTGTGGACTCAGTCATGTCTTTTAAAAAGCAGTTAAAAACGTATCTAGAAAAGCGCTATACAAATGCAGGCCATTTACCATTTACAGGCCATCTGTTTAACCTTGCTTTTGGTTGATTTTGTTTTTTAGAGGTTGTATGTCCGTTTCTGCTTCTGTGAAGCACTTTGTGATTTTTATCTTGAAAGGTGCTATATAAATAAAATTTTACTTACTTACTTGCCATCGCACTCCGCAGCTGCGGGGAGATACTGGGATGTGGAGGAAAGCTATATATAGTTATTGTAGCTGACAGAGTGACATTACCTGCAGGGTCACAGCTGCTCACACCTGAGAAGGACAGATGTTCATGAGGATCTCCATCAACATCTGATTTAACATATTTTTCCCTTTTTTAAATTCTTGACTCGATTGGGAATATTTTGTTTTATTTTGCTGTAGTCGATAAAAGATCAACTCAAACACCTGTTATATTATTGATACATTATGATAATTAAGAACTCTGTTTATGTCCTAAATGTATCCAGATATATAAGAAAACCAAATCTGAGCCAACAGTTTAGAGCTATTTCCCACAGTGAGACACACACACACACACACACACACACACACACACACACACAGAGCGTGTGAAAACATTCCTGGGAACGGAGCGTCTGTACGTAACCTTTATTCAGTTGCTAATTTTACACAACAATGAAACAATACTCACACACCCATTAGTGATGCAGAGAGGTTCACACTCTCAGAGCTGTTTCTGCTCAGCAGCTGCTCAGACTTCTGGTGTCGTCACGTTCACACACTTTAACCTGCTGAAAATGAACTCTGAGCAGAGAAGACTGACAAAACTGGATCAAAGTTGCGGGCTAGCATTAATATTCATTGAAAAAAAATCTTCCTCCAAATATAACAAGGAATCTTTTCTTATGGACTCAAACAAGTTTTGCTGAAAAACTGAATATGGAACAAGCAAAGCTTAATACTAAACAATATATATAATTTATATAAACGTATATATAACTTAATATTGCACACATGCAAAATCAAAATTCCAATTAAATAACACATCAGTGGAATTCATTTCTTAAATAAAAAAATATATTTGCAGCCTTCTGAATTAAATTTTATCATTTTATCATTTATCAAATTTTCATCATATTCTCCCACCTGTCCAGAAAGCTCCTGTTTTCTGCCTTTCTTTTTGCCATTTTGGGATAGGTAGCATGGCAGTATTTGCATGGTTGCTATGACTATGGTCAACAGAGGAGAGGGTGCTAATGGGTCCTGTCATGACTGACGTGCCAAAACACCAATAGAGCATTCTGGGAATTGTAGTATTAGCAGTACATTCACTGTATAATACTGGCAGGCCAGCTCTAATAGTAATTTTGTATGACTTCACGGGCCAAATGTAATTAGGCTGCGGGCCAAATTTGGCCCGCGGGCCAGAGTTTGACACCTATGATATAGGAGATGATGGTCTTCTTAGTCACAGAGAAGTAGGAACCAGGAAACATGAAGAAGCAGAGCATGCAGGAAGAGGAAACCTTTTGTGATTGGTGAGTCTCCACTGTGTGAACACAGGGTCGCTCAGACTAAGTCAGATCCTAAATGCTCAGCCTGAGTCTTTAGATGTAGTGAAATGGTTCCAGTCCCTCAGTTCACTTCATTATTCCCATCTGTTACTGGGTTGAGCTTTACTTTGACACATGTACCACAGCTCATCTTTGACATTCTGATTTAATATTCTTGTTTTTGCCATTATTTTTTTCATGATATTTTTTATATGTATTGAGTAGAGCTACTAGGGTGTCCTTTGCTGTGTAGACACACCCATCCAGCAGGAGGCGCTTTGACTTAATTTACAAACAGGAGATCCTTGAATCAAATCCCAGATTTGGATATAATGAAGATTTAGACATGACCAAGACATCAATATTGGGTGAACAACCCTCAGAAGCTCCACTAGCGGTTTAATGCCTGGGACCCTCCAGCATTTGTTCTAGAACTGAAGAAGCTTGTCGGATCGGGTGCAAAGAAGTTTTTAAAGCTCTCAAGAGTACCGTGAGGTGGATAACTGAGGACATACAAAGACTTTGAAAGATTTCCCAACTCCAAGATTAAGAATGCAATTAACACTGTGAAGAAGATGGTTTCAAATGGTAACAGGAAGGCACTGCTGGGATTTGAACCCAGGAGCTCCTGTTTACTAGACAGGCGCTTTGACCAGCTGAGCCACAGCTCCTCCTGCTGACAGGCAAACCGGTAATACCTGGTATTACCTGGTGCTGCAGAAGGAGACGAGTTCACTTTTTTAACTTTTGTGCACTATCAATGTAGGATATGGTCAAATAGTCCAACAAGTAACTTCCTGTTCCTCACTTCTTCAATGACCTCGGTGGAAACATCATAAGGTGAAGGAGAAGCTTTTGAGACTGATTCAACAGGGTGAGTCTGAACAAGTCCTCAAAACAACTCTATTTCCCTTGGCAAGGGTGGATTCCCGCACTTTACTGTCAAAGCTTTGTTTGTTTCGTAAAGCACTCTTTTGAATGTGCTCAATGGCTAACTGGTAGCTTTCTGCAAGACTCTCTCAGCTCTCCAGATCTAATTTCTGTTCACGTAGCCAATCGGAAAGAGACATCTGCAGCAGGGGGCATGGCCCAGCTACATCAGTTTGACAGAAATCTGCTGGTATTGCAGAGGCTCCAATAGCCAAACATTGTACTCGTGCAGACGATGGTACTGCTGCCTCCTCCTCAAGAGTTGAGGAATACTCATGTCTCTTGCATACTGCCTTTACTGCCTCGGTTGGAAAATCTGGCTCTTTGTTGCGGCGCAAGAGCTGTGCAGTAAAGCCTTCAATGGCATTTTCCTCATCATTAGAACTCTGATCAGATATATCACAGGCATGCAGATACGGACGTCTCAACAGCCCATCTGCATCTTGGTTGTCCTTCCCAGCACTATACTCAATGTCAAAATCAAAACTGGAAAGTACGGCCAACCAGCAATGCCCTACTGCGTCCAACTTTGCAGATGTTAAAACGTATGTGAGTGGATTATTGTCTGTCATCACTGTACATTTTACTCCATAGATACAGCGGAAAACGTTCTGGGTGACAGCCCACTTCACAGACAGGAAGTCAAGCTTGTGTGCAGGGTACCTTTGCTCGGACTTGGAGAGACCCCTACTGGCACAGGCAATGACTCTTAACTTGCTCTCCTGTTCTTGATATAGGGCTGCACCGAGAACATGGGCGCTTGCATCGGTGTGCACAATATAATGTTCTTTGGATCTGCAAACCCAAGAACAGGAGCTGTTGTGAGCTTGAGAATCAATGTCTTAAAAGTATCTTCAGCGGTTGGGGTCCATTTTTCGTGAAAAAGGCTTTTTGAGATCCGCACTGGTAGAAACCTTGTGGTTTCTGCCAGACAGACTGGATTTTCTCTTCAGTGGGAGGCAACCAGCACTTAAGTGATTAAGGGGTATTGCAAGCTTGGAATAGTCTTTTATAAACCTCCTGTAATATCCAGTGAACCCAAGGAAAGACTTAAGCTACTTGATGTTATCTGGTCTTGGCCAGGTAGTGAGGGCAGCTGGATCTGTTTTGAGCCCTTCTGATGATACAACATGGCTGAGATATTGGACAGATGTCCTGAAGAACTGACATTTCTCTGGCGACAGCTTTAAAGTAAATTCTTTCATCCTATGGAGGACCTTCAGCGATCATTCCTCATGGTTCTCAAGTGTAGCTGAGAAAGGAGTGACATCATCAAGAAAAACCGAGACCTGACTCAAATTCCTGCTGCCTATACACTTTTCCATAACATAAGAGGAAAGTAGAACACCTCCTTATGCTGTTTTTAATAGAGAACTCTTCGGCATTTATTTTAACACAACACCTAACAGTCTTACCTTCTCTTATCAGTAACTCGAATGATTTGCAGAATCTTGACAGTACTTTTGGGACGAAAGCTCAATATAACCCTGCCTCACCCAGTTTCTATACTGGTCCATTTATGTCTGTTGTCACAGTTGCGCAGTTTCATGTTTTAGTAGACTTTCAGTTTTGATGTTTTTCATCTGCATGTGGTGCACAGCTGCTGGGGTGTCCTTTGCTAAATCTTTAGTGCCTCCAAACTTCAGATTCAACAGATTACTTCCTTTTATTTTGACATTGAGGAAAAGTTGCCTACACAGAATTTCTTATTTTGAAATAGCTCAACAGGCACTGCTGGGATTTGAACCCAGGATCTCCTGTTTACAAGACAGGTGCTTTGACCGGCTAAGCTACAGTGCCTCCTTCAGGGAAGGGAAAAACCAAGTAACCTCTGCAGACACAGTTTTGAATCGGTTTGTCACATTTTTCCCCACCAGCTGTTGGACAGTAGCCAGAGGCACACAGCTCAAGGCGCTGTGGCTTAGCTGGCCAAAGCGCCTGTCTCGTAAACAGGAGATCCTGGGTTCAAATCCCAGCAGTGCCTTACCTCCCTACCAATGCCATTACATTTCATTAATGAGTGCTGATGGCGGGAAGCATTGGGCGTTATGCTTTGTCTCCTTCGTTTCCAAGAAGAGGACACAATGAAGATTTAGACATGCCCAAGACATCAATATTGGGTGAACAACCCTCAGAAGCTCCACTAGCGGTTTAATGCCTGGGACCCTCCAGCATTTGTTCTAGAACTGAAGAAGCTTCTCGGATCGGGTGCAAAGAAGCTTTTAAAGCTCTCAAGAGTACCGTGAGGTGGATAACTGAGGACATACAAAGACTTTGAAAGATTTCCCAACTCCAAGATTAAGAATGCAATTAACACTGTGAAGAAGATGGTTTCAAATGGTAACAGGAAGGCACTGCTGGGATTTGAACCCAGGATCTCCTGTTTACTAGACAGGCACTTTGACCAGCTAAGCCACAGCGCCTCCTGCTGTCAGGCAATCCGGTAATACCTGGTATTACCTGGTACTGCAGAAGGAGACGAGTTCACTTTTTTAACTTTTGTGCACTATCAATGTAGGATATGGTCAAATAGTCCAACAAGTAACTTCCTGTTCCTCACTTCTTCAATGACCTCGGTGGAAACATCATAAGGTGAAGGAGAAGCTTTTGAGACTGATTCAACAGGGTGAGTCTGAACAAGTCCTCAAAACAACTCTATTTCCCTTGGCAAGGGTGGATTCCCGCACTTTACTGTCAAAGCTTTGTTTGTTTCGTAAAGCACTCTTTTGAATGTGCTCAATGGCTAACTGGTAGCTTTCTGCAAGACTCTCTCAGCTCTCCAGATCTAATTTCTGTTCACGTAGCCAATCGGAAAGAGACATCTGCAGCAGGGGGCATGGCCCAGCTACATCAGTTTGACAGAAATCTGCTGGTATTGCAGAGGCTCCAATAGCCAAACATTGTACTCGTGCAGACGATGGTACTGCTGCCTCCTCCTCCTCAAGAGTTGAGGAATACTCATGTCTCTTGCATACTGCCTTTACTGCCTCGGTTGGAAAATCTGGCTCTTTGTTGCGGCGCAAGAGCTGTGCAGTAAAGCCTTCAATGGCATTTTCCTCATCATTAGAACTCTGATCAGATATATCACAGGCATGCAGATACGGACGTCTCAACAGCCCATCTGCATCTTGGTTGTCCTTCCCAGCACTATACTCAATGTCAAAATCAAAACTGGAAAGTACGGCCAACCAGCAATGCCCTACTGCGTCCAACTTTGCAGATGTTAAAACGTATGTGAGTGGATTATTGTCTGTCATCACTGTACATTTTACTCCATAGATACAGCGGAAAACGTTCTGGGTGACAGCCCACTTCACAGACAGGAAGTCAAGCTTGTGTGCAGGGTACCTTTGCTCGGACTTGGAGAGACCCCTACTGGCACAGGCAATGACTCTTAACTTGCTCTCCTGTTCTTGATATAGGGCTGCACCGAGAACATGGGCGCTTGCATCGGTGTGCACAATATAATGTTCTTTGGATCTGCAAACCCAAGAACAGGAGCTGTTGTGAGCTTGAGAATCAATGTCTTAAAAGTATCTTCAGCGGTTGGGGTCCATTTTTCGTGAAAAAGGCTTTTTGAGATCCGCACTGGTAGAAACCTTGTGGTTTCTGCCAGACAGACTGGATTTTCTCTTCAGTGGGAGGCAACCAGCACTTAAGTGATTAAGGGGTATTGCAAGCTTGGAATAGTCTTTTATAAACCTCCTGTAATATCCAGTGAACCCAAGGAAAGACTTAAGCTACTTGATGTTATCTGGTCTTGGCCAGGTAGTGAGGGCAGCTGGATCTGTTTTGAGCCCTTCTGATGATACAACATGGCTGAGATATTGGACAGATGTCCTGAAGAACTGACATTTCTCTGGCGACAGCTTTAAAGTAAATTCTTTCATCCTATGGAGGACCTTCAGCGATCATTCCTCATGGTTCTCAAGTGTAGCTGAGAAAGGAGTGACATCATCAAGAAAAACCGAGACCTGACTCAAATTCCTGCTGCCTATACACTTTTCCATAACATAAGAGGAAAGTAGAACACCTCCTTATGCTGTTTTTAATAGAGAACTCTTCGGCATTTATTTTAACACAACACCTAACAGTCTTACCTTCTCTTATCAGTAACTCGAATGATTTGCAGAATCTTGACAGTACTTTTGGGACGAAAGCTCAATATAACCCTGCCTCACCCAGTTTCTATACTGGTCCATTTATGTCTGTTGTCACAGTTGCGCAGTTTCATGTTTTAGTAGACTTTCAGTTTTGATGTTTTTCATCTGCATGTGGTGCACAGCTGCTGGGGTGTCCTTTGCTAAATCTTTAGTGCCTCCAAACTTCAGATTCAACAGATTACTTCCTTTTATTTTGACATTGAGGAAAAGTTGCCTACACAGAATTTCTTATTTTGAAATAGCTCAACAGGCACTGCTGGGATTTGAACCCAGGATCTCCTGTTTACAAGACAGGTGCTTTGACCGGCTAAGCTACAGTGCCTCCTTCAGGGAAGGGAAAAACCAAGTAACCTCTGCAGACACAGTTTTGAATCGGTTTGTCACATTTTTCCCCACCAGCTGTTGGACAGGAGCCAGAGGCACACAGCTCAAGGCGCTGTGGCTTAGCTGGCCAAAGCGCCTGTCTCGTAAACAGGAGATCCTGGGTTCAAATCCCAGCAGTGCCTTACCTCCCTACCAATGCCATTACATTTCATTAATGAGTGCTGATGGCGGGAAGCATTGGGCGTTATGCTTTGTCTCCTTCGTTTCCAAGAAGAGGACACAATGAAGATTTAGACATGCCCAAGACATCAATATTGGGTGAACAACCCTCAGAAGCTCCACTAGCGGTTTAATGCCTGGGACCCTCCAGCATTTGTTCTAGAACTGAAGAAGCTTCTCGGATCGGGTGCAAAGAAGTTTTTAAAGCTCTCAAGAGTACCGTGAGGTGGATAACTGAGGACATACAAAGACTTTGAAAGATTTCCCAACTCCAAGATTAAGAATGCAATTAACACTGTGAAGAAGATGGTTTCAAATGGTAACAGGAAGGCACTGCTGGGATTTGAACCCAGGATCTCCTGTTTACTAGACAGGCGCTTTGACCAGCTGAGCCACAGCGCCTCCTGCTGACAGGCAAACCGGTAATACCTGGTATTACCTGGTACTGCAGAAGGAGACGAGTTCAACTTTTTTTTACTTTTGTGCACTATAAATGTAAGATATGGTCAAATAGTCCAACAAGTAACTTCCTGTTCCTCACTTCGTCAATGACCTCAGTGGAAACATCATAAGGTGAAGGAGAAGCTTTTGAGACTGATTCAACAGGGTGAGTCTGAACACTGTGAAGAAGATGGTTTCAAATAGTAACAGGAAGGCACTGCTGGGATTTGAACCCAGGATCTCCTGTTTACTAGACAGGCACTTTGACCAGCTAAGCCACAGCGCCTCCTGCTGGCAGGCAATCCGGTAATACCTGGTATTACCTGGTACTGCAGAAGGAGACGAGTTCACTTTTTTAACTTTTGTGCACTATCAATGTAGGATATGGTCAAATAGTCCAACAAGTAACTTCCTGTTCCTCACTTCTTCAATGACCTCGGTGGAAACATCATAAGGTGAAGGAGAAGCTTTTGAGACTGATTCAACAGGGTGAGTCTGAACAAGTCCTCAAAACAACTCTATTTCCCTTGGCAAGGGTGGATTCCCGCACTTTACTGTCAAAGCTTTGTTTGTTTCGTAAAGCACTCTTTTGAATGTGCTCAATGGCTAACTGGTAGCTTTCTGCAAGACTCTCTCAGCTCTCCAGATCTAATTTCTGTTCACGTAGCCAATCGGAAAGAGACATCTGCAGCAGGGGGCATGGCCCAGCTACATCAGTTTGACAGAAATCTGCTGGTATTGCAGAGGCTCCAATAGCCAAACATTGTACTCGTGCAGACGATGGTACTGCTGCCTCCTCCTCAAGAGTTGAGGAATACTCATGTCTCTTGCATACTGCCTTTACTGCCTCGGTTGGAAAATCTGGCTCTTTGTTGCGGCGCAAGAGCTGTGCAGTAAAGCCTTCAATGGCATTTTCCTCATCATTAGAACTCTGATCAGATATATCACAGGCATGCAGATACGGACGTCTCAACAGCCCATCTGCATCTTGGTTGTCCTTCCCAGCACTATACTCAATGTCAAAATCAAAACTGGAAAGTACGGCCAACCAGCAATGCCCTACTGCGTCCAACTTTGCAGATGTTAAAACGTATGTGAGTGGATTATTGTCTGTCATCACTGTACATTTTACTCCATAGATACAGCGGAAAACGTTCTGGGTGACAGCCCACTTCACAGACAGGAAGTCAAGCTTGTGTGCAGGGTACCTTTGCTCGGACTTGGAGAGACCCCTACTGGCACAGGCAATGACTCTTAACTTGCTCTCCTGTTCTTGATATAGGGCTGCACCGAGAACATGGGCGCTTGCATCGGTGTGCACAATATAATGTTCTTTGGATCTGCAAACCCAAGAACAGGAGCTGTTGTGAGCTTGAGAATCAATGTCTTAAAAGTATCTTCAGCGGTTGGGGTCCATTTTTCGTGAAAAAGGCTTTTTGAGATCCGCACTGGTAGAAACCTTGTGGTTTCTGCCAGACAGACTGGATTTTCTCTTCAGTGGGAGGCAACCAGCACTTAAGTGATTAAGGGGTATTGCAAGCTTGGAATAGTCTTTTATAAACCTCCTGTAATATCCAGTGAACCCAAGGAAAGACTTAAGCTACTTGATGTTATCTGGTCTTGGCCAGGTAGTGAGGGCAGCTGGATCTGTTTTGAGCCCTTCTGATGATACAACATGGCTGAGATATTGGACAGATGTCCTGAAGAACTGACATTTCTCTGGCGACAGCTTTAAAGTAAATTCTTTCATCCTATGGAGGACCTTCAGCGATCATTCCTCATGGTTCTCAAGTGTAGCTGAGAAAGGAGTGACATCATCAAGAAAAACCGAGACCTGACTCAAATTCCTGCTGCCTATACACTTTTCCATAACATAAGAGGAAAGTAGAACACCTCCTTATGCTGTTTTTAATAGAGAACTCTTCGGCATTTATTTTAACACAACACCTAACAGTCTTACCTTCTCTTATCAGTAACTCGAATGATTTGCAGAATCTTGACAGTACTTTTGGGACGAAAGCTCAATATAACCCTGCCTCACCCAGTTTCTATACTGGTCCATTTATGTCTGTTGTCACAGTTGCGCAGTTTCATGTTTTAGTAGACTTTCAGTTTTGATGTTTTTCATCTGCATGTGGTGCACAGCTGCTGGGGTGTCCTTTGCTAAATCTTTAGTGCCTCCAAACTTCAGATTCAACAGATTACTTCCTTTTATTTTGACATTGAGGAAAAGTTGCCTACACAGAATTTCTTATTTTGAAATAGCTCAACAGGCACTGCTGGGATTTGAACCCAGGATCTCCTGTTTACAAGACAGGTGCTTTGACCGGCTAAGCTACAGTGCCTCCTTCAGGGAAGGGAAAAACCAAGTAACCTCTGCAGACACAGTTTTGAATCGGTTTGTCACATTTTTCCCCACCAGCTGTTGGACAGGAGCCAGAGGCACACAGCTCAAGGCGCTGTGGCTTAGCTGGCCAAAGCGCCTGTCTCGTAAACAGGAGATCCTGGGTTCAAATCCCAGCAGTGCCTTACCTCCCTACCAATGCCATTACATTTCATTAATGAGTGCTGATGGCGGGAAGCATTGGGCGTTATGCTTTGTCTCCTTCGTTTCCAAGAAGAGGACACAATGAAGATTTAGACATGCCCAAGACATCAATATTGGGTGAACAACCCTCAGAAGCTCCACTAGCGGTTTAATGCCTGGGACCCTCCAGCATTTGTTCTAGAACTGAAGAAGCTTCTCGGATCGGGTGCAAAGAAGTTTTTAAAGCTCTCAAGAGTACCGTGAGGTGGATAACTGAGTACATACAAAGACTTTGAAAGATTTCCCAACTCCAAGATTAAGAATGCAATTAACACTGTGAAGAAGATGGTTTCAAATGGTAACAGGAAGGCACTGCTGGGATTTGAACCCAGGATCTCCTGTTTACTAGACAGGCGCTTTGACCAGCTGAGCCACAGCGCCTCCTGCTGACAGGCAAACCGGTAATACCTGGTATTACCTGGTACTGCAGAAGGAGACGAGTTCAACTTTTTTTTACTTTTGTGCACTATAAATGTAAGATATGGTCAAATAGTCCAACAAGTAACTTCCTGTTCCTCACTTCGTCAATGACCTCAGTGGAAACATCATAAGGTGAAGGAGAAGCTTTTGAGACTGATTCAACAGGGTGAGTCTGAACACTGTGAAGAAGATGGTTTCAAATGGTAACAGGAAGGCACTGCTGGGATTTGAACCCAGGATCTCCTGTTTACTAGACAGGCACTTTGACCAGCTAAGCCACAGCGCCTCCTGCTGTCAGGCAATCCGGTAATACCTGGTATTACCTGGTACTGCAGAAGGAGACGAGTTCACTTTTTTAACTTTTGTGCACTATCAATGTAGGATATGGTCAAATAGTCCAACAAGTAACTTCCTGTTCCTCACTTCTTCAATGACCTCGGTGGAAACATCATAAGGTGAAGGAGAAGCTTTTGAGACTGATTCAACAGGGTGAGTCTGAACAAGTCCTCAAAACAACTCTATTTCCCTTGGCAAGGGTGGATTCCCGCACTTTACTGTCAAAGCTTTGTTTGTTTCGTAAAGCACTCTTTTGAATGTGCTCAATGGCTAACTGGTAGCTTTCTGCAAGACTCTCTCAGCTCTCCAGATCTAATTTCTGTTCACGTAGCCAATCGGAAAGAGACATCTGCAGCAGGGGGCATGGCCCAGCTACATCAGTTTGACAGAAATCTGCTGGTATTGCAGAGGCTCCAATAGCCAAACATTGTACTCGTGCAGACGATGGTACTGCTGCCTCCTCCTCCTCAAGAGTTGAGGAATACTCATGTCTCTTGCATACTGCCTTTACTGCCTCGGTTGGAAAATCTGGCTCTTTGTTGCGGCGCAAGAGCTGTGCAGTAAAGCCTTCAATGGCATTTTCCTCATCATTAGAACTCTGATCAGATATATCACAGGCATGCAGATACGGACGTCTCAACAGCCCATCTGCATCTTGGTTGTCCTTCCCAGCACTATACTCAATGTCAAAATCAAAACTGGAAAGTACGGCCAACCAGCAATGCCCTACTGCGTCCAACTTTGCAGATGTTAAAACGTATGTGAGTGGATTATTGTCTGTCATCACTGTACATTTTACTCCATAGATACAGCGGAAAACGTTCTGGGTGACAGCCCACTTCACAGACAGGAAGTCAAGCTTGTGTGCAGGGTACCTTTGCTCGGACTTGGAGAGACCCCTACTGGCACAGGCAATGACTCTTAACTTGCTCTCCTGTTCTTGATATAGGGCTGCACCGAGAACATGGGCGCTTGCATCGGTGTGCACAATATAATGTTCTTTGGATCTGCAAACCCAAGAACAGGAGCTGTTGTGAGCTTGAGAATCAATGTCTTAAAAGTATCTTCAGCGGTTGGGGTCCATTTTTCGTGAAAAAGGCTTTTTGAGATCCGCACTGGTAGAAACCTTGTGGTTTCTGCCAGACAGACTGGATTTTCTCTTCAGTGGGAGGCAACCAGCACTTAAGTGATTAAGGGGTATTGCAAGCTTGGAATAGTCTTTTATAAACCTCCTGTAATATCCAGTGAACCCAAGGAAAGACTTAAGCTACTTGATGTTATCTGGTCTTGGCCAGGTAGTGAGGGCAGCTGGATCTGTTTTGAGCCCTTCTGATGATACAACATGGCTGAGATATTGGACAGATGTCCTGAAGAACTGACATTTCTCTGGCGACAGCTTTAAAGTAAATTCTTTCATCCTATGGAGGACCTTCAGCGATCATTCCTCATGGTTCTCAAGTGTAGCTGAGAAAGGAGTGACATCATCAAGAAAAACCGAGACCTGACTCAAATTCCTGCTGCCTATACACTTTTCCATAACATAAGAGGAAAGTAGAACACCTCCTTATGCTGTTTTTAATAGAGAACTCTTCGGCATTTATTTTAACACAACACCTAACAGTCTTACCTTCTCTTATCAGTAACTCGAATGATTTGCAGAATCTTGACAGTACTTTTGGGACGAAAGCTCAATATAACCCTGCCTCACCCAGTTTCTATACTGGTCCATTTATGTCTGTTGTCACAGTTGCGCAGTTTCATGTTTTAGTAGACTTTCAGTTTTGATGTTTTTCATCTGCATGTGGTGCACAGCTGCTGGGTTGTCCTTTGCTAAATCTTTAGTGCCTCCAAACTTCAGATTCAACAGATTACTTCCTTTTATTTTGACATTGAGGAAAAGTTGCCTACACAGAATTTCTTATTTTGAAATAGCTCAACAGGCACTGCTGGGATTTGAACCCAGGATCTCCTGTTTACAAGACAGGTGCTTTGACCGGCTAAGCTACAGTGCCTCCTTCAGGGAAGGGAAAAACCAAGTAACCTCTGCAGACACAGTTTTGAATCGGTTTGTCACATTTTTCCCCACCAGCTGTTGGACAGTAGCCAGAGGCACACAGCTCAAGGCGCTGTGGCTTAGCTGGCCAAAGCGCCTGTCTCGTAAACAGGAGATCCTGGGTTCAAATCCCAGCAGTGCCTTACCTCCCTACCAATGCCATTACATTTCATTAATGAGTGCTGATGGCGGGAAGCATTGGGCGTTATGCTTTGTCTCCTTCGTTTCCAAGAAGAGGACACAATGAAGATTTAGACATGCCCAAGACATCAATATTGGGTGAACAACCCTCAGAAGCTCCACTAGCGGTTTAATGCCTGGGACCCTCCAGCATTTGTTCTAGAACTGAAGAAGCTTCTCGGATCGGGTGCAAAGAAGTTTTTAAAGCTCTCAAGAGTACCGTGAGGTGGATAACTGAGTACATACAAAGACTTTGAAAGATTTCCCAACTCCAAGATTAAGAATGCAATTAACACTGTGAAGAAGATGGTTTCAAATGGTAACAGGAAGGCACTGCTGGGATTTGAACCCAGGATCTCCTGTTTACTAGACAGGCGCTTTGACCAGCTGAGCCACAGCGCCTCCTGCTGACAGGCAAACCGGTAATACCTGGTATTACCTGGTACTGCAGAAGGAGACGAGTTCAACTTTTTTTTACTTTTGTGCACTATAAATGTAAGATATGGTCAAATAGTCCAACAAGTAACTTCCTGTTCCTCACTTCGTCAATGACCTCAGTGGAAACATCATAAGGTGAAGGAGAAGCTTTTGAGACTGATTCAACAGGGTGAGTCTGAACACTGTGAAGAAGATGGTTTCAAATAGTAACAGGAAGGCACTGCTGGGATTTGAACCCAGGATCTCCTGTTTACTAGACAGGCACTTTGACCAGCTAAGCCACAGCGCCTCCTGCTGGCCGGCAATCCGGTAATACCTGGTATTACCTGGTACTGCAGAAGGAGACGAGTTCACTTTTTTAACTTTTGTGCACTATCAATGTAGGATATGGTCAAATAGTCCAACAAGTAACTTCCTGTTCCTCACTTCTTCAATGACCTCGGTGGAAACATCATAAGGTGAAGGAGAAGCTTTTGAGACTGATTCAACAGGGTGAGTCTGAACAAGTCCTCAAAACAACTCTATTTCCCTTGGCAAGGGTGGATTCCCGCACTTTACTGTCAAAGCTTTGTTTGTTTCGTAAAGCACTCTTTTGAATGTGCTCAATGGCTAACTGGTAGCTTTCTGCAAGACTCTCTCAGCTCTCCAGATCTAATTTCTGTTCACGTAGCCAATCGGAAAGAGACATCTGCAGCAGGGGGCATGGCCCAGCTACATCAGTTTGACAGAAATCTGCTGGTATTGCAGAGGCTCCAATAGCCAAACATTGTACTCGTGCAGACGATGGTACTGCTGCCTCCTCCTCAAGAGTTGAGGAATACTCATGTCTCTTGCATACTGCCTTTACTGCCTCGGTTGGAAAATCTGGCTCTTTGTTGCGGCGCAAGAGCTGTGCAGTAAAGCCTTCAATGGCATTTTCCTCATCATTAGAACTCTGATCAGATATATCACAGGCATGCAGATACGGACGTCTCAACAGCCCATCTGCATCTTGGTTGTCCTTCCCAGCACTATACTCAATGTCAAAATCAAAACTGGAAAGTACGGCCAACCAGCAATGCCCTACTGCGTCCAACTTTGCAGATGTTAAAACGTATGTGAGTGGATTATTGTCTGTCATCACTGTACATTTTACTCCATAGATACAGCGGAAAACGTTCTGGGTGACAGCCCACTTCACAGACAGGAAGTCAAGCTTGTGTGCAGGGTACCTTTGCTCGGACTTGGAGAGACCCCTACTGGCACAGGCAATGACTCTTAACTTGCTCTCCTGTTCTTGATATAGGGCTGCACCGAGAACATGGGCGCTTGCATCGGTGTGCACAATATAATGTTCTTTGGATCTGCAAACCCAAGAACAGGAGCTGTTGTGAGCTTGAGAATCAATGTCTTAAAAGTATCTTCAGCGGTTGGGGTCCATTTTTCGTGAAAAAGGCTTTTTGAGATCCGCACTGGTAGAAACCTTGTGGTTTCTGCCAGACAGACTGGATTTTCTCTTCAGTGGGAGGCAACCAGCACTTAAGTGATTAAGGGGTATTGCAAGCTTGGAATAGTCTTTTATAAACCTCCTGTAATATCCAGTGAACCCAAGGAAAGACTTAAGCTACTTGATGTTATCTGGTCTTGGCCAGGTAGTGAGGGCAGCTGGATCTGTTTTGAGCCCTTCTGATGATACAACATGGCTGAGATATTGGACAGATGTCCTGAAGAACTGACATTTCTCTGGCGACAGCTTTAAAGTAAATTCTTTCATCCTATGGAGGACCTTCAGCGATCATTCCTCATGGTTCTCAAGTGTAGCTGAGAAAGGAGTGACATCATCAAGAAAAACCGAGACCTGACTCAAATTCCTGCTGCCTATACACTTTTCCATAACATAAGAGGAAAGTAGAACACCTCCTTATGCTGTTTTTAATAGAGAACTCTTCGGCATTTATTTTAACACAACACCTAACAGTCTTACCTTCTCTTATCAGTAACTCGAATGATTTGCAGAATCTTGACAGTACTTTTGGGACGAAAGCTCAATATAACCCTGCCTCACCCAGTTTCTATACTGGTCCATTTATGTCTGTTGTCACAGTTGCGCAGTTTCATGTTTTAGTAGACTTTCAGTTTTGATGTTTTTCATCTGCATGTGGTGCACAGCTGCTGGGGTGTCCTTTGCTAAATCTTTAGTGCCTCCAAACTTCAGATTCAACAGATTACTTCCTTTTATTTTGACATTGAGGAAAAGTTGCCTACACAGAATTTCTTATTTTGAAATAGCTCAACAGGCACTGCTGGGATTTGAACCCAGGATCTCCTGTTTACAAGACAGGTGCTTTGACCGGCTAAGCTACAGTGCCTCCTTCAGGGAAGGGAAAAACCAAGTAACCTCTGCAGACACAGTTTTGAATCGGTTTGTCACATTTTTCCCCACCAGCTGTTGGACAGTAGCCAGAGGCACACAGCTCAAGGCGCTGTGGCTTAGCTGGCCAAAGCGCCTGTCTCGTAAACAGGAGATCCTGGGTTCAAATCCCAGCAGTGCCTTACCTCCCTACCAATGCCATTACATTTCATTAATGAGTGCTGATGGCGGGAAGCATTGGGCGTTATGCTTTGTCTCCTTCGTTTCCAAGAAGAGGACACAATGAAGATTTAGACATGCCCAAGACATCAATATTGGGTGAACAACCCTCAGAAGCTCCACTAGCGGTTTAATGCCTGGGACCCTCCAGCATTTGTTCTAGAACTGAAGAAGCTTCTCGGATCGGGTGCAAAGAAGTTTTTAAAGCTCTCAAGAGTACCGTGAGGTGGATAACTGAGTACATACAAAGACTTTGAAAGATTTCCCAACTCCAAGATTAAGAATGCAATTAACACTGTGAAGAAGATGGTTTCAAATGGTAACAGGAAGGCACTGCTGGGATTTGAACCCAGGATCTCCTGTTTACTAGACAGGCGCTTTGACCAGCTGAGCCACAGCGCCTCCTGCTGACAGGCAAACCGGTAATACCTGGTATTACCTGGTACTGCAGAAGGAGACGAGTTCAACTTTTTTTTACTTTTGTGCACTATAAATGTAAGATATGGTCAAATAGTCCAACAAGTAACTTCCTGTTCCTCACTTCGTCAATGACCTCAGTGGAAACATCATAAGGTGAAGGAGAAGCTTTTGAGACTGATTCAACAGGGTGAGTCTGAACACTGTGAAGAAGATGGTTTCAAATAGTAACAGGAAGGCACTGCTGGGATTTGAACCCAGGATCTCCTGTTTACTAGACAGGCACTTTGACCAGCTAAGCCACAGCGCCTCCTGCTGGCCGGCAATCCGGTAATACCTGGTATTACCTGGTACTGCAGAAGGAGACGAGTTCACTTTTTTAACTTTTGTGCACTATCAATGTAGGATATGGTCAAATAGTCCAACAAGTAACTTCCTGTTCCTCACTTCTTCAATGACCTCGGTGGAAACATCATAAGGTGAAGGAGAAGCTTTTGAGACTGATTCAACAGGGTGAGTCTGAACAAGTCCTCAAAACAACTCTATTTCCCTTGGCAAGGGTGGATTCCCGCACTTTACTGTCAAAGCTTTGTTTGTTTCGTAAAGCACTCTTTTGAATGTGCTCAATGGCTAACTGGTAGCTTTCTGCAAGACTCTCTCAGCTCTCCAGATCTAATTTCTGTTCACGTAGCCAATCGGAAAGAGACATCTGCAGCAGGGGGCATGGCCCAGCTACATCAGTTTGACAGAAATCTGCTGGTATTGCAGAGGCTCCAATAGCCAAACATTGTACTCGTGCAGACGATGGTACTGCTGCCTCCTCCTCAAGAGTTGAGGAATACTCATGTCTCTTGCATACTGCCTTTACTGCCTCGGTTGGAAAATCTGGCTCTTTGTTGCGGCGCAAGAGCTGTGCAGTAAAGCCTTCAATGGCATTTTCCTCATCATTAGAACTCTGATCAGATATATCACAGGCATGCAGATACGGACGTCTCAACAGCCCATCTGCATCTTGGTTGTCCTTCCCAGCACTATACTCAATGTCAAAATCAAAACTGGAAAGTACGGCCAACCAGCAATGCCCTACTGCGTCCAACTTTGCAGATGTTAAAACGTATGTGAGTGGATTATTGTCTGTCATCACTGTACATTTTACTCCATAGATACAGCGGAAAACGTTCTGGGTGACAGCCCACTTCACAGACAGGAAGTCAAGCTTGTGTGCAGGGTACCTTTGCTCGGACTTGGAGAGACCCCTACTGGCACAGGCAATGACTCTTAACTTGCTCTCCTGTTCTTGATATAGGGCTGCACCGAGAACATGGGCGCTTGCATCGGTGTGCACAATATAATGTTCTTTGGATCTGCAAACCCAAGAACAGGAGCTGTTGTGAGCTTGAGAATCAATGTCTTAAAAGTATCTTCAGCGGTTGGGGTCCATTTTTCGTGAAAAAGGCTTTTTGAGATCCGCACTGGTAGAAACCTTGTGGTTTCTGCCAGACAGACTGGATTTTCTCTTCAGTGGGAGGCAACCAGCACTTAAGTGATTAAGGGGTATTGCAAGCTTGGAATAGTCTTTTATAAACCTCCTGTAATATCCAGTGAACCCAAGGAAAGACTTAAGCTACTTGATGTTATCTGGTCTTGGCCAGGTAGTGAGGGCAGCTGGATCTGTTTTGAGCCCTTCTGATGATACAACATGGCTGAGATATTGGACAGATGTCCTGAAGAACTGACATTTCTCTGGCGACAGCTTTAAAGTAAATTCTTTCATCCTATGGAGGACCTTCAGCGATCATTCCTCATGGTTCTCAAGTGTAGCTGAGAAAGGAGTGACATCATCAAGAAAAACCGAGACCTGACTCAAATTCCTGCTGCCTATACACTTTTCCATAACATAAGAGGAAAGTAGAACACCTCCTTATGCTGTTTTTAATAGAGAACTCTTCGGCATTTATTTTAACACAACACCTAACAGTCTTACCTTCTCTTATCAGTAACTCGAATGATTTGCAGAATCTTGACAGTACTTTTGGGACGAAAGCTCAATATAACCCTGCCTCACCCAGTTTCTATACTGGTCCATTTATGTCTGTTGTCACAGTTGCGCAGTTTCATGTTTTAGTAGACTTTCAGTTTTGATGTTTTTCATCTGCATGTGGTGCACAGCTGCTGGGGTGTCCTTTGCTAAATCTTTAGTGCCTCCAAACTTCAGATTCAACAGATTACTTCCTTTTATTTTGACATTGAGGAAAAGTTGCCTACACAGAATTTCTTATTTTGAAATAGCTCAACAGGCACTGCTGGGATTTGAACCCAGGATCTCCTGTTTACAAGACAGGTGCTTTGACCGGCTAAGCTACAGTGCCTCCTTCAGGGAAGGGAAAAACCAAGTAACCTCTGCAGACACAGTTTTGAATCGGTTTGTCACATTTTTCCCCACCAGCTGTTGGACAGTAGCCAGAGGCACACAGCTCAAGGCGCTGTGGCTTAGCTGGCCAAAGCGCCTGTCTCGTAAACAGGAGATCCTGGGTTCAAATCCCAGCAGTGCCTTACCTCCCTACCAATGCCATTACATTTCATTAATGAGTGCTGATGGCGGGAAGCATTGGGCGTTATGCTTTGTCTCCTTCGTTTCCAAGAAGAGGACACAATGAAGATTTAGACATGCCCAAGACATCAATATTGGGTGAACAACCCTCAGAAGCTCCACTAGCGGTTTAATGCCTGGGACCCTCCAGCATTTGTTCTAGAACTGAAGAAGCTTCTCGGATCGGGTGCAAAGAAGTTTTTAAAGCTCTCAAGAGTACCGTGAGGTGGATAACTGAGGACATACAAAGACTTTGAAAGATTTCCCAACTCCAAGATTAAGAATGCAATTAACACTGTGAAGAAGATGGTTTCAAATGGTAACAGGAAGGCACTGCTGGGATTTGAACCCAGGATCTCCTGTTTACTAGACAGGCGCTTTGACCAGCTGAGCCACAGCGCCTCCTGCTGACAGGCAAACCGGTAATACCTGGTATTACCTGGTACTGCAGAAGGAGACGAGTTCAACTTTTTTTTACTTTTGTGCACTATAAATGTAAGATATGGTCAAATAGTCCAACAAGTAACTTCCTGTTCCTCACTTCGTCAATGACCTCAGTGGAAACATCATAAGGTGAAGGAGAAGCTTTTGAGACTGATTCAACAGGGTGAGTCTGAACAAGTCCTCAAAACAACTCTATTTCCCTTGGCAAGGGTGGATTCCCGCACTTTACTGTCAAAGCTTTGTTTGTTTCGTAAAGCACTCTTTTGAATGTGCTCAATGGCTAACTGGTAGCTTTCTGCAAGACTCTCTCAGCTCTCCAGATCTAATTTCTGTTCACGTAGCCAATCGGAAAGAGACATCTGCAGCAGGGGGCATGGCCCAGCTACATCAGTTTGACAGAAATCTGCTGGTATTGCAGAGGCTCCAATAGCCAAACATTGTACTCGTGCAGACGATGGTACTGCTGCCTCCTCCTCCTCAAGAGTTGAGGAATACTCATGTCTCTTGCATACTGCCTTTACTGCCTCGGTTGGAAAATCTGGCTCTTTGTTGCGGCGCAAGAGCTGTGCAGTAAAGCCTTCAATGGCATTTTCCTCATCATTAGAACTCTGATCAGATATATCACAGGCATGCAGATACGGACGTCTCAACAGCCCATCTGCATCTTGGTTGTCCTTCCCAGCACTATACTCAATGTCAAAATCAAAACTGGAAAGTACGGCCAACCAGCAATGCCCTACTGCGTCCAACTTTGCAGATGTTAAAACGTATGTGAGTGGATTATTGTCTGTCATCACTGTACATTTTACTCCATAGATACAGCGGAAAACGTTCTGGGTGACAGCCCACTTCACAGACAGGAAGTCAAGCTTGTGTGCAGGGTACCTTTGCTCGGACTTGGAGAGACCCCTACTGGCACAGGCAATGACTCTTAACTTGCTCTCCTGTTCTTGATATAGGGCTGCACCGAGAACATGGGCGCTTGCATCGGTGTGCACAATATAATGTTCTTTGGATCTGCAAACCCAAGAACAGGAGCTGTTGTGAGCTTGAGAATCAATGTCTTAAAAGTATCTTCAGCGGTTGGGGTCCATTTTTCGTGAAAAAGGCTTTTTGAGATCCGCACTGGTAGAAACCTTGTGGTTTCTGCCAGACAGACTGGATTTTCTCTTCAGTGGGAGGCAACCAGCACTTAAGTGATTAAGGGGTATTGCAAGCTTGGAATAGTCTTTTATAAACCTCCTGTAATATCCAGTGAACCCAAGGAAAGACTTAAGCTACTTGATGTTATCTGGTCTTGGCCAGGTAGTGAGGGCAGCTGGATCTGTTTTGAGCCCTTCTGATGATACAACATGGCTGAGATATTGGACAGATGTCCTGAAGAACTGACATTTCTCTGGCGACAGCTTTAAAGTAAATTCTTTCATCCTATGGAGGACCTTCAGCGATCATTCCTCATGGTTCTCAAGTGTAGCTGAGAAAGGAGTGACATCATCAAGAAAAACCGAGACCTGACTCAAATTCCTGCTGCCTATACACTTTTCCATAACATAAGAGGAAAGTAGAACACCTCCTTATGCTGTTTTTAATAGAGAACTCTTCGGCATTTATTTTAACACAACACCTAACAGTCTTACCTTCTCTTATCAGTAACTCGAATGATTTGCAGAATCTTGACAGTACTTTTGGGACGAAAGCTCAATATAACCCTGCCTCACCCAGTTTCTATACTGGTCCATTTATGTCTGTTGTCACAGTTGCGCAGTTTCATGTTTTAGTAGACTTTCAGTTTTGATGTTTTTCATCTGCATGTGGTGCACAGCTGCTGGGGTGTCCTTTGCTAAATCTTTAGTGCCTCCAAACTTCAGATTCAACAGATTACTTCCTTTTATTTTGACATTGAGGAAAAGTTGCCTACACAGAATTTCTTATTTTGAAATAGCTCAACAGGCACTGCTGGGATTTGAACCCAGGATCTCCTGTTTACAAGACAGGTGCTTTGACCGGCTAAGCTACAGTGCCTCCTTCAGGGAAGGGAAAAACCAAGTAACCTCTGCAGACACAGTTTTGAATCGGTTTGTCACATTTTTCCCCACCAGCTGTTGGACAGTAGCCAGAGGCACACAGCTCAAGGCGCTGTGGCTTAGCTGGCCAAAGCGCCTGTCTCGTAAACAGGAGATCCTGGGTTCAAATCCCAGCAGTGCCTTACCTCCCTACCAATGCCATTACATTTCATTAATGAGTGCTGATGGCGGGAAGCATTGGGCGTTATGCTTTGTCTCCTTCGTTTCCAAGAAGAGGACACAATGAAGATTTAGACATGCCCAAGACATCAATATTGGGTGAACAACCCTCAGAAGCTCCACTAGCGGTTTAATGCCTGGGACCCTCCAGCATTTGTTCTAGAACTGAAGAAGCTTCTCGGATCGGGTGCAAAGAAGTTTTTAAAGCTCTCAAGAGTACCGTGAGGTGGATAACTGAGGACATACAAAGACTTTGAAAGATTTCCCAACTCCAAGATTAAGAATGCAATTAACACTGTGAAGAAGATGGTTTCAAATGGTAACAGGAAGGCACTGCTGGGATTTGAACCCAGGATCTCCTGTTTACTAGACAGGCGCTTTGACCAGCTGAGCCACAGCGCCTCCTGCTGACAGGCAAACCGGTAATACCTGGTATTACCTGGTACTGCAGAAGGAGACGAGTTCAACTTTTTTTTACTTTTGTGCACTATAAATGTAAGATATGGTCAAATAGTCCAACAAGTAACTTCCTGTTCCTCACTTCGTCAATGACCTCAGTGGAAACATCATAAGGTGAAGGAGAAGCTTTTGAGACTGATTCAACAGGGTGAGTCTGAACAAGTCCTCAAAACAACTCTATTTCCCTTGGCAAGGGTGGATTCCCGCACTTTACTGTCAAAGCTTTGTTTGTTTCGTAAAGCACTCTTTTGAATGTGCTCAATGGCTAACTGGTAGCTTTCTGCAAGACTCTCTCAGCTCTCCAGATCTAATTTCTGTTCACGTAGCCAATCGGAAAGAGACATCTGCAGCAGGGGGCATGGCCCAGCTACATCAGTTTGACAGAAATCTGCTGGTATTGCAGAGGCTCCAATAGCCAAACATTGTACTCGTGCAGACGATGGTACTGCTGCCTCCTCCTCCTCAAGAGTTGAGGAATACTCATGTCTCTTGCATACTGCCTTTACTGCCTCGGTTGGAAAATCTGGCTCTTTGTTGCGGCGCAAGAGCTGTGCAGTAAAGCCTTCAATGGCATTTTCCTCATCATTAGAACTCTGATCAGATATATCACAGGCATGCAGATACGGACGTCTCAACAGCCCATCTGCATCTTGGTTGTCCTTCCCAGCACTATACTCAATGTCAAAATCAAAACTGGAAAGTACGGCCAACCAGCAATGCCCTACTGCGTCCAACTTTGCAGATGTTAAAACGTATGTGAGTGGATTATTGTCTGTCATCACTGTACATTTTACTCCATAGATACAGCGGAAAACGTTCTGGGTGACAGCCCACTTCACAGACAGGAAGTCAAGCTTGTGTGCAGGGTACCTTTGCTCGGACTTGGAGAGACCCCTACTGGCACAGGCAATGACTCTTAACTTGCTCTCCTGTTCTTGATATAGGGCTGCACCGAGAACATGGGCGCTTGCATCGGTGTGCACAATATAATGTTCTTTGGATCTGCAAACCCAAGAACAGGAGCTGTTGTGAGCTTGAGAATCAATGTCTTAAAAGTATCTTCAGCGGTTGGGGTCCATTTTTCGTGAAAAAGGCTTTTTGAGATCCGCACTGGTAGAAACCTTGTGGTTTCTGCCAGACAGACTGGATTTTCTCTTCAGTGGGAGGCAACCAGCACTTAAGTGATTAAGGGGTATTGCAAGCTTGGAATAGTCTTTTATAAACCTCCTGTAATATCCAGTGAACCCAAGGAAAGACTTAAGCTACTTGATGTTATCTGGTCTTGGCCAGGTAGTGAGGGCAGCTGGATCTGTTTTGAGCCCTTCTGATGATACAACATGGCTGAGATATTGGACAGATGTCCTGAAGAACTGACATTTCTCTGGCGACAGCTTTAAAGTAAATTCTTTCATCCTATGGAGGACCTTCAGCGATCATTCCTCATGGTTCTCAAGTGTAGCTGAGAAAGGAGTGACATCATCAAGAAAAACCGAGACCTGACTCAAATTCCTGCTGCCTATACACTTTTCCATAACATAAGAGGAAAGTAGAACACCTCCTTATGCTGTTTTTAATAGAGAACTCTTCGGCATTTATTTTAACACAACACCTAACAGTCTTACCTTCTCTTATCAGTAACTCGAATGATTTGCAGAATCTTGACAGTACTTTTGGGACGAAAGCTCAATATAACCCTGCCTCACCCAGTTTCTATACTGGTCCATTTATGTCTGTTGTCACAGTTGCGCAGTTTCATGTTTTAGTAGACTTTCAGTTTTGATGTTTTTCATCTGCATGTGGTGCACAGCTGCTGGGGTGTCCTTTGCTAAATCTTTAGTGCCTCCAAACTTCAGATTCAACAGATTACTTCCTTTTATTTTGACATTGAGGAAAAGTTGCCTACACAGAATTTCTTATTTTGAAATAGCTCAACAGGCACTGCTGGGATTTGAACCCAGGATCTCCTGTTTACAAGACAGGTGCTTTGACCGGCTAAGCTACAGTGCCTCCTTCAGGGAAGGGAAAAACCAAGTAACCTCTGCAGACACAGTTTTGAATCGGTTTGTCACATTTTTCCCCACCAGCTGTTGGACAGTAGCCAGAGGCACACAGCTCAAGGCGCTGTGGCTTAGCTGGCCAAAGCGCCTGTCTCGTAAACAGGAGATCCTGGGTTCAAATCCCAGCAGTGCCTTACCTCCCTACCAATGCCATTACATTTCATTAATGAGTGCTGATGGCGGGAAGCATTGGGCGTTATGCTTTGTCTCCTTCGTTTCCAAGAAGAGGACACAATGAAGATTTAGACATGCCCAAGACATCAATATTGGGTGAACAACCCTCAGAAGCTCCACTAGCGGTTTAATGCCTGGGACCCTCCAGCATTTGTTCTAGAACTGAAGAAGCTTCTCGGATCGGGTGCAAAGAAGTTTTTTAAAGCTCTCAAGAGTACCGTGAGGTGGATAACTGAGGACATACAAAGACTTTGAAAGATTTCCCAACTCCAAGATTAAGAATGCAATTAACACTGTGAAGAAGATGGTTTCAAATTGTAACGGGAAGGCACTGCTGGGATTTGAACCCAGGATCTCCTGTTTACTAGACAGGCGCTTTGACCAGCTGAGCCACAGCGCCTCCTGCTGACAGGCAAACCGGTAATACCTGGTATTACCTGGTACTGCAGAAGGAGACGAGTTCAACTTTTTTTTACTTTTGTGCACTATAAATGTAAGATATGGTCAAATAGTCCAACAAGTAACTTCCTGTTCCTCACTTCGTCAATGACCTCAGTGGAAACATCATAAGGTGAAGGAGAAGCTTTTGACACTGATTCAACAGGGTGAGTCTGAACACTGTGAAGAAGATGGTTTCAAATAGTAACAGGAAGGCACTGCTGGGATTTGAACCCAGGATCTCCTGTTTACTAGACAGGCACTTTGACCAGCTAAGCCACAGCACCTCCTGCTGGCAGGCAATCCGGTAATACCTGGTATTACCTGGTACTGCAGAAGGAGACGAGTTCACTTTTTTAACTTTTGTGCACTATCTATGTAGGATATGGTCAAATAGTCCAACAAGTAACTTCCTGTTCCTCACTTCTTCAATGACCTCGGTGGAAACATCATAAGGTGAAGGAGAAGCTTTTGAGACTGATTCAACAGGGTGAGTCTGAACAAGTCCTCAAAACAACTCTATTTCCCTTGGCAAGGGTGGATTC
The DNA here is from genome assembly GCF_041146795.1 of Maylandia zebra. Classification (NCBI taxonomy): domain Eukaryota; kingdom Metazoa; phylum Chordata; class Actinopteri; order Cichliformes; family Cichlidae; genus Maylandia; species Maylandia zebra. The sequence goes on from NC_135179.1 coordinate 2,245,523, forward strand.
CCGCACTTTACTGTCAAAGCTTTGTTTGTTTCGTAAAGCACTCTTTTGAATGTGCTCAATGGCTAACTGGTAGCTTTCTGCAAGACTCTCTCAGCTCTCCAGATCTAATTTCTGTTCACGTAGCCAATCGGAAAGAGACATCTGCAGCAGGGGGCATGGCCCAGCTACATCAGTTTGACAGAAATCTGCTGGTATTGCAGAGGCTCCAATAGCCAAACATTGTACTCGTGCAGACGATGGTACTGCTGCCTCCTCCTCAAGAGTTGAGGAATACTCATGTCTCTTGCATACTGCCTTTACTGCCTCGGTTGGAAAATCTGGCTCTTTGTTGCGGCGCAAGAGCTGTGCAGTAAAGCCTTCAATGGCATTTTCCTCATCATTAGAACTCTGATCAGATATATCACAGGCATGCAGATACGGACGTCTCAACAGCCCATCTGCATCTTGGTTGTCCTTCCCAGCACTATACTCAATGTCAAAATCAAAACTGGAAAGTACGGCCAACCAGCAATGCCCTACTGCGTCCAACTTTGCAGATGTTAAAACGTATGTGAGTGGATTATTGTCTGTCATCACTGTACATTTTACTCCATAGATACAGCGGAAAACGTTCTGGGTGACAGCCCACTTCACAGACAGGAAGTCAAGCTTGTGTGCAGGGTACCTTTGCTCGGACTTGGAGAGACCCCTACTGGCACAGGCAATGACTCTTAACTTGCTCTCCTGTTCTTGATATAGGGCTGCACCGAGAACATGGGCGCTTGCATCGGTGTGCACAATATAATGTTCTTTGGATCTGCAAACCCAAGAACAGGAGCTGTTGTGAGCTTGAGAATCAATGTCTTAAAAGTATCTTCAGCGGTTGGGGTCCATTTTTCGTGAAAAAGGCTTTTTGAGATCCGCACTGGTAGAAACCTTGTGGTTTCTGCCAGACAGACTGGATTTTCTCTTCAGTGGGAGGCAACCAGCACTTAAGTGATTAAGGGGTATTGCAAGCTTGGAATAGTCTTTTATAAACCTCCTGTAATATCCAGTGAACCCAAGGAAAGACTTAAGCTACTTGATGTTATCTGGTCTTGGCCAGGTAGTGAGGGCAGCTGGATCTGTTTTGAGCCCTTCTGATGATACAACATGGCTGAGATATTGGACAGATGTCCTGAAGAACTGACATTTCTCTGGCGACAGCTTTAAAGTAAATTCTTTCATCCTATGGAGGACCTTCAGCGATCATTCCTCATGGTTCTCAAGTGTAGCTGAGAAAGGAGTGACATCATCAAGAAAAACCGAGACCTGACTCAAATTCCTGCTGCCTATACACTTTTCCATAACATAAGAGGAAAGTAGAACACCTCCTTATGCTGTTTTTAATAGAGAACTCTTCGGCATTTATTTTAACACAACACCTAACAGTCTTACCTTCTCTTATCAGTAACTCGAATGATTTGCAGAATCTTGACAGTACTTTTGGGACGAAAGCTCAATATAACTCTGCCTCACCCAGTTTCTATACTGGTCCATTTATGTCTGTTGTCACAGTTGCGCAGTTTCATGTTTTAGTAGACTTTCAGTTTTGATGTTTTTCATCTGCATGTGGTGCACAGCTGCTGGGGTGTCCTTTGCTAAATCTTTAGTGCCTCCAAACTTCAGATTCAACAGATTACTTCCTTTTATTTTGACATTGAGGAAAAGTTGCCTACACAGAATTTCTTATTTTGAAATAGCTCAACAGGCACTGCTGGGATTTGAACCCAGGATCTCCTGTTTACAAGACAGGTGCTTTGACCGGCTAAGCTACAGTGCCTCCTTCAGGGAAGGGAAAAACCAAGTAACCTCTGCAGACACAGTTTTGAATCGGTTTGTCACATTTTTCCCCACCAGCTGTTGGACAGTAGCCAGAGGCACACAGCTCAAGGCGCTGTGGCTTAGCTGGCCAAAGCGCCTGTCTCGTAAACAGGAGATCCTGGGTTCAAATCCCAGCAGTGCCTTACCTCCCTACCAATGCCATTACATTTCATTAATGAGTGCTGATGGCGGGAAGCATTGGGCGTTATGCTTTGTCTCCTTCGTTTCCAAGAAGAGGACACAATGAAGATTTAGACATGCCCAAGACATCAATATTGGGTGAACAACCCTCAGAAGCTCCACTAGCGGTTTAATGCCTGGGACCCTCCAGCATTTGTTCTAGAACTGAAGAAGCTTCTCGGATCGGGTGCAAAGAAGTTTTTAAAGCTCTCAAGACTACCGTGAGGTGGATAACTGAGGACATACAAAGACTTTGAAAGATTTCCCAACTCCAAGATTAAGAATGCAATTAACACTGTGAAGAAGATGGTTTCAAATGGTAACAGGAAGGCACTGCTGGGATTTGAACCCAGGATCTCCTGTTTACTAGACAGGCGCTTTGACCAGCTGAGCCACAGCGCCTCCTGCTGACAGGCAAACCGGTAATACCTGGTATTACCTGGTACTGCAGAAGGAGACGAGTTCAACTTTTTTTTTACTTTTGTGCACTATAAATGTAAGATATGGTCAAATAGTCCAACAAGTAACTTCCTGTTCCTCACTTCGTCAATGACCTCAGTGGAAACATCATAAGGTGAAGGAGAAGCTTTTGAGACTGATTCAACAGGGTGAGTCTGAACACTGTGAAGAAGATGGTTTCAAATGGTAACAGGAAGGCACTGCTGGGATTTGAACCCAGGATCTCCTGTTTACTAGACAGGCACTTTGACCAGCTAAGCCACAGCGCCTCCTGCTGTCAGGCAATCCGGTAATACCTGGTATTACCTGGTACTGCAGAAGGAGACGAGTTCACTTTTTTAACTTTTGTGCACTATCAATGTAGGATATGGTCAAATAGTCCAACAAGTAACTTCCTGTTCCTCACTTCTTCAATGACCTCGGTGGAAACATCATAAGGTGAAGGAGAAGCTTTTGAGACTGATTCAACAGGGTGAGTCTGAACAAGTCCTCAAAACAACTCTATTTCCCTTGGCAAGGGTGGATTCCCGCACTTTACTGTCAAAGCTTTGTTTGTTTCGTAAAGCACTCTTTTGAATGTGCTCAATGGCTAACTGGTAGCTTTCTGCAAGACTCTCTCAGCTCTCCAGATCTAATTTCTGTTCACGTAGCCAATCGGAAAGAGACATCTGCAGCAGGGGGCATGGCCCAGCTACATCAGTTTGACAGAAATCTGCTGGTATTGCAGAGGCTCCAATAGCCAAACATTGTACTCGTGCAGACGATGGTACTGCTGCCTCCTCCTCAAGAGTTGAGGAATACTCATGTCTCTTGCATACTGCCTTTACTGCCTCGGTTGGAAAATCTGGCTCTTTGTTGCGGCGCAAGAGCTGTGCAGTAAAGCCTTCAATGGCATTTTCCTCATCATTAGAACTCTGATCAGATATATCACAGGCATGCAGATACGGACGTCTCAACAGCCCATCTGCATCTTGGTTGTCCTTCCCAGCACTATACTCAATGTCAAAATCAAAACTGGAAAGTACGGCCAACCAGCAATGCCCTACTGCGTCCAACTTTGCAGATGTTAAAACGTATGTGAGTGGATTATTGTCTGTCATCACTGTACATTTTACTCCATAGATACAGCGGAAAACGTTCTGGGTGACAGCCCACTTCACAGACAGGAAGTCAAGCTTGTGTGCAGGGTACCTTTGCTCGGACTTGGAGAGACCCCTACTGGCACAGGCAATGACTCTTAACTTGCTCTCCTGTTCTTGATATAGGGCTGCACCGAGAACATGGGCGCTTGCATCGGTGTGCACAATATAATGTTCTTTGGATCTGCAAACCCAAGAACAGGAGCTGTTGTGAGCTTGAGAATCAATGTCTTAAAAGTATCTTCAGCGGTTGGGGTCCATTTTTCGTGAAAAAGGCTTTTTGAGATCCGCACTGGTAGAAACCTTGTGGTTTCTGCCAGACAGACTGGATTTTCTCTTCAGTGGGAGGCAACCAGCACTTAAGTGATTAAGGGGTATTGCAAGCTTGGAATAGTCTTTTATAAACCTCCTGTAATATCCAGTGAACCCAAGGAAAGACTTAAGCTACTTGATGTTATCTGGTCTTGGCCAGGTAGTGAGGGCAGCTGGATCTGTTTTGAGCCCTTCTGATGATACAACATGGCTGAGATATTGGACAGATGTCCTGAAGAACTGACATTTCTCTGGCGACAGCTTTAAAGTAAATTCTTTCATCCTATGGAGGACCTTCAGCGATCATTCCTCATGGTTCTCAAGTGTAGCTGAGAAAGGAGTGACATCATCAAGAAAAACCGAGACCTGACTCAAATTCCTGCTGCCTATACACTTTTCCATAACATAAGAGGAAAGTAGAACACCTCCTTATGCTGTTTTTAATAGAGAACTCTTCGGCATTTATTTTAACACAACACCTAACAGTCTTACCTTCTCTTATCAGTAACTCGAATGATTTGCAGAATCTTGACAGTACTTTTGGGACGAAAGCTCAATATAACCCTGCCTCACCCAGTTTCTATACTGGTCCATTTATGTCTGTTGTCACAGTTGCGCAGTTTCATGTTTTAGTAGACTTTCAGTTTTGATGTTTTTCATCTGCATGTGGTGCACAGCTGCTGGGGTGTCCTTTGCTAAATCTTTAGTGCCTCCAAACTTCAGATTCAACAGATTACTTCCTTTTATTTTGACATTGAGGAAAAGTTGCCTACACAGAATTTCTTATTTTGAAATAGCTCAACAGGCACTGCTGGGATTTGAACCCAGGATCTCCTGTTTACAAGACAGGTGCTTTGACCGGCTAAGCTACAGTGCCTCCTTCAGGGAAGGGAAAAACCAAGTAACCTCTGCAGACACAGTTTTGAATCGGTTTGTCACATTTTTCCCCACCAGCTGTTGGACAGGAGCCAGAGGTACACAGCTCAAGGCGCTGTGGCTTAGCTGGCCAAAGCGCCTGTCTCGTAAACAGGAGATCCTGGGTTCAAATCCCAGCAGTGCCTTACCTCCCTACCAATGCCATTACATTTCATTAATGAGTGCTGATGGCGGGAAGCATTGGGCGTTATGCTTTGTCTCCTTCGTTTCCAAGAAGAGGACACAATGAAGATTTAGACATGCCCAAGACATCAATATTGGGTGAACAACCCTCAGAAGCTCCACTAGCGGTTTAATGCCTGGGACCCTCCAGCATTTGTTCTAGAACTGAAGAAGCTTCTCGGATCGGGTGCAAAGAAGTTTTTAAAGCTCTCAAGACTACCGTGAGGTGGATAACTGAGGACATACAAAGACTTTGAAAGATTTCCCAACTCCAAGATTAAGAATGCAATTAACACTGTGAAGAAGATGGTTTCAAATGGTAACAGGAAGGCACTGCTGGGATTTGAACCCAGGATCTCCTGTTTACTAGACAGGCGCTTTGACCAGCTGAGCCACAGCGCTTCCTGCTGACAGGCAAACCGGTAATACCTGGTATTACCTGGTACTGCAGAAGGAGACGAGTTCAACTTTTTTTTACTTTTGTGCACTATAAATGTAAGATATGGTCAAATAGTCCAACAAGTAACTTCCTGTTCCTCACTTCGTCAATGACCTCAGTGGAAACATCATAAGGTGAAGGAGAAGCTTTTGAGACTGATTCAACAGGGTGAGTCTGAACACTGTGAAGAAGATGGTTTCAAATGGTAACAGGAAGGCACTGCTGGGATTTGAACCCAGGATCTCCTGTTTACTAGACAGGCACTTTGACCAGCTAAGCCACAGCGCCTCCTGCTGTCAGGCAATCCGGTAATACCTGGTATTACCTGGTACTGCAGAAGGAGACGAGTTCACTTTTTTAACTTTTGTGCACTATCTATGTAGGATATGGTCAAATAGTCCAACAAGTAACTTCCTGTTCCTCACTTCTTCAATGACCTCGGTGGAAACATCATAAGGTGAAGGAGAAGCTTTTGAGACTGATTCAACAGGGTGAGTCTGAACAAGTCCTCAAAACAACTCTATTTCCCTTGGCAATGGTGGATTCCCGAACTTTACTGTCAAAGCTTTGTTTGTTTCGTAAAGCACTCTTTTGAATGTGCTCAATGGCTAACTGGTAGCTTTCTGCAAGACTCTCTCAGCTCTCCAGATCTAATTTCTGTTCACGTAGCCAATCGGAAAGAGACATCTGCAGCAGGGGGCATGGCCCAGCTACATCAGTTTGACAGAAATCTGCTGGTATTGCAGAGGCTCCAATAGCCAAACATTGTACTCGTGCAGACGATGGTACTGCTGCCTCCTCCTCAAGAGTTGAGGAATACTCATGTCTCTTGCATACTGCCTTTACTGCCTCGGTTGGAAAATCTGGCTCTTTGTTGCGGCGCAAGAGCTGTGCAGTAAAGCCTTCAATGGCATTTTCCTCATCATTAGAACTCTGATCAGATATATCACAGGCATGCAGATACGGACGTCTCAACAGCCCATCTGCATCTTGGTTGTCCTTCCCAGCACTATACTCAATGTCAAAATCAAAACTGGAAAGTACGGCCAACCAGCAATGCCCTACTGCGTCCAACTTTGCAGATGTTAAAACGTATGTGAGTGGATTATTGTCTGTCATCACTGTACATTTTACTCCATAGATACAGCGGAAAACGTTCTGGGTGACAGCCCACTTCACAGACAGGAAGTCAAGCTTGTGTGCAGGGTACCTTTGCTCGGACTTGGAGAGACCCCTACTGGCACAGGCAATGACTCTTAACTTGCTCTCCTGTTCTTGATATAGGGCTGCACCGAGAACATGGGCGCTTGCATCGGTGTGCACAATATAATGTTCTTTGGATCTGCAAACCCAAGAACAGGAGCTGTTGTGAGCTTGAGAATCAATGTCTTAAAAGTATCTTCAGCGGTTGGGGTCCATTTTTCGTGAAAAAGGCTTTTTGAGATCCGCACTGGTAGAAACTTTGTGGTTTCTGCCAGACAGACTGGATTTTCTCTTCAGTGGGAGGCAACCAGCACTTAAGTGATTAAGGGGTATTGCAAGCTTGGAATAGTCTTTTATAAACCTCCTGTAATATCCAGTGAACCCAAGGAAAGACTTAAGCTACTTGATGTTAGCTGGTCTTGGCCAGGTAGTGAGGGCAGCTGGATCTGTTTTGAGCCCTTCTGATGATACAACATGGCTGAGATATTGGACAGATGTCCTGAAGAACTGACATTTCTCTGGCGACAGCTTTAAAGTAAATTCTTTCATCCTATGGAGGACCTTCAGCGATCATTCCTCATGGTTCTCAAGTGTAGCTGAGAAAGGAGTGACATCATCAAGAAAAACCGAGACCTGACTCAAATTCCTGCTGCCTATACACTTTTCCATAACATAAGAGGAAAGTAGAACACCTCCTTATGCTGTTTTTAATAGAGAACTCTTCGGCATTTATTTTAACACAACACCTAACAGTCTTACCTTCTCTTATCAGTAACTCGAATGATTTGCAGAATCTTGACAGTACTTTTGGGACGAAAGCTCAATATAACCCTGCCTCACCCAGTTTCTATACTGGTCCATTTATGTCTGTTGTCACAGTTGCGCAGTTTCATGTTTTAGTAGACTTTCAGTTTTGATGTTTTTCATCTGCATGTGGTGCACAGCTGCTGGGGTGTCCTTTGCTAAATCTTTAGTGCCTCCAAACTTCAGATTCAACAGATTACTTCCTTTTATTTTGACATTGAGGAAAAGTTGCCTACACAGAATTTCTTATTTTGAAATAGCTCAACAGGCACTGCTGGGATTTGAACCCAGGATCTCCTGTTTACAAGACAGGTGCTTTGACCGGCTAAGCTACAGTGCCTCCTTCAGGGAAGGGAAAAACCAAGTAACCTCTGCAGACACAGTTTTGAATCGGTTTGTCACATTTTTCCCCACCAGCTGTTGGACAGGAGCCAGAGGTACACAGCTCAAGGCGCTGTGGCTTAGCTGGCCAAAGCGCCTGTCTCGTAAACAGGAGATCCTGGGTTCAAATCCCAGCAGTGCCTTACCTCCCTACCAATGCCATTACATTTCATTAATGAGTGCTGATGGCGGGAAGCATTGGGCGTTATGCTTTGTCTCCTTCGTTTCCAAGAAGAGGACACAATGAAGATTTAGACATGCCCAAGACATCAATATTGGGTGAACAACCCTCAGAAGCTCCACTAGCGGTTTAATGCCTGGGACCCTCCAGCATTTGTTCTAGAACTGAAGAAGCTTCTCGGATCGGGTGCAAAGAAGTTTTTAAAGCTCTCAAGAGTACCGTGAGGTGGATAACTGAGTACATACAAAGACTTTGAAAGATTTCCCAACTCCAAGATTAAGAATGCAATTAACACTGTGAAGAAGATGGTTTCAAATGGTAACAGGAAGGCACTGCTGGGATTTGAACCCAGGATCTCCTGTTTACTAGACATGCGCTTTGACCAGCTGAGCCACAGCGCCTCCTGCTGACAGGCAAACCGGTAATACCTGGTATTACCTGGTACTGCAGAAGGAGACGAGTTCAACTTTTTTTTACTTTTGTGCACTATAAATGTAAGATATGGTCAAATAGTCCAACAAGTAACTTCCTGTTCCTCACTTCTTCAATGACCTCAGTGGAAACATCATAAGGTGAAGGAGAAGCTTTTGAGACTGATTCAACAGGGTGAGTCTGAACAAGTCCTCAAAACAACTCTATTTCCCTTGGCAAGGGTGGATTCCCGCACTTTACTGTCAAAGCTTTGTTTGTTTCGTAAAGCACTCTTTTGAATGTGCTCAATGGCTAACTGGTAGCTTTCTGCAAGACTCTCTCAGCTCTCCAGATCTAATTTCTGTTCACGTAGCCAATCGGAAAGAGACATCTGCAGCAGGGGGCATGGCCCAGCTACATCAGTTTGACAGAAATCTGCTGGTATTGCAGAGGCTCCAATAGCCAAACATTGTACTCGTGCAGACGATGGTACTGCTGCCTCCTCCTCAAGAGTTGAGGAATACTCATGTCTCTTGCATACTGCCTTTACTGCCTCGGTTGGAAAATCTGGCTCTTTGTTGCGGCGCAAGAGCTGTGCAGTAAAGCCTTCAATGGCATTTTCCTCATCATTAGAACTCTGATCAGATATATCACAGGCATGCAGATACGGACGTCTCAACAGCCCATCTGCATCTTGGTTGTCCTTCCCAGCACTATACTCAATGTCAAAATCAAAACTGGAAAGTACGGCCAACCAGCAATGCCCTACTGCGTCCAACTTTGCAGATGTTAAAACGTATGTGAGTGGATTATTGTCTGTCATCACTGTACATTTTACTCCATAGATACAGCGGAAAACGTTCTGGGTGACAGCCCACTTCACAGACAGGAAGTCAAGCTTGTGTGCAGGGTACCTTTGCTCGGACTTGGAGAGACCCCTACTGGCACAGGCAATGACTCTTAACTTGCTCTCCTGTTCTTGATATAGGGCTGCACCGAGAACATGGGCGCTTGCATCGGTGTGCACAATATAATGTTCTTTGGATCTGCAAACCCAAGAACAGGAGCTGTTGTGAGCTTGAGAATCAATGTCTTAAAAGTATCTTCAGCGGTTGGGGTCCATTTTTCGTGAAAAAGGCTTTTTGAGATCCGCACTGGTAGAAACCTTGTGGTTTCTGCCAGACAGACTGGATTTTCTCTTCAGTGGGAGGCAACCAGCACTTAAGTGATTAAGGGGTATTGCAAGCTTGGAATAGTCTTTTATAAACCTCCTGTAATATCCAGTGAACCCAAGGAAAGACTTAAGCTACTTGATGTTATCTGGTCTTGGCCAGGTAGTGAGGGCATTTGGATCTGTTTTGAGCCCTTCTGATGATACAACATGGCTGAGATATTGGACAGATGTCCTGAAGAACTGACATTTCTCTGGCGACAGCTTTAAAGTAAATTCTTTCATCCTATGGAGGACCTTCAGCGATCATTCCTCATGGTTCTCAAGTGTAGCTGAGAAAGGAGTGACATCATCAAGAAAAACCGAGACCTGACTCAAATTCCTGCTGCCTATACACTTTTCCATAACATAAGAGGAAAGTAGAACACCTCCTTATGCTGTTTTTAATAGAGAACTCTTCGGCATTTATTTTAACACAACACCTAACAGTCTTACCTTCTCTTATCAGTAACTCGAATGATTTGCAGAATCTTGACAGTACTTTTGGGACGAAAGCTCAATATAACCCTGCCTCACCCAGTTTCTATACTGGTCCATTTATGTCTGTTGTCACAGTTGCGCAGTTTCATGTTTTAGTAGACTTTCAGTTTTGATGTTTTTCATCTGCATGTGGTGCACAGCTGCTGGGGTGTCCTTTGCTAAATCTTTAGTGCCTCCAAACTTCAGATTCAACAGATTACTTCCTTTTATTTTGACATTGAGGAAAAGTTGCCTACACAGAATTTCTTATTTTGAAATAGCTCAACAGGCACTGCTGGGATTTGAACCCAGGATCTCCTGTTTACAAGACAGGTGCTTTGACCGGCTAAGCTACAGTGCCTCCTTCAGGGAAGGGAAAAACCAAGTAACCTCTGCAGACACAGTTTTGAATCGGTTTGTCACATTTTTCCCCACCAGCTGTTGGACAGGAGCCAGAGGTACACAGCTCAAGGCGCTGTGGCTTAGCTGGCCAAAGCGCCTGTCTCGTAAACAGGAGATCCTGGGTTCAAATCCCAGCAGTGCCTTACCTCCCTACCAATGCCATTACATTTCATTAATGAGTGCTGATGGCGGGAAGCATTGGGCGTTATGCTTTGTCTCCTTCGTTTCCAAGAAGAGGACACAATGAAGATTTAGACATGCCCAAGACATCAATATTGGGTGAACAACCCTCAGAAGCTCCACTAGCGGTTTAATGCCTGGGACCCTCCAGCATTTGTTCTAGAACTGAAGAAGCTTCTCGGATCGGGTGCAAAGAAGTTTTTAAAGCTCTCAAGAGTACCGTGAGGTGGATAACTGAGGACATACAAAGACTTTGAAAGTTTTCCCAACTCCAAGATTAAGAATGCAATTAACACTGTGAAGAAGATGGTTTCAAATGGTAACAGGAAGGCACTGCTGGGATTTGAACCCAGGATCTCCTGTTTACTAGACAGGCGCTTTGACCAGCTGAGCCACAGCGCCTCCTGCTGACAGGCAAACCGATAATACCTGGTATTACCTGGTACTGCAGAAGGAGACGAGTTAAATTTTGGGGCACTATGAATGTTGGCATTCAGAAAATATTGCTTGAAAATTAATGCGGATTCTTAGCTTACCTTCTGGTTTCTCACCAAACCCTTTAAATACTGTCAGAACCATGTAACTTGATTCTTATTTGTGTAATTATTAAAATAAGTAACTGTGACCCTCGTGTTTTACCTTCTTACAGGCTGTTTCATCTTTCTGATAAACTCTTAATTTAAAGCCAAACAGAGATGACAAAGCTTTTTATTCTCTCGCTTTACATTTGCAGGATAATAAATAACATCCAGGGTCAAATTTCAGTGAATAAATCTTAATTTTGGGGACTTTGCTAAACATGACAGTTTGTTCAGGTTGCAGATTCTCATCGCTGCACACAAACACGTTTTTAAAATGTTCCTTTTTACACTTAGAGCCTAGCATGAAGCTTCTCAAGATCCTCGGCGGCAGACGGCCGTATCCTGCTCTCAGCCCGACCAGGACCGCTCTCGCGTCGCTTTTAAACCAGGTGTCCGTTTTACTCGAAGGACTCCAGGATTGGCTCGTGTCCCGTTTCCTTGAGGAAGCGCAGCAGGTCGTCCGGTCTGAGCCCCATGGTGGCAGCGTTGGTCATCGGGTGGAAGTAGACCATCTCGTGGCCTCCTTCCACCAGGTCCCGGTCCAAGACGAACTTCACGCTGCGATCCTGATCGAAGAGCAGAGCAAGAGCCGTCGCACATCCCTGACCCACCTGAAGGAGAGGAGAGGAGGAGTCTAAAGCTGTGACCTGTGAATCCAGCTCAATAATTGGCCCTCCCAGTTTTGATCCTTCCTACCTTCAGCTTTTCCAACATGGCTGCCTCATCTGCGAAGCGCAGATTTCCACTCCCGACACCAAGCTTCTTGGCGAGGTCATTAAGGTTCACCTGCAGATGGAACGAGAGGAAGTGAGGTGTTAGTCTTTAGTTTTTAAGTCAGAGGTCATGTGGAGGAGCTGACCTGGCGGTCATGGCGGGCCGACACCAGCCAAAGCCCCTTCTTCTTCTTGTCTTTCAAGAACAGGTTCTTGGTGACGGCGCCATTCACGCCCTGCAGGTGAGGCATCATCTCCTCCACCGTGAACACCTGCAGGAGGAGGAGAGTGGGTGAGAGCGGGCTCTTTGTGGAAGCTTTGTGGAAGCTGTATTACTAACATCAAAGCCTCTTGCAACTCTTCCTGGTTTCCTACATTAATAAAGCTGTCTGACTGTAATGCCATCCATGCCTGCAGGACTAAACCAAACTCTGTGGTCTGGCGCCCTCTGCAGGTCACAGCAGGTCCTGCAGCACAAACGTGTCAGAGCAGTTTATGAAAGCTGCAGCAGACAGGAAGTACATAAATATATGCACATAAGTCAGGCATTCAAAGTCATATCTGCTTTTTCACGGCGCGCTCGATTCTGAGCGGAGCTCTAAAGCGCCCGTCCCAACGGATCCCGTTCAAAAACACTGCGCATTTCAGGATAAACAGATTCTGCGCAAACACAGCTGACTGCGCCTAAACTTCATCACGTAATTTTAACGTGAATTCGTGTGCTCGTGAATTCAGCACACACACGGCAAGCAAAGCGGCTCTTCTTTACTTCAGCTGACAACTTTGTTACTCCCCCACGTGTCAGTGAAACTGAAAGAGCGAGAAACTGAGGAGGAAACGCGCACTTCCACAACCGTGAGCGCGCATCAGGAGCCTATCATGGTCACGCGTGGCGCCGAATAAAAGTGCGAGTCTCTCCGATTGTGGAAATGTCTCCGAGCATATTTTCACGTATTTATATGATCTAGAGTCAGACGGGGATGTTGAAAATGCCAGAAGCGCTAATGGGATTCGGTGTAGTCGGGCTGTCCGGTTTACCGGCGGGTGCTCCACGCATCTCGTCTGGATGTGTAAAGTCTGCAGATGTTTCTCCAGCTGTGCGCGCAGGTCCTCCGACATCTTCACGTGAGACAGCAGCTCAAACGGACACAGGTGGACCCGGCAGGTAGCCGCTGAGGAGCAGCTCTTCTTCTTCTGCAGCTAATTTCCTGCAGCTGGCCGCTCGCTTCCTGTCACAGTGCCACCGTGTGACTGAGGAACAGAGCCAGCTACTCAAACTGAGCACGGGGTGCCCGCTCATAGTGCAGGTTGTAATGGGGAAGGATCTGCGTGCAGCTCGAACTCTTTTAGAAAATGAAAATTATAAAACTGTTCGATTTGGGTCAAAGTAGCACCGACGGGTCAGAGAGACAATCACAGCGCCTCCGAGCGTCAACACAATTCCATTTAACCCGAAAATCTGAGTGCTGAGATTAAAATCCTACATGCACACATACGCACACAGACTCACACACAGATGCACACAGTTTCAGAGGTGATGAAGTACAAATACTTTGTTACATGAGTACTTAAGCGGACTTTTCAGTAGCCGTACTTTGTTTTTTACTCCTCACATTTTAAGTTCCGCGTCTCGACTTTATCATCCTTTCAGTTTAAGTCAGACTCGTTACTTCAGCTTTTTGCATAAGAAACATCCACATCAGGGATGGATGTGAATGATACAGAAGTATCAGAGGCCAAGGACGTAAGCTCGGCGAGCTCAATCGGTGGAGCATGAGATTCTTAATCTCAAGGGCGTGGGTTTGAGCCCCACGTTGGGCGTTGATCTTTATTTACGAAATTTCCCACATGTGGGATTATGAGGAGTTTAAAATAAAAAACATGCAGGGAGCAGGAGCACATGACGTTTCAGAGGGCAGGACAATGAACACGAGACCCTGATGGTCAGAGGTGACCACACATCTGAACTTCCAGCAGCTCTGAGGGGTCCAGCTTTAGTGTTCCTGACTTTGAACCCTGAACGCTTCACCTGTGTCTCCTCCGTTAGCTTCTCCGTCAGCTCCTCCTGCTGTTTCCTGCGTCAGCAGCTGCTGGAGCAGAAGTCCTGATCTCCACATCACTTCCACCAGATGTTTCTTTACACACCGATGAAATATGTGACACACACACTCACGCTGCTCATCCACCCATCAGTGCAAAGTGTGTTTATGTTCACAGGAGTCGCACGACAGGAGGCGCACGCTTCATCATTCAGCTTACGGTGACGTGTTTCCAAGGTTCATTCATCAACTCACAGTTCAAATCAAACATAAATGTGACCACACATGAGGAGAAGGAGGACCATGGAGCGGCCCCACCTGAAATCCTCGCCTTTCACCTGAGCTGCAGATCCACGGTTTATGTTTAACTTGACTGAAGGCCTGTAGGAGGCGCCGTGGCTTAGCTGGATAAAGCGTCCCAGCAGCGTCCCCTCTGACGTGGTCGTGTTCTTCCAACTCCAGCCTCTGCATGTCCTCCTTCACACATTCATGAACCTCCTGTGAGGCCGTCCAGGTGTTTAAACTGTCCCACCTGGATGTGAGCATGCTGCTGCACAGCTGCTGCACAGCTGCTGCACAGCTGCTGCACAGCTGCTGCACAGCTGCTGCACAGCTGCTGCACAGCTTCATGAGCTCTGTTCATTAAGAATGAAAGGCAGTTTGTGTGTTTTGTGTGAGGCGTCATAAGGGGACGCACACTCGGAGGCTCACTTCCTAGAATCACTGCTCAGGTGTGAGCTTGACTCTTATTATTACGTATTGATGAGGCTTTTCCTGATGATGTCGACAGGTGTTTGATCCCCTCACTGTTTCCCCCTCTCCCTCCCTCTGTCTCGTCTTCCTTTTCCTGCTCAGTGTTAGTCCACATGTTTGCTCCTGGACTCTAACATCCACCCTACTGAGAGTGCGCACTCAGTGTCCTACATTCATCTCAGCTTCCATCAGTTTAACTGTTGATTAAATGGATGCACACACACACACACACACACACACACACACACACACACACACACACACACACACACACACACACACACACAGTTGATTGAAATCATTCTTCCATGGGTCGATGCTGCTCAGTGTGTCAAACCACGAAAACATAAAAACTAAAACATCTCGCTCTGATTTTTTCTACAAAGCAGCTTTTAGTGACACAAACACACACACACACACACACACACACACACACACACACACACACACACACACACACACACACACACACACACACACACACACACACTGAAAGCCTGTTGCACAATAACATGATTAATGACCAAGTCTAACTCACGACACGTAAACACTGAAGAGTCCACGTTGCTGGCCTGACAGCGCTGCATGTGCTGCTGCTGTTTCTGGGGAAGAAACTAAAAAGTGCAACGCCAACAGAGTGCGCTCGGAGCTGCAAAGGAAGACGAGACAGGGGGAGGCAAGAGGGGGAAACGGTGGGAACTGGGAAGAAAGGCCAGCAGATCAAACACCCGTCGACATCATCTGACCTCTACAGCAGCCTCACAGCATACAGCACAGGCTACCTGACCTGGTGAGCTGAGCCAGCAGCCCATCATTAGAAGTCTTCTTATTCAATGCAAAGCTGCTCTTCAAAGGTGCAAACACCACCAGCTGCTCCATCACCCTGGACGGGTGGAGCTGCTTCAGCTGCAGTGCTGCGGCTGGTTAAACAGCAGAGGCTGTGTTTGAATCTCAGCAGGGCCTGCTTCAGGAGAAACTCCACAAGGTTAAAGTGCAGTTTTTACACTTGTTTCAGTTTCAGTCAGAAATTAATTAACTACAGCGCTGAAAATCAGAAGGTAAATGTCTTTATGACTGTAAATGTGCTGAGTATGAGCTGATGTAAACCTTTACATCAGCTCATACTCACAGTTCTTATGAAGGAGGAAATTATCTACGGAGACCAAACAGTGTCTGTACACATGGGACTGACTCACCGCTGCCTCTGCTGGACAGTAGTGGAACTGTACATTTCACAGTAATGTACGTTACTGTGAGCTGATGCTGTCTGAGGTCATTTTCTGTCCTTTTATAGACGTTTCACAGCCGTATGTCGCACATTGCATCCCTTTGAAGTCCTTCTGTTCCTTTGTAATAGTTCATTATATCTTTGTGCTCATCTATCTGCACTTCAGGGTGGTTTTGCATCCTTGTGCAGGAATTTCACACTCCTATAGAGTCATGCTGCATCCTTTTTGTCATTTTAAGTCTCTTTGCAGCCCTTTTCTAATCCTTCTGCACCTCTTTGATGTTGTTGTCCATCCCTTTGTACTCATAAAGAAACCTTTTTAGTCATTTTGAGCCCCTCTGTAGGCATTAAGCATCACTTGGTGGATATTTTGCACCTTTTTAAAAAGCTTTCTGCTTGAGTCATTTCTCATTGCTTTGCAGTCATCTTCACTCCCACCACACACTGTGCTTTTCTTTTAGCCATTTAGTGTCCCTGTGGTTTGTGAGATTTGTCATCATTTAGCCCCACTTTGTGTCTTTGTGTTTTTTAATAATCGTGCTGTGATTTGACGCCTTCTCTTTCGGTTCTTGATTGTAACTCAGTGCCAGTCAAAGTGAAAGTAAGGACGAGGTCATGACCCTGAACTCATGTGCTGTCATCTGTCTTGCACTTTTGTGTTCTTTGGGCCAGAAATGTGCTCTAATGTGCCGCTTGGTCTTAAACACCAACATCCTGCACTCATGTTTGTTAGTTTGAGGTGTGAAACTTGTCTTCAGGAGACGTATCGAAGCTCCGGCTGAGAAACATCTGCTCCTTTCCGCAGTTCATCCTGCAGCACGTGCCGTCCTTTCAAGAACCTCCAACAGTCGCTCACGTCTTCGCTGACCTCACTGAGGAAGCAGTCAGCGCTCATTCACAGCCAAACCTCGCGGCTGCTGCCAGCGGTTCCAGCTGTGAACCTCTGCCCTCTTCCTGGTTTTCTAGTGTTTTGCATATTTGTCACACTTACATGTTCAGATCATTAAACTAAATTTAATATTGGACAAAACTCCCTTTTAACAGGTTTTGATGCAACCATTTACAAAATCTGTGGCTGCGTGGAAGCAGGAAGTTGGAAGTGCAGGACTCTGGAGACGGATTATTGTTGGACAACACAAACTCAGAAGGCGATGCAAAACAAAGGCACAGCCAGAAGTTTGAAGCAGGACGCAAAAGACACAGAGAACACGGCGTGAGGAGGATACGGCAACAACACGACAACGACCAAAGGAAAAGTTCAATACCTGTGTGAGGTGAACGAACCAAACCGAGGCGGACGAACAAGTGAATAAACGTGGAGACGAGACAGGTAACAGACAGAGGTGGGACAGGCACAGGCAGGGATCACACAAGAAAACTCAATAATGCAAAAGCCCGAAGATACCTGAAATATAAACAGACTGCAGAGAAAACTGTCGTAGGAAACCAGGGACCAGGTTCATGTTCAGCAGTGAGGCAGGAAACATAAAGGGAAACAATATCAGCAACAGCTGAGACCACCACTCAGAACAAAACTTTAAATGTTAGACACAAATAGAAAAAACAGGAAACACTGGGATTTAAAGCCAGCCATCAGGGTCAAAGGTTACAGTTTATTTACAAAAGGGTGAACCACAGTGCAGTATATGTGTACAGAGAGAAGGGGTCCGGGGGGAAGAGGTAATCCACACACTCTCCTCTTTAGCCACTCTCGTCCTGATCTCCATTCACGCAGCCACACACAGGAATCACAGGGAAGGGTCCGTCAACAGGTCCGGGAAACTCTATGCACAGAACACAGGTTAGTCTAACAGGCGAAGACAGCTGAGAGCACGAACACGGGAGGGTCAGCGTTCCAGAGACGATAACCAGCTCCGCCCAGGGAGAGAGGAGAAAGGAGGAGAGAGAAACATAAAGAAAACCTTTAGCCATCACAAGCCAGCCGGAGAGGACGGGGACCATGACAGTGTTTTAGTTGTTTCACAGAGCGCACGGAGCAGGAAGTGACACAGGAAGTGATCAGCTGATTTCTCACTAACACTCCTCCTGACTCTGTTTGCACGTGCTCCAAATTTTAGAAACAGCTGACTGAGAACAACCGTTTATTCTGCCACGCGTTGGATGTCTTGTGAAAACTTGCTAACACTTTATAACACAACTGCGGGACCAACATCACCCTGCGCGCCACCTTTTCCATCTGCTGCCCTCAGGGAGAAGGTACAGGTCTATACAGGCCAGAACATCCAGACTGGCCAACAGCCTGTATCCACAGGCTGTGAGGCTCCTGAACTCTCTGCCCCCCTCTCACGGACAATAACCATATCCAACTTCTTAATAGCAATGAACTGGTCTGCATTGGTGCATCATATCTTTATTCTCTTCCCCCTCCTGCCCCCCCCCCCCCTCTTTCTTAAATAGATAACTATCATATCTGATATCATATCTCACAGTACAATAATATTGAATGGGTTGCATTGTTGTATTTTGTCATGTTTCTCAGGTCTTTGTCTGAATTTCTACGAACATTATTGCTAAGGATTGTCTTATTGCATTGGAGTCACACTGGGTTAAATATGTACACTTGGGTTTTAAGGGGTATTTATTATTTTCTTCTTTTTTTTGGGTTGTATGGAAGCCCCAAACGCAATTTCATTGTTCTTGACAATGACAATAAATAAATAAATACTAAATACTGAGAGCTGTAATTACGTTCAGTTTCATCTACATACAGGAAAAAACAATAATGTGAGGAGAGCTGGAGAAGGTTCATGTCCTGCAGGGTTAAATAAGACACGCCGTCTTATTTAACCCTGCAGGCGGAGGACACCGGAAACAGGACAGGGGGAAGCTTCACCTCCAATACTGAGCAGGAAGCAGCAACTGATCGTTCCTGCACGACCGAGCCTGAGTCTTTATGCTTCCATTACTATGTGAAAATGGACCAAACCAGCTGTTATCCACAGACACTCCACTTTCATCTTTAGATTGAAAAAAGACACCTGAACCGTTCCTTTGGATGGATTTAAGCGCCGTCCGCTTCCAGAGAACGGAGACAGAGTAATATTCAGACAAAAATACAACAAGAAGGAAGAACAAGCTGCAGCCTGGGCTCAGACACAGGTGAACCTGACGAGGACATCCACAGAAAAGGAGACGCTCAGAAGCAGGAAGTAAAACCATGACCAGACAAATGGAAAAGGAAGTTTGACAGGAAGTGGATAAAACACAAATGAGTAAACAGAAAGACAGAAGAAAATAAGAGTAAAATCTGACGGTGACAGGAAATCTCTCCACTCTGATGAAACCAGCCTGACCTCTGCTGTCCTCTCATTGTGTCTCCAGTCCTCGCTAAGCTGCAGCAGGCCAGCAGATAATCAGCGTAATGACTTTTCATCAGAGCGCTGACCTGAAGACCCACATTTCCCCCCGCGGGGGAGGCATTCCTCCCTCGTTATAAGTACGAGTACCTGCGATCAGCCTCGTCTGCAGATCGTCAGCTGGTTCTGAGCGTCTCCCTGACACGATGTGAACGTCTGTGGAGCTTTCTGTGTTGGCAGCTGCCTGGAGAAACGTGGAAGTGCGTGGACGCTGAAGCAGAAGATCTCCTCTCGGCTCTGGGCGTTCGAAGCTTAGAGCTCAGCTCGTCCAGCTTCTTCGTGCTTCCAGGTACAGAGAGGTCAGTCTCAGGTGTTCTGCATGTTCACAGCGCACATGGACATTTTTCTGCTTGTTTGGCACTTGTGTGCTGGCTTTGTGCATCTTTGTTTGACACTGTCAGAAACAAAAGCAGAGAAAACTGAAGTGATTCAATGATCACTGTTAAGTTCGTCCAGCTGACGTTCTCGTCCACCTGATCCTGCTGTGAGGTTAACACTGAACACGGGAACGAGGACAGATTTGTTTCCATGTTGCAAAAGGTCATTTCTGATGTTTCTAATTGTTTTAGCTGTTTTATCTTTGTTTGTATTGAAAGACTGTAGTGATTTACAAACAGGTTATAGAGAAATCAAAGACATTACCTTCCTGTGAGTATCTTGTGTTATCGCACCTACATTATAAAACCATCTATAGAACCATTATCTTACATTTGTTGCCATATATACTGTTCTGATACATTATTGGCCAGCTCAGTCTCAAAGCAGACGTTGTTAATGTCAGTGACACTTTTAGAATAAAGGATTGTAAAAGCCACTTAACCAGAAACTGACCGTAGCTTCTACGTTGTGACAGGATGTTTGTGGCTCAGGATGACTTGATGAGAGATGCATTTGACAAACGTCCATAAAACACTGAATAATTACAGGAAGGATGTTTTTATAGGTTTAACTCACTCAAATGCAACATTTGAATGAACAGTTGAAAACAGCTGGAAACTGAGTTTTAGGTGCTTTGTAAAAATAATTCAAATATAATGAATTGTTCAGGTTTTGCTGACATTTAGCTTCGAAGTGTCTGTGCACGAAAAACGAGTAATGTGAAAGTCTGCAGAGCCTTTAAAGGTGTGATGAGTTTGGAGGAAGATAAAACCTTTAAATGTTTCCAGTAAGCTGTGTTGGAGCTGCTTTGGTGGTCTGTGTGAGGTCAGACGCTCTCAGGTTGACTTTCGCCTCCCACACAGTTTCTTTTCATTCTTCTCTTCACGGTCTGAGGTTAGAGTCCAGCCTCTGATTAACACTAATGTGCTGCTCCAGAGGAAGAAAGCCTTTCACCTCTCAGACCGTTTCTTTGAATATGCATTACATTTCATTTCAAATGTTTTTCTCCACGCGTCCTTATCACCTTGGTTACTGTTGCTATACGACTGCCAAGCTTCCCATCGTCAGACATGCTCACTGTGATGTGTTGGTGTCAGTGTTGAACAACGTGGACATTAAAGCTGACAGCCCAGAGTGTGACGCCGTGTTTCACATACACTGGATATACTGACACCAGTGACACCAGTGACACCAGTAACACAGGAGCGAAGGCTGGGGTTTTACAGACCTACAGACTGCACATTATCTTTGGACCTCTGTGTTTCCCACAGTGACCGAATATAAGTAACGAAGGTCCAGATGTCTTTGTTGGTGTGCAGCAGCATCGTCCTGCATGGCGTCCTGTCCGCGGGCGCAGAACCAGACTGTCTGTTTTCTGTCAGTTGTTAACGCTTCATTTTATTCTGATATAACTGACGAACGGATCAAAAGTCCACCGACATCATCACAAACCTCATTCTGATGAAAACTGAAGATCAGACTTGGAAACTTGTGGCTGAGCAGCGACAGCAGCTGGTCCGTGGTTTGATCCCGGCTCCTCAGGTCTGCACACTGAACCCTAAAAACAGAGCAGCCATGCTGTCCTTAAACAGCTCGAGCTAGCAGAGAGAGGCCACGCCCCTAATATTTAAAATATGAACACAGTAGCTGTGTCCCTTTGGAGGACCCGGCCTTTGCGGTCTACGTGGGCCGGGTTTCTTCGAAGACCGAGAAGGCCGGAAGTGTGAGGTTGTGAAATGTGACGGTCTGGCCTTCAGATCTGCGTCAGCGCTGTCTCGGTGGAGTTTAATAAACTCGGCCGTCTGCTCCTTGCTATCTAAAATATAACAGGACACTGGAGTAAACTCTTGACCGTCTCACACTTCTGTTTAATCAGTTTTCTGTTTGACGTTTATTCAGCTGTGTGAAAATCCCGGAGGAACCCACCCGATGGATTAATAAAGTTTTATTTAATCTAATAATCTAATAATTTTGATCTCAGCCAAACCGATTTACTCCGGAACAAATAAAACACTGAAAAAAGCCAAACAACAACATTTTTAAGTTATCCGAGTGACTTATATATCATGTTTAAGCCGAGTAGCGACAGACAGCGGGGGTCTGAAAACGATGAAGCCGGGAGTCCGCTGCTCTCACGGGCTCTAGTGACCATTGAACCCCCGGGTCAGCTATCGAGCTGGTGGGTAACAGACGTCACCGAAAACGTCGAAGCACTTTTGCAAATATGTGATGTCTTGATAAACCAAGCAGATATTTGTAATTTACACAGCTACATTCTCGCCTGGAAATATGTTAAAAGTTTATTTTGTGACCTAGAAAGAATAATAAGAGTAATATTAAAACTAAGCAGCGGCCGCCATTGTTGGAAGCTGAAACCGGCTCGGCCGCGCTATGAATTCTGGGACATGGTGGGCCACGAAGGACACACCGACCCATCCTTCAAATCCGGGGAAATGAAGGATGCATTTGAAGGAGTCGACAAATTGGGACAGCCTTCGTCGCCTGGCTGTGACGTAATTGGCCTACAAATGCGTCCTCCGAAGGATGCAGCCGACGTTTTGGCGGCACAGCTAGTGTAAACAGGTGAGTGATGGAATCCAGGTGTTAGGAAGTAGGCGTGATCTCTGAGCCCAGACTCACTGCTGCCTCTGGCGGATGTTAGAGGAACTGCGGCTTTTTTCTCACAGAGAGAATAAAACGAAACCGTATAATGCTGATCACGTGTTGCTGTTTGTGGCTCCTCTCTCTCCCACCTGTCACACCTGCAGTCAGACCTCCATGAACTAACCCCCCCCCCCTCCCCTCTCTCCCCTTGTGCTTGGAGTCCGCGAGCGGAGCAGAGAGCAGTTCAGAGCATGCGCTCGGCGCGGCAGAGCATCATCTCCTGCAGCGACCGTGAGGCGAACTGTACGGCCGCGCGCCACCCGGACACCCTGAAGCTGTCAGGATCCTCCGCGTGGAGCTCCAACGACTCGGCCGTTGACGCGCTCCAGCTCAAGGAGCTCCAACTGCCGGCTGCGGCCGCTACGACCGTAAGTCTCCCTCTAAATCCTCTGATTTCTTTGATTCCTCTGATCGCAGGATCCAAACACACCTGAGCAGCTTCCACCTGCCAGAGCGCGTTTTGATCCACTCGGCGGTTCTTCGGTGGTTTTACGCACGGCGCTTGCGGCGCGGGAGAGCGGAGAGCTTTGTTTAAACACAAAGAAAATTCTGTGAAGTGTGACAAACCGAGCAGTGAGTCAGACAGAGTCGGTACCGGTACCTGCGGTTTAAATCTAGTGCTGAAAACTCAAATCTCACATTCATAGTTTGAGGTTCGCTTCGTCGGTGTCCTCGGGGCTTTAAAGTGCAGCTGATCATTAATCTGACAACTAACTGATCAGCCTCATATCATGAGCTCATTAAAGTATTAATTAAATTATTGATCGGGAAAAGTGACGTTAATTCAGAGTGACAGCAGCAGAAATCAGAGAGCGGCGGTCTGAGTGCATCCAGGTTTACTGCAGGCTCTGTGTGTCTGTATGAACCCAACAGCGCTTAGCAAAGCACATCTGTACAGCTGTGAGCCCAGCATGCTTTCTAGTTAAACTGAAGTTAAACACATGCTGACACACACACACACACTGAGGCTGCGGAACACGGTGGCTCAGGTGATTGGTGGCGTGCTGAGAACAGCGTGTGAGGCTGCTGTGTGTCCACACACTGATTTCAGGCTGATGTGAGGTGTGGCGCTCCCAGAGCTGCTGTTGTCAGTGGCGGAGTCAGCGTTCTTCTTTCTGATGTTCTGCTGGCAGGTTGGTGTTTACTGCAGGTTGTGGTTCACATGCTGTCTTCCCTCGCAGCGGTTCAGTTGCTTCAGACCAGCTGGGTGACGGGAGGTGGAGGCGGTTTTTCTCTGCTTCAGTGCATAGTCAGTGTCATGGGACCTAATCATAGTGGTGGGTTTCCAGCAGCTGACTCTGGCCTTCTCTCGTCCTTTTCCTTCCCCCCTCTGCTCCAGGTTTTCTTCCTGGCTGGACATGAATCACCTGAACCTGAGAGCTCTCCACAGCAGATCACCTGCCTCCACCTCCTCCTATCCCAGCATGCTCCTCTGTCACCTCTCCTTCACTGTACCCATGAACCACCTCTGAGCTCTTCCTCTTCTCCTCCTGCCTGCAGCTCCATCTTCACCCTCCACCCTCCCTCCTTTGCACATGCTCAGACCTTCTCAGCCTTTGTGACTCTGATTTGTCAGTCTGATGGACTCATCTCCATCTTGCTCACTGAACATCTGAACACCTCAGCTCCAAAGCCAAAGAAAAAAGCCAAGAAAAAATGGTCAAGTCCTTCATGAGCCAGCAGATCTCCACACGAACCTTTCAGGGCTGGAAAGATGTAAGAAAAAGGTCTGCTGATAGGCGGTCGTTTCCACATGTATACAGCGAGCTGCAGTTACTGCAGAGAATGAGAGGCGTGGATGACACATGCAGTTATTTTATGAGGTTTTTGCTTTGATCTTTTCTAGCTGGCATATCGTTGTCAGGTGATGCTTGAAACTGAGACGCTGATCCAGGATGAAGCTTTGGATAATGCTGCAGGTCAGTCAGGTGATCCAGGAACTGCTCAGACAAAAGCAACAGTCCTAAAAGTGAAAGTGTGATCATAGTGGACTGTGTCACGGTCCACACTACACTACACACTCAGTACAGCACCTCACTGTACCGTGCAGGGGTACTTTGGTATTGTGTCCTTTGCAAGAGGTGCTTGGAGTTGTGCTGCTGTGGTTTACAGTCTCCAACCTCTGGTGGCAGGACGCCGACCGTCAGGGGCAGATTCCAACCCGAAGCCTTCAGAGGAGAGTTAACACTCCTGCAGCTGTGAAGCCTTTAGTTAGTTTACCCTTTTTGGCCCTCCATAAAGTTTACATGGTTGCTTTGGGCCAGTATGAGCCGTCGGGGGAGCGCTGGGGGGCGTGCTGGGGCACGCTCGTGTAGATCGAATCTGTGCCTCGCCTGCTAACAGTCTGTGTTCAGTGACTTGGGATGGCGGCATTTAGACGACACTTGTTTTTAAAGTCAGAACATTTTGTCCTTCCTGCTCTGGCTGTCATTGGTTGAGTCTGGGCGTGATGTTCGAGGAAGTCTGTATCACTGCAGGAAACCTCAGTCCAGTAAACGGTTCTGTGAGAGCCCCGCATTTATAAACGACGGCGCTGCAGGAGGTCAGCTGACGCGCGCAGGAGGCTGGGAGCACTTCCCGTGACCAGCAGGCACACAAATGTAGGTTAATGTGACACGTTCACACTGCTCTTGTTTGCAATTTGGCATTTTGATGACATTTACATGTGATCTTTAACGGTTTTATCACACAGCAGCATCTCCCAGAAACAATGTTGTTATAAACACAGACTGTAGATAGAAAATGGCCACACAGTGCTGTAAGTTCAGCGTTTTGTTGCCACGATGTCGTTTTATTATGAGGTAAAAACATCTGGACGAGAGTCAGCCTTGTTTTCAGTCACAGCTGCAGACAGATGCTGGACCCCAGACTTCACCTGAAGGCTCTGATTGGGGGCGGAGCCCTGCAGGCGTTACGGCGGGAGGCACACGCCAGCGCCTCAAGCTGCTCCTCTGTCTTGTGTTTTCATTTGGGACCAGCGTGCAGACACATTGCTGGCTGATAACCTTTGGTGATATTTAAGGGGGCGCTTCGGGCCACGTGTGAGTCAGAGCACGGCTTAGAGCAACCAAGCAAAGGTCAAAGGTCGGTGCTACTGCTGCTGCTGCCGGTGCAGCTGATCAGAAATAAGCAGAGCTGAATCTGTGCCGGCTTGGTCCGAGTCTGCTGAGCTCGGTGATTGGTGCATTTCTAAGCTGATGGTGATTGATGAGTAAACAAGGTTAACGTCAATTTTTTTATTTCTTCGAGGTAAATCCTTTCCGTGGAAATCAATCCACAAAGAGCTGAAAATGCAACATAGTGTGCGTCTAATCTGCCGTTCACCATCACAGGGTTATCTGCTGATCCTCCCGGGGATTAACCTCCTGAGGTGCGAGGTGCTGACCCTCAAAACACGTCAGTGTCCTATTTTCCTCGATTACCCACAAACCAGCCCAAGTTCCACCGAGTGAGTCATCGATTTTAGGAGAGGAGTCTGGAAATGTTTTCGAGGATCATTCTCCTTCCACGCAGCCCCGACTTTCACTTTGTTTTAAACTTCATGTAAATATTTGCTGGTGTCACTGACTCATTAATTATCAATGAAATCAGACTCTTTAATGTCCATGGTTTGAACGTCGTCTCCCACAGAGCATCACATTTCTGAGCTCTGAGAAGCAAACGATTAAAGTGAAAATCAGACATTTGTATAAAATCACGAGTACATTTAAGGATGCGGCTAGTTGAGACGGTTTCCTTTGAAACCACAGAGGTCATGAGATATGCTCAAAGCTCAGTTTTAAAGCTCTTCTCTTCTGGCTGAAAGTCTTACGTCTCACATGCCAGAGGATCTTGGTGTCATAATCAAAATCCAGGTGAGGAAGTGGTTCCTTACCTGTGGAGTATTAAATCCCGTTCTTTTATATTCTTTACGGCCAAAAAAGACACGGCTCAAAGTGGTCTTTTACTTAAAAAATGATCTTTAATTTTACATGTCCCGGAATATGGAGACCTGAACACATGAACACACAAGGTCTCAAGCAAATAAAAGGAAGCCAGGTTATTTATGTACTTCTCGACGTCACACCACACTTTAAGTTTCGATCAAACAGCCTAGTTGGTTTCACTTTCTGGCTGCAGTTACCATGCTTCTGCAAAAGCGGAGGGTCTCAGAGTGGAGCCGCTGCTCCATAACTGAAAGGCACCTATAAAGATACCAGTATACACTGCGTCACCGACCACCGAGCCTCTTTATCCTCCTGACTTCGGCTCTTCTGTCTGATTTTGTAGCTTTGAAGGACCAAATGAACCGGATTAGCATAAGCAGCAGCAGAGCCGAGATCAGACAGTTGATCTTGGACCTTTGAAGCGATTCTCCAGACATTAAACACTACCATCCTCCTTCTGGGCTCTGCTCTGAAGCTGAAGGAAAAGGTCTCAGCTCATTTCTTAGATTTCTGAGAGCTCCGCGGCTGGACGGAGAGGATCTGAAGCTGGATGCTTGTGTGCTTTGTGGCTGGTGTAGCAGCACTAACGTGGCTGCAGACGTTAGATGTTGTTTGGCAGGTAGACAAAGCAAATGAAGAGTTTTTGTGGCCCAGAGGGTTCGTTTTGCAAAGCTCCATCAGAAGCTGAAGTCATGTGGAGCTGAAGCCTGCCATCGGATCTGTGCCTCTGTGTGACGTCTGTCTGCACTGTCGTCATATATTTTCATCCTTTGTGTGCACAGTAGACTTATAGTCAAGACCGCCTAAACCAAGACCAAGACAGCACCAAGACAGGCCGAATCAAGACCAAGACAAAGTCGAGACAAGACCGAGACAAGAAAGTCTTTAAACTGCAGGTTTACGGGTGTCGAGCATATTTATGTGTATTTGCGATGCACTCGCACAGCCCTCCTCACCGCTGTCTACTGTCTCACTCACTTACTGAGAGGACAGACGTACGCTCTCATGCTCTCTGTTTTTCACATAATGATATTATCCTATATCCTCGCATGTCATTGGCCACAATGTGGAGGGATTGGAGCATAGCTGAGCCACTGTGTGAGAGCCGAGCGGCTCTCGCTCAGTGGGAGTCGACTCTTCTGATTCACTGCAAAGCACTCTGTAAGCACGGCTCTCAGAGCTGATGCTTCTGCGCACGACACATTATCGAACGTTACGTTGTGTGTCATGGATACTGTTGACTCTAAATCTCCCGACCTCTATGTCGATCTGAGACAGTGAGACCGAGACAAGACCAAAGTCCGTCGAGACCGAGACCGGTCTTGAGACATCTCTAGTGCACAGTTTAATTCCTCTACCATCTCCAAGGAAACAGGAGACGTCCGATGAACCGTTATCTTCAGAGTCTATTTGCTGTGAGAAAAAAAAAAGCAACATCTCTACTAATTGAAATGTTCGATGCTTCTCATACCAAAACACACCTCTGGCTTTCTTTTAATAAATATTCTGATGGTTGAAGTTTGTCTGATTTTCAGTATTTGTTCTCTTCCTGAATTCTTATTGTTTAGCAAATGTTTCAGATAAACACATAACCTGGATAAACGCCTAATTCACCATCCAAACCTACCTGTGTGAAACAGTAACTGCCCCCTAACCCTCGTGACTGGTTGCTCCACCCTCAGCAGCAGAGATAACGTCAGTGAGTCTTCAAACTTCAGTCATATCGCTGTGGAGGAAGTTTAGCTCCGCCCTTGTTCACAGGACTGTTTGGATTCAGACACATTGGAGGGTTTTCCAGCACGAACGGCTGTTTGAATATTTTGTTAATGAGGGTCAGCCAATCAGAAGTTATCTCAAAGGGGGAGGAGCTACAACAGCTTGTTTCAGACAGGGTGAAATGAGGTTCTGCACCGAGGCCCAGGATCAGACAAAGAAGGATTATTCTGAACTGTGAGTCATGCAAAGCTGCTCTAGGAGAGGAGAGTAGGTCAGGTATCTGAAGTACGTCTATGATTATGATAATAATTTATTTAAAATCAGCACAGACACGTTCGCCTCCTGTTTGAGCCCCTCAGAGCTTCATAACATTATTTCTGTGTCAGCATGACAACGACTGTTGTGTAAGAGACCCTGAACACACACACACACACACAAACACACACACACTGAGTGCTGAAAGCTTTCATGTGATACAGCAGTTCAGTCAGCTGTTGCGTGGGAAGTTTTCAAGGTTGACTGATAAAAAGAGGACTCACACACACACACTCACACTCACACACACACACACACACACACTCACACACACACACTCACACACACACACACACACACACACTCAGGTTTGTTTAGCATCTTAGTGAGGACTCTCACGGACGTAAACCCGTTCTGGACTGATGTGCAGGCTGCCATAGACTCAGATACTAAAGGGCACAGCTGTGTTATTTAAAGTCATTTCATTTCTCTGTGCTGTTTTTGTTGTTGTTGTTTTTGTTGTCGTGATTTTAGACACGATGAAGATGCTTGTTTTAGTTCTGGGTGTTCTTGTGGTTTTGGGTCTCTTTCAAGCATCTTTGTGGTTCTAATGATGAATGTAATGATTACTGTCACACTTCATGTTTTTTTATTCATCATTTGTGTGTGTGTGTGTGTATGTGCGTGCGTGCGTGCGTGCGTGTGCGTGCGTGTGTGCGTGCGTGCGTGCGTGTGTGTGTGTGCGTGTGTGTTTGTGCGCTCAGAAATATCCAGCGTGAGGCCCTAGCGCTGTGAACCATCTGATCTCTTTTTTTCAAATTAAAAGCATGTGCCTTTTTCCTCGCTCTGTTTAACCTCGTTACGTGAAAGTCACCGATGCAGCTAATGATTATTTTTTCCAGAAACATATTGATCAGTTGTTCCAATATTTGTCGATTAAAATCTGAGAGATGGGTCGTGTCTGGTGGTGAAACACAGCTGCAGAAATACAAAGTCGGTTCTGATTGTTGTTGATTTTCAGCTCATTTTCAAGTTTCCACTTTTATATTTCTTTGGAATTTTTCTGTCTCATTGTTCAAACACTGAAACCTGTTCCAGTTCGGTCAGTGTGAAGACAGATGTGCTTCCAGGGAGACGTTTAGGCTATTTTATTGATGTTTCTCTGCAGACTCAGGTTCTGTTTGATAGATTTATTTGTGTTTTATGTTTTTAGAACAAACTAAGATTTTTTTTTTGTTGCATTAAAAAATCAGCTGTAACGTAATTATTGATCTTGATGACAGACAGGACTGTGGAAGCTTCCTCTAATCATCTTACCAAAGCAAACCATCAGATTCCACTTTCAGATAATCTGCAGCATGAAGAATAAATGTCCACTGTATTACTGGTGTTTTCGCATTAGTGTATTAGCCGCAGGGTAAATCATGTGTCGGAATGAGGAAAGCTGTGGTCTCATCATCGTCTCCTCTCTGGAAGATTCGAGCCACATGAAGCCTGCGATGTGGATTTTCTGCACTGCTCTTCCTCACAGTCTGACTTCGTCTGATCCTGTTATAAGACGTGGACGGCGTGCTCAGATGGAACATTTCGCCATCATTTGTGTGTTTGTTTATGTGTGTTTTGTGTTGGGATTATGCAGCAGTGGAAGGCTGCCAGTGAGCACGTGCAACGCTCTCTTATATTGTGCACTTGCTCCACTGCATTTTTCCTTCTTTATGTCCACACAGATTGTTTTGGTCGTTATCGTTTGTTCACGCTGTGAATGAAGCGAGTTTTGCAGATTCATTTAAACACCTGCTGTTCACTTTGAAACCTGCAGTTCCTCTAGTTACCACCACACTAGAGGCAGGCTTCCATTAGCTAATCTACATAGACTGTATATAAAAAATGAACCACAGCGACATCACTCGTTGGTTTTGGTGTTTTCACCCTTTGGACGAGAGCGTGAAGTTATCAGCTAACGTTAGCTTGCTTGCTGTGTGGAAGCGTCACACAGACACAGAGACCAGATAAATTATTCTAATTAATACAGATGATGTCATTAAAAATGCTCCAACAGAACAAACACGGTCCGGAGGTCCAGTTCAGGTGAAGCTAGCAGCTACAGCCGCCTGTGCCACCATCATTAACCTGTCGGTCAAAGAGGCCACGCCCCCAATGATGCAAGCTTTAAATTATCTATAAACACTAGAATAGTTTGTGTATCAGGTGGTAAATGTGTTTATTTTTGCGATACAGGTTTAACACGGGAGTCTATGGGGCTGACTCACTGCTGCCTCTGCTGGATGCCCGAGGAACTGCAGGTTTCAGGGAAGGACGTTATTGAGCACTAATTAGCGGGTATCTGTGGTGTGTCATACAGTCTGTGGCTGCAGTGGGGATAACGTCTGGCTTTAAAAGAAACCCACACGTGAAACTGGAGAACAGACACCAGTAGATGATGTCGCTCTATCTAGTGCCTGCAGTTTTCTGTCATACGAGCAGCACAGCGCTCCTGCAGAGAGAAGCAGCAGGACCTTCAGCCTGCCGTGAAGCGTCCAGCAGACTCACGAGGTGCAGAAAACCAAACCAGCTGGAGATGTTTGACCCAAGACGTAGAGGGAACAGAAAGGACAGGAACTTTAACCTTTCAGGTCAGCTGATCTCAGCTTTTACAGCCTCTGTCATCCAGGAAGAACAGCTCCTTTCTTTCTTTGAGTCTACAGCAGCAGAAACAAAGACGCTCTGTGATCAGCTGACCCACCGATAAGTCTCCTCCTGTCCAAACTTCAGCCCGCGAGCCTCGACTTTCAGATGACTTCTAACAGACAGCGTGAGATCTCTGAGGACGGGAAAAATGTCCCTGCAGAGCAGACGAGGGACGATAATGAGCACGCATGAAGCTGCGAAGCATTAATTCCACGCAGAGCGATCCGAGCACGACTGTAATTACAGCGAGACTAAAAACACTGATTGTGTTTCATTATTAAGCCGCTGTACGCTCGCACTGATCCGCTCATTCGTATCGTCCTGCACTTAGAGGAGGCTAACCTTCATTCATGCGCTCCATCATCGCTGCTGTCATTTCAGACCACGTGTGCTGAAAACTCTGCACACGTGTTTTAGGGGCACCTTCATGTCAGCTATATATATTTATATCTGTATTATACTGGAGTCTCTACAATTAGATCTACATCTACAAATATGATCTAAATATGACTTATATTTGATAATATTTTGTTTCCTAATGTAGTGATTATCGTATCATTTATTTGACTTTAGTGTTTCCTGTGGGAATAATAACAAAAGTTATTATTACAAATGCTTATTACTGAAATACTGCTTCATGTGTCATGATAGTTTTTTATATTCAGGAGTTTATTCCAGCACAGCATGTGATTCATTATTACTGAAACAATCAGACTGAATATTTTGGTGATATTTATGATTTCTCTGTAATTCAAATTCAAGTGTATTTTACTTAAATAATTGACTTTAGCTGCAAATACAGTGGAATGAGGAGGTAACAGGAAATAAGCTTTTGTAAATATAAGTGTTATTGAAAAATGACCCAAACATGAAGATGCTAGCATGTTTGCTCTCAGCAGTGATCAGTAGTACTAATGAAAACCACGCTGAGCTGCTGAATTTAGACGTGATTACAGGTGAAGCAGCATCTTCAATGATGATCACTGATAACAGACTTCTGTGACTGCACATGTGGGCAGATGAGCAGTAGATGCACGCATCAGCGTCTCAGTGAGTGCAGGGGAGGATTTCTGCTGTTGCAGCGATCCTCGCTCGGGTGTCGTGGTGAAACTCTGAATCCTCTGTGACGGGCGCGCTCCGCTCCACGGAGTTCATCAGCAGGGAGGATCTGTGGCCTCGCG
Source organism: Maylandia zebra (assembly GCF_041146795.1). Lineage (NCBI taxonomy): Eukaryota > Metazoa > Chordata > Actinopteri > Cichliformes > Cichlidae > Maylandia > Maylandia zebra. Next base: position 2,277,743 of record NC_135179.1, read on the forward strand.
GCGAAACGGAAACGGCCGACGAGACGGAAAACATTTTCATAATAACGACTCTGAGACTGCAGCAGCATGTAGATTCAAACGTCCCCGTGTGACTTTGCATTTTAACCTTATCTCTCATTTCAGTAATCCTCCACAGTTTACTGCACTACTTTTGTCTCTGCGGGAACGGATTCAGCTTCGGATTTTTTGATCGGTAAAGACGACGATGTCACGTCCCAGTGGAAGTCGCCGGAGGAGGAGCTTCCACACGAGCGCCGAAGGAATCGCAGCGCTCCGGGTGTTCAGACCTCCCAGAAGGAGACTCAAAGCACCGAAACAACAGAGTCTCTAGAGAGTACCAACATACAACGGCTGATTTTACACCATGTCCCAGCACTAGTTTAACTAACTAGTACTGATGGTGAAAACCAGCCGGGACACAAACTTTAATGTTAGTCCCTCACGTCCATGTGCTCGGAACTGTCCAGATCATCAGTATGTACAATGACAATAAAGGGTCATTCTATTCTATTCTATTCAATCTCTGAAGACGTAAAAATAAATAACAGTCAGGCTGTGACGGTTTCCACGCCTGACCTCGTCAGTCTTCTTCGTTGACCTTTATTCTCCTCGTTGTCGAGGTTTCCTGCTTTTCCCGGCTCGTTTGCTCTTGCGTTCCACCTCACCGGTTGATCCTTGCTGCTACACGGTGTGCTTCAGAGCTGCTTTAGCTCCTCATGGATCAGGTTTAGCAAGCTGCAGGAAACACCCCTCAGAGGTTTTGAATGATGTTGACATGACATCATCATGACATCATTGGTCAGACCCTCCTGTTCCTCCACATCTCAAAGCTGCTCTGTTAAACTGAGATCTGTGACGGTGGAGCCGTCTGAGTGAACTATGACATCAGAGGATGGTTGAGTGAGGTCAGAAAGGGATGGGCGTGGTCAGCAGCAACACTCAGACAGGCCGTGGCCCTCACCACAGCAGCAGGCTGAGCACTGATACAGGCAGGATGGAGCCACGCTTTAAACTGACTCACAGACCAGGAAACGTTTCTCCATCTTCTGCTGTCCAGGTTGCTGTTCCTGCTACAGGACTGTGCTCTTCTGTCCATCTGCGTCAAGGTTCACAGACGCTTTTCTGCAGATGCTGGTTTTAATGAGTGCTTATTTGAGTTCCCGTTGCCTCACCATCAGCTCGAAGCAGCCTGGCCTTTCTGCTCTGACCAACCGCGGCTCATTTCTCCCTTTATTCACTTTTCTTCATCATCCTGAGGCTCCGTTTGAACTTCAGCAGCTCTTCTTCAATTATGTCCAACGAGCTGCTGGCGTGCTAAGGAGCAGCAGAACAGGTGTACCTAATGAAGTGGCTGGTGAGTGATGGAGGCGTTGCTTTGTGTCATGTTTTGTCATTTTTCCGAGTCTCTGTGTGAGGCAGGCCGTCCGTCCTGAGCTGAACGTTTCCCTTCCTGTCCCAACCTGTCAGACGCCATCATCATCGAAGGCGGGGCTCTGAGAACAGCTGATGGTGGATGCGACTGCATTCATGGGTCACGGCAGGAGACAGGAACCATCGGCGTCACACACGCCAACGCTGACCTGTGTGTGTCCGTGTCCAAACTGCTTCACGGCTGAAAACAAGCCAAGAATCATTTATACGTTGTTCTGTTCTGCACAATCCATAATCCAAGTTATTCCACTGGATACTCGGGGCCAGAAGTTTGTGGACAGCTCACACCACTGCTGTGTGTGTCCCCCATCCAAGCCTGTGATTCTGCTAAACACAGGACCTGAATGCATCATGCTGAGTTTACTCTGCAGTGTTTTGTGTGCAGCACACTCAGCATTTATCCCCACAGTGGATGTTTCATCACTGCAGCACAGACTTGTGTCGCGTTTCATCCCATTTCTGTGGAGAACGCAGCGATGCCGGCTGTGACGCATCAGCTGCAGTTTACCATGTTGCCGGTTTTTGCCACGTCAGCACGGATCCACCCGTCCTCCAGAATCAGACGCGTGTGGACGCGACCGCTAAACGACTCTTCTTCCACGTTTCTGACAGACGTGTGGCTCGTTTCAGTCGGAGACAGAATCTGTTTGCTGCATCTGTCAATCACGGATGACGGTCTTGTGGTAGCCCCACCCACAGATGCTGATGTCACAGGTTCCACCTTTGTACTCATCGGCATGTTAAATGGCAGTCTGGCGGCAGGAAGTGGTCTCAAACACAGCTTTAATGCTGAACTTTTATTTTGGAAACAAACTGTTCTGATAAAGAAACAAACATCCAAAAAACCCGACCTCTCAGGAAACACGATAACAGAGACACGGAGCCTCACACAGCTCATCTGCACGTGCACGCATATTACATCACGACATCTTCAGTGTTTCTATTCGTTACAGGACACGCTCACATCTGACGTTTGGGTTGTTCTTCACCACGTGCTCGTACAGGTCCTGAAACAACCTGAAGATAACTCAACAGAGTCCAAACACAAAACTCAACATCTGCAGCCCTCCCCACACTGTCCTCATAACGCCTCTGTGTGGGTTTCTGATTCGCTGCCATCCACAAACACAAACTGAGGCTGTGACACACAAAGATCATCGATTCAGGATCTCTGGTGTTTCATTCGATTGATTAGGTTTGATTCGTTTCATTAGACTGTCCCTCCGCGGAAAAGGCTCAGTTTGTACACCGAGATGATTTCAGTTCATTCTCGGCTCTGCTTTAAGTTTTCTCCTGCAGAAATGATCGAGGAGCGTCCGTCTCCCTGCCAGAGTCCATCAGGGTTTTAAACCGCTTTATTAAAAGTCCAATAATTCGAGTCGCTCCTCGGGCCAACCTCCAACTCTGATTAGCTGTTCCTGATGTTTCTGCTGGCACTGATCTGAGGCCTGACAGGGAGGAGGCTCGGAGGAGGTTCATTAGAAACAGCGATGGACAGACCTGTGAAGACGCCGCCTGTCAGGAAGGATTTAGGTCGCCGGTTAGTGATTAGTGAAGTCTGTGAGCGTGAAGGCTTTCCTCCGAGTGGAATAACAACATCATCGACAGGAAGGAGTTTCTGGCCTCGCGTTCTCTTCTAGTCTTTAGAAACGATCAGTCCTCCAGCTGCAGGTTTAAATCTGTATTTGTGTTTTAAGATCAATCTGAAGAGGACTTTTAGTTGAACAGGAAACAGGAAATGCTTCGTCGTTTTTGGGGTGTGTTTGTGAGGCTCTTTTGTTTCACACAGGTGCTTTAGACCTCCCAACAAGAAAAACTGGGACATTAAACAACGACGGCCTGTCTCTAAATACGACCATCATATCTCAGCCCTGCATCTCTGTGTCATGGTTCTGTCGTATGTACTTTTTACTGCATTTTCATTTCATTAAACAAAGCTCTTACACTAACTGACATGCAGGGAAGCATTCCACCTTAAAAGCTTCCAGAAGCTGCTGTTCACACGTTAACAACGCGTCACAGTCTTCCTCCCCTCAATCCCAGCTGCTCCAGCAGACCCCGAGCCTGGTTCTGCCGGAGGTTTCTTCCTGTTAAAATGGAGTTTTTCCTTCCTACTGTCGCCAAAGTGCTTGCTCATAGGGGGGTGGTCTAGTTGTTGAGGTTTTCTCTGTATTATTGTAGGGTCCTTTTCTTTCTTTTCAGATAGTGACCCCCTGAAGGAAGCAGCTGAAAGTTTCGCAATTGCTTTTGCAGAGGTGTCACGTTCTCTTGTCATTCTGCGTTCGGTCCTGCAGGTGGCGATGGTGCCCGAGGCGCCACGCCCATTCCCCACCGTGGATGTGCCCGACCACGCCCACTACACCATTGGCTCCGTGATTCTCACCATCGGCATCACGGGCATGATTGGGAACTTCCTGGTCATCTACGCCTTCAGCAGGTACGCTCATCACCGTGCTGCTTTCAGGTGAAAATGCAGCCTTAGGCCCCAAAAACAGTTACTGTTCATTTTATTTTAATCTAAACTTGACTAAAACTCTCACTCATGTATTTATTTGTAACCGCGGTGCTGCACAGTGTGAAGTCTTATTGCTTTGTGATAACTGTAGTAACTTCATGTGTGCATTGTAATATATATATAAGAAGCTTCTACACTGATCAAATGATAACACAGGGTGTCACATGTTAAATCTCAGGTAATCTTCAGATTTGGGTTAATTAGCCGTAGAATAATAGTTGCACAACACAGCATGAAAGCTGAAACAGTTTTTATATGTTTCACAGTCTGAAATTTCTCATCTCTGCCCTCAAACGTCTCCTGTTCAAATGAAATCATATTAGACACGACCGACACTTCTAAAAACTCTCACTTCCACTCTTGGACCTGCCGTCCAGGATCAGATAAAGAAGGATTATTCTGAACTCTGAGTAATGGAAAGCTGCCTCAGGAGAGTCCAGAATAAATATTTGGAACCTGAAACGACTAAACAGATTTAGCTTTACTTGTTAACAGAGGCTCAACTCAAACTCATCTCATCCAGGATTTCTTTATCTGCTCATTGGCTACAGACAGGCTCACAGGCTTACAGAAGTCGCCCAGTAAGAAGAAAGTAGGCTTAATGGATGGTCTGAGGGAAAGTATAAGATGGATAAGGAGCAGAGAGTCCAAGAGGAAAAGGATGGAGCTGGAAATGAACGGTCTTTAAAAAGAACGCTGGTATAGTGTTTGAGGATGAAGCACATGAGCAGCTGCAGAAGCACCGGAGAGAAAGGACGGCCCGTAAGGCTTTAATCAGAGGTTCCTCATGCTGGGATAAGTAGGAAATCAGGACCTCTGATCTTATCGAGCAGCTCTTTTCTTCTTCCATGTCTGCAGAGAAACAATGAGCACAATGATTTCAGGAGTTCCTTTAAGAAGCTTTTCCACCTAAGAAAAATTCGATGTGCGCATCGATCTGCCTGTTCCTTGGATGGGCATCGATCCTTCTTCTGCTACAATCAGCTGTGGTTTAAGGCGAATGCGTCATTGATTAAACGTTCATGTTCAAGCTGAAGGAGCCCTGAGTGCTCTCCTTCAGACAGACTCAGTCATTACTGAAAAACATCAAACTGTTCAGATTTGGATCATCTGCTCAAAATTCAGTTTTATTTTCTGTAAAAGACAGAATTTCACTAATGTAACAATATCACTTAGTTAAAGTTAGCAGTTTGTGGGAGGTTCGAGTATTTTTCAGCAGTTTTTCTGTAATTAACAAATTAATTCTGTTTAAAATGTCTTTGCAGGAGTCGCAGCCTGCGCACGCCGCCCAACATGTTCATCATTAATTTGGCCATCACTGACCTCCTGATGTGCATCACCCAGTCACCCATCTTCTTCACCACCAGCATGCACAAGAGGTGGATCTTTGGAGAGAAAGGTACCAACTGCATGGCTGATATTACAGATGATCTCATTACAAATGCTCCAACAGCACAAACACGGACCAGTTCAGGTGAAGCTAACAGACAGCTAGCAGCTACAGCCACCTGTCAGTCAGGCCACGCCCCCTTTTTTCTTTTTTTGTATTTCTTTCTCGGACAGAATACAAAGTTGATTGTAACTGTTACATTTTTTTTGCTTTTAAGAGTGTGATCATGATAAAAGTGTTTGTAATGTTGTGATGTTTTCACTGTAAGGAAAGGGGCTGGTTGACCTTGGATGACCCCTAAAAACCTTTAGCGGCACCAGTGAAAATGTTAGCATCACAAACGTAGCGAAGGTGGGGGGGCCCACTTCACTCAGGGTCTGTCTATAAACGCGTACACTGCCTTCTGCTGGATGTAAGTGAAACGACGGAGGCTGGTAACACACATGTTTGTCTTATGGCCTTATTGTTGCGTAGAAACCTCTTGACCAATCTCTGCCTTCCTAAAGATGTTCTTGCCTCTTCACAGGTGTTTTCCTTCACCGTGTCCGACGTGTGACTGAATTTGAGCTTCAGGGCTTAAAATGACTGATTGTTTTATTTTCTATCTGCAGCTTCTTTTCCATTCTTCTCCACCACGATGTGAACCAGTAACTTTCAGCTCAGAGAGAAGAGCGCTGTGTTTGAGTCGCTCAGAGAGACGCTGAGCGAAGGAGGTTTATTTGTCACAGGAAAGAAGAGAAGTTTAAAGCGACTCTAATCCCTCTCTGTTGCCTGCAGGCTGCGAGCTGTATGCTTTCTGTGGCGCTCTGTTTGGGATCTGCTCCATGATCACGATGACGGTGATCGCTATCGACCGTTACTTCGTCATCACGAGGCCTCTCACATCCATTGGAGTGCTGTCTCGGAAGCGGGCCCTCCTCATCCTCGTGGCGGCCTGGGCCTACTCGCTGGGCTGGAGCCTGCCGCCGTTCTTCGGCTGGAGTGAGGACACGCGACACAGCACATTTAGAATACTGTATACGACAGCACGTGACAGTAACAGCGTTTATCAGACTGAATAACACTTTAATGTCAGGTAGACTTCCGACAAAGATCCAGATAAAAACGGCGGTCCAAAGAACCACCTCTCTCTGTGTTAACGTTTCAGGCGCCTACGTCCCTGAGGGCCTGATGACCTCCTGTACATGGGACTACATGACCTTCACGCCGTCTGTGAGAGCCTACACCATGCTGCTCTTCATCTTCGTTTTCTTCCTGCCTCTCTTCATCATCATCTACTGCTACATCTTCATCTTCCGCGCCATCCGCACCACCAACCAGTCAGTTTGAATCTCAGATGTCTTTCGTTCAGCTGTGCCTGACTTCAGTGACTGACTGAAGCTCGTGTGCGTTTCAGGGCAGTGGGGAAGATTAACGGCAGTGTTCACAGTCACGGCAGCACTCGTGATTCCATGAAGAGTTTCCATCGGCTGCAGAACGAGTGGAAGATGGCGAAGATCGCGCTCATCGTCATCCTGCTCTACGTCATCTCCTGGTCGCCGTACTCCACCGTGGCCCTCACCGCCTTCGCCGGGTAAAACACTCGAACCTCCACACCTATGAAAACGCGTGTGTCATCTGAGTCGAACTACAACAAAACTCTGAGCTTTGTGTCGCTGGACTTCCTCTGATGGCCACTAGGTGCCGCTCTCCGTCTCTTAGAGAAATGTGGCTCGTTTATTTCAGCTCATTTACATTTTTGTCCACTGCGGCTTTAAAGTTTGAAAGATCTTTGTTAAAAAGTGTTTTCTCATCCAAGCTCATCGCCGAGGCTGGTGAGAAAGAAAGAGTGGCTGACGCTGTAAACGAATTCAGAAAACAAAAAGCTGAAGTCCTAAATGACAAAACATTTTTAAAAAGTAATAATAATATTTAAAAAGCTCCTATTTTGTCAGGTCCTCTTGTTTTGCTTCATATTTTTAAAAATTAGGATACAAAAAGTGACTTTACTGTAACTGAAATGGTAAAAACAATTTGGAGAATGATCTTAAATACCAGGAGCTGGACAATCAAAGTTTAAGAGGCCTCAAAGAGAAAAGGAGCTGAAGCGAGTTGTTTCAGACTGGGGGGTAGGGGGTGGGGGGGTGGGGGGGTGGAGCCATTAAGAGATGGCTGAGGTTCAAATTCGACCCGTGAGTCACGCAGAGCTGCTTAGTCCCAGGATACAAACCGAGTGTGAAAGGAGCAGCAGGGCTCGACTGTCTGAACCGATGCTCGTTTAACCCGGCGAGCCCCACATTAACCGGTGTGTTCTGGTTCACAGGTACGCAGACATGTTGACACCCTACATGAACTCTGTCCCCGCCATCATCGCCAAGGCCTCGGCCATCCACAACCCCATCATCTACGCCATCACACACCCAAAATACAGGTAAACCCCATTTCACAGGTAAAAGACTGACTGCAGCCCCAGTTCTAAATAAATGTACAGAGTGTAATCTACATTTATTCATAATAAAACATAGAAAACATATCAGATGTTTAAACTAAGAAACTGTTCAATTTTCAGAAAAATGTGACCTTCGATTTAGTGACACCTGATAAAACATGTAGCAGCTGATCAGGTTATTTGGCAGCAGGTCCATCACATGATCAGTTTCTAAAACAGGAAGGAGAGAGTTTCTCAGAAGTAAACCTACAAGCTGTGACTCAGTTTCACTGTGAACATCTCATCATCAGCATACTCAGAGAATCAGACGAGGCTGATAACTGTGACCTTCGGGTGCTTTAAAAATCAGTGCACGGGCTGTGAGCAGTTCAAAATAAAACAGGAAGTGAGCTGAAAAGGAGACTAAATATCACAAATGACTGGACACTGCATTAGCTGCATGAGCCACTGAAGTACTGATCGGTATAGACTCCACACTGACCTTTGACCTCTCTTTGCAGGATAGCGTTGGCCAAGTACATCCCATGTCTTGGCGTGCTGCTCTGCGTCCGTCCTCGTGACATCCGCTCGACCAGCAGCAGCTTCGTGTCGACGCGCCGCTCTACTGTGACCAGCCAGACCTCTGACATCAGCAGCCAGTTCAGGCGGCAGAGCACTTTCAAGTCCCGCCTCTCCTCTGCCTCTGACAGCGAATCGGTAAGCTTGAAACGGTTTAATCAGGAAGTTTAAAAAACGGTCAATGTTCAGGAGCGTCCGTTTAACCTCTGCAGGGTCTGACAGACACCGAGGCTGACCTGTCCAGTCTGGGATCCAGACCGGCCAGCCGTCAGGTCTCCTGTGACATCAGCAGAGACACCGCCGAGCTGCCCGACTTCAAACCCTCATCCAGCTTCAAGTCCAAGCTGAAGAGCCACGACTCGGGCATCTTTGAAAAGGTAAACTCAGAGAACGGAAGATGTAAAATAGTGGATAAACTGTGAAAGTGTCACAGAGAGGATCGAACCGCTGACGCCATCAGGACGAAACAAAAAGAAAATCCATTCGTTTATTCAAAACTGAGCGCTGTAAATGCTGCAAACACAAAGAGCCGCAGGCTCAAAACAACAAGTCTGAAATCCACAAATAAAACCAGGACAACTCAAGAGCGCCCCCTATGGAACAGGAAGTGAATTCACACAGACAGACAATACAATCCAACCCGGAGGCCTAATATAATGATGACGATGTGAGAACGTGTTTCACAATCACAGCTGCGATAACACGACAGAATAAATATCATTACTGAGAACATACCAGTGTTAGTATGATTCATCTGTAAAATATTAACCACATAATACTACACGTGTTTTACTATCTTTAACAATCGATTTTTAGTCTTTATTTTAAACTTTATTTTATTTAATTGTTTATTATCTTGTGTTTATTATGTTTTAACTTTTTATTACCATTGTATTTTTTTATTTTTGCTTTTTAGAATAGAATAGAACAGAGCTGCTGATACTGGCTGCCAGCTCAGAGCGGCACCGGAAGTTAAATACTTTTTTAAATGTATTGAGCTTTTTTAATCTACAGAGACTACAGACTTTATTTAATTTATGTTTAATGTTTTGGCCTCTGTGTTAATTTGCCAAGACTCAGGATTAATAGATCTTCTCTCATAGTAACAGCCATAATTGTTAAGTGACAGCTGTGTGCAGACAGGAATAGGACCCAAGATGCAGACTCCAGAGACAAACGTAAACTGAAATAGCTTTAATGCTGAACTCAAACATAACATAACTGGAAAAAACCAAAATAAACTCAAACCAGAGGACTGACAGAACACACAGCTAAATAAACGGTAGATCGCAACACAGACACAGAGAAACACAGGGCTTAAATACACAGAGGGAGCAATCAGGGAATGGGTAACGGGAGGGAAACACAGCTGGGGCAAATCAGAACTGACGAGACAAAGGAAGCGTCACCTGAACACACTGAGATAAGACAGAGACCTTCAAAGTAAAACAGGAAACACAAAACACAGACTGAACAAAGACACAGACTCACATGCAGGCACTACAGAGGGAACAGAGACGTGGGACCAGGACAGACACAGACACTGACTGGACACGGGGATATAGGAACTAAGGATACACAGAGACGCGAACTAGACAAGGGGATACAGCTGACAGGGGAGACAGAGCAACTAGAGAAGACAGAGACATAAACCAAAAGACAGAACTCTAACAAAGGAACCAAAGACTAGAAATTATAAATAATAATAATAATAAACTCAAAAACCCTGGGTCAACGACCCAGGCATCCTAACAATAATAACATATACGTAACAACGGCTGATCTACAATTTTTTAACTTTTCTCAGAGATAGAAAACTTTGCACATATATTTTAAGATTTTAGGATTAAATAGGTGATTTGTACCATTTTCCTTGTGTCTTCATTGTCGTTCATGGTTCATGATGTTGAACTGTTGGTGTTGAGCAGCATGAGTCACAGTATGAGTCCATGTGTTTCTCTTCTAGACGTCCTGTGACACTAAGCTTCCCACGGCAGGAGCAGGTGAACGCAGCAGCAGTTCAAATGTGAGTTTCACAAACAGCTTTTACAGTCACATCTGTTGGTGGAGGTGCAGTAAATGATGTGAAGGTGAAAGCAGGACCCTTTCATTTAATTTATGCTTTTTTTATTTATGTTGTTTTGTAAGCGATTATCTGTATTTAGATGAAACGATTTTATTCTGATCCAGAGATTTATACAGATCTGAAAATGTGACACCAGTGTTGTAATACAAATATTTTATACGTTATTAAATGATCTGAATATTGATGAATTAACAAACCATCTGTGCAAATCTGTACGAGAGCACCACGCACGTCCTGCACAGGATTCATCGTTTGGTGGTTTCATTTTGTTTCTATGAAACAAAAAATCATCCACAGAGACAAACAGTTTGTGTATCAGGCTGGAAACATGTTTGTTTCTGTTGTAACATGGGAGTCTATGGGGACAGACTCACTGTTGCCTCCACTGGACACTAGAGGAACTGCAGGTTTTGTTTTTAGCACTCCCGCTTTGGCTTCAGTTGTTGGTTCGGAGGATTGACTCTCATGAATCAGGGATCCAGTGACCTCTGGATCCCTGTTAAACAGCTGTTAAATGATTACCTACAAATTTGCTTTGTGCCGGCGATGGCGCTAAAAACCCAGCGGTGGTCATTTAGCGCTATCATTGATCCGTGATTGGTTTACGATGGCATGCCTGCCCTCTCAGAGTTAGGCATCAGTCACATTTGTTTTAAATAACCGTCTTTGTCTCTTTCACAGAACGGTGATTTTACAGATGGTGCAAGAGGCGCACTCTGTCGAATCCCGAGTATCGTCATCACCTCCGAGTCCAGCCCTTTCCTTTCCACGGGACGAAGTGGTTCCCGCACATCTCGATCGAAGGCGACCAACAGCAGCGGCGGTGGAGGTGCAGAGGCGGGTTCGGCGTAGAGCTCCACCCCCCTCTCCTGTTTAAACACCTGCAGCCATGTGACCACCTAAGGTCCAGGCAGATATTTGGGACTGTGCAGTTCAGAAAAAGCCATCAGAACTCATCAGATTGTAAATCTGCAGGTCGTTTATAGATTTTACCCGATTTGTACCGATATGGATGGAGACAAATTCCAAACCCAACCTGGAGCTGTTTTACCAACGAACAAAACAGTTTACTTAAAGAGCAGCTTACCTGAAACAAGGTGTATCCTCTCACTCTGTTTGGTTGTTTTGAGTGAAGGGAAAGCAGCTGCTGTGAGTTGAAATGTTACAGAATTCATATTTTGCATTGAGTTGCTCTTTAAAGAGCTCCTGAAAGCTGAGAGCAGGTCTGATCTTTGATTACACTGCAGCCACACGGACTCTGAGGGTGGAAATGTTCAGTCAGACTGATGAAAATGCCTCTTTAGCCAAGGTCTCCTGTGACAGGTGAGGGTCCCTTTAGAGGTTTTCTGGTGTCTGAGAGGACTTTGAGCTGAGGGAGGAGATTCTTCATTCTGTGATTCCTCAGTAAACCGTGTGCTTTCCTGCCCTTGGTCTTCTTATGTTTCTGCTTTGCATGTGGATTTCCATCTCAGACCTCAATGTGATGCCACCGGAGCAAATCATAAAGGTTAAATCATGAAGATGGTTATGTGCATCCCATCTAACCAAAACTAACTATAAATTCAAGAAATCACTGACTCAGTGCCAATAAGAACATCTCAGGACATCGATCTTATACCCACAGTGATTACCGATCGCTGTGGATGTGGCTCTGCACCAAGCAGTTTTTCTGCTCATTTCCAACTTTAAAGTATTTTTTAAATCTTTTTTGTCATTATGAACAGTTTAGAAAAACAAAACCTTTGTATCGGCCTTTAAAGCTGCCCCTCTGTTCATCTTCTATCTGAAATGAGCCATTTTAGCTCCTGTCTCTTTAAGAACACCCCCACCCCCATAAACCCACTGTTTCCTGATTGGTCAGCTTCCAGAAACCTAATAAGGGGCAGTAAAAAGAACAGCCATCCAAACCTTCTTTAAGAATAAAAAACATAAAGCTGCTTTTCTTGCCCACAACGTTTTTGGCCTGCATAGTTGTGACTTCTTGAACCACAGCAGTAGGAGAGCTGAAACGATGCTCATTTATTTGTTGTGTAACCAACACTGATATGTTCTAAACTGAGGGGTGTAACTACGAAGAAGATTATTGGGTTAGTGAACTGTGTAGAGCTTAAAGTCATAATTTTCCATGTCACCAATGTGGCCCTTATTTTACAAGCTAAATCACCATGGCAACTGATGCTGAACACATCACCTGGCCAGGAGCAGGTTATGTTTGAATTTTCAGTTTAAAATTGTCTGGAAGCGCCAAGTTGTCAACGATTCTTTTATTTCTGGCATGTTTTCAGTGTGATATAGATTCTATATCTACTTACAAAGAGCGCTGAATGAAGCAAAAAGTAATGTTGCTGTAATGTTGTGCTTAGAAGTAAACAGCAGCATTGAGCGCGCTCAGACACAAAATCTTTCACTGCAATTCAAATCTCTGTGACACAAATCACCAGATTAATCAGTTTCTCCAATAATCTTCAGATTATTTAGCTGTTATATTTTATGTTCTTTGTAAACATTTAATTTCTTTTTAATAATATTTTACTTACTATTTTATCATCCTCACTTTATAACATCTCTAAATGGAGCGGGTGGCGCTCACGGGGATCATTTTGTGAAGAAAAAAAAGAGTCACATGATGCACGAATCGTCTTTCTTCAGTTGATAACCTGTCATCTCTGTTATCTCTGGGGCTTTGCTGATCCAGCTAAGACAAAGAAAGCCTGGATATGTAGCTTTCCTTCGTAGTACACCCTTCAGGGTTAGTTCACGTTCAACAACCATATCTAAACCAGGAATAACAAACCAAAAAGTCAACTGCTGTGTTTTAGCTGTAAATTCTAGTTTAGTATTTAGTATTTAGTATTTATTTATTTATTGTCATTGTCAAGAACAATGAAATTGCGTTTGGGGCTTCCATACAACCCAAAAAAAGAAGAAAATAATAAATACCCCTTAAAACCCAAGTGTACATATTTAACCCAGTGTGACTCCAATGCAATAAGACAATCCTTAGCAATAATGTTCGTAGAAATTCAGACAAAGACCTGAGAAACATGACAAAATACAACAATGCAACCCATTCAATATTATTGTACTGTGAGATATGATATCAGATATGATAGTTATCTATTTAAGAAAGAGGGGGGGGGGGCAGGAGGGGGAAGAGAATAAAGATATGATGCACCAATGCAGACCAGTTCATTGCTATTAAGAAGTTGGATATGGTTATTGTCCGTGAGAGGGGGGCAGAGAGTTCAGGAGCCTCACAGCCTGTGGATACAGGCTGTTGGCCAGTCTGGATGTTCTGGCCTGTATAGACCTGTACCTTCTCCCTGAGGGCAGCAGATGGAAAAGGTGGCGCGCAGGGTGATGTTGGTCCCGCAGGATACTGTGCACCCTCCTCAGACAGCGAGTGGGGAAGATATTACTGATCTCTGGCAGACTTGTTCCAATAATTCTGCCAGCTTCCTTCACTAGTTTTAGTTAAACTCTTCCTTTAAAAAGCTGAAAATCAGATTTTCCGGGAAGCCCGATGCCCGACTTGGGGAAAACATGCTGGGACGTCCTTTGCAGTCTCTGTGTTGAGCTCATTGTGGCCTGTACATAGAGTTTATTTCCAGTCAGATTCTTTCGGTGTAATCTCCGCGAGTCCTGAGAGGCCTGCAAAAACGCTTTTGTTCTGAAGATATTTTCAGTGTTTTGTGTTTTAAAGTGTTGTTCAGATCATTTCGTACTGTTTCTGCGGCTTCCTTTCCTTTATTTAACTAAAGGCGTACTTTGCTGAAGCGCAGTGTCGTGGAATGTGACTGTGATATTTTTATAGTGTTTAAAAGAGAAAATCATGTCGATAATAGCGCAGCTCTTGGTCATCTGACATGTCTGTTTGAGCTCCTCAGCTGTTCCCTAAACTTTACCTGAATGTTTCTTTAAAAAGATAAAGCTCATGGTGCTTTTCCTGTTGGGACGGAAGCTTGAAGCAAACCATCAAACTCACTGGTTAAAACGGGTTTAACAAAACAAGATCGGACTGATAAAGCTGAAGCAGTGTGTTTTAGCAAGTATAGCAGTTAAATGCTGCTAACACACATGAGCTGTTAGCTTGTGCTGTACTGCTAATCTTCTGTACATGCTAACTGTTAGCATCTACAGCTTCAGAGGTGACTAAACTCCAACATTAATCTGAATCAGTTTCATAAAAGTTGCAGGTTAAAGCCGTTTGTTACATCAGCAAGTGTGAGCACGTCTATAAAAGCAGACGGTTTGGCAGTTTGCAGATATGGGCTGCAGAGAAACTGCAAAAATCACAAGATACAGGCCTCGATAGCAGGTGAAAGGTTAAAGTTCATGACAGCTCAGTTAGCTACACACTGAACGGGTGCGGCTCGCTTGGAAGGGTTAGAGAGTTCAGAGAGCTGAGCATGAATGAGATGAAGCGACGCTGTAAAGACGAGTGGGACAAAACTGCTCCACAGTGACGTGACAGACGCATGGAGTCACACAGAAACATCACCGCAACTCAGAAGGAGGCGCTACACGCCGCTGAATCAGGGGGCGGAGTTAGACTTTCACACTGCAGTTAGTTTAGTTTATCTTTAATAGATACTAACATGATGTAACGTGCCACATGCTTTTGTTCACCGGAGGCTGAATCTAATTATTTTAAGACCTGATCAGGACCAGATGATTTCTCATGTCCTGATATATGAAAATCCTAAAAAACATTTCTGCATCCAAATGTCACAAAAAAGCCAATAAACTGAAAGAGATGTACAAAAACATGGAGCACGGTTATAACTCTGAATATTGGAAAAAGTAAATACCACCATCATAGTGGACATGATGCAAAAACAGCAGTCACACGGGAAACTGTGGATTCCCTGTGACTGGTTGGAGTCTGGTTGCTGGTTGGTGGAGGTGAAATCAGTCATAAAGACGATGCCACACCAAACACCTCCCGTGATTGCTTTGAACATTAGCAGGTTGCCACTGTCACCTGTAGCTTGTGTGGAGGACGCTGACTTGTCTACAACTACACAAACAGGAAATGAGGAAGTGGTACTCTATCCCGTCTCTAAGTGATGAAGGATGGACCCTGCTTCCAAACTACTCTGTGTTTATTAAGGCTGTTGTATTTTTAACATGTTTTGTATTTTGTTCCATTCAATCTGAACAAAAACAGTCAGTGCTCACTGTCGGCCTCTCTCGGGTTTTATTACCACTCTTCATTTTAAAGCTCAGTTTACGATGTAACTGCAGCCCAGCAGCAGTATATTAATGACTAACCTCGTATTGTGAATAACTTCTAACTCCGTTAAATGTAATAAATCCTGTTTTCATGGATGTTAAACGTCATTGTTACACCTGGTAAAGCAGCAACACTGATCATTTTATAAAAGATGAAAGAATTTCAACAGTTTGTGACTCTCAGTGATGCCGCAGCGTTCGTTTGACTTTGACCTGAAGCGGAGTTTGGATCTGGAAACGGCGAATGACGTCAGACTTAAAGACGGGATAGTTTCACTTAGAGAGGCGACTGCTTGAGGACATCGGCATCTGTCAGTGATCAAAGCAGTCGGGGTTTTTCACCAGCTCGTCGGGGTCGCACATTTTTCTGAGCGTCTAGTTTCCAGGGGTCACACACGCCTCTGTAGGCCTGTGACATGACCCCGCAGTGTCAGTGCCCAAAATGGCAGAGGGTCATGTGGTGAGCAGTCACATGACTACAGAAACAGAATAGGAGGCTATTTTCTGTCAAAGTGTGTGGAAGAGCTTTCACTTCTCTAACTGATGCTTCAGCTGGTACAGATTTAGTCAGCAACACTGTTTTCTAGCTGCTGGGGGTCTTTGCTGCCCCCCCCTCCCCCCCCCCCCCCCCCCCCCCCACACACACACACACACACACACACACACAGATGTTTGATTTGTTGTGTTAAACTTCCTGTTCGGATGAAGCGATGTTGGAGAGCGGGCAGAGCAGTTACTGTGGATTATTTATTTCAGTGTTGCTTTATTTTTCTAAATAAAATCTGTCATTCACCGTGATGCTCCGCCTCCTTTGTACCCCCATCACCATAGAGACACGTCACACAGCCAGGCCAGAGCTGTCAGTTTTCATATCAGCCATTTAATTTAATCAGTTTAATTAAACAGTTTTTCTTTAAATTTACAACTTTAATCTAAGAGTAAATGATCGTTATCACCATCACATGCAGTCCCTTATATTCTCAGGTCCTAAAATACCTTCATACTTTAATACAGCTTTTAAAATTTAACTTAATTTAATTTAAATGAATTTTTCAACTTGTTATTATCGTGTAAAAAAAGTGATTTCTGGTATTTGATAATAAATGTAAGCTATTATAAATGACGTGTTTCCATAATGCCACAAACGTATCACTCATGAGCAGAGATGGGCAGTAACGCGTTACACGTTACTGTAATCCGATTACTGTTTTCAAGTAACGAGTAAAGTAAGGGATTACTATTGCAAAAAGGTAATTAGATTACCGTTACTTTCCCGTAAGCACGCGACGTTACTGCGTTACTAAAACCGTGAGAGGACTTTGAGTGTCTCATGACAGTGACGTAAGCGAGTGCGACGTTCGTGACAGCAGCTGTGTGCAGATCAACAATGAATCACATATCGAGTGCAGAGAGAGTATGAGCGTGCAGCGTTTAAAGCGTGGAAGTACTGACCTTACTTTGAGTTTGATTCCGTAAAAAGTGACAAAAACATTAGTGTCCGCTGTGCGTGGGAAGAAAACTTCTTTTTACAGCGAAAAAACCCCTAAACTTCCAACAAGCACCGAGTAGCTACGACGTGATGGGAAACTCACAGAGAAACTCACGGATTCTTCCACTGACCGCGGCACACCTGCACCAGGGTAAACCTCCGCCTGCCCCACTCCTGCTTTACAGGTGAAAATAGAGCAACAGGACCGCTGAGTCTGTGACTTTATTTATTTTAACTTGCATCTATTTGAAAGACTGAGTGTAAACACACAAAATATTTTATTTTATGTGCTGGAATGTGCAGAAAATAGGTTTAAATGTTAAACTAATTTCTTCCAGTCAGAGAATGTTGCAGATAATTAAATTTTTGCTTGATGCATAAAGTTAAAAGATTAAAACTAATAAAACAAGTTTTAAAAAGAGACTTTTCCATTTGATTACATTTTTTATGATGGATTATGCAGAAAAAGTAGAATTGGGCTGAAAGATCTATCGCTTTATCACCTCTTCAGGTTGTTACTTTAAAAAGTAACTAAGTAACTAATTACTTTTGAAAATAAGTAATCAGTAATTAGTTACTGATTGTTTTTTTCAGGTAACGTGACCAACACTGCTCATGAGTGATATAAAACATGCCCGTCACAGAGTCATCTCTGTTATACAGCCTGTGTTTAACGCTGCACACATTAAACATGTATTTACCACAGAAATGTGATGAATACACTTCACAGGCCTATAAAAACTAGACTGATTATAATGAAGGTTTAATAATACAAAACAGGTCATTTCTTTCATTTCTTTAATCCTTTCATAATCCCGTTCAGTGTATTTGCTCGTTTCTTTACGGATATAATTAAATAGATGAACATGAACGCAGAGTGACGCGTTTGGCTCCGGATGCTCCTGTTTTCTGTGTTTACCTGGAGCTCTGCGCGGTTTCAGGTGCCTCCTGCCTCTTTAAATAAAATCCTGCTAATGAAAATCCGCTGTTAACACCCCTGCTGCCCTCCTCCTGCCCCCGGCCTCCCTGCTGCTCTGTGCCCGAGGAGCGGAGCAGGATCCCGTGATCGCGGCAGGCCACTCCGCTCGGTGTGTCGGAGCTGCACAGCGACGGCAGGTACCCGCCTCTCAGACCCTTTCCTCCCGTCTCCACCCTCTGCTTTCTACTGTTTAATCCTCCTTCTCCACCTCCTGCATCACCACCACAACCGGCAACAAGTCGCACCGCCCGCCGGCTCGCAGCTGCTGCGGCCGGTCACACCGACAGCTTCTCCCGGCTCACCGGGTCGGTGGGTGGGGTCAGCTCTCAGGTATGACAGAAGAGGAGCCTGAAGCCTCACCTGGTGGGTTTTACTTATTCTGAGGGTGTGCGTTAGGTTCTGTGCGCCGAGCTGGGCGGAGCAGAGAGCAGGTGGGCGGTGTCAGTCTGCAGACCACCTGAGAGCAGAAACCGGAAGCGTCGAGTTTAGGAAGAGTAATAACGACTTTGTGACGTCTGAGGCTTTTATTGGACTCAGATTTTAGAGCTTCATTATCTTGTTACGTTTGTTTGTGAGTTTGTCTTCACAAACAGGATGTAGCTGATGTTTACAGACACAGCAGGCTGTAACTCACCAGCTGACCTTTCATGCAAAGAGGCAGCTCCATTAAGAAGCTGTTTAAAATGACAAACTATTCACACATGCTCAGAGGTCAGCTGTGGCTCTATGCTGGGGGGGATCAGTATCAGTGCTGTGGCTGTGGATGGTTTCCCCTCCGCTCTCATGCCTTCAGGTTGACTCAGTTTGTGTTTTAAACTCCTCGCTGAGGGTCAGCAGGGTTCGCTTTACACGTCCCTGCAGTGCTGATCCACAAAGCTTCATTTTAGTTCTGAGTAACAGAAGCCAGGCCTGCACATTAAACCCACAGCTCCTTATTTCTGGCTTAACCACAGACTGTATATAAAAGATGGTCACAGTAATTCGTTTCTGAACTCTAACTTTGAAGCAGCCACAAAATGATCCACAGAGACCAAACAGTTTGTGTATCAGGCTGTAAAAAATGTTTGTTTGTGCTGGAAAGTTTTAACATGGGAGTCTATGGAGACTGACTCACTGCTGCCTCTGCTGGACGCCACAGGAACTGCAGCTTTTGGTGTTTCTCAGTGTTGGTTAAACATTTACACTCCTAACTTAGACCCTGAAAAACCATTGAGCATGCGTTCCTTTTATGGATAAATAAGCGATCTTTTCTGACGCGTTTACGTGGATAACACTCATTGCAGTTTGTCAGTGAGATTTTAGTGATGATTGTTATGAGTCAGGACCAATGTTCCCTCTAATTTTCCATGTGTCTGAGCGAACACACAAACTCCCTGAGCGTCCCTAGGTCCACTGTGAGCGACAGCAGACGTGTGCACTGTGGTCACGTCGGCATCTAATCCATCCAAGTTACATGTTTATTAAAATTATCAAATTACAGCATTTATGTTAGACGACTCTTAATTAACTGCTTTAGCCCACTTACAATGAAAATGTAAACAAATCTTGTTTGTGACCTGTGCAGCATGTTAACACTATTGGAAGGAAAAAAAAACTTCAACTCCAATTTTGAAAACACAACTTTCTTATTATTTTTTTTATAAAGCTCTGACTTGTATGATGAGTCTGAGTCTGGGAGAGAGTCTGTAACTCTCTGTCTGCAAAATACAGTAAATAATGACCAATGCTGGGAAATTAACTATATAGTTACTTCTTCAAAAAAGTAACAAAGTGTTTTGCAGCTGTTTACCTAAAAATGCAGCCAAAGCGTTTTTTTAAACAAACATTTCAAAGTATTTACAGAACAATCAGCTGTTCTGCATCAAATCTGATGCCACACAAATTATTTGTGCCGCTGCAAAAAATAATTTCTGTCCACTATGAGATGAACAACAGCCTGATACCTGCAGGCCTGACAGCAGCAGATGTGTCACTGCTGTAACACCTGTAACACTCAGCAGTCGCCTCATTGTTCTGACACACACAACAAAACTATTGACAACACTACACACTAACTACACACTAACTACACACTAACTACACACTAACTACACACTAACTACACACTAACTACACACTAACTACACACTAACTACACACGATTTGTGCTAAACGTAGCAAATCTCTCACATCTCAAACACACCGTCACTCCTAAAACTTCCCCCTCCCTAAACAACTAAATGCCATGTTGCCATATCATGTTTTGATTGGTCCACATGGTACATTTTTCCACCAATAGGAAAGGCTGGAGGGGGGCTGTGTTTGTTCACAGGCGGAGTGATTTCGAGCGTTTTCCTTATAAAACGCCGTTTTTTACCGTTTCTTCCTGCAGTAAATATAAACAACGACAGTATTCAGGAAGAAAACCAAACACTGCAGATATTTTATCATAACTCTGGTTTTACGTGGCCGATCAACACAGTTTAAAAACTGGTATAAAGTCCACACTGTTTCCGTCAGTTGTTCCGTCTGTCCTGCTCACATCTCCAATGGTTGTACACGTTGTCATTAACGTGGCTTCACTCCGCATCAGCCGCTTTGCTAAAACACCGGTGTCGGCACATAAGGACGCTGTCATAGCCTGTCAACCACGTGGATTAGCTGCACGTGCGCAGCTTAGAGGGAACATTGGTAAGGACTGTTATAGATGGATGGTTTAAATAAAAGTTTCTAAATCCTTAAACAGCTCCGTCCCAGTCCACTCTGCCTCTCAGAGTCTAAACTTAGCCGGTGATATAACAGGCTCAGCGCTGCTCTGGGATCAGCCTGTCAGTCGGTGCAGAGGGCCGATCGCCCCCAGCCTGTGTGAGCAGTGAGGGCTCTGCACCTCTGGTGGTTTTTGACTCACTGTTGCTTGGAGAGAAGAGCTGCTTTTTCATCTTCCTGTTAATAAGCAGGCGGTGCTGGAATTCAAACCCACAATCTCCTGTTTAGCTGGCTAGCGCTTTAACCACAGTGCCTCACTCCATCTGACACGCACCTGTTAGAGGGGCGTCCACAGGTGTGCTCGGGGTACCTGGGCTGTTTAAAGTCCTGCAGCCTCCTCAGGTGTTTGGAAAGTTCACAGACTTTATCATATTTAATGAAGACCACATACAACACATGGAGCACCACCTGAATTAAAAACGTGAGATTTATAGGTGTGACTCTGCCCCCCAAATTACACCTACAAACAGCATTTCTGGTTCCCAGTGTGCGCACTGACACCACCCTGCCCACCATCAGGCAGAAGGTGGTGTTACCCCGATAACATCTGACCCGTATGCTCTCGTGGGCTTCGTGTGTCGCCTTTAAAAACACTGAATGTGCTGATTCAGACTCACTTTGTTGGGCTTCTCATTTTGTCCTGTCAGGTTCCCTCGTGTGTGTTTGCTTGTCTCTGTGATTGTTTCTGCAGTTTTTGGCTCTTTCTTGCCTCTCTCTAGTTTTTGTGCTAATATTTGTGGATTGTTGTCTTTTGAGGGTCTGTTTGTGTGTCTTTGTAGCGGTTTTTGTCCCGTTTTGTCATTTTCCACCTAATTTGAGGCTTTTTTGTCTCTTCGTTATCATTTTGTGTCTTGCGTCTCTCTAAGCTGTCGTCCTCTCGAGGTCTATTTGTGGCAGCTGAGTCCTGTTGTGGTCATCGTGCTTCTCTTTGTCGGACATTAATCGTTTACTTTTGAATCTTCGTAAAGATAAATTTCATCTGGTGTTGAGAGGTTTAATCTCTGTGTGATTACTTTGCCGTTCTTTGAGGTTATCGGCTCTGTGTTTGGCTGCACTGGCTCTCTGTGGCGGTCATGTTTGTAGTTTTCTGTAGGTGTTGGAGTCCTTTAGGCTGGGTAAACCTGAGGACAGTCCTGACAGGTGGACACTTTTCTTCTGAGAGCGTTCCCCTGACGGGTGAAGTCGGGCTCGGGCCTCGCTGACGCCTTCGGCAGCGACCCGTGGAGGGATTTGAACCTGCTGACCTTTAAGCTATCAGTGCCACTCCACTCGTGGCCTTTCTGTTTGGGCTTTATCGCCACCGAGATAATGAGACGTTTCCTGACGCTGCCCCTGATTGGATGCGTGGGAGACCCTGGGCGCTGCATGATTGAGGGGGGCAGTGAGGAGGGTCTAGAAGAATCTGCTGGTCTATATTAG
The DNA here is from genome assembly GCF_041146795.1 of Maylandia zebra. Classification (NCBI taxonomy): domain Eukaryota; kingdom Metazoa; phylum Chordata; class Actinopteri; order Cichliformes; family Cichlidae; genus Maylandia; species Maylandia zebra. Next base: position 2,300,018 of record NC_135179.1, read on the forward strand.
CCGCTGTGAATCACGGCGAGCCTGGCATACCGGGTGTCCCCTTTCACGCCATATAAGTCCACCCCCCCTCCTTTCCCTGCAGACCCCCCTGCCCTGCCTCACCCCGCCTCACCCCACCGCCCCCCCACAATGCCACACCACTGTCTGAGGCTATTCTTAGGCTGTCACTTCAGCCCGTCCAAGCAGGCAGGTCCTCCTCTTTCTCCTCTCAGCTGCTGCGACTCGTTCTCTTCCTCTTCGGTTGGTGCATTTCACTCATTTTTCTTTCCTCCGTGATTGCTTCACCTGCTTCACGCCCTCTCTCTCTATCGCCTCTCTGCTTTCAGAGCCGTCCCGTGTCTCCTGCAGCTGCTGGTGGGTTTTGTTCCAGAAACTCTGCTCTGACTTTGAAGGATCTTTGTAGTTGTGTGGAAGAAGAATGAGCACCTACACCGTGTCGCTGCCCGGCCCCGGGCCCTGGGGCTTCAGGCTGCAGGGGGGCAAGGACTTCAACATGCCGCTGACCATCTCCAGGGTAGGAAATCGGACAGGAAACGCACTTTTTCACCTGCAGCTTCGCCCAATTTCTGTGTTTGGCTGACAGATGTGAGTCTCTGATATCTGTGTCCCAGTCTGAGTCCTTAGTGGTGTTACAAAAGGGAGTGAATCTAGAAAGACGAAGCTGGGACGGTTTAAGATGCAAACCATTGTTGCATGTCCTGCCTTATTTCCTGTCATCTGTATTCTTTCAAAATAAAGCTCAAAATTCCCCTCAGCATTGTTACTGAAACTTTAATGATTAATATTTAAAATCCGAGCTGGTGTGAGCCTCGGGTCTGTTCGACGTGCTCATGAGTCATTAAACTCAACCTGCTGTAGACTAATTCCATTTCGAGTCCAGCTGAGGAGACGTGGCTGCTTTGGGACATAATCTCTGATGTGTGGCTGATTTCTTTTTGAATCAGTGAAGCCCGTCGACCCCCCCCCCCCCCCCCGGTCAGGTAGGGAGGCCGAAGCAGAGGTGGAGGCCTGAAACTGGAGCTGGTGTTGCTTTCGGAGCCTCGTCTCTCTGGACGGATGGAGAGACGAAGTTCCTGCAGCTCCACTGTAATCTGCTGGTGGGATGTTGATGACCTTTGACCTCTGTGTCGGGTTCTGTTTGGTGATTTTGGATGTGATGCCTGATGTGTTGGGACAAAAGCTGTGGCTGCAGCTTTGTGTAGCCTCTTGTTGGCAGTTTTGCATTTTTCAGGTCACGTTGCATCAGTGCTGATTGTTTTTGTCCTCTTGCTGTTATTTGGTGTCTCTGTGGGTTGTTTGGGTTTGCAGTGCAGCTACTCTGCATGGTTTTGGAGATACTGAACAACTTATTTCTGTAGTTTTGCATCTAATTTTAGTTTCTTTTCCTTTTACGGTCATTAAATGTCTCTCTCTCTGGTATTTCTGCCTTTTGGTGCAGTTGTTGTGTAGTTAAATTCTTTGGGTTTCTTTTCTTTTTAGTGATTTTGAGACTTTTTGTGGTTGTTAAATTCGGGGGTTTGTTTGTGTTTTGGGTCTTTTTAACGTTTTTTTAATTGTTCAGTTGTTTTTTGCGTCTGTCCTGGTTCGTTCAGGTAATTCTGTGTCTTTTGTCAGGTTGTAAGTCGTCTTTTTGCAGCTCAGTTTGGCAGTTTTGTGTCTTTCTTGTAGTTCAAGCCTCTGACCCTTTCGGGTTGTTGTGTTTCTGTTAGTTTTCTTGTGCGTCTCTTTGTGATGGGCTCGGGTTCATTTTATGTTTCTTTCTGATTTGCAGTTATTGTCCAGCCGACTTTGGTGGTTTTGGACCCTGAGCTGTGTTTACTGGGGTTCATATATGTTGCTGTACTTTTATTCAAACTGTTTAACTTGGCAGGATGTTCCAGATGTTCATGTTCCACACATTTAGCCTACAGATGTTTTGTGTTGTGTTTGGGTGCTGCTGCTCTTCCATTGTTATTCACTGCATCTGTAATCCAAGTCTCTGCTGGCGGCTCCACAGTTTCCATCATTGCATTCACCTTAAACCGAGTCCTCCCACAGGAGAGACAGACGCAGGTCCCCACAACATGACTGTGAACAGATTTAGGACCCTACAACAGCAGCAGTGATAAAAACGCACACACACAGACACACACAGACACACACAGACACACACACACGCTGTGAGGACTCATTCATTCGGGGACGGCCGACCTTCAGCGCTCCCCCTGCTCAGCTGTTACACTCATCAGCCTCTGTGAGCGCGCTGTTTGTTAACAGCTCCACGCGCTTTACGCAGCTCCTCCGTCAGGCTGAGAAAGATGGAGGTCCTCTTTGAGATACTAAATCATGTTTAGTCGTCCAGAACAGTCACAGGGCTGAAACAAAGCCTCACGATTCAGAACCTTTTTAGTTTTTTATTCTTAAATTGTTTCACTTGATGATTGAAGTGAGACCTTATGTCTGTGTCAGGGCAGCACTCGTACAGGAACAGTAAATCTTGTGTTCCTGGTTCGAGGAGCTGTTTTTGGCCCCGGGTTTTGCCTCTCAGGTTGCACCTCGCTGACGGAGTTGGTGGGAGGTGTTTCCACGTTGCCGGAGACGAGCCAAAAATAAGACTCGAGCAGAACCTCTGTCTGTGTGAGAGTCAGCGACTGGTTTAACCCCAGAGAGGCTGGCAGGACCTCTGCTCCTCGCTCTGGGATGTGACAGTCATGTTACACCAACCATACAACCACACAAAAAGTTCTGAATGAACTGTGGATTCACGAGTATTAACAGACTTCTGCTACATGGACCTCGTTTCACCTCTAGTGCCGATGATGCTCTACGTGAAGAACTGAGAACGAGGACCTTCCTTTTCCATCCGACCCTCCAGTTTCTGCCTGATTGTCGGCTCGGATCCAAGTTCACGTCCCTGTCAACGTTTTCCGTCCTGAGTCGGTTTGTAACGACCCTGCTGCAGCCTGCTGCTGCTCCATCAGGACAGGAAGTCAGATGGAGCTTCTTCCTGTTCCTTCCTTTCACAATAAAAGCCCTTCACAGTGACTCCTGCACATGAACGTGTGACGCCAATTGATAACTGATTCTGAGGTTAAAATGAAATGCATCTTTACTTTTGCTGGCGGATCATGTAAAGCAGCTCCGTCGGCCAACGCTGCCATGATTTAGACATGTCTGCTTTCCCTTCTCACTGCTGCTGTAGGCCAGACACACTTGCATCCTGTCAAATGCTCAACAGACTTAAACTAATACCAGTGAGGAAGGAAATTCAGCAGTGTTCATATTCCCATCATCCCTCTCTGCTCGCTGGTTCATTGTTCAGAGCATGAGGTTCAGGGAGCGGCGGTGAAGAGGTGGGATTTACAGGCAGACGAGGCTGAGTTAGATCCAATCTGCTGCTCAGCGCTCAAAGAGAATATCAGCAGGGTCACAGGATTCTCCCCATCCAAGCTTTCCTTCAAAGCCCGACATCTCTCCGTCAATGTTTTGAGCTGCAGAGCTCCAGAAGGAATGAAATGCATGTCGCTGCACCGGCACAGATGTGGATTAATCTGCTGCTTAAAATAGTCCCCAACAGATGCACCCTTTCCCCTGAACATGAGTGAAGTGTGGGTCAAACAGGTCCAGTGTGACTCTCACTTGGATTATTTAAATAGTAACAACTTCTTACTTTTTAACTGGATCACAGACCAGCTCATGTAGCAGATAACTGCCATACAGTGTGTACCACTGAGTGATGTCACAGTGCCGGACAGTCTGCATGTTTCATCCCTGATTGGTTGAGAAGCTGCAGGAGCTTCACTTTAAGCTTTGCTGCTTTAAGTTAAAAGGATTTGTAATGAATCTTCTCCATCTCAGTGTTCCTCTGCGCTCTGTCAGCACCTTGTTTGAATATATTTAGAGCCAAATGACTTCAGTCCTTCCTTCGGGCCGGCAGCGGCGATTGTTCTGAAGTCGTGTCTGGGAGTTTGGGACGATTCGAGGCTGAAAAAGTGACAGCTGGTGGCCTCTAAAGGACCAGCAGCAGTGAGGAAGTGTTCACACGGAGCAGGATTCGTGCCGCTTTAATCCATGGAAACGTCTCTGCGCAGTTTGCACACCCTCTAAAAGTTTCCAGTTTTGTTTTACAGCCAACATCTCCAGGTCATTTCCACTGTTTTTATCCTTTGAACGGTTTTTTAGTATTTTACAAACAGCATCTCTGATTTAGGTTATTTGGAGTGAAGGATTGATGTATGCAATAGGTGACAGATGGCGTTTAAGAAGCCCAAATGTTCTGCAGATTTTAGCCAATATTTCTAATGTCATCCTGTCCAGATGACAGTCTAGTAACAGCAGGATATGCACGGACACACTGCAGGAGCTTTTTTCAGTGTCAGGCCAACGCTGTCTACATCATCCAGAATCTAGAACATGATGGGTTTCATTTGTGCAGCCCAGAGATAAAAGCTCATTCAGCCTGTTTACCAGGTCTGTTGTAAAGCATGCTCTACTGGGATCTGAACCCAGGCTCTCCTGTTTACGAGACAGACGCTTCAACCAGCTAAGCTGCACGCCTCCTGAGGGCGCTGCAGCTTCTTACAGCTGAGTCCTCCTGGCTGTGAGGTTGATTTAGAGTTGATTTTAAAATGCCGTCAAGATTTCTGCTTTGCTTCTTTGACTTGAAAACAGTGTCACCACCTCGAGGGTCTTTCTGTCCAAACCTTTGCACAGCAGCTCTTTGTACTGTTTACTATTAGCACAGAATCATCAGCACAACCACATCAAAGGAGATCAGATCAAATATGAAGAATACGAAATCTCAGTGTACACAGATGATGTTTTGGTATACGTAGCAGAACCACACTCGTCAATAAGAAAGTTAAAGAGTCTGATCTGTGGATTTGGTTACTCAGACCAAACTGAGGAAAGGTTCATAAACAAGAACATTTGTCTCTTTGCTTTCATGCAAACACAAAAGAATTTTGCAGCTATAGCTACAAAATCTATTAAAAAAACTTTTTTGTTGTGATATATTTTTCACACATGTGAGTTTGTTTGAAAGGCAGAACTAGAGATCTCCTGTTTACGTCATCGACTCCGAGTCCGTTTGTGGGATTGTCCCCAAATGTTGGGAAGATGAGTTAGAAACACATCTTTAAATGTCTCTCTGAGCAGCTAGAGGTGTGTTTGTGTGAAAGCAAAGACTTTCTTCTTGTTTTGAGGCATTTCTGTTCTCAGCTAAAGAAATCAAAGATGAAAAAGTAAATACCAGAAAGTCTGCAGTTGCTGAAGGACACATCAGTCTTTCTCTGTGGCTGTTTTTTCAGACATAAATGACCTTTGTTCCCACGCAGCAGAGATTCCTGTGCTTTTACTTCATGTCTGTGTTTAATTAGTGATTTTCTTACAAAGCTTCACGGGGCTCTGAGCGTTCCTGCTGCTCCTCTCACAGCTCAAAGCTCGCTCGAGTTTTACAGTCGGGGCGAAAGCCGAGCCGGCGGTAATTCGATGCCCGCTGTAACAAACACACGGAGCTGACTCAGCACTCGGCGAGCTCCCCGCTGACCCCGCTGCTTCCTGCCACAGCTGCACATGCTGCTGATGGTCAGGGGATCCCAAATGGCTTCAGGAAACCCCAAATAAGACGTGTGAACTAAGACTGGACTCGGTTTAGTAGGTCAGCAGGGAGTTGAATACAAGTTTCAGCTGTGAGATCGACACAAATAGACCAAGCAGCTTTAGTCAGACTGCACAGAGGTGCGTTTCTTTAGACTAAGCAGGAGGGTCAAAACAACTGTGGCCTTCTTCAGTCATGCTGGACCCACAACAGATTCAAAACAACTGTGAGGAGGCGCAGAGTTAGCAAAAAGAGACAACGTGCACATACCAGATATACAACCGCTGAAAAAGATCAAAATATGCCTGCAAAATGCATAAAAATGGAGGGAAAAGGACCAAAAACAAACTTCATACAGATGAAAAGCTGCTACAAAAGGATGTGCACTCACAGAAGAGGACACACAAAATGAACTCAAAAGATGAAATGATAATTTAAGGATGCAAAATATGAAATGCTAAAAGAGATGTACAATAATCACTCGTGCAAATTGAAGCCCAGGGGATGCAAAATGTCTGAAAAGGGATGCAAACAGAGTGCAGCAAGCAACAAAAAGCACCAACACAGAAATGGAAAACAACCATACGCACAAAAAGACACAAAGAGGATGTAAAACAGAAAAACAAAGAAAATGAAATCAACTGTGAGGAGGCCAAAAGAATCAGAGAAAGTGCAAAATAAAGGATACAAATAATAAATAACAATAATAATAACTTCATTTATAAAGCGTACAGCTATTTGAAACTAAAAAGATAAATAAATAAAAGCAATACAAGTAAAAAACAGTAAGAATTTAAAAACTAGAAGGCATAGAATTGAATCCCTACACACAAACACACACATGCAAGGACACACAAAGGTGACACAAATGGTTATTTGAGGATGGAAGATGATCAAAAAGAGACAGAAAGAAGCAACAAACATTCAGACTGAAGGATGAAGCAAAACCACTGTGAGGACGACGGGAAGGAGTGGCCGTCACAGATCCACTCAGCCCACAGCTGTGGGACAAAATGTTACACAGGCATGCAAAAAAAATCTGACGCAAACAGATAAAAGTTAACTTTATGAATCGATGTGAGAAATAATCAGCTGCAGTTTATCTCTGCAGCGAGGCGGCGAGCAGCTGCTGACAGGCAGCGGGCTGTTTTTAGCCTCTGAAGGACACACACACACGCCGACACACACACACGCCGACACACACACACGTCTTATCTCTGCTTTCTCAGCTCATCTACTGTTACTGTCGCTGCTGTCAGAGAAAGTCCAGAGCCTCAGTTCTAACTCTTTCTTGTCCAGAGAGGAGACGAGCGACCATAAAGAGAAGGAGACCCGCCTCCTCTGATGTCATCTCACTTCGGACACCCCTAACGTGTATCTGTGTGTGTGTCCGTGCATGTGTGTGTGTATGTAGGTCAGCTCCCAGTGAAACTAGGCCACTCTGCCGCCTGGACAGGCCTCACATTGTTGCAGCTCGGCCGTGACGAGAAAAGCTGAAAGCAGCAAACAAACGTTTGGATGAGAGAGGCCGACAGCTCCTACAGCCAGATCATCAGGGTGATGTCGCAGTGAAATATGTAGAAAAAGCTCCTTCAGGCACTGCTGGGACTTGAACCCAGCAGGTCAGAGCACCTGTTTACATGCAGGTGCTCTGACCTGCGGACCTACAGCACCTCCTCCTTCCTGCTTTTGCTGAAGATTTCCTTCCGTTCCTTCTTACAGCTGCTTCCCTCAGGTCTCTGTAGAGCACATCATCTCCTAACCCAGCATCCTCCTCCAGGTTCATGGATGTTCATCTCTAATTTTCTTAAGCTCAATGAGGATAAAACTGAAATCCTTTTTATTGGCACTAAATCCAACCTAGTGAAGGCAAACCATTTCTCACTAACTCCACAGTTTTCCCCTCACCTCAGAGCCTTGATGTCATCACAGTTCACTCTCCCATCAGTAATCTCAGCTGTTCTGCCTGTTTCCATCTACGCAACATTAACACATCCTTGTCTTTCCACCCAGTCTGCGTCCATTCTTGTCCACGGTCTCGTTACCTCCCGCCTTGACTGTTGTAATTCTCTCTTGCATGGTCTCCCCCAAAAATCCCTCCATCAGCTTCAACTGGTTCAAAACTCTGCTGGCCCCATTATTACCAGAACCCCTCCTACCAGCACAGACCACCCGAAAGCTCTGCTCCCAGGCTGTGGAACTTTCCACCCCCACATGTAAGAAACACTGGTTCTCTCCCCCAGATTAAATCTCACCTCATGTTGAGAGCAGCCCTTCCATCAGCCTCTTTTATTAAAGTCTGATAATGAAGAGCATCTAAGTATAAATGAATGATTCCAGCTTTGGTGAGAAAACTGAACAGCCATTGATGACCTGTGATGGATGTTGAACCATATGATCACCTAGTTATAATAACATTGTTTAACCTGGTTAAAGAAGCAGCAAATATGTTAGCTTTAGCTTCTTATAGCAGGTGCTGTAGCTTAACAGGTTAATGTGCTTGCCTTGTAAACAGGAGATCCTGGATTCAAATCACAGCCGTGCATCCATGTGGTTCATGCCATTTAACTCCATCTGTGGTTTTCCTTTGACTCAGAGCAGCAAACCAGCCAAGTTTGGCATCGTATTCCTGAATCACCGAGGACTAAACAGCTGACAGTCGTCCTGCTGCTTGTGTTTATTGACCCATCTTCCATTTCTCTGTCCCACCTTGATTGTCTGAACCGATTAAATCAGCAGGTTCAGTGAAGTCAGATAAGTTAAACTTTAATTTAATTTATATGAAAACACTGCTGGGATTTGAACCCAGGATCTCCTATTTACAAGGCAGATGCTTTGACCGGCTAAGCTACAGCACCTCAGCCAGACCCCTGATTATCCCCTGATTGGGCCGCTGGTCTTTTTAAACAAGGTTCCTCCCTTGAATCAGTTAAGATGGTGTGTGTGTGAAAACACTGAGATTAGACTAGTCTGAGCTTCTGCAGGCTTCTGAGGTTCGGGTGGACAGAGCGAGCCGTAACGATGTCGAGCTTGTCATCTTCCCAGGACTCTGCCGTCCCAGCCCTGCACTGCTCAGAGACAAAGCAGCGAAGCTCGTCTGAGGGTAGATGTGCTCTCAGTAATGGTACACTGCATGGAGAGAAGATAATGATGGTAACCATGTATTTGTGCACCAACCACGCCATCCTTTTGGACAAAGATTGGATCAGAGCTGCAGGATGAAGCAGGGTGCTGGGTCACATCCAACAAGCTGATGGAGGATCCTCCAGCCAACTCTCACACTTCATATTCCTCCATTGATTTTTCCATCCTCCTGCTCTGTATTTGATTAATAAACTCCGGTGATACCACAGCGAGCTCAGTCCCTGTGCTCAGTAACTACTGGAGGCTCTCACCTCATCACCAGTAAGAGGTTTAAAGGGGAGCTGGAACATAAATCCTGCCATGTGGGTATAGCTGCAAGGTTGCAAAATGCCCCTGATCCGCTCCACCCTGATGTTTGACAAACAGGCGTAGCGTCTCGGTGAGACGCCCTGGGTGACGGACCATTTTGGGACCATCTCATATTCTCTCTCTTACTCAAATAATATCATATAGAAATAATTAATAATATCAGTAGCATCATTTCAGCACCATGGACAGCAACAGCAGCCAGAGGTCATCCATGCTGGTCTGGAGAGCCTGAACCGACAGCAGCTGGACTTCTTCTGTCCGTGAGATGTTCACATTTAGAAACTCTTCACTTCTAAAACAGGTGAAAACCCCCCAGAGGGGGCCGTCCCCAGAGGGGGCCGTCCCCCTTGGAGACGCTCCTGAAGATCGTTGAGCCACTGTTGATGATGTGAGACATCACATGATCAGGGCACCATCGTGAGCTCCTCTTCAACCAGGCATGGAGCACAGACAAGAGGCCCGATTGGACAGTGTTGGATTGTAGTGTTATTTTATGCCATGTTATATCCCTAATTAAAGATTGTGAATTATTATGTAGTTTAGTTTGCATTATTCTCCTGAATTAGAAGAAGCTGATAACTATTGCATTAGTTAAACTGATTTGCATGACATTAAACTGCTGACTTGTTGTGAATGAATGACATTGCTTTATGATGCATTATACTGCTGAGTTATAAGAAATACTGTTCACAGAGAGTTATTGTCTTATTTGTCTGATTAGAAGAGAACATGCTGGAGTTTTCTGCCCCATCTCAGCAGGAGCAGATAAGCAGGGAGCCAAGGTCGTAGCTTAGACGCTGTGTGAGAGAAAGCATGTAAATGTTTAGGCTTTTTATGATAAGGTGGAGGCACCAGACGCTATAAAAGTTTGAGCAATGCTCCACCATTTTGAGATCAGAGGCTGTCTGCATACAGTGTCCATCTCCCACGCATGTGATCATTAAAATCATCGTTTGACTCAACCCGGCCGGACCAGTGTTGTTATTGTGGTTTTTTCTCTTGTTTCCATCCCCAATTTTGAACTCGTAACAACAGCTTCCACATATCACAGTGTGAGATACAGGAAATGATCACATGCAGGAGACGCTGTGGCTCAGCTGGTTAAAGCACCTGTCTAGTAAGCAGGAGATCCTGGGTTCAAATCCCAGCAGTGCCTGTTTGGCGTCTCACACAGCAGCTGTGTTTTTGTAGCGTTTCCTTTCAGCAGGAATCCAAAGTCTCACTTTCAAATAAATTATGATTTTACACTTGGTCTCGACTTGCAGGTCAGCATTTTATAAACACGCTCAGAATGCTAGCTTATCGTACACATCTATCAAAAAATGGTAAAAGGCTGTTGTTTTGTAGCAACCTTCCTCTGAATGCGTGCATCCCTGCAGTCACCAGGAGGACCACATACAGCCTCCCGCATGATGTCAATTGTTAGGGTCACATGAAGTCCAATGGATCTTAGGCCTGATTAAAGGGGGAAGTAATAAAGGTGTACTAAAAGGCACTGCTGGGATTTGAACCCAGGATCTCCTGTTTACGAAACAGGCGCTTTGACCAGCTAAGCCACAGAGCCTTGGGACTGAGGTTTGGGGTTTCTCTGTATTATTGGTAACTTACAATCTAAAGCACCTCGAGGTAACTGCTGCTGTGATTTGGAGATAAAAATAAAATTGAATTGAAATGTATTAAAGATCCAGAACCCCAAAGTGTCCAGGAACAGTGTCACTGTTAGCATCTTCTTCTGTTCCCAGACTGAATTTAAAGTCAAGCCTAAACCGCCCCCACCAAATAAAGCCATGCTGATGCAGTGTTAACAACAGGAGGGCACTTTCTGTTGGTGTGTAGAGCAACCTGAAACTTCTCTGGGATGAAATTTCAACACAAAAATACAAAAATGCGACTTGGTGTCCTCAATGGTGGCTGTCCCACAGTGTGGTTCCAAGCAGATGCCAAAGTGCTCTTACATAAAGAACTGATGACGTCACTGCGGGGCTTCATGTGGATGGTTCAAAATGCCAAATCCTGGTGATGAGGAGTGATTTGCTTCTGTCTTTAAAACCTCACAGCTAACTCATGAGAGCAGGAACGTCTGTTTTTCTGTCTAACATCGAAACGTCTTCCAGCTCTGTGAAAAGCTCCTCTCGTGTTTTCCTCTGAGAAACTGAAGCGTGAAAGTTGAGGCCTCACCGTGCTGACGCGCTGTTTCTGTAACGTGTCCAGATTAGGTTGTGCAGACGTTTTAAAGCTGATTAAATCTTTTCCCATTTCATGGATTGTTTCGTGGAAAACCATTTCAGGATGAACGAGTGCGCGCTGACCTGTGAAAGGTGACTCACACGTGGTCGTCTCTGTGTTTGGACAGATCTCTCCAGGCAGCAAGGCGGCGCAGGGCAACCTGATGCAGGGTGATGTCATCGTCGCCATCGATGGCGTCAGCACCGAGGGGATGACTCACCTGGAGGCCCAGAACAAAATCAAGATGGCAAACTACAACCTGGCACTCACCATGTCCAAGTAAGAACCGACTCCTCCCTGCTCACACTTCCTGTCTGTAACAGCTTCCTGTTTGTCCTCCTGCTGTCTGGAGCTCAGATGTTGATGTGAAAACGTAAACCTTTTAGGCCCCACACAGGTGACAGTTACACCTGCCAGTCTCTGAGGTCACATTGATTGGTAATAACTCGTCTGGGGCGTCAGAAGATCTGAAGGTGTCTGACGGTTTTTATGATTCTGTGTTTTTTGCATTTGTTATTCGCTCTGCAGAAAAACTGGTCAGATATCATAACTAAAAAGTCCTGTTGGGTTTAAAGTGGACAGGTTCTGCTCATCTGCACCTCCATATTTTATCCTCACAATCTCCTGCAACAGCTTTGCATGATTCACAGTTCAAAATAATCCTTCTTTGTGTGATATTAAGCCTCCGTGCACCGCCTCAGCTCATCCTCTGTCTGAAATGTAGTTTGTGAAGTTTCTTTTCTTTCTTTTAGTTCTTCGGTTTTCCGGGTTAGATGTTTTGATCCTGTTGTCCTGTGTGCGATGTTGGATTGAAGCGCACGGCCACTGCCTGGAATGAAGGTTGTGGATTTTGGGATTTCCCTCAGTCTGCTGCATCCTTTGCGCTCGGATCATTTCCTCCTTTCAGCCATTACGTTTACGTCTCTTTGTGCCATGAAGACGTCTGACAGCTGAGAGGGGAAATGAATGTTGGTCCACAAAGCGCTTCCTGCGGTCTCTCATAACCACGGAGCCTCGGGTGATGAAGATAAGACGCTCAGCTCAGGATGAAGAGACGCCGTTTTTCTTTCCTATTGTTGTTTTAAATGTTTTGCTGGTGTGAATTCAAGCTTGTGATGAAGCGGTGGAAACAGGCCAGGAAGTCATTGTTAACCCCCGCTCACCCTCGAGCTGTATTGACCAATGAGGCGGACTGCTCACAATAAACTGACTTCACTCAAGTTTTCATATCGGGGTCATTTTCCTTTTCCCACCAGAACAAAACGACCGTAACAAACCTGTGAAGAGACAGAGGGTGAGATAAAAACCTCAGAAGACCGTACACTGAAGATAACCACAACCTTATCGTCATCATAACATCCTGTTTGATTCTCTTTTATTCTAATGGGACCGAAAACATCATTTTGCTTCTTTTCTCGACCACAGGAGTCGCCCCCTGCTGCTTTCAGATGGCCCCGCCCCTCCCTGAGCCTGGTTATGGTATCTTCTGTTTAGAAGACAGATGCGTTACTAGCTGGGTAACTCCAACAGCACAGACATGGTGCAGAGGTCCAGTTCAAGGACTCCTGTTAGCTAAGGCAAAGCCTAGCAGGCAGCTAGCAGCTAAAGCTGCCAACATGTAGGACAGGGGTGGGGAACTCCAGGCCTCGAGGGCCGGTGTCCTGCAGGTTTTAGATCTCACCCTGGGTCAGCACACCTGAATCACATGACTAGTTCATTACCAGGCCTCTGGAGAACTTCAAGACAGGTTGAGGGGGTCTCACACCAGCCTTCGAGGCCTGGAGTTCCCCACCCCTGATGACTTTTTTTCACCTCCTGGTGTTCCTATAGTGATCCACTGTCAGGTGAAGTCTCTGAATCTTGAATATGAACTGAGAGCTGCTGAACAGGCGACAGTGCTGAGTGGAGTAAAAGAAATTTCCCCTGACGTCGGGTCAGGCTGGAAACAGTGAGGCTGTGGTTGGCCCTGTGGCCTGCAGCAGGAAGCTTCATTACTCTTCAGAGCAGACGTTCTCTTTGTGTTCATTCTCATCGCAGCTCTCAGACCTTGTCTTTCATTTCTTGAGGCGAGCATTTGGAGCCGACTTTTTTTGGTTTTGTGCCCTTACTTTCACCTTTTCTTCCATTTGCTGCAATTTTATCCGACTTAAATTTTGCTGTTTTCTGTCGTCAGTCTGCTTTAACATCTGACCTCCTTCTATTATTTTCTCTGGAGAAATTGAAGCTTTTCCTGCTGCTGATGTTTTTTCTATAATAGCCACAAGTAAAGTGATTTGTAAACGTCCTGCTTAGACGTTTCATCACACGGTGGTTTCAGTTTGTTTTTGATTATTAAACCTGCTGGATGGACGCTGTCACGCTGCCGCTCTGACAGACTACACTGTTAATCTGTCAGAATGCAGATGATTGATGAAAACCAGACTTTATGGTCGTTTCTACGAGGCACAAATATTCAGAGGAGCGCACGAGAATTAAAACCTTCACGTTTCATTTTCATCTTCTCTCTCTTAGATAAGCTGCCCTCCTTTCATTTCACGATGCGAGCGTCAATGCCTCTCTTTCTTTTCTCCGTGCAGGTCGAAGCGTCCGATTCCGATGGCGGCACCGAGAATGGACGCCACGATTCCCGTCGTCCCTCACCAGCAGGTAAATGAACCCATAATGCATCAAAATCATTATTTTATTCTTCAACAGGATGAATTTACTTCACCTTTGTTTTGTTGGCATATCTGGCAGCGTACAATGATTACAGAGAAGTAACAACACTGTAATGCACGCATACAGGTTTCCTCATAGTGAAGTAACTTATTCATATGCATTGGATCATTTTATTCTGTAGTCACATTTATGTTTTTAATCATTGTCCTGTATTTGTGCAGCACTGGTTATTTTTGTCTACAGTGAAACACCCCCCCCCCCCCCCAACACACACACACACACCAGTTAAAGGTATTTTGGAGAAATGTATATGGCTGCTGCCCCCTGGTGGCTGCAGGAAAAAAATGCAAGAAAGGCCAAACTTAGCACCTCAAAAATGTTTTGTGCAAAAACAAAAATGCAGGAAAACAGAAACAGGAGCAGTCATGATGAATTTCATTTCCTGTTTAAGTTAAGAGATTTCCAGCAGTGATGATAATTGATCCAACAGATTAACTTAAAATGAAAGGAATGTATTTGGTCAGTTTATTTATTTTCACAATAATTATTTATTTTTTCTTTTTGATGATTTTCTCAGTCACTTTATGCTTTCAGGCTTTTATACTGAAAGGATCCCATGGTTAGAATAACAGCACCTTGATTAAAAAAAAATATATCGTCTTTTAAGCGTGTGCTCTGCTCCCTCTCCTTCCTGTCTCCTCCCCTTCCTGACGCCTCCATCGGTGCAGGTAAACGGCCGCAGTACCTCCTCCGGGCCTGCAGAGGCAGACTCTCCCGGGGGGCGTGCGGCGGCGGTCAGCCCCGCTCAGAGGAGGCAGTATAACTCCCCCATCGGCCTGTACTCAGAGGAAACTCTTAGGGAGATGGCCGCGATGCAGGCGGGTCGGCCTGCGGGGTAGGTGGAGGCGTTAGAAGCCCGGCGACATGTTTGATGAGAGGTCAAGAAGCAGAAACAGATTCAAAGATGGTTCAAAGAGGAAGAAAAATACGTTTCCTGTTTGGTGCGGTACCAGTAACTGCTGTCTCCGGTGTCTCGGTTCATACAAAATAATTCACGTGGACCCATTCTGCTCATTTCTACATTTATAGTCCTGGATTCTCGTTCAGCAGCTCTGCATGATTCACAGTTTGAAATAATCCTTCTTTATCTGATACTGGGCTTCTGCTCAGCCTATAGGTCAAGCTGTTTTAGCTCCGCCCCCTTCAAGAGGACTTTTTATACTATAGGTTCATGTTAACCTTGCAGTAATCTCAGTAACCTTTGACCTTTGACTCCAAAGAGGAGAAACATGAGTGCATCTGAACCTTCAGTGTCATAAAAGTGAAACCAAATCAGTGATGCTGTCACGTGTCCTAAAAAAAACACGTTAAACTGCAGCTCGACCCATACACACACCACACTTACTCTAAAACTTACTAATGTTCTCAATGCGGACTTGATGTTTTCATACCCTGAAGGAGGTCCACCTCTCAGATTGTACTTGGCAAGTGTTTGCAGACAAGCTGGCGTCTCCCATGCAAACTGCAGGCCACTGCAACAATGTGCATTTGCAAATATGAACAGCTGACCTGGACGCGATGGAGCTCAGATACGTGCTGTGCAGCTAAGTTACAGCTAGCTGGCTAACCTTAGATTGCTGTGTAATGTTGTCTCTATGTAAATCATGAGTTAGGCCACCTCAGCGTTAGCCTTTGACCTTATGTGGAGTTTGTGTTGTGCTGCGATGTCAGTGACTGTTTCCAAGCTGGGAGCAGAAGAGCGTCACGTCACACGTTACTTTACAGAAAAAGGTGCAATGAGCCGACCGATCCAAACACTTCTGCATCAGCTGCAGCTGCAGTGGAGGTGTGTGTTTACAGTCACGAACACGTATACAGTGACACACACACACACACACACACACACGCGCGCCATTAATAATGTGATTCAGTTACTCCGTCACCGAAGAGCCCAAACACCTGTTAGTTTGTTTGGCTGCTTTTAAAGGTCAGGGGACCCTCTGGACACACACACACACACACACACACACACACACACACACACACACACACACACACACACACACACACACACACATAATAATAATGATCCTGCTGTAATTATCATACCATATGCACATATGTCGCTGACTCTTCTTAGATGAAACTCACAAAGATTATCACCATTTATGTGTTTTTTCCGCACATGTTATATTAATCATGTACAGTAGCTCGTCTCAAAGTTAACGTTGATACGTTCCTGCACTTCCATAAATAGGTTTACACTTAAGTATGCACACCCCTGGTTATTATTTCTACTAATATTACTGATAACAATAATAATAATATCACCACTGCTGTTAATGAGAAGAGGAGCAATAAGAAGAAAAATACATCCTAATCCAAAGAATTAGAATCGTAAATTAAGAAAAGGTAAACAGATAAATAACATTATGCATAATTATGTATCTGTGATGACAAGACAGAATAAGAGAAGACCAAAACAAAGAAACTTTAAAAAATGTCCAGAAGACACGTGACCCCAGCAAAGTCTGCCTCAGGCTCCATCCCCTGAAGCTGGGATCTGTGGGATCTGTGAACAGGCTGTGATTAAATCTTCCTCTTCACTCGCAGAGCGGACGTCACAGCAGCCAACAGAGGATGTGACCTCTGACCTCTGATGGACAGTGAATGATGCTGAATATGTTTTCTAACATCATATTCTCCTCTGTCTTCCCTCCTTTGTCCTTCCACGTGTTCGTCCTCTCTTCTGTCCCTGCTGTTGGTCAAGCAAGGTTTTCCCCCCCGCCGCTCCACCGTTAGTATCCTCTGCAGCTGAATGCATCTTGGATGTGTGTTTGTTTAAGGCATGGCGTGGGGTGATGGCGAGTGCGGTCCTGCAGCTTTACAGACTCTATTTCAAAATTATCCATGCAAACTGAAATTGCGGAACAGCTGGCTGCATGATGCATTTTGCTTTCTGTGGTCTTTTCATTATTTGGTGTTTTTCTGAGGCAACTCTACAGGAAAGTTTTCAGAATAAAAGCCTGCTAGAGCGTGAGAAGCTTCAGCCTTCAGGTTGTTTTTGTGCAGCAGTGAAGTGGACTAAATGTCAGCTGTGTTCCTGCTCTGATACGTTTGTGTTCTGGGATTAAAGGTCATGGTTTGACGCACTGCTTAAATGAGCTGCTGTGACGTTTTGCGGTGGACGCATGCGAATGTTTCAAGCATGAAATTTAAAGCATCGTCAGTCGTTTCTAACCAATGTGCAGAAACCAGTTTGGGTTTTGTTGAAGTGGAAATAAGACTTTTCCTTTTTCTCTGCAGCTGTAAAGACCATCGCTCATGTTGTATTTATTACCCACAAAAAAATGACCAAATTTTATAGGAGTGGTTTCAGCTTGTGTCCAGTGAGTCCTTTGGAAGTCCAATATTTGCAGAAAAAAGGGTTAAATTTAGTATTTTTATCAGCGTTTTGCAGCAACAAGCTTTGAGGTAGATTCATCTAATGGTTCAGCATCTGCAGTGTGGCACGAATTTATTAGACGGTCACCAGAGTTCATGTGACAGCTGCTTAATCCACCTGTATGCACGAGCTCTGTTATCAGTTAGATTAACTATATAATTATGTTTGTTATCTGTGGATTTTAAATGTACTCAAAAAACAGAAAAAAATTATAGTTTTCTGCTTAAGATACAAAATTAGTCATTTACTCATTACTATTATTATTATTATCATTATTATTATTATGATGATTATTAATAATCATCATCATCATAATAATAAGGATAATCTGCATGTCTGAACATGCAGATTATCCTTATTATTATTATTATTATGATGATTATGATTATGATTATTATTATTAATAATAATAATAATAATAATAATCTGCATGTCTGAACATGCAGATTATTATTATCATGATTATGATTATGATTATTATGATTATTATTATTATTATTATTATTATTATTATTAATAATAATAATCTGCATGTTCAGACATGCAGATTATTATTATCATGATTATGATTATGATTATTATGATTATGATTATTATTATTATTATTATTATTATTAATA
This sequence comes from Maylandia zebra, assembly GCF_041146795.1. Classification (NCBI taxonomy): domain Eukaryota; kingdom Metazoa; phylum Chordata; class Actinopteri; order Cichliformes; family Cichlidae; genus Maylandia; species Maylandia zebra. Next base: position 2,317,998 of record NC_135179.1, read on the forward strand.
ATAATAATAATAATAATAATAATAATAATAATAATCTGCATGTCTGAACATGCAGATTGTAAAAACTTGGTTTGAATTTTGGTTTGATTATTATTGAAAGTTGTACCTTCACAAATTTGGCTATAAAATATTCACTTTTTTGTTTTCCCCAAAAACTATTGATCTGATATTTTTGTTATTGACAGATTTATAGACAATATTTGTGTTTTCTTGATTCATGAGAGGTGATTTAATAAACACGTTATAGTTGTACTTTACAGTCATGTGGAGAATTTATTATTATTATTATTATTATTATTATTATTAGCCTTAAAAAACATATACATAAAAAAACAGATATATTCCTGATATTTGTTGTTATTATCTAGAGCATAATGCACTAAAAACAAAAGATTCTTCACCCTCATGAATGTGAAGCAGACTGAAGCAGATGAAATCTATTAAATCAAAGGTTCTTTTGTTCAAATTAATTAAGGAAGACCTGCTTGGTATTAACAGTTAATCCTGTGAACCTCAATCACACAAATCTAATTTATATTTAATGGAATCTGTTTTACAACATACATTTTTTACATGTAATCAAATGAATCAAAGTCAGCATAATTTTTGAGTCTGAGTGGGCGGAGAACGGATCGCTGTGGGACGCCACTCAGAGTTTTCTGTAGTCTGTCGTGATGCTGTGGGTGGGGTTTCCACCTTAAATGGAGATTCTGTTGGAAACATTCAGCTTTAGCCTGAAAACTTTAGCCTCACTAGTCCGTCTGCTGTGAGCATGACAAACCCATCACCTTCACCCACACGCCTCACCTCCGTCCCTCCATCGCCTCCTTTATCTCCACCTTTATCCCCCACCCGACAGTGCCGGCTTCAATCCCAGCGTGCTGATGGACTCCGCCCTCTCCACCAGCAAGCCCATTGAAGTAAAAGGCCCCGGCGGTAAGGCCACCATCATCCACGCCCAGTACAACACGCCCATCAGTATGTATTCACAGGACTCCATCATGGACGCCATTGCGGGACAAACACAGACCAAGGGCCATGACGCTGGGTATGAACACCACCTCCTCCTCCCTCTCCACGTCCTCCTTCCCTCTTTCTACGTTGACTTATCTCTAATTCTTCCTCCTGACATCCTCATCTTCCTCTTCTGTACCCACGTGCACCCCTCAACCCTGCCACCAGTTTTTTACACTCAGTATCAAAAACATCAAAAGCCACAACACCACCTGGGTAATGACTAACACAGTTACTATCAGTCCTGCTGAGGGCTGATCATCCATATTTGTAGTTTTCTAACACGTGGATGTGTTACAGGCAGCAGCGTTCAGTTTACAGGCTGATGCTTCGAGTACTCAACCCACAGATATTTCTTGATGAGAAATTACTTTTCATTTGTTGTTTTTGTCTTTTTCCCTTCGTTGCCTCTTCCTCCCTTTTCTTCTCTTTACTCTATTTAAGTGTCCTCCACCTGTCCTCTCCTTTCTGTCCGTCCTCTTTGGTCTCAGCCCGCTTCACGTCCGGCTCATCGCTGACACTGGTGGTGATGATTTTGGTGCTGCAATATTGTGCTGCCTGTTTGTGCACATGTGGGGAGAGGGGGACTTCTTCTGTGGTGGCTTCGAGGAACTGCTAAGGTTTCCGTGATATCAGAAAGCAGAATTTTTGGTTCGGGCTGCTCTGGGATCCTGTTTTTTTGTGCGTCGTGTGTTGTGTGGCTGAAGCCTCGGGTGTGCTGTGGGAGTCGGTCCGTATGAGGTGGACCAGTCCGAGTCAAATGTCCCCCAGAGAGACGTTCCCTCTGTCTGAGCAGGTCATCCCAATTTCTTCGCTCGTGATCACGTTTGACCCTGTTACCTATCGTCTTGTTGCCGAATGCATTTCCAGTCGCACTGATTTGTCAGAAACTGCTGATAAAGTCATGTTACTGCTGTGTTTTTGGTGGTGTCTTCCTCGCCTGCTCTTCCTCTGAGATGTAGCGCTGTCGCTGTGTACTGTCCCCCTCCAAAGGTCTCCATGCCCATTCTTTATTTCAGCCTCTCTAATTTTAGACCCCGATAAAGCCGCTCTTATTGAAATATAAGCCTGAATAAAACTACTCATCTGTACAGGAGGGGGCATCTCTGGAAAACCAATTACAGTCCAGTATGATATCCTCCTCCTCCCTCACCGTGCGTCCTTCACTGAGAGCGAGTAAAAGCTTTGGTTCCCCTGAGTTGTGTTAAAGCTTTGAAAGATCAAACATCAAACACAAGACAGAAACATGACACGTGTCACCAGAATCAGCCGACAGGCTGCAGTCCTGCAGGGCGGAGCCAAATACAGGTGCACTGCAGGTAGAGGGGCCTTAAAGAACAACAAAAGATTTCAAACTACTAAAAAAAACCTCAGAAAGATGGAAAACAACACAATGGTGTCATTAATAGTTTTTAATGTTAGCATCTGTAACCACAAAGAGACCCGAACATCCACACAAAGATTAAAAGACTGAAAACAGCCTGAAAGAGAAGAAACTGACTTCACAGCACAAACTGGTGGATGTTCAGAAAAATGACCAAAGCTGCAAAAACCCTGCCGAGGTTTCCGTTTATAAGAGAGAGCCAATCAGAAGCAAGCAGGCAGAACAGCTGGTTTCAAACAGGGTGAGCTGCTGCGAGGTGCAGGACAAGACAAAGAACATAAATAAGGAAGTAGAAATGAGCAGAAAGGTTCAGGTCTGCCTGGGCTGGACAAAAAAAAGAGACAGAAAAACAGATGGAATAAAGTCACAAAGATGCACAAATTAAACACGTGAGATACACAAAGAGACTCAAAGCTGAATGTTCTGAGCCTCTTTCTGTGTTTTATCTCCGTTTGTTCCTTTTTCTAACAAACCGTCCTCAGACATGCGAGTCCGGCTTCCTCTTTGCTCCATCACCTTCAGTAACGTTTTGTTCGTGTGACCTTTGAAATATCAGATATTTAATTCCAGGGTTAGAAGGACGTCAAAACTTTGGGCAGGGAAAACTTGTTTCCATTCACTGCTGGGCCCACAGCTCGTGCTTCACTGTCTCTTTATTTTTCACTCGCTTTGGTCGTGGGCGACGTGGCGCCCCCTGTCTGTGGTCCCAGTTCTGTCCCAGTCATGGACCGCCTCGTGGACAGCGCCTCGCTGGTCTATCAGGCCGTCCAGAGCACAGAGAAGGACCCGGAGCTGAGCGAATGGAGCCGCCGCAGCACCAACGTGCAGTCCAAGTCCTTCCAGGTCCTGGCCCACATGACCGGCACCGAGTCCTGTAAGTGTCCTCTTCCTCCTCTTCCTCCTCTTCCTCTTCCCCGTATTGTCCTCAATTATTTAAAAGAGCAAATAAAAGCAAGAACAGACTCATGTATGTTTCCATACAAACAAAGGTGTGTAATTAGAGTAAACGATTACCTGTGGGAATGATTTTAAAGTTAAATCTGATCATCAGGTGCTCAGTGTCGCCCCCTCTCCTCTGTTTCTGTTACAGCACTCACTGAAGAGGAGGCGGCGGCTGTGAAGAGGAGCAGGTAGGCAGCAGAGCTCCAGTAGTCAGCTGCTGACCCCTCACCTGTAGTCTCGACCTCATCTGCCCCGGACATGAGAACACCTGCACAGGTGGTCTCTGTTTGAGGCTCTGATATATACGTAAACGCGATGTGATTGGTTGGTGTCTGAAGCCTTTTGAATCTGCTCACGTGTAATGAGCTCATGTGACCAGCAGGAGGGGACACCGGACTGTGTGTGTGTGTGTGTACCTGTTTCGACGTCCTTGTGGGGACAGTGTTCGTCCTCACGGGTTTGAAGGCATTTTTGAGGCTCATAGTGTGGGTTTAGTCTCAGGGTTACAGTTAGGTTATGGCTGGGGTTCATTTTTGGTTGAGGTGAGTAGCTAGGGATTCTGTCAAATAGATGTCCTCACTGAGATATCAAAACGAGAATGTGTGTGTGTATTTGCTCAGAGGAAACATCATTTAAAAAATTGGTGGGGCACCACGAGGGACTCCCCGCCTCTTTGGTCCTTTCTTTATTGATTACTGGTAACTGGTGTTGATTGGTTAAAGAGAGAAAACCAGTGTGCAGAGGAGAGTCATCCTCCAGCTCTTTATTGTCACGTTTAGCCGAGGCAGGAAAAATTGAAAGTCAAGCAAAAACCGCAAACGTGACAAAGCAGACTTTTTACTCTCAGCCTGTGTGACGTCATACAGTCAAACTAAAGTATGCAGCCTGCAGGTACTCGACACTCTGCAGGACTCTGCAGACATCAGGTTATCAACAGGCGGTGAAGCTCACAGCTCGCAGTTAAAATCTCCACATTTCACCTGCAGAAACATGAACAGCTGAGACTGTCAGGTTTGGAGCATGCCCAGTTTAAACAGGCTGCTGTGAGTTAGCATGTGCAAATAAGTGTCTGTGTTTAAGAGTTTTGGGTCTAATGCTGGTTTCAGGGATCAGGTGCCTCAGACGGCAGACACATGGCTACTTATATCTCAGTTACACCACCTTAAACCTTGCGTGGCTCAGAAGTCCTAAACAGGGCTTTATGTGGCCGAGGACAGTCTAAGAGTCCGCGCTGTCAGACAAGCCAGGTGTGGTGAGCTGCAGGTGAGGGCTGGGCCGAACGTCCGCTGACGACCTCTGAAGGTGTCACTGCCCTCAGTCTGTTTTCCATGACTTCCTGTTTCCCCAGCGGCTCGTCTGAAATCTCATCACAGCCGAGTCTCCGAGAGGACGAGCAAACCTTTCAACCCCGCCCCACCCGTACAGCCCGTCCCAGCTCTGATGGATGGAGCTTTCTATTCTCCGTGCACTTATTTAATCAACCCTCCATTATGCACCATCGATCTCTGCCCCCCCCCCTAATTTGGACTGAAATACAACCTCCTCCCCCTCAAAGCTCCGGCTCCCCTCTGTCCTTCGTCAGAGTCCATACGCCGTCCAATGACTCACCGTGAATCAATAGGAGCAGAGGTCAAGCTTTTATCCGCCAATAAAGAGACTGTGTGCTTTTTTTCTCTTTAGCTGTAAGTCATCAAGGAGGAAGCAGCTGGATTAGACTCACAGGGCTGAGCTGGAAGCCTCAAAGCAGAGAAGCAAAGACACAGAAAGAAAATTTTCACTGCAAAATCCAGCTTCATGATCCCGATCATGCTGGGAAATGGAAAAATCTATCAGTTAAAGGTGGTTTATTCTGCTTATCTCAGGATCTGTGTTCTTATTCTGGCACAAGTTTTAATTATTTCTTATTTATCTGAATGGCTTTGTGCAGCAAAGTCCTCAGCCTGAAACAAGGAGCTGGTGTCCGTACACCTCTAATGTAGAATGACTAGTGCTGACTGGCTTATCTCTGACTAACAAACACATGTTGGTTGGCTAAATATAAAATCCTTTGTCTTATTCCTCTGTCCATGGAAAGAAAAACTGAGTAGAAGCAAATAAATTAGGTTTTTAAAAGCCTTTCTGAAGTAGCTTTGCATGTTTCACAAATCAAAATAATCTATCGTGTGCAGGAAAACACTCTCAGAATAAAAGTTTATGTCCTACGATGTCTCTCTGTTCCTTTAAAGCAGAGCTAATCTGTTAAATAGAAGCTCTGCAGCTTTGCATGAGTCACAGTTCATCCTGCGTCTGAAACAAGCTGTTTTAGCTCCTCCTCCTGCATTTAGGCCAAGTTTGGTGGGTGTGGCTTTTGGCGTCTGCGATGACTATATTAGGAATATCCACCCTCTATGACACCATCCAGATCCAAGAGGAAAAAACTGAGATAATCAGAGTGTTTAAATCCACCTGGGCTTACGCTGACTTCTTTTCATGCAGGTCTGTGCAGCTTAAACAGCTTCATCGATGATTATAAGAGACACAGTGACAAGGTTGCAAAGAGTGCAAGGAAGAAGAAAATCAAGGGGTTAAGAGCTGAGATCAGCCATGACATCAGCACACGACGGGACACGGGGAATAAAACAGAGTTCAGTAAAATAAAATAAAAACCTGGACAAATGGTCTATTTGCTCAGCAGGAAATAATAATCACCTCTTGGCTCTCCAAAGCTTTGGTGTGTTGATGTGATTTTTTTAAGGATATATGCTCCCAGACTTTCAGTGTTGCATTCACGTGCTGAAGGGAGAGTCTGACATGTGGGTTTCATCTGCTTGTTTTTCGGCTTTTTGTTGTTTCTTCATTTGCTGGAGTTACACTGAACTAAATCCACATAGTTGTCACGCTTCAGAGCCATTACTGTCTTTCAGGAACCACATCTGAGTGATCGTGTCAGAGTTTCCTCTGGTTTGATCTCTGTGCTTTGTACAAATGTTTTTGCAGAATAGAAAAAAACCTTTTTGACATTTGATCCAATGTTTCTGAGACCAAAGCAGCGAGGTGACGTCATCCTGTCGGCTGTCTTTAAGCTGTCTGGCAGTTTCCTGAAGGATCTTCTGTCTGTGGCGTTGTTGGTCTGGTGAAGGCGATGAAGTTTCTTATTTTTGGGTCTTTGGGTCCTGATTTGATTATTGATTATTTGTTAGACAGAAAGAAAAAGGTTGATGGTCAATCCGAGTCGCACCTGAGTAACATCATGGGGGAGAGAGCGGGGGTCAGGATGGGGACGTAGCGTCTCAGTTTGGATGACCTCTGCTGCTGTTGTCTCTATGCCCGCAGCCTGAAGAGACAGCCTGCCGCTGGTTTCGGCCTCCAGTACAGAGCTGCAGTCTCCAGGTACAAACCCCTGCGGGCAGGTGCGCTCGCGGCCGTGGGCTTCACAGCACTCAGTAACACAGCAGCTGCTTTTAAACGGAGGCTTCTTCAGCTAAAACTCCTGGCGGCACACAAGTGGATTGTTAGGGTTTTGTGCACGGGTGGTGTTTGAACCCATAACTCTGGCAGTTCTGTCAGGATCATGTAACACCTGAGTAACAGTCAGTAACCTCACCATCATTTCATCAGCTGAATAACAGGCTGAGTCTCTGCTAACGCCCTCTGAAGGAAGGACCTTAAAGCTTTTGTTGCTGTTTGTTAATGAAGCTGAATTCAGTTTTGGTTTGAAGCCCTCTACCCTAACACTAACCTTGTTTACATCAGGTAAGTCTGATACAGCTAAGCTGCTGCTAAACACCCAGACCTGAGACTGATACCCCCAGAAAGAAAAACTGCAGGTTTACACCCCAAAACCTGTCAACACTTCTTGAAAGAGGACCCTTTGTGCTTCTGTCCTGCTCAACATTTTATTCTTTCTTTCAAACAAGCTGTTGATGCTAGTTTCTGTATGCTTGTTGTCTGTGACAATATTATATTGACACATCCAGAGAGTGTAAAAACATCATAAACATTCGAATCACTCCAAAGCCCAACTTTTGGCTCACAAATTACATTTTTGATTCATAAAACAGTGCAGCAGCCTGGCTGTAATCACTGTTTACTGCAACTTATCTATATTCAGATGACGATTCACAGTTAGAACCAGTTTAAGAGCATTTTTGACTCAGTCCAGGATGCAAACCAAACCTGAATGTGGTCTGTAGAGGTTTCTGTTTAAAAACAGTGAGTATCTGCACCTCAGGGGATGCTTGGAAGCCTAGACTAACCCTAACCGCCATATTCACAAAAATTAGAAGAAAGGTTAGTTAAACAGTTTAGAGAGAAATTTAAAACCAGCAGAAACAGTTACCTAAACCCGAAAAGCACATGGTTAACACTAAAATCAGCAAAACTGCTGAAAGAGTTCAACGTTATGGGTCATTTTTTAGCTGAAAATTCATAAATATATAGAAAAAGTGAAAATAGTTAAATGTGCTCTAGAAAAGCTAGCTAGAAATTAAATTGATTGTTGAAATGTAGTTCAAATTAATAGCTCCACTGATGGAGCTATTAATTTTTAAAAAGTTTTTAAAAGCGTTTCTGATCCACTCTAATCACATGGATAAATGACTACATAATATAAATACTACATGTATATAGTATTTGTTTGACTCTAAGCTCTGCAGAAGATTTCCTATGTACCCAGCTCTACTGTGTGTGTAACAACAGCAAAACTTTATCTTTATCTTAAATATCTGATATAGCTAATGAAATGCACGAACATGTAAGCATGTCAAAGACATCAATAATATCAGCTAAAACTTCATTCAATGTTGGAATATTTATCAAAGTAAATCTAGTGAATTCCACATATATTAGATGGAAACTGCTAGAAGAAAGCATTAAATTCTTAATAACACAGTGTTACAGCCTAAAAGTCAGACACAACAATGAAAAACGCATCTTTCAGGATCTTTACACCCATTGATGAGATTACAATTTGAGTCAGTGTTGATGACTAACTTAGCTTGTGGTTCGAAACATGCTTAGCTTAGTTAAAGTTTTTTTTGAGTACAACCTGAAGTAGTTAATACCATAACTACCACTGAGGCTAACTACTTGAGGCTCACTATGACTAAAAATCCCGGACGAGCCCCCAAGTACAAAACTGAACCTGATGACAGAACCATTTGGAAATCATTCTAAATAGGTAATAATGACATTTCTTTCCCTCTCCAGCCAGTACGGTGCACATCCTACCATGCAGCCGGCGCCACAAGTTCCACACCCACAGCAGTACCAGCCAATACCACAGCAATACCAACATGCACCTATGCAGCAAGCTCCACAAGCTCGGCCCCCACAGCAGTATCAACCAATGCCACAGCAGTACCAACAACCACCCACACAGCAGGCTCCACCCACTCAACAGAGCTCAATTCAGATCCCTGTTGGCTCCGCCCCCCCTAAGGTAGTCAGTACTGCCTGCATCTACCCTTCACAGCCAGGTGAGTTTCTGTTTTGTTTATATTAACTTGCACATATAATATTTATATACACATATTTATACTTCTTCCACCCACAGCACCACCTATGGCTCCAGCTGCAGTGCCACCGCAGCACCGCCCTCCAGCCGCCGCCCCGGCCCCGCTTCTGGCTGCTCCAGCATCCTCCAACAGACCCCCGTGGGTGACCGACTCAAACTTCGCTGATAAGTTCGACCCCGGCAAGACCACCTCCAGCACCATCAAGGTGCAGCCACTGCCCCAGGCCGCCCCTCCCCCACCAGCGTACATCCCTAACCCCTCCCCTGCTGGGCATGCAGCTCCCAGCCCCGCCCCCATCACCCCCAGCCCTGGACCCATGACCTCTAGCCCCGCCCCCTTTCCACCTGTGGCCAGAGGCGTGGCCCAAAGAGCGGAGAGGTTTGCAGCCAGCAGTCGCACGCCTCTATGCGGGGCCTGCAACAGCGTCATCAGGTAACGCACTGACACACTTCTGGAGCCTCAAGTGGAGATCAGAGGAACTGCAGCTGTTGGTGCTTTATTATTTTGCTCCTGAGGTTCCTCCTTTGGGTTAAAACGAGTGACGTTAATGAAACGATGTCACTTTAAGGGCAAATTAAAATCAAATTACTTAAAATGCTGCTGCTGTTGTTGCAGGGGTCCATTCCTGGTGGCCCTCGGCCGGTCCTGGCACCCCGAGGAGTTTAACTGTCACTACTGCCACATGTCTCTGGCTGACGTCAGCTTCGTGGAGGAACAGAACAACGTGTACTGTGAGAACTGCTACGAAGAGTTTTTCGCCCCGACCTGCGCTCGCTGCAACACCAAGATCATGGGGGTGAGAAATTTTCAGACACCATTTCTGATTTTATTTTCCTTTATTTAATGTTATAAAACCATAAGTTTTGCACTGAAATGCCACCCATATGTGACACTAGAGGCTGATTAGACCTTATTAAATCTTGTCACGCTGTATGTCGCAGGAAGTGATGCACGCCCTACGGCAGACATGGCACACCACCTGCTTTGTGTGCGCTGCCTGTGGGAAAGCCTTTGGAAACAGCCTCTTCCACATGGAGGACGGAGAGCCGTACTGCGAGAAAGGTATGCCAACACCACGCCTTCATCACAGCTGCGAGAAAAGCTGCACCGACATCAGGCAGACACAAAAAACTGTCACATGCATCACGCTCAGAGAAGGAACTGCTAATCAGAGTCTCAGTGCAGCCCCTCAATTTTAACTCCTCTTTCTTTTGATTGGCCCTGCCCCCACAAACAACAAGTGTGTGGAGCTTCTGTGTGCCCTGTGTGACATCAAAAAGATCCAAGAGTAGAAGTGTGTGAAACAGATTAACAGGGATTACGTACTTCATGATTCACTGTTTTTGGACTCACGGCTGCCATCTTCAACACTTCCTATCTCTGTGTCGCTCAGATTACATCGCGCTGTTCAGCACTAAGTGTCATGGGTGCGACTTCCCAGTGGAAGCTGGCGATAAGTTCATCGAGGCTCTGGGTCACACCTGGCACGATACCTGCTTTGTTTGTGCGGTAAGGACCACGAGCAGCTGGGTCTGAGGGGGTCCGGTTGTTTAAATCTTCGATGCAGGGGAGCAGAGGTCAGTTTGAAGTTTTTCACCCCGGTTTTCTCGTCTGCAGGTCTGCCACGTGAACCTCGAGGGTCAGCCCTTCTACTCAAAGAAAGATAAACCTCTGTGCAAGAAGCACGCTCACGCCATCAACGTGTAAACCCGCCGGATCACGCCTCATCACGCCACCAACATGTGTGGAAACGCTGGGTTTTTTTCTTTTTTTTGTGCAAATTTCAAATTTCTGCTGCCTGATGATTCTGCTTCAGATCCATCCGACCCGTCGCATCACAGACTGTGGTTTATTTTTCTACCCGAAAAAGTGTGTGTGTGTGTGAGAGACTGCTGAGCTGCAGAAATACAGGTGACTGTAGGGAGTCTGCAAGGTGCCAAATTAAATATTATATTTTTTAGTGTTTAATAATAATAATCAAACTTATAACAACAAAAATATTAAACTGGCTAAGCTATGCAATAAGGATTAAATAGATATTTAAGTAAGTCTAAATAATAATATTATAATATGAGGAAGAAATTCTTTCTAATAAATATCAATAACAGAGTGTATGAAGTATGTTTATTTTTCTCTTAAACACGGGGTTAAAGTAGTGGGATATTTAGGGTTAAGAGGGTTAAGAGAGTTTTTTTTAATTATTTTGATAAAGTTATTATTTTCATGAAAAAAAATGTCAGAAATAAAAATTATAAAGTTTTATTAGTACTTTTTTTTGGCTTGGTTTGTAGTGTTTAAAATTTCAAGTTAACTTGTGAATTATTTCATATGAATGAAATTACAAATTTATTATAATTAAACTTTGTAGAGTGGCACTCTCTGGACTCCGTATAGCGGATATTGTTCTCACCATTTTTGGACTATTTTTGGTAATGTGCCTCTGTTGACTGTTTGAATGCGACTTTAATATTTTTATTTCCCTTTTAGACTAAAATAAAATTATATGAAAGTTTTTATGAGGCAATACGAAGTGAAACAACAGACTGCAGAGAAGCTGAAAAATCTATAAACAGCAGCAAATTGGAGATAAAAAAGACTGAAAAGTGTTTCTGACGTTGCAACCTGTCGTCACTACTCCGACTCTGGGGGCATGAACACACGACAGGTGACACGTTTCTGTGGCCCCGCCTGAGCAGGTGAACCTCCAGATGTTTTAAATGTGAAAACCGCATCTAAACGCACAGAGATACTGTGTGAGTGACGGAGTCTAGATAAACTGGAAACGTTAAACTGACCACAGAAGCTGTTGGGCTCCAAGTGCAGGTGTGCTTCTGCTCTCACGCCGCACTAAGGTGCATTTGGACTTGTTTGTTCAGGTGAACCTGCTCAGGTGAGACAGCTCTTCGACTTCACGTGCTTCGGGGGGAGAAATAACCTTGAATTTCATATTTATTCGACAGTGTGATCTTTATTGAGACGCTAGTATATCGTCACTGCTGCGTGCAAATGATTAGTTATTTGATTCATGTTTGTTTCAGAGCGTTTGGCATCACGTGGTTAAGTTTAAGTACTGATTTCATGATGATTTATGTGTGTGTGTGTTTTAACTACACTGTAAATGTGATAACCTTAGTCTGACTGTTAACAACACAATGGCTCCGCCCACACTGCAGACCGTGAATCCTCCCAAATCTGAAAAAGATTAGACTTTGTATTTTCTTTATTTTTTTTGTGGCATCAAACATGTGGCTGCTCTCATGGTTGTAAAACACAGAATAATCTTATATGTACTTAGATCATTACAGTTGGGGAAACGGACTTCAGTGAAGGTTTTTAAAAGCGTTTCTCTGTTAATTTTCATACGTTTTTAATACAAAGACAGTTTTTAGGAGCCTCTCTTGGCCATTAAAGGAACATCAGCAAACCACAACTTAATTCAGATCTTTCATTTGACTTGTTCTCTGCTAAGACTTAATCATTAAGCACATAAAGACTTTTTTACATTTTAAAAACTACGCCATGGTTCATGTTCTAATAACCAGTCACCCTATTTTAGCGTCCTCCTGTGGCCACTAGAAGAAGTGCAGCTAAGCAAACAGAAACTCTTGGTGTATTAAAAAATTCTGTAAACAGAAGAAGCATTGTGTTTCTGAAAGCTGGATTTTCCTTTAAAAAAATCTACGTTTTTGTTTTTTTACTTTGTTCCGCTTTTGTCATTAAAGGCAGCATGTTTTAGCACCACCTAGTGGCCAACAACAGAGCAAACCACAATGTAATTCAATTCCAGTCCTTTGTTGAGTTAAACTCCGTTGTAATGTTGGGTTGTGTTCAGTGGTTGAGAGGAGGCGGTCGAAACCTTAGCAGGATAGCAGGAAGAATACACGATCACACTGGTACTGGGAATTCCACAGCATATCCGTTAATGCACCTCCTCTTCATCAACCATACAAGGCCCGGTTGAACGGCTGCTACTTATCAAACATGACACACAGTGTTCATACAGCCCGTAACGTTGCAAAGGTTTCTGGAGAGCAAGCACTTTGTTCCCATAAATCAGAGAGGGCAGTGGTGCACACTAATGACCTCATAACCCCTTGACTTATGTTACATTAAAGAGACACCACACCACTGTGACTGTTACAAACGGAATAATAGAGTATATAAAATAATTAAAATCATCTGACTTTGTTTACTTCCCAAACTGATTTAACACTGCTGTGGTGTTTTAGTGGCCTCTGGTGGTGATTAGAGGAAGTGCAATTGCGCAAATGGAACTTTCATTATATTAAATCATTCTATAAACAGAAAAGACTTTGTGATAAGTTTCTAAGAGATGAATTTAAAAAATGACTATAATGGGGGGTTTTGTTGTAATTTTTTCAAATGTAATTTTATTTTTGCATTTCACTACAAATCGTTTTGGGAACATCTAGAGGCCATGAGAGGAACCCCAACTAACCCCCATAACAATATAATATGATTCTTTTTTGAAAAATAAAATAAAACTCACATAAAAGAATGAAAAGCATCTGAACACACTTCGTATGTTATAGCAGCCTCAGGTGGCCACTAGAGGAACTGCAACTAAGCAAACAGAAACTTTCGGAATTGTGAAACGTTTGGTAAAAGAACAAGAGGAGCTTGGAACTAATTTTTATTTTATTTTTTTAAAGTACTACACTGTTTTCTGGAGAAAAATTAGATTTTTTCATCTTTAATTTGCTAGTACAGGCGAGGTGTTTTAGTTACACCTAGTGACCAGTAGAGGAACTGCAAATAAGTAAGCTTTTGGGTTGAGCACAGCTTATAAACTTTGGTTGTTGAGTAGTGTGAACGGAGCCTCTGATTCTTTGATTTAAACTTTAGTTTTATTCTGTGATTTAAATGAAAGCGTTTGTCTCCCTGCAGAGAACCGTGCCTTTGCTGAAATCCACCTCTGCTCGGTCTGACTGGCACACTGACCAGTTTGTGTGCCGGTGTACAGTTTTTACTCTGAATTGTACTTTTATACAGTTTGTGTGTTTTTCTGAGGATGAATGTGTGCATGCGGCATGTCAGGATCAGTTTGTGAAAAAAAGACAAGCTAACGCGTCTGTTCACTGTTATTTTTGAGTGTTTGTAAGTAATGATGTCATACTGTGAGTGAAGAACTCTGCTTTACTTTTTGTTTAACAGGTTTTGAACATTTGAAGAGTTTTTGTGTTGCAGGTTGAATAAACTGAGCACTTCAAACACCTGGAAGCATCTTCTGGAAACATCTAATTGATTCATTTTTCTGATATGAAGATTTGTTTAAGAAGCAAGAAAATAAAAATATATTCAGCTCCTGAATGTGCAATCACAAATCAACAATTTTAAGCTAAAACTGAAATAATAAACTAAAACATATGAAATCTGGCAGGTGTTACAAAATGTTTCTACATTAAATTCAATTCAGTTTTATTTATACAGCGCCAAATCACAACAACAGTCGCCTCAAGGTCTTTATATTGTAAAGTAGATCGCACAATAATGCATACAGAGAAAAACCCAACAATCATGTGACCCCCTATGAGCAAGCACTTTGGCGACAGTGGGAAGGAAAAACTCCCTTTTAACAGGAAGAAACCTCCAGCAGAACCAGGCTCAGGGAGGGGCGGGGCCATCTGCTGTGATTGGTTGGGGAGAGAGAAGGAAGACAGGATAAAGACATGCTGTGGAAGAGAGACAGAGGTTAATAACAGATATGATTCAATGCAGAGAGGTCTGTTAATACATAGTGAGTGAAGAAGAAAAACTCAGTGCATCATGGGAATCCCTGGCAGCCTACGTCTATTACAGCATAACTAAGGGAGGGTTCAGGGTCACCTGGTCCAGCCCTAACTATATGCTTTAGCAAAAAGGAAAGTTTGAAGCCTAATCTTGAAAGTAGAGATAGTGTCTGTCTCCTGAATCCAAACTGGAAGCTGGTTCCACAGAAGAGGGGCCTGAAAAGTGAAGGCTCTGCCTCCCATTCTACTTTTAAATACTCTAGGAACAACAAGTAGGCCTGCAGAGCGAGAGCGAAGTGCTCTAATAGGGTGATATGGTACTACAAGGTCATTAACAGTGATGGGCACGCGTTACTGTAATCTGATTACTTTTTTCAAGTAACGAGTAAAGTAAGGGATTACTATTGCAAAAACGGTAATTAGATTACCGTTACTTTCCTGTAGGAATGCTGCGTTACTGCGTTACTAAAACCGTTATTTTTCTGCAAGAGTATCTCATGACAGTGACGTAAGCGAGTGCGCCGTTCGTGACAACAGCTGTGTGCAGATCAACAATGGATCATATATCGAGTGCAGAGAGAGTATGAGCATGCAGCGTTTAAAGCGTGGAAGTACTGACCTTACTTTGAGTTTGATTCCATAAAAAGTGACAAAAACATTAGTGTCCGCTGTGCGTGGGAAGAAAACTTCTTTTTACAGCGAAAAAACCCATAAACTTCCGAGCAAGCACCGAGTAGCTACGACGTAATGGGAAACTCACAGAGAAACTCGCGGATTCTTCCACTGACCGCGGCACACCTGCACCAGGGTAAACCTCCGCCTACCCCACTCCTGCTTTACAGGTGAAAATAGAGCAACAGGACCGCTGAGGTTTTGACTTTATTTATTTTCTGCTGTGTTTTACTTGCATCTATTTGAAAGAGTGAGTGTAAACACACAAAATATTTTATTTTATGTGCTGGAATGTGCAGAAAATAGGTTTAAATGTTAAACTCTTCCAGTCAGAGAATGTTGCAGATAATTAAATTTTTGCTTGATGCATAAAGTTAAAAGATTAAAACTGATAAAACAAGTTTAAAAAAAAGAGACTTTTCCATTTGATTACATTTTGTATGATGGATTATGCAGAAAAAGTAGAATTGGGCTGAAAGATCTATCGCTCTATCACCTCTTCAGGTTGTAAATCGTGTTTTTAAAGAGTAACTAAGTAACTAAGTAATTAATTACTTTTGAAAATAAGTAATCAGTAAAGTAAGGGGATTACTTTTTTGGGGAAGTAATCAGTAATTAGTTACTGATTACTTTTTTCAAGTAACTTCACCAACACTGGTCATTAAGACAAGATGGGGCCTGATTATTTAAGACCTTGTATGTGAGGAGCAGGATTTTGAATTCTGGATTTAACAGGAAGCCAAAACAGGAGAAATCTGCTCTCTCTTTCTAGTCCCTGTCAGGACTCTTGCTGCAGCATTTTGGATCAGCTGAAGGCTTTTCAGGGAGTTTTTAGGACTTCCTGATAATAATGAATTGCAGTCGTCCAGCCTGGAAGTAATAAATGCATGAACTAGTTTTTCAGCGTCACTCTGAGACAGGATATTTCTAACTTTAGAGATGTTGCACAAATGGAAGAAAGCAGTCTTACATATTTGTTTAATATGTGCATTGAAGGACATGTCCTGGTCAAAAATGACTCCAAGGTTCCTCACAGCGTTACTGGAGGCCAAGGTAATGCCATCCAGAGTAAGAATCTGGTTAGATACTATATTTCTAAGATTTTCAGGGCCGAGTACAATAACCTCAGTTTGATCTGAATTAAGAAGCAGAAAGTTAGCGGCCATCCAGGTCTTTATGTCTTTAAGACATTCCTGCAGTTTAACTCATTGGTGTGTGTTATCTGGCTTCATGGACAGATAGAGCTGGGTGTCATCTGCATAGCAGTGTAAATGCATGCTATGTCTTCTAATGATACTGCCTAAGGGAAGCATGTATAATGTAAACAGAATTGGTCCTAGCACTGAACCCTGTGGAACTCCATAATTAACCTCAGTGTGTGAAGAGGACTCTCCATTTACATGCACAAACTGGAGTCTATTAGATAGATATGATACAAACCACTGCAGCACAGTACCTGTAACACCTACAGCATGTTCTAATCGCTCTAATAGGATATTATGGTCGACAGTATCGAACGCTGCACTGAGGTCTAGCAGGACAAGCACAGAGATGAGTCCACTGTCAGAGGCCATAAGAAGATCATTTGTAACCTTCACTAAAGCTGTTTCTGTGCTGTGATGAGCTCTGAAACCTGACTGAAACTCTTCAAATAAACCATTCCTCTGCAGATGATCTGTTAGCTGTTTGACAACTACTCTTTCAAGGATGTTTGATATGAAAGGAAGGTTGGAGATTGGCCTATAATTATCTAAGACTGCTGGGTCTAGAGATGCTTTTTGAGTAAAGGTTTAACTACAGCCAGCTTGAAGGCCTGTGGTACATAGCTGATTATTAGAGATAGGTTGATCATATTTAAGATCGAAGCATTAATTAATGGCAGGACTTCTTTGAGCAGTTTTGTAGGAATGGGGTCTAAAAGACACGTTGATGGTTTGGAGGCAGCAAATATTCAGAGAAACAAATCTCTTTCATTTTTATCTGTCATCAGTTTTCTGTAACTCCAAACGAAACACATGACTGTCACACCCACACATCATACTCATCATCATCCTCATCGTCTGACCATCGTCATCATGATAACGATCGTCGTTCTTGTTGAGCGATGATAATGCTGTTCGTTTTGGAGCCACCAGATGGAGCTAGTACCCTCTCCTGATTGCATTTCAAAATAAAAGCCTGCGGGTTTTTGAGCAGCAGAGATTGGACTCAGAGAGGAGTGAAGAAGGGAAGAGATCTCACTCTGCCACCAAAAACAGCTCTTAGACTACATCACTGACTTTCTAGGCAGTTATTTTTGTTAAAGCCCCAGATTGCCAGTGGCTAAAAATATAAAGTAAGTTTATAAATTATTTTTAAATCAACTTTCCAGATGTATAAAAAAACCTCAGATACGATGCTGACTCGGAGGATTGTGTATTTATGTGTTTTTGTAAAGATAGAAAAAGAAAATATGTCGCTCAGCTTTTAGAACCGACAGGAAGCCCAAACATACATTTGTATCATCAAATACCATGTTTTGAATTAATAACATTTTATTTATTGTTTTAAATTAGCATTTGAATCAGTATTACATATACCTCATATAATAGTATTATTATTATTGTTTGCAATGGTGAAGCTCAGCATTTATACTTTCTTTATTTTTTATTTTGCTGAATCATTGAGACTGAAATAATTAGAATGAGATTTTACAACATGTGTTTCCTTTGCCCCCGAAAATACCAAAAGAAGACAGTTCTTTATAGTCATAACGAACGTGATGATTTATGTCATAGTTCATTAACATAAGCCAAATCACAACCACTGAGGCACTCATTTATTTGTCCATATACTTTTATTTATTTATTATCTCACTCCTTTTGCCTCTTCTTATTGTCCTTGTCTTCAGCGTTGTGCTGCTCTGTTGTTGGTTAATTGGCCCCTTGGGGATAAATAAAGTCTTCTGATTCTGATGATCAGGACCAGGTAATTCTATTTCTAGATTGAAGGTTTTTATTTGCAATTTGCGCACAGGACCAACAGTCCATGCACACTGGAATTATTGTGCAGAGCCCTCCAGGTCAAGTTACACTTTTTACAAGATATAGACAAAGCAAATAAAAAAAGGAAAATAGAAATAAAGGAAGGAATGTAGCAATCATAGTGAGGGTGGTAATACACTTCCTAGTACTGGATTAGATTGGATTGGATAAAACTTTATTAATCCATCGGGTGGGTTCCTCCAGCAAATTCAGTTCAATTGCACGCATAACATTGCACTTATTAATGAATCCTTCATACTACACACATGTTCTAACTTGCAGGTCATTCAGGTACACAGGATGCAAATAATGCTGGACAAAGAGAAAAAGGAAGAAAATAGAAAAATAATTGTTTGGGTTTTTTTAAGGAGTGAAAATAGGAGAACGCGAGAGCCTCACACCTGGGCCACTCAAAACCTCAGGTCCTCTGAAGTTACCTGAGAGGTGAAACAGTGAGCGCGTGCAAATTTTCCACACACCCCTCGTTCCGACCGGAAGTTCGGCTGGGTGTTTTGTGCTGCACAGTGAGTCATCGCGAGACCAGGAGACGATCTCTGCCTGGTATTCGCTTTTCTGTCCAACAGCAGCGCAAACCCGCAGAGGCGAGCGGAGCGCACGGAGCGGGGGACGCCAACGAAAAACGTCTGGAAATATAGATTTCTGTGCGGGATAACGGAGGCTGGCGCGAGCTCGAACCGGACTTACAGGATGAAGTAACGCGGGGGAAAAAGGTTCGAACATCCAGGAGACAGTAAAGACACAGGAAGAAAGGTGAGTCAAACGATCCCAAACTTCAGTCCAGACGGCGGATCTGAGCGTCGTCTATTTACTGGAGCACACGCACTCCCTTAGGATTTTTATTTTTCAGTGAAGCAGCTTTAAGTAGACCCGTGTGTGTGTGTGTGGGTGTAAAATAATTTTAGTGTGTTTAACTGTGGATGTAAGTTAAAAAATGAGAATTAAATTTTATCCGTGTACAGATTTTATTTCTGTGCCAGCAGATAGACGCATCCCCTCCTTCTCTAACTGCTGTCGTGGAAAAAAAAAGTTGGCTGTAGTTTTGCTGCAGCAGAAATTTGGCTCGTTTTTGATTTAAAAAGTGACAGATTATCGCTTTAAACTCACAGGGGCTTTATTTAAACCCTAGATTCGGACTATTTTGGGGTGTAGGGGTGTTTTCGGGGGCGTTTGGTGAAGTTTGTTTCGGGAGAATTTGTTTCCAGCTCGGTTAGCCGCATTCCTGTTAGCGCTGCTAGCTCCGAGTTAGCTCTGAGCGGGTTTAAGGTGCTGAAACGAAGAAGAAAAACTGGTTAAAGTTTGTTGTCAAAGTTTTTTTACGGCGCTTTTCGTTGCTGACCTTCAGTGTTGTTAACCTGGTTAGCATCGTGGGCTGGGCAGCCGTGTTTCTGTATGTTTACCTGCTTTAAACTCTGATTTTTGACCCACCTGAGCAGTCAGGTAAAGCCACCTGTGAGCTCCAGGTTTCCAGGCTGCTTCGGCGTGTTTTAAGGTGGTTTTGATCTTAGTTCTGTCTCTTGTTTATTCCGCCATGTTTCTCGCTTTTAATCGTTCACGTGTCTGCAGCTCATAATCAATACAGTTCACTGATCGACTAATCGATTAACTATCGCGGCTTTTATGTCTTTGCAATCTGAGAGGTTTTATAAGGCAGCATGAAAGAGTCACTTTTATTTTCTTGTACCTCCTTAAAAAAATCTTAAAGTACTTGTTTAAAATACTTTAAATTTAAACTAAGGCCATTTCCTATTTTTAAAATGCGCGGACATGGGAGTAATCTTTCCAATAATCTGTTTATCAGACATCACAGATTTTAAATCAGCTTAAAAAAGTGCTGCTGTAGTGCAACAGCAGGATGAAAGAGTTCCCGGAGAGGCAGCTGATTCCTGAGCACCTTTAATGTGATGTCATTCACACCTTTCTCTAATAAAAAACTAAACACCTGCACATCCACCTGCCCAGCACTGTGTGAAACAGTGAAGCCGTCCTCTAATCCAGGTGTGTCAAACTCATTTTACATTTGGGGGGGGGGGGGGCTTGATTTTTAACTCACGGTTTCTGTTAAACTGCAGGATCTAACATTCAACCACATCTGGCAGCTCATACTGGGAACAGTTTAATCACCTGTATATAAAACCATTACTGGAACAGCCCAATCATGAGGCACATTCATCTGTGGCCTTGATTCAGTAGACGTCCTCCAGGTTTCGTTGCAGCACAGACTCTCAGGGTGTTTGCTCATATGAAAATCTCAAACACGAGGCCGACACTGTAGGAGAAGTATGTGGGTAAAAGCGAGCACAGTTACCTGGACCAGTTTGTTTTATTCAGTAAAAACGGTGTGTGAGCTCTTTAACGATGCTCTGTCATGTTCAGCTCATATGTGCGTTTACTCACCCCTGTCGTGTTTGATCATTGATGACCAATGCAGAAATAATAAAGAGGAGATTTAACGTCACAACAATAATAATTTAATCCAAGTGGTCTTTAGAGTCCTTAGAATTCTCTTAAGATGAAATGTGATGTGAGGTTTTCAGAGTCGTTGTGTCAGACGTTAGTGTGAAATGTAAAAATAACTGTTGAAGCGTTTTTGGCTCTGGAGGCAGAGCGAGTCCAGATGTGCAGGGAAAACACTGAAGCCCGAACTGCCCGCCTTGTGTGGGTGAATGACATGAAATTGCCAAACATTAGTTTAATTTACAGCAGGAGTGGGCAATATGAGTTATGTCCCAATATTTCTAGAACATTTGGGATCATCCTACCAGTGATGCTTGCATCTCTGCAGCAGCGTCTGTAAATGTAAAAGCAGCGACTTTACAGACAGTGACGAGGCGTTAGCACTGGAGTTTACATGTGTTTACATGTGATTTGCAGCATCTGCTCGATGGTGTGTGCTGGGTGTTGAAGTAGCTCCTGCTTTAGGTACTAAATCATCATCATCACAGGCTGCTCTCGCTCTCAGACATGTCTGGCCTTGTCTTGCTGTTGCACACATTAGGGAACTTAAACATGACAACATGACGCTATAATATCAGTCCAAGTTTTATACCAGCGTTGGTGCCGATGATATGATTATAGAGGCACATGGTCGAACATCGCCTGAAGAGTTTGTGGCATGAGATCTGCAGCGTGTTGGGATGGTTGCAGTAAAATCCTGCATGAAGCGATCCTCGTACATGCTAACGACCGTCTGTTTGATTATTAGACCACAACCTTTAGATATACAAAATACACGAGTATTTGGGTGTTTGGTGCTGATTTCCTGGTTGTTTGCATGTTTGCTTACTGAATATGGATGCAGGGATAATAACACACATATTATTTTCACTGTAAGCCGACTGCTGATGCCTCGAATGGGCCTCAGATAAACATTTTTGACCCGCATCGCTTTAGGTGGCGTCTTTTAATGGCTGCTGAGGAGAGGAGGAAAACCTGTTTGGCTGCCCCTGTGAGACCTGGCTGCTGGCATTTATCTGCCTCCTGCATATGGGTCATTAAAAGGTCTTCAGTGACAATCAGGAAGAAGAAGCTTTAGAAATGTTGCCGAAAGTAGATGCCAACCCTCTGGGTCGTCTTCTTTGTTTTGTCTTTTGCTGCGTCTTTAACTCTGTTAATGGTACAGAATCTTTTAATATTGTTTAATGCCTGTTTGAGTATTTTTAAAAGCCTGTAGAATCTGTAAAGGTGTATATAGCCTTGTAGGGGTTTTTAACATGTTTAGAAGCTTTAACTGTGTCTGAGTTCTGTTTAGTGCATCCAAAGTCTTTAAAGAGTGTTGTGTTTAAAGTCTAAGGGTGTCTAAGCTGGATGTCCGTCTGTGGTCTGTTGAGTAGTTAGCTTTGAGATGCTAACAAACAGAAACCAGACAGTCTGTGCACGCATCCAAACCTCCACAGTGTAAACGGCTGAAACCACCAAATGATGTCTTCAGGTTCCTTTTTCCTGCCTGCAGCCTCACGTACTCTGTTATAATAAATATAAAGCATCATTTAAGTTTCCTGTATTTTAAAAAGGTCTACAGAAAGCATCGATGTCGTTGTTGCTCTCACAGCCTCTACCTTTGCAGGCCGCCTCCTCTTCCTCCTCCCTGATAGGGAGCAGAGGCACACGGCAGGGCAGAGAGGGGGTGTTAGAAATTAAAATCTAGTATTATCCGTATGTCAGGCAGCTGTACATTCCTCAGCCAAGCCCAGATCGCTGTAACCGAAATAACACTGACAGCAGGCGAGTGAGCGAGGCCACAACAAGAGAAACAGAGAGAGAGAAGGGGGGGGGGGGGTCTGAAAAAGATAAGACTGGCAGTCGCCGCCTCCTCCACCACCTCCTCCTCTTTGTGTCATAAAACCACTGAATCTTTATTTTTTGAGTCATGTTTATAGTTTAAAACAAAAAGAAACATAAAAAACTCTTTAAAGTTTCAAGTGAAAGTTGTTTTTGTTTTGTTTTTTAATTCTTTTTGTCTTCTTGAAACCTAAAGACGTTCCCAGGGATTTGTGATTTCTTCTGTTATCCCATAATTAAATGATCTATACTTATAAAATGACACCAGTCCTCTGCACTGGGACCAGACCAGTGTACAGAAAAACACCAGTTAATGCTAATGGAGTCTTGCAGGGTAGCTGAACCCTGTGTCCTTGTGCAGCCACAGATTACATTTTCTTAGCCAAGTGTGCAAAGGTGTGTTTGTCATCTTCAAACAGTCGTCCGTTTAATCACGGACAAGCCTCACGCTTTTATTTTGAAAGTTTGACTTTTTATCAAACAAAAGGGGAGGGGGCATTAGTGAGCTCTTTTGTGAATGGGGTCCAGGTCACACAACCTTCCCAACCTCCAAGCAGTCTGAGATGGCCTCCCCTTCCTGAGCCTGAGGCTACGTCCACACTAATGCGTCTTTGTTTGAAAACACACTGTTTTCTCTCCGTTTTGGCCGCCCGTCCACACTGAGACGGCGTTTTCCCCGAAGGAAAAAACAGCGTTTTGAAAACGCTCTCGAAAACGAATACATTTGAAGGTGCTTATGTGTCGCAGTGTGGACAGAGAAAACGGAGACTTCATATCAGTCTGCTCCAGAGCTTTTCTTCCTTTTTCTAATTCTCACTCGCTTTTGCAACTTTGTACTTTTGTGTTACTCGCAGCAACGACTCCACCTCATTGTGAGTCCATTTAACAAACTCGGTGCTTTTCCTCAACATTCTGCTGCCACGTTTCAAAGAGACGGAAGTAAATAAGCGGCAGACAGAAATGAGGCAGGGCAAATCTTCTTGCGCTTCACACATGTGCAGCACTGGAACGTAAGCGTTTTCGGCCATTTCAGTGTGGACGCACAACTCTGTGAAAACAACTGAACACGCTAGTGTGGGCGCGGAGCGTTTTCAGACGAAAACGCCATTTTCAAATCTATCTGGGCCAGTGTGGACGCAGCCTGAGGGAGGTCTTCCTTCCCACTGTTACCAAGTGTTTGCTCACAGGAGGTCGTCTGATTGTTGGGCTGTCAGTATTTACAGTATAAAACACCTTAAATGTGACTGTTTCTTGTAAGTTGGTCCTTTGCAAATAAAACTGACTTTAGCTGAACTTAAAACATTGAATAATTCTGAAGTGCACACTCAGGCCTGTGAGTCCCGTTCAGCCATGGCTCATCTCTGCCATTCAAACACACTTCGTATACTGAACTGTACATTTATTGTCTTTCAAGAAGTCATTTTTATTCAGTGTTTTCATAAAAGCCTCATTTTTATGCATTTCTGCTACTATGGAGAACACGTGAGTTGAAGGACCAGTTGGAAACCTTTATCCAGCTGCTGATGTTGTCATTGCTCAGCTCTGCAGTCTGAGTATCACTGAAATGCAGCCACGTGCTCGTTTGACGTTTTCAATCATTTCCTCTCTTTCCCCCACGAGCTTGCTCCCGTCTCTGTTCCCGGCCTGCACCACTACACTTGAGCCCCGTTCCCATTCGTACCTGCTCGGATCGACTCCCCGCGGTTTTCAGGGTTTTCCATTAGGTCATAGTACCTGCTCGCCAGGGGTCCCAAAGCGATTCGTACAGATATTAAAATGTGACGTTGTCAGGCTGCATGCCATCGATTGGCTGGTCAGTGGCGTCACTCGATGAGTCACGAGCGCGTCTAAATCACGAAAATCAAAACCACCATTTTTGAAACTGCTCAACGTGGGAAACGGCTACTCGTGGTCCCCGGGTCTGACAAAAAGCCACGGACCGAGCAGCAGGTATATCGTCGTGACCGCAACGTGAGTCACCGCGCCCTCGGTTATGTCTTCTCAGGCGCTCAGAAAGAAAACCAGAGGAGGTGAATCACCCTGGAGACGGGCCGTAGCTGTGATGGTGGTTGATGTGGTATGGCTAAAAAATCCCAGTTTGAGTCTGTGATACAGGAAAATGCCATCCCTGCACACACGTCAGACTGTGTTTGTGGGAATTTTGTGTTCAAACTATAAAGAAAAGAAGATGATGGAGATAAATCTGACTTTTGAAGTTTGTTGTCCCACAGATAAGCCCTGTCCTTGTATTTGAATTTTAAAACTCAGACTCGCCGTGTGGCTCGGGTGGAAGAACGCGTTACTTTGCTGGTTTGTCTGTTATTAACCCTTGTGTGGTGTTCATATTTTTGTTACTCAGCCAGTGTTCATGGGTCTGGTGGACCCGCTAGAGTTTTGGCTTTCCAAATTAACACTATCAAACAATTTTATGTTAAATTACTCAACAGATGTTTACTTCATCCCAATTACAAACCACATGAACAGCAAACATGGTTAATTTTTCCCTTTACCTTTGTTAGATCACATTTATGAATGAATGTGCTTCTCGGTTTTTGTTTTTTTTTTATAAAATGTTATAAAAAAATAAATCCGTTATAATCAAGTGGAGTGAGTGTAAAGACACAACACATTTACACGTGAAGCAATATGTTTCACAACTAAATGGGATCAGCTGCTCATCAATGGTGACATTAGGCCCAGGGATGTAAAACAGGGGGAGGTGGTGCACCCACTTATCCCACACTGTCCTGATGGCAGCTAGCTTGTCTCTCTGCCGTTGAGCTGGTCTGTCGTCTCGGTTATCAAAACGGATAATCCTGGAAATTTTGTGGAAGTTTTCCAGAGACATTGATGCACGGATAGGTTCTTGCCGGTTTCTGCATCCCACAGGGATTCTTTGGATTCCCCTTTGGACCTTAAAACTCCTGCAAGGATAAAAACCCCAAAGTAGGCCTTTGGGGTTCTTAGATTCATTTGGTCCATCTCCTTCCACCTCTCTCCAAAAACACACCTTCCTTCTAGATTACTGCAATCCAGAATAATTTTCTGGATGGAATCTGGGATGAAAAGCTCAAATGAAGACTTGATGTCCTGCACATGAGTAACTGCCAGCCGTGTTGGCCCTGGCTTATCACAGTAGCAGCTCTGCAGGGTGGCTCATTTCTTGGGCAAGAAGACCATTCAATGTCACCAGTTATTGACATCCATATTTCTTCACTTGCTGTCTGGTGGGCTTGTTCTGGTCCTGGAGCTGGCTGCAGATGGGGTACTCGTCTTCGTTTTGTTACTAAATGGTGCTCAACCTCATCCTCTTCTTCAAAGTCACTGTCAGACTCTGAATTTTCAGAAATGTGAAATATTCTGAAACCTCTTTGTCAACATCATCATCCGAAGCTCCTCTCTCTTCCAAAATCAATCAGATGGCCCTCGCAGCAGATAATCTTTTGCCATCTTGATCAGTTGTGATAAAGAACCACACTGGCAAAGTCTTATTTATAGTATTATGCCCCTAATTTGCAGGTGGGACAGGGTATGAGAAAATAAAATTTGGATCCCTCAAGAAAGAGGGTAAAATGTGCGGGAATGTAAGAGCAGACGGTGTTGGTAGTTGAATTTTCAACAATGCTGCAACTTTGTGCGGAGCAGGAGGGGAAGAAAACACTATCAGCAGCACCAGAAAGGAGGAAGACAGAGTGTGGGAACACAGGACCTACACTTTCAACACTTTTACTAGACCTGGGTCCAGTGGACCCGAACACCTTGTATGTAATGTAAATGCGTGGGGGGAGGTACAGTATGAGGTCATTGAAAATTAGTTCAGATTTATGTTCTTCAGAGAAAATAAGCCAAAGCCAATGAATTTCAGGTTGAAAAAATAATTAATTGTTTAATTTTTCTTTTGAGAAAAACTGAAAACGGGTCTCACAGACCCGAACACCATACAAGGGTTAAATAGGATTAGATAATGGATGAAAAAAAAAATGAACAGCAGAAACTTTTCTCTTCATCTGAAACACGTCTGTGAGGCTTTTTAAGATGTCGTAAACAGCTCTTGGTAAATGGCCTGTATTTGTATAGCTTTACTACTCCCTAAAGACCCCAAAGCGCTTTACACATCCAGTCACGCACACATTCACACACTGGTGATGGCAGCTACAGTGTAGCCACAGCCACCCTGGGGCGCACTGACAGAGGCCGGGCCCTCTGACCACCACCAGTAGACAACAGTCTCATCACATGTTTGCCAGCTTCAATGTTCAAAAGTCAAACCATTATTTTTAGCAGCAGTGTGTGGACTAACAGGCAGCTCTGGCCTGTCTGATTGTTTTTGTGGATAAAACTGGAATAACAGAAGATCCGGGACTCTGAGCGGTGTGAGCCACGAGGTGGTCAGAGGAAACGCTGGCGACGTGTGTGTCGCTGTTTCACATCCGTGCAGTCGCCCAACAGAAGAAAGTATAAACGAGAACACAAAATTATTAATATCAGGCGCAGGCGGCTGCAGAAACTGTAGGCGATTTGTTAATGATTCATTATTTGTGAATCATCGTGACACGGCAGCTAGCCGCTGGTTTTACAACGTCAGGTGACGCGGTCGGTGGTGGGTGGGGCCTTAAAACTCACGGCCCAGCTCGCTGCTGGAATCAGATGTTCTGTTAAAGTTGGCGTGCTGCTGTGCGACACGCTCGCGGCGTCTGATTTAGGGTTTTCATGCTCAGTTTGTGTCGTTTTGATGCTCGGGGTGTTTGTCTGGTGCTGGCGTTATTTCTCCACGATAACCTTAAACACTGAGGCAGGCTGATGGTGAGCAGCGAGCACACAGGAGAGCTGAAAGCAGTCTTCTGGTTGTTCAGGCTCCTTTTCGGGCCCAGCTCTGTTATTAAAAGCTGCTTTACAAACTCACTGAGCTCCCCCCCCCCCCCCCCCCCCCCCCATCTGTTTCTCCTCCTTCCCAGCGCTCCGTCTCAGTTTTCCCTCTCCTGGGAGACTTTCCACCCTCGGAGGTTGAGCTCGGGGATCTCTCCCTTTTCCTCTGCTCTATTTCCACCTCTCCTTTTCCTCCTCCTTCCCTCCCTCCATCCTTTTCTCGGAGTGGGTTTCCAGTCTGGCAGGCTGGGGATCAGATTACTCGGAGTCTCAGAGGCTCTCTGGCGAGGTGGCATTGCTGGAGGAGGAAGAGGAGGAGGGATGAAGGTAGGAAGGAGGAAAGGAGATCGGGTTTCACATCTCCAGCGCTCCCTTCTGTCTGCCTCGCCTCCCTCCTCCTCCTCTCCCCCCAGCAGCCTGGAGACAGAGTGGCTGAGCCAGGGAGGAAAACATGCAATCCACCCTCCTCCTCCTCCCCCCCTCCCCCTCCATGCGGCCAGCCTCTGTGCAGATAAATAAAGGCAGTAAATGGGAGCTGAGCGCACAGAGGGACGATTCTTCACCTCCGTCCCTGCAGAGAGATTTCATGTCCTCCTCCTGAGCGTTTTTCCTTCTGCTGGATTTGTGGCAGAGGTCACTCGGGTGTAGATGAATCAGTTTGTGTCCATGCGTTACTTTTTCTAACATGGTGACCCAAAGTGTGGGCTGAGGACCCCTGATGGGCTGCTTGGATACCGAGGAGGGCTCGGGCTGATTTATAATGAATACTGTTTAAGGAATATATATAATAAAAGTTTGGTTGGAGATTTTTCTAGGTGAAATCTTTGATGGTGATTCAGATGATTTTTCTTTCTCACTCAGGTTTTGTAATTTAGTGAAAAATGTCTTTGAAATATTTATATTTTAACACAAAGCTGAACTAATGAAACATTTTTTTTTTACAAGTAATGTTTAATGTTCTTCCTCTTCTGGCCTGTTTTTGATCCAGAACTTGTTTTGTGTCTTATTAGTGGAAAAACCTTAATCTGGAAAATAACGATGTATGATGTAAATCACCCTGAAGGAGACGCCTCAGCTTCAGCTTGTGATGCTGAGAGTTGTGTTAAAGGTTTGTGTTGTCAGAACATAGTTTGAACTGGCCTGCAGCAGTCTGTGTGAACGACTGAGCTGCCCACCCGCTGCTTCTGTAAGCATGTAAGCCTGCAGCTTGTTGGATGTTGGAACGTAGTGTAAAATGCTCCCTATGAATTCCCAAACTGATGAATGCAAATAGCTGAATTTATCGACATCAGCTGAAGGTCGAAACCTCCTCTATGCTTCGACCTCGTCCTTCCTCCAGCGGCTCCAGCAGACCTTCAGTGGTATCGATCTCAGCTTTAAATACACACCACCCATCCCAGTAAATAATTCAGCAGACCCCCCCCTCCCAATGAAGACAGATGAATACCCTCTCTGCTTCACGTCAAACCGGCTCTTTTAAATGTGATTACTCGTGCGGTCATGTGACTGCAACGAACAGGGCTGAATTCCTCAACTTCAGATATCTGAAGTCTCACCAAACCACAGCAGAGGAATCGGAGCTTTCTGTCCCCTCATCACAAAACCTCGTTACAAAACAAGACTTTACAGTGTTTGAAGCAGAGTTGGTGTCACCAACTGGCTCCAGTCAAGTTTGTCTCACTCTGGTATTATTGTGGGGTCTTTACTTTAAGTGATTTGGTGCTGTGTAAAGAAAATTGAAGTGAAATTTCAAGCATGAAGTAAAGATGATGTATTGGAGCATCTGCAGACCAAACACACATTTCCTGGACATTTATAGACAGAAATGATTTCTTTAGTTCTGTTTGACCACAGCTCTCTACATAAGTATGACTTCATTCTGTCAGTTTGTTTTTAGCAGAAGTTAACTAGTTGAAGTTAGTCTCCTTTAGGAAATCTGTTGTTGTTTAAAGGAAGTCTGAGGTTGTCTGACTGATTCATAGGAAAAACTGTCAGACGTCTGTTTCAGTTCCTCCTTCATTCTTCAGGCAGATTTGTTTTTCCTAATCCTCCTAGCTGGTGGGGGCAGTGGTGATGGCCCCTGACCTCCATCCTGACCCCTCCCCTCCGTGTCCAGCTCGTTAACGGAGCCGTCTCCTCCCCACCTCGATCGTGGACTCAGGATTCAGGTGACGGTGGATCTCTGCCTCGGTCCTCCAGCCTTCATGCTGTTTGCAGTAATCAGTTTTGCACGAAGTTTAATGTGTGCACTGGGTTGTTCTCAGAAACGGCTGAATCTTATAGACCTACACAGCGAATAAATGCCTGAGCAGCCCAGGCTACCAACACACAGACAGTCAGCAGGTAACCGTACAATCTGTTTTTGTGTTTCGGGGGAAATAATTGTTACAGCATCACGAGCATCCAGCAATCACACGTTCATTTAAACTCAGATCTTTTTTCCTCATAAATTCAACTTTTTTTATTTGTTTTTTGTGAAGGGTGTGTTTGAGTTTGGGCTCAAGTTTTTTGAGTTTCAGAAGACCGAAAGCTTCTACGGCACTTTCTCTATGTGAGAACGACAGTTCATCGTTAATCAGCTTCATTGAAATTGTTGTAATCTGCTCTGAGTGCAGGTGGAGGCGTCTGCTGGACTGAGCTACAAACGTCGTCGGGTTAGTTTAGACACAAGTATCAAGCACATTGTTGTACGTATTAGTAAAGGTTGGATTTCTTTGTCGTCTTTTTAATGTCAAAGCAGAAAATCTTATGCGTGAGTGTCACATTGGCGCTCCCTCTTCATTTACTGCCCTGTTCCCACTCTTTCTTTTGCCAGTTCTTAAGTGGTGAAAATAAGCAGAGTCTGGTTTTTAAGTGCTTTAGAAGTTTGAAAATAAATCTGAAGCTGAACTATGCAAACTGTTTGAGGACCGAGCCGTTACAGCCGAGTGTTTACGGTCCTTTTCTGTCTCAGTCGGTTTGTCTTGTACGACCGGCACCCCTCAGTTTTCCCACTCCGCCCGGGGTCTGTGAACACAGCGCCGCTCCCTCCTGGTTTCTGCTCGTTAATTTCAATTAGCTCTGGCTGCCGGCTGCTGTTCGCTTTGATGCCATTAGTGTCTCATCCCTGCGCTCGTCTTCCTCTGTTGGTTTTGTGAAAGCTGGGATCTGAGACGTGGGACATCTGAACGCTTTGCTTCCACTTCCTTGCAGCGCCGTCCAGCCCTGCGGTCCACGCTGAAGACTCCGACGCTGTGGAAAATGTAGGTGAACAGCTCAGTACACCTGTCACCGCTGCAGGTGAGACAGTTGGAGCAGTTTCCACATGTTAATTGTAATCTGCCCGAGCATCACTAAGAGCATCCGACAGGAAGACGAGTCACATCATCAAAGTGCAGAATTGAGGTCAGGAGGGTTGGGTCAGGTTAAAACGTCATTGATGCTCTTAGCTCCTCCCCCTTTAAGGAAGCTGTCTTCTGATTGACCGCCCCTCGTAAGCACCGTGACCAAAGGCAGTGTTTGCATTTGTAGTATTCCACACGCACGGCTGATTGTCGGGCTGCAGCGCCTCGTTCAGGGTCGATCCTCTGATGTTTGTTGTGTTCGGGGGTGGTGATGTAAAACGGCGAGTTTGGTGGCCAGCGGCACTGGCGGTTTCTTTGGGAATCAGGTTGACGCAGTGTGGCCTGAGGCGAAGCAGACGCACAAGCGCTATAGCGAGGCTTCAGCGGCGTTTAAATGCTGGACTTTGTTTTCTCTCCCCGCTGCAGACAGACCTCCTCCTGAGCTCGTCTCCTCTCTGGTCCTGCCATGTGTTTGTTTATGTGCCGGCACAGCTCGGGCGCTTTGCCCGTCTGCTTTCACACAAGGACGACTGGTTTCACTGCTTTCCTGTTAGACTGTGGTTTCACAGCATCTCACACGTCACTCAAACGCTGGAATTTGCGTGTAAACATCAGCTGCCCGGAGCACTCTAAGCCCAGTTTAAAGCAGAGCTGACGGTGGCGGCTGATTATTAAAAATGAGTCTTCAGGTGGGCCATAAGGCAGGTTTTTAAACTGCTAGTACATCTACACGTCAGGTGATCACAATACTGTGAACTGTCTCGTTCAGTTTGTTTTGGACAGGAGGAACGACGTCAAGGCCAAAGCTGTGAGAGGTGTGCATGAGGTACACTATCAGAACTACAGCTCCAGCTAAAGGCAGGTGGACCGGACGTCCAGATCTGTTTATTGTCCTTATCTGACCAATAGCGTGGCTGCTGATGTTCACTGACAGGCTGTGCAGGCAGGTTCTTCTGTTTTGAGTAACTTACCTGTTTGAATTTAGTTAAATGTCCAAAATAACCTCTTCAAGAATGAATTTCAGCTCCCATCTGAATCCATGTTTATATTCTAAGAATAATTCGGAGGGGGGTGTGTGTGTGTGTGTGTGTGTGTGTGTGTGTGTGTTAATAACATGCAGTCAGCATGAACTGAGCAGCTTGCTGTTTCTCCCTCCCTCTCTCTGGCTGTCGGGCTTCCTTTAAATAGCTGGTTGGTGTAAACAGCTCGCCGTGACGGTAAATCATCACGGGCATCATGAGCACTCACCCAGAGCTCACTGTCACCTGACTGGATGGATGGCGGGCTGCTTCTCATTCACTTCTTAAAGGAAACAGCCTCCACCTTATGACCATAAACATCCACGCTGTTGCGTCTCCACAGACCTGTAAACACTGCCACATTTGTCTTACTGCCATAGGATCTCTGTTTGTTTTTAAATAAAGTTTGGAGTTTTATTTTGAAAGGCCGAGCAGAAATGCAGCTGAGGAATGCTTTGACATGTGACTGATGTCCACGCCAGGATCAAACTGGCTGTGTGAGGCGTTTATTTAACCGCCCTTCTGACTGAAGAGGATCAGAACAGATGATCTCACTTAGAGTAACACAAACATCGCCACGAGGACTTTCTGGCTCTGAGTCGTTGAGACCTTCAGTTCAGCTCATCTGGTCGAAACGATTGATTTCAGCTCGAGTCCGGTTATCAGAGTGGAAGCGGTTTGTAAGTTTCACGCAGTCATGATAAAGCGTTCAAGCAAGCGTGTTGTTTCCCTCACGGCTTTTCCAATGTGCACTTTTTTTTTTTTTTAAACTAGGTCTTTTTATTAAGAGGTTTTCCTTTTATACATATAAACATATATATTATACATCTAAACAGGAAGAAAAAAGGATTACAGATCTGTACATTCGGGTTAACTAGTACATTTAGGCTGTAAAGTGGGTTCAGAAATGTATCTTCAGCTGTCAAATAAAAGGAGAAAAAGGGAAATATAAACAGATGTATGATATTTCCCAAAGTAACACAATCCCTGCAAAATAATCCCATTCATTCCCACCCAGGTCACTGCCCGACACCTGAACACTGATTTCCACACCTGACATAAGAGAGTTTGCTGAAAAATTCTTATAGATTTTGAAATTTCCCAGTAGAGTTCTGGAGTGAGTGTCTTATTTGACGCCATGAGGTCATATAACCACAGTTTGTGAGTGGGGGGGGGGAGCGTCCTGCCACCTCAGTAGGATTGCCCTCCTGGCTAACAGGGAACAGAAAGATGTCGTCTGTTTTTTTTAGAGGCGTAGAAGCACCTCATTCCCACTGATGCCAAACAGAGCAAGAAGGGGGCCAGCGTCACACTGAGAATCCTGGACAGGTATGAAAAACATCTGTCCAGAACTGAACGAGACTGGGACAAGACCAGTACATGTGGACCAGTGAGGCTTCAGCAGTTTTGCATCTGTCACAATGTGGAGTGATTTCAGGATGGATACGGGACAGTCTGGATGTTGAGAAATGGGCTCTATGCACCATGTGAACTGGATTAAACAGTGGCGGGCGCATAATGATGTTGTGTTGACATGTTTGAGTATGGAGGCCCATGTTTCGTCAGAGAAGGTTACGTCTAGGTCTTCTTCCTACAGTGTCTTGAGCTTGGATAAAGAGGTATGTCTCAATATGTCTGTGAAGGTTCTCAGTCATCCAGGTCATCGTAGTCAAAGGAGCTTGCAAAGAAAAGCGTCTGGACTTCTTTAAGTTGCTTGAAGACGTTTCACCTCTCATCCGAGAAGAGGATGAGAGGTGAAACGTCTTCAAGCAACTTAAAGAAGTCCAGACGCTTTTCTTTGCAAGCTCCTTTGACAGGTATGTCTCAAATTTAACATTTTATTCTAAAGCAGGGAAATCAGCCCTCTGTTGGTTGGATTGAGTCATAGGATAGTTTCTAATAGTGGAGGCTTGAGCCTGGAGTCTGGGAACAAATAAAGTGCCTGGCTTGCAAGTATCTGAAAAAGTGTGACGGTGGAAGAATATATTTGTTAGCAAGTTGTTCAAATGATGCTGGTTTGTTGGCTATGAATAGGTCCTTAAAGCAAGTAATTCCACTTCTGTGCCGCTCCACAAACCCACCGTCCTGGGTCGAAGGTTTAAAGAGATGGTTAGATGGGGCTGAGAAGAGTTTAAAGTATGTCCTAAACTGGCCCCATATTTTTAATGAGTGTACCAGTACGGGGTTGGGGATGGAGTTGAACGACGAGGATGAGAGTGGAGAACAAAGTGCAGCTGGTAAGGATATACTGTTGTCACTATGCAATTCCATAGTCAGCCAGTCAGTCGGGACGGGTATTAACATCTTCATGGGGACCAAAAATTGGTAGTTTTACTATACTTGTGGGGACATACAGCCCTCGTGGGGACCAGGATTTTGGTCCCCTTAGGTTTGAAGGCATTTTTGAGGCTCAAAATGTGGTTTTAGTGTCAGGGTTACAATTAGGTTATGGTTAGGTATTTAGAGTAAGGGTCAGGGTTAGGCATTCATTTTTGATGGTTAGGGAAAGCATTATGTCAATGAGATGTCCCCACAAGGATATAAGTGTGTGTGTGTGTGTGTGTGTGTGTGTGTGTGTGTGTGTGTTCCTGTCGGCCAAGCTTGTGACCGCTCTCGTCCTCGGACATCTATTTTCTCCCCTTCTCTTCTATAATAACTCACCGCTGACGGGGTTTTCTGCCACACACACACGCGCGTCTGGTTTGCTATCTTCGTGGGGACATCCCACTGACATAATGCTTTTCCTACCATAGTAAGAGCCCGAACCTCTAGCTGAGTATTAGTTTTGGCAGCTGCACGTAGGTGTAGTGTGAGGAGGAGGGACTGCTCACTTAGGGCCCTGACCTTTGACCTTTACAGCAGTTTGTTCAGATTTGTGTGATTAGTAATTTGCTCTGTAGCATTTTGGACTACTTTCACAGTTTGAATGTGATTTTTATTTTTTTACATATATATTTTATATACGTGTGTGTGTGAGTGATTTTACTGCATTTTAAGCTCCATTAAAGCTCAGACTCACTCGCTGTTTAACTCAACTCGAGCCGAAGAAAAAAAGGCAACAGGTGGCTGTTGTTGTTATTGTTTTTTATTGTTGTTGTTGTTGTTGTTGTTACTTCTACAACAATTATTATTTCTGGTTTCTGGACTTGGACCTGACTCTTATTTTGTCAGACTGGCTGTGGTGTGAGCAGCTTCCTGTCAGTCCTCGGTGTTGGACTCTCCTCCTCTTGGCTCTCTGGGTGTGAATATTAATTTGCTCTGAGGACATGGGCCTCCTCGGCTGCATAAAGCCTCCTTTGAGGAGGCCTCTGCGCTCAGATAAAAAGGCTTCTGTGCCCGAGGAGGCGAGGAGGAGGCTCCCCGTCTGTCAGCCACGCTGTTCCACTTATCTGACATCAACACTGAGCTAATGATGAGCTGCGTTCATGCCCGGAGAGCTTAAGGAGGATTTTTTTTTTTTTTTTAAAGGTGGTCCTTCAGAGGGTGCACAGTCTTGGAAGGTGGCGTTTGGTCCTCGAGGCTCCTGGGAACACTTTCATCAGTCAGTGAGGACGATGATCCGGACTGATTTGAACCCGTGCTTTCCTGACCTCTGTTTGGGTTTTCAGCCAGGCAGAAAACGCTGCCGCCTTAATGATGATTGATGATGTTAATCAGGTACACGTGCTGCAGGTATGATCATCACTGAGTTATAACCACGTCGTTGTTTTCCTCTCTCTCAGCTGCCGCCGTGATGTTGGCTTGATCTGACTTCTACACTACGTTTCCCATGGAGCCGTGTACCGAGAGGCACATTATTCCACCATGGACTCAACAGTCAGGTACACACACACACACTACACTACACTGATGTGTCACATCTGCAGAAAATACAAACAAACTTTATATTTTGTGGACGGCTGCGGTGATTACTCTGATTGCCTGGGCCTGTCTTGCGCTTCAAGGAGATTAACCTTTGACCCTAGGGTTGTTTAAGAAAAGGCTGGCCAATCAGGAGGCTTCCTGGCTTTTAATTGCAGGCTCTGATTGGGTCATTGGAGCTGTCATGTGGTTTGATTAACAGCAGAGCAGGAAGAGCACTGATTACAGCAAGCCGATGGCTGCATCTCCATCAGAGTGTGTGTGTGTGTGTGTGTGTGTGTGTGTGTGTGTGTGTGTGTGTGTGTGTGTGTGTGTGTGTGTGTGTGTGTGTGTGTGTGTGTGTGTGTGTTGTAGGGGAAGTGTTTAAGAAAAGCTCTGGAATGTGTGTAAAAGGTTAAATCTCCCTCAATGACAGTTTTTTTTTGTGTTCTCCGGTTTGATCGTCTCTGTGCTGTTGATCTTTTAAAGGTCAAAAATGTTGACAGTCAGGTTGGAAAGGAGGATCCTGTCAGCTCGGCGCTTCTGTCTGATATTTTTGGGCTGAATCGTGACACACACACCTTAGTACAGCCTAATCAGAGTGGGCGGGGACGCATGCTCGCACCGCTTTGCTGCCGTTGCGTCCGGCTGGCCTCGGTCAGTTAGTGCTGGTGTCACTGGGTGTTTGAAAGGATTAGACGAACACGTTAA
The DNA here is from genome assembly GCF_041146795.1 of Maylandia zebra. Lineage (NCBI taxonomy): Eukaryota > Metazoa > Chordata > Actinopteri > Cichliformes > Cichlidae > Maylandia > Maylandia zebra. The sequence goes on from NC_135179.1 coordinate 2,354,336, forward strand.
AATGGAAAAAACAGTTTTCTGTGATGGGGGCGGGGCTACAGGAGTTGGAGAGGCATTATGTAATGTCACACCAAATTAGGGCTCTAACTAATATCGAAATACTGCTCAGGTCTCAGCAGGGGAATGAGTTACTGTGAAGATGATGATGATGATGATGAAGGTGGCCTCGCTGCTCTTTGGGCTCTGTAATCATAATCGGGTCGACAGTAATGCAGGTAACGTGCTGCGAGGACTGCCGGACGGTGTTCAGCATGAAGACGTTTTCATTTCTTTTCCTCTTTTGTTAAAAGTGAAAAAACTTGAAGCTCCTGTTTGTTTGTAATCTCTGTGTTTGGCTCGTGTTGCCTTCAGGGTTAACTTTGATGCGACGCAGTGTTACAGCTGCAGACGGTCTGATTCTTTGGCTTCCTTCAGTCGGTTATTCACTGATGTTTCTGAAAAACAGCAAAGCCAGCTCGTTGTTAGTGTTTTATTATCAGCGTAGCTATCTGTGACAGGACGGCCATTAGCAGTCAGCCTGAGAGAACACTTTATCAGACGCTCACGTAATCGGCTGCGTCTGACATTCGTTTGCTATTTTTGGAGATTGTTGACATGTTCTTTGTCACTCGGTTAAAGCTGGAATCCTGACTGCAGTTGAACCCTGTCAGGTTTGCCCTGCGCGCCGCCGCATGTGAATGAAGCGTGGAGGTGGGGGGGCAGAGCTCCTCGGGGACATATGGGAGCGATTTGGTGCTGCAGACTGGCCGGCTCTGTTTGAAGGTCTGTCAGCGAGCTCAAACTCAGACGCCTGAGTCACCGCGCGCTGAAACAAAGGCAGCAGTCGGCCTGGTTTCAGCACGCAGTCACATACTTCGAGGAAAGTCACGAGTGGCGACGAATGCTCGGGGAAAACTGAGTTCATCACAGCTCGTGGATGGATCTGAGATAAACAAACGTGGAGAGATGAAAGCAGCAGCAGTAACAACAGATTAAAAGTGTATATTTCACCTGTTTTGAAATAATTTAAGGCCTCACATCGTTCCTGCTCTCAGGAGTCGACAGAAGGAAGCTGTGAAAATGTTAATTAAACTAATGACTGATGTCATTACTGTACAGCCACCTCAGTGGACGTGCTGACGATGAGCACTGACCTGGTTGGCTGATTAACCATCATTAACTGCAGTGAAGCCATGAGTGAGATGTCCCAGCTGTTAGTCTAACGTCCAGGCGTCCATGCAAAGAAGATTTATGAGCTTTAGCTGAAACTCACGATCAGTGATTTCTAAACTACATCTCAGTGACGTTTTGTACCTCAGGCCTAATTGCTCGATCGTGATTGGACCAGTAAATACACCCTACTATATGATGATGGACCAGTGTGCTTGAACCAGGCCAGTGCTGGTTAGTGTGAACACTGATCTGTCATTGAGTGATACACTGATGAGTGCAGGGCATCATTAACAGTGTCACATGGCTCTTTAACAAACACTGGCAAAAAACACACTTTTTTGGCTCCATTTATTTTTATATCCATATTTGCAGTTTACACACACACACACACACACACACACACACACACACACACACACACACACACAGGACCACCTGTATCGTGTCGTTTGTGGCCTGGCTGCATTTTCAGCGTGACACGGTGAATGAAACCATCCAGCCTCTCTGCACAGTCCAGTCTGACCAGACCACCCACACACACATGGACACACACACCCACACACACATGGACACACACACACAAAGTTACCGTCATATTTTAGTTGTATTGTGTGTGGGAAAACTTGTTGGCGCTCAGGTCTCTGTAGTTTCCCCTCCTTCATACTGGGATGAGACGGTTTTAGCTCCACCAGAAACAAGCTGCACATCCTTCAGTGCACTTTGGTGCAGAGCTGTGCAGCCAGTCTGAACTTCTGTTAATCCCACCAAACAGAAACAGACGGTCGTCAGTGAACAGAGCCCACCTGCTTCTGTCTAACATGGTGAACATCTCCAGAAGCTCCATAGAGCCTCGTTTTCTCTGGATGAGCTTGAGCGTGACCCCCCCCTACTGGAAGAGGAGGTCCAGAGAGTGAGAGTGTTTCTGTTTGTAGCATGGCTTCACTATAACTGTAGAGAGGAGCCCAGGGCGGATGGATGGGCCAAAGATCTGTGATAACTGTGGCAGGATGTGATAAACGCTCTGTTTAAAGAAGGAAAGTGTGGAAGCTGAGGTTGTTTGATCCAGCATGAGGGGAGAGTAACGTAAAGCACAGTCCCATTTAACCCCGTTTACATTCAGCAATGATAGAAGTGTTTCAGTACGAGCTGAACTGGTTGACTTCCTAACGTTTGTCGTGTTCTCCTTTGTGATTCTTTATATTTTTCACAGGTTTTTCTGTGTTTCAAATATGTGCTAAAATTCTGGACCTCTCCTCTGCTGCGTGGTGAAATGCCAGCAGGACGCTGGTTTCCTGGCCCGGAGAGCTGCAGGGTGGGGGTCGGTGTTTTCCATTACCTGCTCCCCACATTCCAGCAACATTTGGAGGAGGAATGGGGGGAGGGCGGAGTGAAAAGCGAGTCTGAGGGGGAGGTGAAGGAGGAGGCTGTTAATCGAAATGCAGCAGAGATCAGCTGACTGTGGCTACAAACAGAAATCCTACTCTCGCTCAGAAACAGATTATTTAATTTGCTGGCTATAAAAGTGATAAAGCAAGGCTGTGATTGGGCAGACAGACTTTGCTCCACGTGCCCCTGCAGGGTGCATCACACAAGACAGTTAAAAGGGAGTTTTTCCTTCCCACTGTTGCCAAGAGTGTCGGGTTTCCTCTGTGTGGTTGTAGGTCTTTACCTCACGCTGACTGATTTGGTGCTATATATGAAGCCCATGTGAATTGAGCTTTGGATGGGGTTTATGGGCGGGGCTTTTGTGGACAGATGGGGCGGGGCTCAGAAAGTTGAAAATTACTGAGAGGAGAGCTGCAGGTAATCATGCCTGCCTCAACACGGCTTGGCTGCTGTAATGCTGTTTTCTGGAGTCGGCCAACGATCTCTTGCTCGTCTTCAGCTATGAACATGTAACACCTGTCCTGTCTTCTCTTCATTGGCTTCCTGTTCATCACAGAATTAATTTAAGCCCTAACACTGGTTTATAAATGGTCTTGCTCCTTCATACCTTTCCGAGTTACTTCAGCCTTATATTCCTTCACGGACCCTCAGATCAGCTGCTGTTGTTGTCCCAAAATCGAGGCTTAAACGTAGAGGAGAACGAGCCCAAAACTTTGGAATACGCTGCCTTTAAATATTAGACGGGCATCTTCGTTTCCTGTTTTTAAAATGCTTTTGGAAACGCAGCTTTTTTCGATAGTGTTCAGACTGGCTTGAGTTGATATGGTTTTATGTGAGTGTCCGTGGTTGTATCTTGTGCTTCTGTTCAGCACTTTGGGCAAACGTTGTTTTTAAACGTGCTATAGAAATAAACTGGGTTTGGATAATGCAGTTTGCTTTATTTACCTTCAGACTGAAATATTAAATATATGATTTCATTATGCATCTGATTTGAGGTGTGTGTGTGCGCGCGCGTGCGCGATGAGCCGTTGTCTCTGAGAAGTTTTACTTTTAGTGCTGTTGTGTGTTTGTTTGCTGTGCCTCTGATTGGATTTATGACCTTGGGGGAGGATGGGGGGGTAAATCTGGATGTTGGGGGGTACCTCGTGATGGCTGGGGTCGGCATGTTTAGTACCTCCCATGAAGCCACTTTGGTGGAGGTAACTGGTTTAACTGGGAGGGCTGCCTGAGCGTCCTCTCCCCTCAGGCGTGCGATTCAGGATCATAATGTTGTTTTTATGATCCGAGTGTGTTTGTTTTATGACTCAGCCGTGGCACACAGCACTGGGAGTGATGGATGGACTTGTTTCTATGGCGATTAGCATGATTAAAAACGCTTAGGGATCCTGAACTAAGCGGATCTGCTGTATTATCATATAACTGGGACCCGTGTTAGCCTCTGTCTCCAGCTTTGATCGTAATCAATAAACGGATCGTACTGATAAAAAAAATAAAAAATAAAATAAAGATCCCGTAAACCTGCGCTGCCCCTGTGGATTGTGGGTAATCTGTGCTGCAGTAACATGATGATGAAGAGTTGAAGTAAATGTTCCTCCTCCGGTTTGGTGCTGCAGCCGCTCTGCAGATCCTCTGTCGGCCTCTAATGAAATTAAGCCTCGCTGCTGCCCGCTCTGCCTCACGCACACACACACGCACACACACACGCACACACACACACACACACACACACACACACACACACACACACACACACACACACACACACACACACACACACACACACACACACACACACACATTGAGGGCGTGTGCCACTGAAGTGAGGCTCAGGCACTCTGTGCTTCAATTCCCCCAAATCATTCAGGTTAAACCAAAAGCATCGTTTTCTTCTGCGAGCGCACCAACGGGTCAGACTCAGACACTAAAATCAGTTCTTTGTGATGTCATCGACAAATTGAAAGAAGCTTTCAGAATAAAAGCTCTGGCAGTCTGTGTCTGTGCTGGCAGCCCTCTCATGATAAATCTTACTTAATAAGAGTCTGGAAGACATCTGAGTTGCTCTTGGCCTTGACGTCATGTTACATCTGCATGTAGGGTCACCTGATGGCAGCTTAAAGTTCATCCTGTTAATAAAGTGCTAATAAACCCAACGGAAGAAGAAGAAAAGGTGCGTTTGAGTTAATTTCTGGGATTAGATGGAGGATAAGGATGGAGAAGAATAGGATTAGGAGAAGGAAGATGCAGGGGGGAAGAGGCCCGCAGCACTGCTCACCGGGGCTCGGGGTATTCTGGGTATTCTTATGCTAATCCATCGCCAGGGAAGAGGCACAGAGCAGCCAGGCAAACAATGGCAGTGGAGCCAGAAAGTCTGGCCTGCAGTCTCCCAGGCCCTGAAAGGCATGTCAGGCAGGGCGCCGACACCAACAGGAGGCTGCTGCAGCACCCAGAGGCCCGCCTGCAAGGAGGGGGCCCCTGGAGGGGCCGGGGAACGGGGCCAGGATGGAGGCAGAGAGAGATGAGGCGAGAAAGAGAAACCTGATGGAAAGCTGGAAGGATGGGAGAGAGGAGGGGGAGAAGGGAAGGCAGCAAATGGAGCATGCTAGGAGAAGAGGGAGTAAGATGAGGAGCAAAGGAGAGCAAGGAGGAAAGAACGAGAGGGAGAGATGGGATAAAGGGTTAGGGTAGCTGGTCAGTTTGGCCCATTCAGGCTCCCGTGCTCAGACGAGGCTTTATGGTGCCAGTAGAGCCTTCGCTGCCGCTGCAGTGTTCTCCTAAACGATAGACATCACCACTCAGACAGTAGCATGTCACACGTGCTGATGAAGAGAAGTCAAAACCAGAAGACCAGAAACTGTTTTTACAAAATTCTTTTGACAAAAAAGTTTTCAAACAGTTCCAACATCCGTGTGTCTCTGAGCTTCTGTGCAGCATTGTCATTAAACGTGCCAAAAACAGGCATGACTGTGCTCACACGATGCACTGCAAAGATGGCCTCACGATGTGAGGATGGTCACGTGACACCCGAGACTCTCGCAACGCAGCGAGCATAAGGACGGCCTTAGCCCCAAACCAAACGCCAGAGCAGCTCAAACTGCAGTTCCTCTAGTGTCCACCGGAGGCTCCAGCAGTCAGTCCCCATCGACTCAGAATCAGAAAGGGTTTTATTGCCAAATGTTGAGCAGGTTTACAACATTAGGAAATTGCTGCGGTGCTTAGTGCAAACATACTGTCATATAACGCTTAAATAGACATAAAAATAAGAATTAAAAGTGCTAAGTAGATAGATATATACATGAGTGCAGGTGGTGATGAGTGCCAAACATGGAATGATGCAGTGAACACAGACTCCCATGTTAAATACGTTTAGGGCCTGATACAGGAGAGGAGAGGTTTGAATTGAGTTGGGTCTGTGGGACACACATGTGGGTGGTTTCTTGGTGTCGCTCACTCGAGGAGGACACAGCTGTACTGCTGCAGCTAACGGACGGACCTCCTGAAATCGGCTCAGGAAGCCTCGTAACTGAGAACAGGCAGCCTTGATGCTCTCGCTGTCACAGACGTGCTTCGATACAAACTCGGGCTAAAAGGACAGAACGACGGGGCTCATGTTTTTACCTCAGAGCTTTTGACAAACAGCCCGAGCTGGTGTCAGGTAAGAAATAAATGATAATTGTAAGTATTTAACACATTAGAGTCCACTGTCCTTATTCAGATGGTTTTATTTTCATTTTTTTAACATGAAATGAGTAACTTGAATGTTTTAGCATCTTTTTCCTTCAGCAGATTCTTGAAACGTTGAGTTTGCATGTGTGAAATTAAATCCACTTTGTTTTTCATCCTGATTTTCACGACGGCTCAGATTTTATCAGCTCGTTCAGGCCGAGTGGAAAGTTTGATGGAGTGGAGCTCAGACTGAGAGGTTAGAAAAATGTCCGTTTGATTTCACAGAAATATTCTTTCAGCCTGTCCAGGTTCTGATTTGATGGAACTCAGCAGAAGGAAAAAGCACCTCCGTCCATCCCTCCACCCCAGTCCCACTAATATTCTCCTGCACCACCGCCCCTGATGCCCATCTCTCTCATTACTGCATTTATTTATTGAGCGCAGGAGCTGCTGGCTCCTCCAATCAGCTCTCAGTAGTGTTTATTTAGTCTGTCGCCGCCGCTCCTCCAGCACAGGAAGTGGAGGCGCATTAAAGCTTGATTATTGATGTCTGGCCCCTCACCCTGCAGTCCATCGAGAGGGGGGCAGTATTGGGGCTGGATTATTAATGCCTTCACCCCACCTCTCCCTCCCTGCCAGCGTCCAGTGTCGTTTTACAGCGTTTTTACAGCTCTCGGAGGAGCTGGAAGGTCTGTAAATCAGAGTGGAGCTGCCCGGGAGTTTCTCTCCTCAGCGAGCTGGTAGCATTAAAACTGACTGAAACATTTAGGCCACGTGACTGAACAACACATGTTCGGCTTTTGTTTTTCCTGTAACAGGAAGTGGGGGAAGTGCTGAAAGCTGCCATCAAATACTTAAAAAATAAAAAAAGATTTACCTGCTGACTCACAGGCCGGTCTGCTTCTGGTTGCACTGGGACAGGCCAAACTCAAACGTACAGATCCGAGCTGAAAATCCTTCTGTGGATCCACAAGGATGCCTGTGAGTGCTTTTTTAGAACACTAAGACGACTCACAGGTTTTGTGATTCCAGCTTGATGTGTATTTGTGAAGATCTCTCCACAAACGTCCAGCGATCTGCATCGATACCAGGAGCTACAACCACAGGATCGGGTTTCCTGCCTTTAACTGGGCAGCGTGGCTGTGACTGCACATGTAGGCACAGCTGTTAACGAATCTTTGTTGTTTGAAGAAACGCCTTTTATATTTGGGTAAATGAAACCCTGACCACAGAACGCCAAAAACAAATCATTAATCAGCCCCATTTATGGTCATTCTGACATCATCATCGTGGAGCTGAAACAAGTACAAAAGCAGCTTGAGCTCTGAAATGCTGACGTTCACGAGAGCATCCAGAACAAGCTGTCAGACAGGAAGCTACGCCAGCAATAATAAAAGTAATCAGAGTAAAACTGTGTATCCTGAGCCTCCAGCACAGATATCATTTTACTTCATAGTTTTATGGCCGAATGAAAAGTTGTTATACCCGAAGCCGCCCTGTTCCATAAAAGCCTTTTAAAGGACTGTTTCTCCATAAGTCTTAACCCGCTGCTTGGGTTTCATCCCACCAAATTTCCCAGCATCCCCGGAGCAGCGTGACCTCAAATTCCTTCCCCTGGGGGGGCAGCTATGGCTCAGTGGTTCCCTATAAGGGCAGTTTATTCTGTACAGGTGGGACCGCCAACAATACCTCCTTTCATTCCCACCATCACGGTGAATGTTCCTCCTCCAGGACGCCGGCGTGACGTCCAGCTCGCCAGAGCAGCTACGCTACATTAACCTCTGTTAGCTGAGGAGACGAGAGAGGGAGGGGTTAGGGTGTGGGTTTGAATCCCACTGCAGGCAGCACCTTCATTTATGGAAGACCTGTTTTTGAATTTAGACGTTCTGTTTTACGGGTCTGGGGAAATCCAGAGTGAATAAATCTGCAAACATCACCTTTAACTTTGTTTTCTGGCCTTTCAAAGCTGATGAATAACAGCTGATGAGTCATAAAATGACGTGCCCACGCGAAGGTCTCTGCTCTTATCTCACCCCGTGCTTTCATTCGGTTATTCTCCTGCTTCAGATTTGAATGCTTCTCTTCCTTTGAACACATCCACAGTGTTTCGTTACTTGTGTAAAGAAAGAGATTTAATCTGGCAGCTGGTTCCCAAAGTAGGGTTGGAGGGCCCCTCCAGGGTCGCAGGTCACAGAGAATAGAAGTACACAGGAGTAGTACCTGCTCAGTTTACATGTGTGCAGATTATGTACCAGCACTCACTGATGAGTTTACGTTTGAATTTTAATAATGGGCAAAAAGCATCTGTGGACGTCGGAGAGCACCTGTGCAGCTACGCAGGTGACGCAGGGATTTGAAGCCCTGAAGGCTCAAATGCAGAATTTCAGGTGAGCTGTTGAGTTTTTTCTTTCTCTGCTCTACGTGAAGCGGTTCTTCTTAAACCGTGTGTGAATGGCTGAATGTAGTGTAAAGCGCTTTGGAGTCCTTAGGGACTGAGTAAAAGCGCTATACAAATGCAGGCCATTTACCATTTTAAACACTGGTTTTACCTGCGCACACTTCCTGTCATGTGATTAAGACCTCTGTGCTGATTGGTGCTTGGAGCTCAGCTGCTCTTTTCACAGATGGTTGTTACTGTTTCTTCTCGTGTTAGCATCGATGAATATTCATGCTCAGAGTCGTGGGAGTGCTGTGAGGACGTCCTAATGTGGCAGTAGCCCAGAGTTCCTGTGTGTGGATTGGTTACCTGAGTGGTTGGTTCTTCTGAACCATGTGCTGCTCAAAGGCGTCGCTGTGCAGACGAACCTGAGTGGACAGACTGTTTGTAGCCAGCGGCTGCTGGAGGGTTTTGTGCTGTAAGTTCAGCCTGTTTACTGTAAACAGCTGCGGAGGATGAGGAGGATGAGGAGGCCGCCGCAGCCCGAGTCTGAGCCGATTATCTCGGCCTGCAGTGGGTTGGAAGTTTGATATCTGCTGGTATGAGCGCCATGCTGAAGAAAGGCGTTTGTTGTTGACTGCAGCAGAGCGAGAAGTTGGAGACGAGTCTGAACACGATGAGGAAGAGGAGGAGGAGTGAAAGTTCACCCGCAGCGTTTGTGAACTGCGTCTGAGGATCTTCCTGCGAGGTGATAGATTCAGTCGTTTGTCTCTCTGGCGTCTTGGTCTCCACGGCGACTTTGTGTGTTTTTGTGCGTTTCAGTTGTGATAACAGCCGTGGGTGTTTTCAAAGGGAAGTGGACGTGTCAGGCGATTACCGGCTGGGGGAGGCGTGCTTCCTGTGCCGAGGGGGTCGCAGCAGATGGTCTGTCCCGAGCCTGCCTCGACTTGCCCGCCCCGTCTGACGGCGTTATCGCCGCACGCCGTCGGCTTTAAATGGAGCGAAGAGCCGCAAACAAACTGGAGGTTTTGTTGTGACGAAGAGGTGAAGAATTTTTCACTCTGTGATATCGACTCAGAGACGCCCACACACACACACACCTTTAGTAAATCCTGAGTGTGAATGTTCGGGCAGGGCGGGACTGGAGGGTAAAAAGATGTCGTCTCTCTAACACGCCGTCCAGTTTTGTTTTCGTTCGTGTCCAGAACATCGTGGATCAGCTTTAGGTGGAACTAACTTGCTAACTTCCTGCTAAACGTTGTAATTCTGTTAAAGTGGAATTAGCACATAGTTTACCTCGGTTGCCTCGCAGCATAAAACCTAATAACAGATTGACCAATCACAGCACAGCTCCTGTGTCCCACCAACACAGAGGTTTATTGGATGGATTCAGCTTGTTTTCAGTTTTAAAGATTTGTTTATGACTTTATTGCAGTTATGAAAATGGGTGTACTTCAGACTGTGTCGTGGGGTTGACTTGGGTGGGTGGCTGTGGGAGTGTGAGGAGCCAAAACCCCCCAAATCAATAATTCAGTGATGATAAATAATGTTAAGCATTATTTAATTAAATGGGTCATGAGTCACATTGGCAGCTTCAGCCTTCCATACATGATGACACATTCTGCTGTTTGTGTAGACAAACAGCAGAATGTGTCTAAATGTGCTTTCTTGCATTAATGTTTAGTAAATATTAATAAACCGTTCAGCGATGCCTGTCCTCGGATTTGAAGCCGTGTTTGTCGTGTACGCTCGACCCGCCCTGGGCGCCGTCCCGTGTGTGCGTCTTTGTTCTCCGTCTCTCTGGAGATGTGTGAAAAGTGGGTCACAGGTCGGACCCGTTTGAGGCCCGAGGGCAAATAAAAAGTGACAGACACCGGCCACGCATCGCCGCTAATTCCCTCGCACACCCCTCTGGCCCTCTCTCGGCGCCCACTAATTGCGACGTTACGTTATTAGAGCTGCGCAGGACCCGAGCGTCGGTAATTGCAGAACATCCCCGGACAAATGGTCTGGTAGTTAGTCGGGCCCTGGAGGCCAGCGCCGGGCGGCCAGGGTCACTAGGTCACGGCACGCTGAGGAGCATGCTCTCATCATCATCATCATCGCTCTCATGTGAGCAGGTGATTCTAATGTTTTGGCCCAAACTGTTGGGGGGTGTGTGTGTGTGTGTGTGTGTGTGTGTGTGTGTGTGTGTGTGTGTGTGTGTGTGTGTGTGGAAGTGTTTTGGAAACGCACCTTTTTTTTGAAAGAAGTGTTATTAAAGTTAATAACTACAACGCTGCAGAAACAGAAAGCTGCTGAAGCCGCTCGTTTCGTACAGGATCAACTGAGGGGCTGCGTCGAGGCCCAGGATCAGATAAAGGAGGATTATTTTCACCGGAGAATCATGCAAAGCTGCCGTAGGAGAGCAGGGAGGAAAGCTCTGGAGCTGGAAGAGCGCAGAAATGTTTCCTCTGAGAATCGTGAGCAGCTACAGTGTTCGAACACCAGAGAGATGAATAATGAAACTAATTATAATAAAAGAGGGTTGTCTGTAGTGCTCTCTCGCCCTGTGACAGCGGGGATGGATCTGAGGCTTTCCTGATCAGCTGATGTTGAAGTCTTACTGAATCCCCTATCTCTCTCTCTCTCTCTCTTCTTCAGGGTTTTGGACCCACAGAGCCTGTGAGACCCAGGAGGACCTGTTTTTGTGATATTGCCCTTCACCCCATTACCTCCACCCTCCCCTTGCCTCTATCTGGAGCTCCTCCCTGCTCCTCAGACTCCTGCCGTAGAACAATAACACTATCTTCTCCACGCCCAGACCGGCACATCAGAAGGTCTTGTTGACGGTGTGGGACCCAGTCGGGTCGGTCCGGGCCTGCTGCAGGATGCCAGGTCTACCGGTCTGCGTGGCGGTGACGGCCGTCGCTCTGCTGCTGTCCCTCAGAACTGACGGTAAGATGTTTAAAAGCTGGTTGGAGTGAGCAGCTGTGCCAGTGTTTGTTTTTCAGTGTCACAGAAACACAACGGACAGAGATGATGGTGACCGTCATCAGAACCAGCACCAGGCAGCGTGTTTCTCACAGGGTCAGACTTAGAAACAGGAAGTGAAAGGCCACATGTTTAAGGCTTCATATGTCAGCTACATGATCCAGTTATTAGTGGACAAACCTGTGCTTTTATTCTGAAAGTTTAGCTGCTGTTAATCACTGAGCTTGGGCTCTTCCTGCTTCACGTTTTGTTGCCAGTGACCTCATCAGGCTGCGGTTTGGTGACAGCTTCCTGTCTCCCGGTCACATGGACTCCACCTGAGCTCCATCTTTTTTTTTTTTTTTATTAATCGTTTCTCGTGTCTTTTGTGTGATTGCGATGGTCCCAGTTAGTGTCGCTGGGCTCAGACGTGTCCTCTCTGACCCACGAGCTGCTCGGTTACTCATTAACCCTTCAGTTTGTCCTCGGCAGATAAGCGCTACTTCAGGCGACGTTAGCATACAGAGTCGCCGTGGGGCTCGTCTGTAAGCGGCGCCCCCCTCCCTGTGCACACAGCAGCCTTTTGTTTAAGCTGTTTTTAAGTGTCTGCCGACCGATAAGGACAGAAACAGAAATGTCACGCCGCTCCTCCTGCTTCCGATAAAATATTCCCAGCAGCTTCTTCCCGCACATTGAATTCGGCATCTGTGGGTTATTCACAGGGGAGACTTTTCCAGATCGATGGCAGCCGACGTCTGCTCGATGTTTGCAGGTGGAGACGAGCTTCACTGAAGCTGCTGTTTGGATCCTTTTAAATGTATTATAATCATAAACATGCATTTAAACCGCTTTAACCTGACAGCTGATGAAGACACATGTAGTCCCTGAGATGTGCCGTCTGCACGCTGCTTTGGGCTGAGGAAGTAAGAAAACGTACAGAAAATATCGATCGCTGTGTGGAAGTAACTTTACTGTAAACTGTGGGGGAAAAGAAACAGACAGGCGTTAATAAAAAGGCTGTAAAACTGATGAAAATGCCGTAAAAGTTCCGACTTTATGGCCGGGTTCTTTGGCATTTCCACATTTTCCTTCCTGTGGCCCACATTGGACCCTTTGTAAGGCCGGTTGTGGCCCGTGGGCCTTATGTTTGAGTCCTTTGTTCTGTAACTTTGTCTCAGGGCGGAGGAGGCGTTCCAGCTTGGCGTGGATCTGAGTTAGAGGATGTGAGAGAGGTCGTCCCCTCCCTCGCCACTCTCTGACCTCCAAACACCCAGAGTCCGCTGATAAGAGCCGGCTGTAATCTCAGGAAGGGAGCGACTCTCCGCCGTCTTATCAAACTGTTTTTCCATCCACCTTCTCGCCTGCTGACTCCGCCTTCACTCCGTCAGGAAGCCACTTGTGTCTGTGACGTTTACAAAGTGACGGCGAGGTGGAGCTGACATGTTAACGTCACTGCTCTGACTCAGACGGAGGCTCGTCAGCCAATGAGCAGCTCTCTGAGTGTCTGTAAATTTACCAAAAACGCCGTCTTCAGTCTGAGCCCATAAACCATCAGGAAAGAGTCGAGGTCGGACACAGGGACGACTTCCTGGGCGCCACAGCTAGCGCCCCCTGGTGGCCAGGTGAAAAGCTCGTCGTGTTCAAACGGAGACTGCGTCCACCTTTAATACTGTGTGTGCGTTTGTTCAATGACGAGTTTTTACTGATCAGTCAGGATCTTTCAATAAGTACCTTGTACACCTGCGACAGGTGAGCTGAGACACGCTGGGCAGTGAAATGTGTCATAGATGCTCTGCTGTCCCGAGCTCGTGTCCCCGTGTCCGTGACGATTCGCTGTGACATCATCATACCTGAGTTAGCTGCTCACACACACCTGTGACTTTAAAGACACTGGATGTGAAAATAAGTTCATAGTAATATTTGAGCCGTTGTTCTGAGGAGAAAGCGGATCTATTTTCTTCACAGCGAGGGCTGGAGCGGCGCTCTGAGCCCCTCCCCTCCCTGCAGGAAGCTGTTGAACTGATTGTTGCCGCTCTCACTTCCTCTCTGCACATTAACCGTTTCCTGTACGAGCTGTTGGCGGCGCTGCACTCTCCAAACAGCCATTGTTCTCCGGAAATATCCGTCAATCCCTCCGGATACTTATTCACCCTTGGAAGCGGTGTTTGTTTCCTCTCTGCGGACCCTGCCGTGGCGGCGGCGGCACACTTCGTATTTTATTTTGGAGGGCAGAGTCAGTTGAATGTTGGGGGCGGGGCTTCTCTCTAAAGCAGCATAAACACAGGTAATCACAGCACATTCTCCCACCTGCTGTCAGGCTGTGGCTCAGTCATTCGTTCATCTGATCTTTGAGTTATGATAAAGGTCACTGCCGTCTGTTGGCCATCTTTATCCCGAGGATGTTGAAGAAACCAAAGATGAGCCTGTGGATGGGCGGGTCAAGTCCATGGTTGTCTTTCATTGGCCAGCAGATTTCCTGATGAGACGGCGAGCTGCAGGGTCCAAACCAGCTGCTCCCCCGGGGCTGACGGGCCATCACACTCGCCGTTGTCCTCGGAGACGTGCCGTGTGCACTGCGAGCTGCTGTGCCGCTGGAAGGCGTGATGGTCGGTTTCACACTGATGGGCGGAGCTGCTGCTGCGGAGAGACTTTGTTTGCTTCTAGTTTTGACTTCCTCTCCTCCGTCAGCGCTGTCAGTCAGGCGAGGCCCCGCCCTCTCAGCAGTGGTTGACTTGGTACAGAGCTGTGGTGACATCACAGTGAATCCACAAACCTCCTGCAGCACGACGCCGCGGCTGTTGGGAGCAGCTCCTCGCGCTCTTCCTGCTGCGTCCGTGTTTCCGTGTTAACTCCTCCTCAGACTCCTCGCATCCTCTCCACGGCGCTGCTCGTTGTAGGGTTATAACGAGGTTGTTAATTAGCTCGCTGGGAAGCTTTTCAGCTGCTCTCTGTCACCTTGGCAACACGAATGCATAAACATCCCCGGCAGGAAGTTGGTGAGGAGGAGGAAGGGAGGGAGGCGGTGCTCGACGGGCTCACGTTGTAAAAGTGGAGACAAACAAAGGAGGAGCCGAGTGAGAGGATCCACATGGTTTAGATCAAAGGGTTATATTCCCGTTTCTATGGTTTCACGGGAATATTTTCCTTACAGGAGACAAACTGTCACCACTGAGAATGAAGGAAAGATGGAGGCCTCCACCTTCAGACAGCACTCAGGTCACAGTGATGCCCACAGGAGGCAGCCGGGACACAGGAAACCATGTTTCATGACGAGTCCACAGTGGGAATAAGGACGAAGAGATTATAAATAAAATAACACGTGGAGTTAGAGCATAAATGAGGAGTCGTGTGTTTCTGCTCAATATTCAAACGGTCACAGCTGATGTTTAAAACAAGTGTGAGATTAAAATCAATCAAACCTTAAAGCTGTTTATTGTAAATAAGTTAAGAGCTGATGTTGGCGTGACGGCGAGCAGAGCGGGATTAGGACATAATGTGGGAGCTCAGGTGTGTGGTGGGCAGGTAACTGTGACTCAGCACAGGCAGTAATTAAAGACTCGTGTGTTTGATTACAGACTGCAGACGGTTCAGTGTGTGAATTATAAAGCTGAGCTTTTTCACCCAGAAGGTTAAAAATAATTTAAGTTAAAAATCTAAAAGCTGGAAATCATCTGACAGGAGAAATCAGTGAGCAGACTGATGCGACTGCAGCTCATCTCAGCTTTCAAACAACCGTCTCCATCATTTAAAGTCTTTTTTTTTTTTTTTTTTTTTCTGCTGGAAAAAAAATCGGCGAGCAGTGATGTCATCATTGTCTAGACCTGAAGGCCCTCATGAACCGCCCCCTCGGGCCTCTGATTGGGTGAAAGGCAGTGACGGGTGGAGCCTCTGCTCTGCCTCTGTCCACATGTGTGCTTAATAATTGTGCCGGCCGCCGGAGTGGAGACTGAGGTCTGGCAGAGAGGACGCTGGGTAATCTGACTCCCCCTGCGTGCTCTTAAAGTGGCAGCGCGGCTTGAGGGCGGAGCACGGTTGGAGCAGCCGGTGTGGTCCGAACAGAAACAGCGACATTAGGCCGCCTCGACGGCGAGCCTTGCAGGAGGAGGAACGTCCAAACATGTGAGAGCGAGAGGCGTTCCCCAAAGAAAACGAACAGGAAGCAAGTGATGACATGTGCTGCGAGGCGTCGCAGACGCACGCTTTCACAACTTCAGATAATAAAAACAGGAAACAGACGATAACTGAAGAGCTGAGAGAGACGATCCAGCTGTTCTGCATCCAGGTGTTTGTTTTACCCCGTCACATGATCGCATGATCAGTTTCTTTGAGGTGATTTTGCTCAGGATGAACTTTTGTGTTGCTCTCGGAGGGAAACGGAAACGATCAGCACATGAAAGCTGTGATTCGGTAACAGCGACTCTCGGGGAGGGGCAGGGGGAGGGCGGGACTGGAGGTGAGCTACCAGCAGGTAGTTCATGTCCAGGCATGACGGCGTGCACGTCCACATGCCGTCTTTACTCTGAGGAAGGAAGGAAGGTGACGAGGTGTTTGAAAGTGATCTGAAAGACAAATACAGGAGGAGGAGGAGTAACGTGAAGGAGAGCGGTGGCGTCAGCGCAGAAGGAGGCGCGGGGATTAGAGGAGGACTGAGATAAAGAGCAGACAGCTGATAAGAACCATCGTCCCCGTCTCTGCCTTTGATCCTCTCTCTGAAGGCGAGCCGCCACTCATACCGTCACTGTCATTATATTAATGCTGTATCCTGTATATATCGTACATACTATTGTTTGAGTACTTACGATTGTTTTTTTTGTACTTTTTATATTTTACATTTATATTTATTATTGAATCTTGCACCAAGGGAGTGGCACTCCAATTTCGTTGTACTCTGTACAATGACAATAAAGGCTATTCTATTCTATTCTTCTATTCTATTCACTCGCGCCCATAAAAACCGTCAAACTTTATTTCTGCTCGGCGATCTCCGACCCGCCGTCTTGTTTGCTGTGGTCCTTATACGGAGCCGTCCTGCTCCTGCTGTCGTCAGCTGATGGAGGAGAATGTTTCACCTCCTGCAGGAGTCACTCCGAGCTGCTCTCAGCCGTCACCAAAGACTAAAAAATGTTTTAACTTCTGTTTGTTTCGTGTCCAGCCGCAGGTCAGAACCCGGACCACGTCCTGCAGGGGACGGGGGTGAAACCCGAGGCCCGGCGCCCTGGCGACAGCCCCACCATCGCACCTGAGGACCTCCCTCGATCCCTCAGCTGCTACTGCTCGGGTCACTGCCCGGACGACGCCATCAACTACACCTGCCAGTGAGTAGAAGCAGCGCAGTAGAGTCTGTCACTGCTGAGTAGAGTCCTCGTTGCTCCATCATGATGATGATGATGTCTGTCTTCAGGACGAACGGTCAGTGTTTCGCTATCATCGAGCAGGACGAGCACGGAGATGTGCAGCTCACCTCCGGCTGCATGAAGTATGAAGGCTCTCACTTCCAGTGCAAGGTGAGCCGGTCTGTGTGGGCGTGTCTGTCACTTTTCTCGCCTCTGTGTCTCCTCCCTCCTGACCTGCTGTTGTGATTGGCTCCGTTTGCTCGGCAGGACTCCCCCAACGCTCAGACCAGGAGGACCATCGAGTGCTGCAACACAGACCTGTGCAACAGAGACCTGCAGCCCACGCTGCCCCCGCTGGCCCCCACCGGTAACGTGGAACACAGATGCAGGTGTGAAGCAGGTGAGCTCGTGAAGCCGCACAGGCGACTAATGTGTGTGTGTGTGTGTGTGTGTGTGTGTGTGTGCGCGTGTGTGCGTGTGTGTGCGCGCGCGCAGAACGAAGCCCCCACTGGCTGGCCTTCCTGATCTCCATGACGGTCTGCTGCTGCACGCTGATCTGCATCACCGTGGTTTACTACTACAGGTAAGAGCTCACCTGGCAGCGACCGGCACACCTTCGAGTCAGCAGAGACTGTTGGACCTGCTGCTGTCGGCGGGGAGAGGCGGCGATGCAGACTTCAGTTTAGTTGGAACGCAGACATGTCTGTAGCTCATTGGCTTTCACTTCCTGTTGATGTCTGATAGGACGATAGCCGTGCATAAATCACCTGACGTGGGCTGGTGTAGTGAATTCTTACTGCTCGTAATGATCAGTCACTAAATGGTTCAACCAGCACACAACACACACTAACACATCCAAGGCAATAATGAAGTAACTAACAGCAACATCAGGAAATCACATGTGAAATGAATACGAGTAAAATCAAAATAATGTGACTGAAAGTGAGCAGAAAGCAAAACTGCAAATATTTCATGTCAAATTTGAGCCTAAAAAAAAGACGTCAAGTTAAAGAGAAAGTGCTCCTTAGCTCAGGCTTTTATTTTGGAGTCATTCTGAGAGTAAAACTGACAGCTTCCTGTTTACATTTTCTTCACTTTTACCTGTAGTAAACACACACAGACATTTTTATTATGCTCACTTTGGACCCTTTTGTAAAACTGTTGATGAATCAAACTGAGATGCGTGTGTGTGTGTGTCTGTCTGTGTGCAGGTATAAGTTTAAGAGCGACCGGCAGCGGTATCATAAGAACCATAAGGACCAGGAGCACGATGTCTTCATCCGGGAGGGCGAGTCGCTCAGAGACCTCATTCATCAGTCTCAGAGCTCAGGCAGCGGCTCAGGGCTCCCCCTGCTGGTAGGAGCTACAAACACACCTGCTCTGATTTAAAGAACAGTCAGCACCAGCAGTGACTTTACTTTGTTCTCTATTAGAATTTATTTTTGTTTCTTTGAGTTTTATTTTATCTGGTAGTTTCAGTTTGATTACAAGTGAAGGTTGTTTCACCTGTGATGTCATCGCTGTCATTGATAAAAACGGCGACGCTGGCTGCGGCGGAGGACGCTCGAGGGTCAAAGAAGAGGCTCACACACTAATACAGAGCTTTGTTTTTAAAACGGGTCAAAGGTCACAGACCACGTTAACGACCAGGAAACTCGGAGCGCCCTTCTGAAACTTCCTTTCTGCGTCCTCAGGTGCAGCGGACCATCGCCAAGCAGATCCAGATGGTACGTCAGATAGGAAAGGGGCGGTACGGCGAGGTGTGGCTGGGCCGCTGGAGGGGAGAGAAGGTCGCCGTAAAAGTCTTCTTCACCCGAGAGGAAGCCAGCTGGTTCAGGGAGACGGAGATCTACCAGACGGTCCTGATGAGGCACGAGAACATCCTCGGTAGGCTCGTGCGCCAAACACGCCCGCGTTCTCACGAAGTTACGGTGCAGGTCATGTGACCCGCGGTAAGCGAGTCGTGGGTTCTGAGCAGCTTTATGATGCCGTCCAAGCCCGAGGACTCAGAGCGTTCAACACGCCAATTTTGATTATGCACGGCGCCGCTGCCCAGCAGAAACAGCTGAACGATTATTTCAGCTTCATGAAAGTTCAGAGTGTCGGAGGAGAGAGACCGCGTTAACCACGGGCCAATAAGAAATGGTCTCCGGGTGCCTGAGGCGAATATAAAGTAAATAATGTCAGGTGGATGTTTTTACCTTCCTCCTTTGCAGGCTTCATCGCGGCGGACATTAAGGGCACGGGCGCCTTCACGCAGCTCTTCCTCATCACAGACTACCACGAGAATGGCTCGCTGTACGACTTCCTGAAGCTGACCACGCTGGACACGCAGGCGCTGCTGCGGCTCGCCTACTCGGCCGCCTGCGGCCTCTGCCACCTGCACACGGAGATCTACGGCACGCAGGGCAAGCCGGCCATCGCCCACCGCGACCTGAAGAGCAAGAACATCCTGATCAAGAAGAACGGCACCTGCTGCATCGCCGACCTCGGCCTCGCCGTCAAGTTCAACAGGTTCGCGTTTGCTCCGTGGTGCATTCTCAGGCTGTTCTGGCCTCAGCTGACCTAACCTCTCGTTGTGTTGCCATAGTGACACGAACGAAGTGGACATCCCCCTGAGCACCCGGGTGGGGACGAGACGCTACATGGCCCCCGAGGTCCTCGACGAGAGCCTCAACAAGAACCACTTCCAGGCCTACATCATGGCCGACATGTACAGCTTCGGACTCATCGTCTGGGAGATGACCCGACGCTGCGTCACCGGGGGTACGCACAAACAAACGCACACTCACACACACACCAGAAGAAGAACGTCAGCCGCTGTTGGGCGCGTCAGCCGCTCTGACGTTAATACAGGTGTTGTTTCCTGTGCAGGTATCGTGGAGGACTACCAGCTGCCGTACTACGACACGGTGCCCTCTGACCCCTCGTATGAGGACATGCTGGAGGTGGTGTGTGTTAAGGGCCTGCGGCCGACGGTGTCTAACCGCTGGAACAGCGACGAGGTGAGGCTCGGACTACTTCCTGTCTGCTTTGTCTCTCTCCCGACTGTCGAGGATGTTTGTTTTATTCCAGCCTGATGGGAAAGTTCGAGCTTTTGATTCAAAACAGCAGCCAATACCAGGACTACTTCCTATCTGACCTAACCACCAAACGTATTCCTCCGCTGACCTGTCGCCGGTCTCTTTCTGCCATCCTCATGTCTGAACTGTGTGTGCGGATAAATACGTTGGCGATGCGGTCAGACAGGAAGTGTTCCCGTGCCGGCGGCAGAGAGTTGGGTGTCACAATGATGGTGTCAGAGCGGCTGTGTTCTCGTGACTTCCTGTTCGTCCTTTAACGGCGTGTTTGTGTCCGCAGTGCCTCCGGGCCATGCTGAAGCTGATGTCAGAGTGCTGGGCTCATAACCCCGCCTCCCGCCTCACCATCCTCAGAGTGAAGAAGACGCTCGCCAAGATGGTGGAGTCCCAGGACATCAAGATCTGACCCCACCCTCCTCCAGACTCACCTCAACCTCCGCCCCAGACCGCCTCTTCATCAGGGGGATGAAGGGGAGGAGCTAAAAGAGCAAAGGACCCATCTCAGGGCTGAACTGTGTCTCCTCCTCTTTCTCCTCCTCTCTCTGCGCCGAGTGACGCTTTCTGTGAAAGCCAAACAAAAGATACAGACGACTTCCTGAGGGGGGGCGGAGCTTTCATTCCTCATGAATGAACTGAGATTTTTTTTATTTTTTTTTTTTTATTTGAGGACCCACCTCGCCGAGCTTCCTCCACCTCCGCCTGTTTGAAAATGTTTTCTTTGTTTCTCTTCAGGACTGAGTTCTCCTGCCATATTAAGATATCATCTCCACGCTTAGTTGAATATAAGCAGAATAAGGTACTATAATAACATGTGAATTTAAATGTGTAAATAAACGTTATCTTTAGATGCCGTGCCTGCTCGTGAGAGGAGTTCAAACCAGAACACTATGCTGCAGTGGTGTTGACGTCCGGCCGACTCCTCGGAGACGCCGGCGGGAGGTCGCGGGGTCAGCACGGAGACGTCTGCCGTCCTGTTCGTCTGTCTGTCTGATGAAATTTAAAAAAACAAAACAAAGTGGCGCCAAACCCGAAGAAGACCTTCACGAAAATCTCAGCGACGTAACCGCTTTGAAAGGGGACTTATTCTGCTCAGAGTGGCTTAGTATGATTAACCCTTTGAAATAGTACTCTTTTGTCTCACACAGCTCACTGTCTTCTGATTGGCCACCTTCTGGAAGCCAGCAGAGGGGCAGTACCTTATGTTCGAGAGTTCCTCCACCTCTTGCTGGCGTAGATGAACTGTAAATCTGGCTTATTTTATTTTTGAAGTAATCCGGTTTTATGGGATATTTGCCCTTTTTAAGGCCCACCTCCCAAAGCCTGACTTTATTCTGATTAGCCAGGTTCTGGAAGACTGCCGAGGGGTCGCTTTATCACTCCTTTTTAAAGCAGTGTAATAAATTTGACTGCAGCTCGTCTGCAGGGCAATTGTGAGCCATCGGGGTTGAATTATATTTAAGACTTTGATTTCATTGACTCTGGACCAACCCTAGCGCGGCCCCTGTGGATGAGGAAGTCCACAGAGGGGGGCGTTGTTGAGGTTTGGACTCAACAAGACATGGATTATTTTTACATAAGTTTATGTCATCATATGAAACTGCATACAGTCAAGTTGGTCGTTATGTGAGTCAGAAAGTAAGAAAGCAGAACAGGTCCCCTTCGAGCTGATTGGCTTATTGCTGGTGAGTTTTCTTTAATCATTAGGAATATTTGGGAAACTGGTTCCGGATGTTTTTAGCCTAGCTTAGCACAAAGACTGGAACCTCGCCTCATCAACTCTGGATGTGTTTATAGGGTTTCTCGGACACGTAGAAATTAAACTGTAAGAATTGCTGTTTTAGCAGCGGTGCCACTAAGCTAACAGTTTGTGCTAAGCTAGGCTACGGTCGCTGTTAGCGGTTTCGTGTCGGCGGCAGTGGGTTCGCATGTTGGCTGCTCGTGAATGAGGCTAACGTTCGTACAGCAGCTATTTAAGCAGTAACCTTAGTGTGTCTGTAATTAAAGCTCAGTATAGAAATAATCTTGAATATGTAAAAGTCTTTTTGTTTCCTGCTGTTGGTGTTTTGTACAGCATCTGGTATGGTGCCTTATGAGTTTACCAACGAAATGAAAACTCTATATACAGTCTGTCCAATGTACCGATTTTTAAATAAATACTCTTATTTTAGTACACAAAGCCACAGCGTCGCTCTGCTTCTTTCACACCCGAGCTTTTACTTTGAAAATCCTGCATTTAATCCCTTTTTTGTTTCTACCAGCAAAAGAAATTTGGGATTGACTTTTCTCATTTTACTTCTCATGTTGTCAGTGTGCTAATATTCAGAGATTTAGTCAAAATTAAAATAGTAACTTATTACATTTCAACTTTTACCAACTCAAACTTTGTAACTTCCCATTTGAAGTTATTCATTTTAATTTATAAAAACTATTGGAGAAAATATTTTATTTCTAATGGAAAACAAAGGTTAACTAATAAATATCACTAATACAATTTTCAGGTAATTCAGATTTATTTAAAAACATACCTTAAAATCCTATAAAAATCTAGTCAAGATTTTAAATGTTCATTTCCAATAAAGAGATCAACTTTACTACAGGATTCATGTGATCCAAGTTTTAAATTTTGGCATTGACATGGATACTTCAACATTTTAAAAGTTTTAACTTTAAAAATGTTTTTGATCCCATGTCAGTGACAAAATGATCCTGGGACTGAAACTTAAATTTCCATTTAAGTTTTGAACTTTGATTCTGAAACTTGTTGCATTAGAATTAATATTTAACTTAAGTTTATAATTTTGACTAAAGAATTACTCAAGTTTTTTGTAGTTTCAACCTTAAATCGTACTAATACAGATTAACCCTGATTTTACAGTCAGTTTTGGTTTCATCTAAACTTTGTCGTGAGCTTCCAAATGTTCTGTTTGTTGATTCTGCAGGAATCTCCAGGTGATCACTCGCTGAGCAGCCTGGTCATGTGACAACTACAGGTGGTGAACAGCTGTGGTGCGTTTCCAGCTGTGAGCAGTTAAAGCAGTGTCACAGTGACGTTGGTATCAAAGTGCCACCATATCCGCATGACGAGGTTTTAACAAGTCAAACTGCAGTGCAGCACGGCCTTTCCACTACTTTAGTTTTGATGACCTGCGAGTAATAAACACCTGAAACTCTGGAGAACGGGCTGACATCAGTAAATCTGGCTGTTCACATGAGCTGCACGTGTCCGAGGCCTCTCACGTCACAGAAAATACGACTTAAAGCTCAAATCTGAAATTAGCGACGACCCGTTTAAACTACTTTAACAGAAACACAGTCACCATTTTTAGTCAAACATTTCTTTATTTATCATCCTGTCTACTTGTCCTCGGGTTTGTTGAAGCAGTAGGTGAGGCAGCACTTCCCGCAGTAGTGACGGTCAAAGTGGCTCGCCATGAACACGCCGGCGCCGCACTCGTCAGCGGGGCACTCGCGCCTCAGCCGGTGGATTTTACCGTTCTCGTCCACCTGAAGGAGGAAAAGTGTTGGTTTTAATGAAACCGAAAATGCACAAAACTCAAACTCCAGCGCATCTCCGGTGGCGTTTTTACCTTGTAGTATTTGAGCACGGCGAGCTTGACCTTCTTCCTCTTGTGCTTGTTCTTCTTGGGGGTGGTGTAGGACTTCTTCTTCCTCTTTTTGGCACCACCGCGCAGCCTCAGCACCAAGTGCAGAGTTGACTCCTGAAAACACCAAGAAACAGGCGTGAGAGGGACGCCAGACGACACAAACGCGTAAAAACACGCCCGAGTTTGAGACTTGAATTTAACGCCGCCCCTTAGATGGGTCAGGGTGACAGGAAACCAGGGAGAACCTGGCAGACACAGCTGATGTTGCTGCATCTAATTCATGCCTTCAAACAAAAGTCACAAAACAACAAACTTTATTTATACAGCACATTTAAAAGCCAGTGGTGTACCAAAGTGCTTAACATGCAAGAGAATAGGATGAAGTAACCGGGAAGGATGACTGCTATGGCAAGGTACCAAAACATGCTGGCTGAATGGCATTAAAACAAAAGCAGAAGAAAACTAAGTGTAAAGGATAAAACAGTCAAATGATTAAGAATAAGCCGAAGATAAGAAGCATTAAGCTAACAAGCGTTAACTGGTAGAAAAGGCGAGAATAAATAAGTGGGTTGAAGGAATGGATGGAATCAGACTCGCGTATAGCGATGGAGGTTATTCCATAAATCGGGTGCAGCCAAGGCAAAATTCCTTGGCTGCACCCGAGCACAGTCCTGAAGGTGGAAACCGCTGAAGGCAGCACAGCCTGTGTGGGATCCACTGAGGATTCAGACTGGAGGTTTAAGCCTGCAGGACTCATTTAAGCCACCGGGGGGGCAACAGACTCCAAAGCTGACCCAGTTACCAATTCCAGACCTGGATTTTCCCCCAAAAGTCAAATGAAAACCGGATTCCTGTCATCTGGACCTCCTGTGAGCCAACGCTGCCTCACGTCACGAATCTGTTTCTAGTTCCAACTGTTTGAATCTGAGGCCTCAGTAACGACACGTCCCACTGCAGAGCCAGTTATTACAGCTCAGACTCAGAACCACAGAGCTTTGGTCTGAATTTATGAACCAACTGCTCCAAAGAGCTTCTGATCCAGATGTTTTTATTCCAACATCTGTCCAAATGCAGCTAGAAGCTAGAATTGATCTAAACCCTGCTCTGGGAACTCGATTAAACCCAAAATAGAGGTAAAATTAAAAAACACAGCAACAGCTCATCAGATGACCTTTGAATGACGCTGGCTCTAAATCTCAAACTGAACTCTGAGTCCACATTTACAGAAAAGCCTTCATTTCTCTGGGGCGGCGTTCCCGGCTCACCTTCTGGATGTTGTAGTCGGAGAGCGTGCGGCCATCTTCCAGCTGCTTCCCGGCGAAGATCAGCCTCTGCTGATCGGGAGGGATTCCTGCAGAGAGCAAACACCAGCTGATCAGGATCATCACTGAACCCCAGTAATCAATCAGCACTTGAACTTCCTGTGCTTTGCTGCATACATTTGGTTTCTGGACTCTCACACACACACACACACACCTCAGAAACGCAGTATGGTTGAAGCTCCGCCTCCCTGTGACAGCACGTTTTAAATCACTGTCCCGCTTGTTGAACATATCTGTGACTGTAAATGATTTTGACAGTGACGCTCGTGTGTCAGCTTCATGGTGCTGATGGCTGATGATGGCGAACACATTTCACCTATTTAAATACGGCGGCCCGAACGCTTCAAACACTGACACGATTATTTTAATCACCAACCACCCTGCTGTCTCTACACAGCTGCACTTCTGTTCGTCCCACAGGAAGTTTCACTCACATTTAAACATCAGTTTGTCCTGGTTATTTGACACTTATGCTCCTGTAAGTGTGCCCCGTACACCCCCGTAATGATGCTTTCCAA
Organism: Maylandia zebra; assembly: GCF_041146795.1. Classification (NCBI taxonomy): domain Eukaryota; kingdom Metazoa; phylum Chordata; class Actinopteri; order Cichliformes; family Cichlidae; genus Maylandia; species Maylandia zebra. Next base: position 2,379,724 of record NC_135179.1, read on the forward strand.
GCCCTCAGTATGCATCTGTAAGACCGACCATCTCCCTCACGGACTCCTGCTGCGGTCTGTGATCTATAAACAGTCTGAACTACGACCCCTGACAGCTCACACGTGATTTCTGAAGAGTTCTTATTTCGAGCAGTCTGTGTTTCTCTACAAACACGAAGCTCATCACGTGTTTTCAGGTAAACACAGGAAGCTTCGTTGCAGCTCAGCCTCCCACATTCACCTGTTTTAGGATAAAAACGCCTCCTGGCCTGATGATGCACAAAGTAATAGAGTAAAAGTAATCAGCCAGGCTCACTCACCCTCCTTGTCCTGGATCTTGGCCTTGACATTCTCGATGGTGTCTGAAGGCTCAACCTGTGGAAGCAGAGAGGACAGGTGAGCCGGGACAGCACGCGCTTCCGGTCAAAGCTCTACTCACATGCAGATTACAACTCTTTAAACACGAATGACACATTCACTTTTATGAACTAACTACAACTAATCAGGGGTTTACGAGCACGGCACTAAGCTGCTGCGCCCGCTCCACGTGTTTACACTGCCCTGGATAGCTTAGCCGTTAGCCTTCGGTACAGCGTCACTTTACGGCCTGATACCGCCTCCAAACACACGGCTGCAGTTAACACACAGCACCTATCAGTTACGTGTACAAACGGCCGCTCTAATCTAGTTCCACAATAAGTAAAACTCGGGTTAACGGCAGCCCGTGAACGCCGCTGCCCTCCATCACAGCCCGTCACCCACCTCGAGGGTTATAGTCTTCCCCGTAAGGGTTTTCACGAAAATCTGCATCCTGGCGTTCAATCCACCTGCACGGGAAGACACACAGGACACTTTAGTCTCTGCTGGAGCCCAAACGTCAGTTTAAAAGTGCCGATTTTTAACAAAAACCCGTCAAAAAACAGAGCGCGAGCTTACCACCGGTCTGCTCCTAATGGCGGATCATGAGAAGAGGGCTTTCCTCTCCAGACACGGGGTTTTCTGCACGCGTTCGCAGGGGTTAGGGTCGCCGTTCCGGTGCCTGATCAAAAATACAACGCAAACACTATATTTAGTCATTTTCTGGCGTCTTTTTTTCTCCCACGTATTTTTTTAGTGCTAATGTCGATTTTCTTTACACTTTAATGATCATTTGGATGATTATTTAAAGAAAAAGTCGACTCATCTACTAAAAAAAACATTTCCCAGGTGCACTTTCGCGGTAACCACGGCGACGCGAGGATTCCCTTGAAATTGTGGGAAGAAGGGAAACTAAACGGAAAGTTAGCCTAAAAATATCATCGTAAAGAACAACGTCCGATGCACAAATGTCCCGCAGTTCACGTTTCACAGCCGACATCCTGACGACTGACAGCGACCGGAGCTTCATCCGGTCTTTAAACGAGTTCATGGAGCACGAGAAGAAGTGCCTGCAATGTCCCGGGGAGGGTCCCGACGAGCTCCGATACACCGTCCACCGCTCCGTATTCAGCAAGGTGTTACAGTTAAAAAAAAAAAACCCGGTAAAACTTAAAAGGAAAACTGGACAGGTTTACTTCTTCAAAAATGCAACTTTACGAGGAAAGCAGAAAATCTGAAAAACTCTGTAAAAGGAGAAGACCCTGGTACTCGTATAAACCCCCACTGCCGTTTTTAAGGGAAAACCCGGGGTGACAGATTTACCTGATAATAAAACATGCAAACTGAATTTGCAAAAAATGTAAAGTTATTAGAAAAAACTCGACAATTTACAAAAGAGAAAAAAACAAATTAATGAGAAAAATTAAACCAAAAAAGAAAATGAACTTTTCCTGTGTCCTTCTTGGTTCTGTCAGGTGATTGGACGAGCAACAGCCTATAAAAGGCTTCTGTTGGCCGTAAAGTCGGAGTATGACAGCACCATCAGGGAGCTGCAGAGGAGGGAGGAGGAAGCCAGGGCGGCACGGCTAACCATGGCAGCCTCCGAGTCACGCCGGAAATCACTGCTTACCTGTGAGCGCCAAGCCGCCCACCTGAGGGAGCGGTGAGTGACGGCTGTCTGTGTAAATAAGACTCACTGTATGTAGACTACATTAACTTTCCTCCAGGGATTTATGTGTAAATAAAAGTCACCATTGTCAGAGATGAAGGTGAGAAAAACACTGTCTGAAAAAAACAACAATTATTAGTCGATATTTTTCCATTTCCTTTGTTTTGATGCTTTTTGTCTCTTTGCAGGATCTCCACCCTTCAGAGGGAAACAGCAGAACTTCAGGAGGAGCTCGAGAGAGAGAAAACTTCTAAAGAGCAGAGCACATGGATGCCCGGTACACCCTCAGATAGATGAGTTAACGCAGGGTCCTCAAAGCCTGTGAGGGGAAAATACAAGGCAGACATGTTAGCATGTCACATCTCCACAGACACAAATACGAAGGACATGATTAAAGTGAAGCAAAAATACACAACTGCAACAAAATGTTCAAAGAATATAAAATACTAGAACAAAATGATAAAAACCTTCAAATAAAAAAAGATTCAAATGAATAAATATAATAATAGCTGAGCTTTAGTGTCCTGGAAGTAAAATATGAAGTTAATTGATGTGTATTATGTTACAGAGTGAAGGAATATTATGGATTAGCAGTACAGACGTTTTGCTGTTGTCTCGGCTTTTTGGTCATTGTTTACATATGAGGGGTGTGGACATGGACATGCTGTCACCTTTAACTGAGGTTATTGGATAATTGAAGTTTCTGCAAACTCTGCTGTCAGGCTCTCCACCTGTGTTGTAACAGAACGAGGCTGCCAGGATACTTCCAGTGAGGTCCAGCTGAGAGCTGATGAAGACGTGGACCTTTAGAGACCAAACAGACTTTTACCTTACAACGTTTCAGTTGGTGAAAGCTTTTCTTCACTGATCTGATTAAAGTAAAAGTCAAAGAACTTTACACAAAAACTCAAATGCTCAGCTACATTTCAAAGATGTGGGTTGAACATGTAGTTCGGGTATTTGTAGAGCTCGGTGGTTCAGGTAAAGTTTTCTCATTCAGGATTTCATCCACACAGTCAAAGAGTTCCTGATATGCGTGGCAGGTGGCTAGAACCCACTACTATAACACTGACACTGTTCCTGAAAGACGGAGCTGCTGACCTGTTTAATGAAAACGGGAAAGGACCTGTAATGGATCCTTGGGGGATACCACATGTAACCCTCTCAGGCTCAAATTAAACGTTTTGTTGCTAATGCACAACCAAGTCCTGCAGTGGTGCTTCTGAGTAAAAAAACCTCATAAAATATGCATGTGGGGTAATCAGGTTGTTAGTTTTTAACTGTTGCAAATCGGCAACGCCTGCTTGGAGCTGGGATGAAGAGCAGTTCCCTGTTTCAGGAGCGGTTCACAGTGTTTATAATGTGATCGTTCACAGTGGTTTGTCCTGTCTCAGTAAGCTCAAAGTGCAGCGTACACAACATATTAGCTGGGCCTTAATCGTACATGCTGAATGAGCTCAGGCCCAGCGGCAGTGTTTCTGGATCCATGTGTGGATGCAGAGATGATCTGTGTTTGATGCCAGGGGTTTTCAGATGTGTGCCTCAGCCCGTGCAGTGGTTTCCACCTCAGGATCAGATCTGCTTTTAAAGCAGTGCTGCCCGAGGGTCTCAGCACCTCCAAAAACACAACACACCCCTCTGTGGTAGTGTTTGTAGATCTCACAGATCTGTCATTCATAGCTGCTAAATATTCTGTCAGGTCCTCCAGGGTTGATCTCCACACTGGTGTCATCTCGCAGGTTTGACAGTGGCTGAGTCTGAGGATCCCAAGGCTCTGGACGGGTACCTGAAGGACATGGAGGCGCAGAGAGACGCTCTGCTGGACAGAAAGAGTCACCGTGTTCCTCTGGAGGTCAAAACTAAGTTGGACGCCGAGCTGCAGGCCGCCAAATGCCGCAGAGACGAGCTGAGTGCCGAGAACAACCACCTGACAGTCCTGTAAGAGCAGAAACTCACAGGAAGTCATACAGTTCTGTACATATGCAGGTCATCAGTAAGACTTCATGCTGGACGAGTGCAGAATATTTTAGAATTTTTACTTAAAGGATTAAGGACCCTTCACCTGAAGTCAGTAACACAACGATGTAGTCATGCAGTAAAGCTCCTCCTTCACCAGATGCCTAAAAGGAAAAAAAAACATCATCTCAGTTTGATAAAAAGGTGCCTTTTATTTTGAAAGGTTGGGGAATCTCTTCCTCCTGAGCACCTCTGCAGACTCCTGCAGGAGCAGATGAGGAAATATGTTTGACACCAACAGGAAACAGATTATTGAAAATAATGAAAGCAGGAAACAAAGCTTTTAGACAGAAAGTCAGCATGCAATCAGATTTAATAAAAACAAACCTGACTTTGGGCTCCGGCTCTGTTTTAATGCTGATCTCACAGAACAACATCCTGAACATCGTCTGCACCAAAGAACAGTTTGACAGAAGCAAAGTATCCAGAGTCAGAACGAGTCCTTACAAACTGAACACAACCTGGAGAAAGAACGACCTCAGAATCAGACCAGAGGGAGTCGGGGTCAGAGGTCAGCCTGATAACCAATGAACCCTTGCATATGTTCTAACATCCTTCCCACAGGCTGATATCAGCCTTTAAAGTTTACCCAGAATGCACTTTTGTAACTTTGCTCCAGTGAATTCTGAGAATCAGATCCAACATCAGGTACGAGCGCCACGTGTCGCAGTTTATTCAGACTGGATCTCATCACACTGACGCTCACAGAAACAAACGCATCCGAATTATAAGCAGTCAGACGAGGAGCGGAAATATTAGGTAACAAAAGTTGCAGGGAAGTAAAAGAGAGATGATCAGAGCATCTTAATATTTAAGGTGAACCAACCAAAACTGACAAAACGAGCGACCTGATGTGAACCTGCAGATTATAAATGACACAAGGATGAATCTCATTCTCATGAACTGTATCTGCACAGTATTTCAGTACTCCACTGTTTCCACATGCAAAACCTGCGTCTGACCCCTGATGATGCTCCTAACAGCTGATACAGAGCACCACAAAGTTAAAGGTGATGTGTCTGCTGCCCCCAAGTGGACCAAAGCAGTCACTGCAGGTTTGAGTTTACCAAGTGTGGTTTGGATTTGAGGCTCAGCCGCTGAAGACCACGATCACCTCTCTGTCTCTAGATACAAACGTCTGAGGAGCGTGTGGGACTGTCTGAGCAGCTGGGAGGAGGAGGGTCAGCCGGCGCCTCTGGGGGAACTCGTGGGTTCCACTCTGGAGAACATCAGGGAGGCAGACGGTGAGACGCTGCTGCAGTCAGCAGAGTTTTGGGTTCAGTGTCAGTGATCACTGCGTACCTCCAGAACGAATGCGGTAAAACATCAATTAATGATTTCTCTGTGCTGCTTCACGTCACCACACACTTCCACAATGGTGAGATATTTAGCTCAATATTAAAAAAAGGATATAGATTTTTATTAAAACATATTTTACGTCTTTTCTTACTTGTATAATTGTTTTTTCCAGTTTATTTTAAGTAGATCCTAAAAATGTTGAATTTTTTGCTGAGGAACATAGTTTTATATTTTCTAATTAGGGTTTATTTTCCTGGTAAAGACAACGTTCCTCTGTCACCTCTAAGGGTTTACATATCAGGACATGTGTTGGGTTTAAGTCAACCCTGCTGGTAAACAGAACCTGTTACTGAAAGCAACCACACAGACACTAGTGGACTTTTCACGTGCAAGGGGAGCGTTGGAGAGCAGTGTTGTCACTCGCCTGTCCAAGCAACTCCAACTGATTCCCTCGCTACAGCCCTTTTTATTGTCAGCTAGCAATCATTCATGAATATGCAATTACAAGTGTGTGTGTGTGTGTGTCTGTCCAGCTATACTATACATAGACATTCGACCTTTCAGTGAACTTAAACTGTGTGTATGAGGCATGCAAGTAAAGCAGAAAAGCAGAAATAAGCGTTTTGCTAAACTATAATAACAGGAACTTGTAATAAGTCATATCTCGGACGAACATTTAAAGGTGTGAAGTCTTGGACTTTAAAAGAAACAGAACATGTTGCTTTCCAAATGTGTAACACATCTCTGGACTAAGCTGCACTCTGAATAAAGAAAGCACATTTTGTCAGCACAGACACAGATAAAGGAAATGTTAGAAGATAAATCCTCTGACTGTCTGGCTTTTTCTTCATAACGGTAGCCATATATGGACACATAAAGGCAATGATCTATATATTTTAGCACAAATGACAATATAAGAAATATCAATTCCAACAACGTGTAAAGATCAAAATCATCAGGTCTTAAAATTTGATGAATGCAGCCTCAGAAGAACAAAATCATGTGACATATGACATCACGTCAGTATGTATTTGACAGAAACTAAAGCAAACCGACTCCGCCCCCTGATCCAGCAGCTTGTAGCTCCTCCTCCAGAAGCAATCCAGTGATGGTTTCTATGTGACATCATCAGTCTCATCACTGTGAAGCAGTTTTCGCTCTTCTCTACAGCGTCGCTTCAGCTCCATGCAGACATGCTGTTGCAGACTTGCAGCTGTGCTCAGATCTTTGTCCTGCTGATGTGTTCGCACGCCTGAGCGATGCAGACCTGCAAACTGCCAAAACATCTACTTTTACAGAGGCGTGTCACTCGCTGACGGTCAGGCAGCACCTGAGCCGCTCCCCTGTGGAAGCAGATAATGACACGCTGTCACATGCTATTGTTCATCTGAGGCTGCGTTTAAATTATTTTAAGAGGTTGAGAGGACCAGGTGACTTTTACCTGTCCTGACACATGAGTGTGGACAGACTGTGACTGTAAAGATGGCGTTTCTGTCCTGCAGGGACGGACGAGGACATCTGCAGCATCAAGCAGCTGTTTGAGGACCAGGAGCCGGCCGGAGCTGATGCATCTGAACTTGTGTCAGATTACCTGGACAGGTGCTGCTTCCACAAAAACCTTCTGATGAGTTTTTGTGTGTGTGTGTGACGAGTGCCCGTCTCCTGCTTCTCCTTTGTCCTCAGGTTTCTCGAGCTGTTTGAGTTGGCTCAGTACGAGGACGCCGCTCTAATCGCCGCCAGAGCTCCTCGAGGAGTCCTGAGGAACATCGACACCATGGAGATGTTCAAAGGTGGGAACAGCACCTGCACAGTTATCAGGGCTCTGATTATGTTGATTTCAAGCAAAGATGAAATTAGTCTGACCCAAAGCACTGAAACAATCCCAGAGACCCTGTGAGTGCAGCTGAGGTGGGAAGTCATCGTCTTATAAACCTGTCAGGTAAATAGGTTGGTCTACGGACACCCACCCACTGCTGGAGCTTCTGGTGGACGTTAGAGGAACTGCAGCTGGTGGTGCTTCATGAAGGTACTGCTGTGTGTGACGACCTCTGTCTTATTTCAGGTGTGGAGGTCCTCCCGGGCTCGCTCTCCCCATCGTTTCTCTTCTTCTGGGCGCTGCTGTTCACTGCTGGAGCCGATGGCGAGCTGTCGGCTCCGCTCTCCCTCCAGGGCGTCTCCTGTGCCCTCCAGAGCGGCGCCCTGCAGCTCGTCAGCTACGCCGTCACCCATAAGAAGTCAGTTTCATGTCAGTTTCATCACTTTCCCTGCTTCTCCTTCTTTACACTCTCTCTGCTCTCAGGCTGACCTTCACTGAGGAGCTGGGCGACATCCTGACTGAGCATGCTCAGGAGAACCCCGGCGTGGCTGACCTGTGTCTGACGTTGGCCACTATTATCTATGAGGCCTGCAGGCTGCACAGGAAGGCCGCACTGAGCATGTGCAGGAGAGGGCTGATCCACAGTGCTGCCGAGTTCCTGAAGCACTGCGAGGACCTCACAGCAGGTCTGTGTGTGTGGAAGTGTCTCTGTGAGGACCAGTTTTGGTGTTAAACCAGTGTAGTGAGGACATTTCTGCTCCAGGCTAACGTTAGCGTCTCGTCTTGGGTCATTTTTATTAATAAGATGAAAGATCTGTGGGGGAGGAGAGGGTGACACAGAGTGCGAGAGCTCGTCTCTGTCATTGTCTCCAGGGCTGGGCCAAAGAGACCCTTGGTCGCGGGTCATAGGCTGCATCTATGACCTCCGTCATAGACCCATTACACGCCCACACCCTAGGACAGCTCCCCTGGAGGGGGATTTCATGGCTGGCTTTGGGGACCCCGAGTCCAGCTGACGAGTGCCTGATATACCGACAGCAGTGTGTCTGCATCCAGAGAGCACACTGACTGTGCAGCATATTTGTACACCCTTAAAATAGATGCAGTGAGGCGATCTATCTCACTGGGCAAAGAAATGCAGGAGGAAGCTGATCGCCCTTCGGTTAGGGTGAAGGTGATGAAGCACTGAAGGCTCCACAGCCGGGGGTTCGGGCAGCCCCAGCTCACCCATCCCTTGCACCTCGAGCTTAGAGCAGCGCTTGGTTGGATGCTTGCTTGTAAAGGGCTTGACCAACAGCAGGTCATTACTGTCATGCAGAAGCTGCTTTGGTGAGCAGGCTGGTGGGAGCCTCCTGCCATCAAACAGGTCACGTTCTGCATCCTGGGCAGCTGGCCATGAGGTACCCAGCTTTGTAGCAGCCCGTTTGCAGACCTCGTACAGGCACTCGGCGGCCTACACTGCTGGGCAGGGAAGGTGGAGTCATCCTCCTCCTCATCCATGTCCTAAAGGTTGAGGAGGTGGGAGTTGGCATCAGCCTCCCTTCCTTACTTAAGTAACAAAGTACCAGCTCTGCAGGAAGCTGTTTGTACACAAAGCTAACTGAGCCTTGTGTTATATTAGTGTAATAAAATAATATTAGAAGATGGAAAAAAAAGAACTTTATTTCAGTCTATTTTGAGTCTAACAAATGTACTCAAATCAGTTAGGTAAATGTGACGTTAAGTACAGTAACAGTAACTAAGTATTTGTACTCGGTGACTTCCCACCTCTGTCCGAACACACACAGAAAGTGTGAAAAGGTGGAAGGAGCAACGTCACAAAATAATTATGGTTTGATCATAATAAACTGTAAAGCATCAGAGAGCATCAGAGAGCTTCAGTCTCACTGAGCACGTGCAGTTCGAGGGTTTCTGCATTAGTCCTACATGTAAGGCAGCTTCAGCTCTCATCCACACCGAGCCCCACCAGCTGTGTTCACGGCGCCCTGAGAGTTATAACTCTCTCTCTCTCTCTCTCTCTCTCTCTCTCTCTCTCTCTCTCTCTCAGAGGACAGCATGTGGGTCCTGTGTCGCTCGCCCAGCCTCTCTCTCCTCCAGCTGCTGACGGAGCCTCTGCAGGACAGTGCTGCCATCTTGTCTGTGGGCGGGGCTTGTGCCGCTCTGCTGGCGGACCCTCAGCGGCGGCCCGTAGCGCTGCAGCTCCTGGACAGCTTCGTGAGCCGAGGGCGAGGTGGGTGGAGCAGACGGCGTCGGGTCACTTCCTTATAGAAGTGTTGCAACGAAGTCATCCACGAGTGTTAGATTCACACGTGAGCGGTGACACACACGTGCTAAAACTGGGACATCTGGACTCTGGACTCGTCTCTACTACAGAACAGTTCTAACAAGTAAAGACAGCAGCCTGTGAAACATTAAAGTGTTATTGCACGTTACCTCCTGTATTATATGTTTATTCAAAATGTACGCAGGCTGTATGATCACTGCAGAGGATAATCCACAGTGACGTACACAGATGCTGTTCCCTCTGCAGCTGTGCAGGCTAACGCAGTGTCTATAATCTCCTGGTAGAGGAACGATGAGCTGTTCTGTTTATTTATAAAAAGAAAAGTCAGGAATCCAGAGACAGACCAGAGCTGATCTGTGCTTTCAGGCGATTCGTCCACATGTCACTGGGTGAGATGCTGTGCCCACACAGCCCCACACATCACCCAAAGCTGCCCACTGTTGTGGCTCGGATGGTCATTATTTCAGATGTGTAAACTCATCATATGTGGCTTTTGTTTCTGAGGGGGGGGCGTGGCCTCATGCCACCTACTACAGGTAACACAGTGACTGCCCCAAACTGAGAACTGTTTGGGTTTTTGCATTTTATTTTAAAGTTGAGAAAGAAAGATGAGGAATGGTTTTACTGAGTCCCCTGACAGATAAATAGTTGCTGTTAAAAACAGCCAATGAAATAAGACTTGTTAGCAGTCTGTTTGGATAAAAGCACCTGTGACGTGATGCTTGGACAGAAGATTCTGGGACACATACATGTGCTGCTGTTCTTCTCAGGGGCTTTAGAGGAAGTGATCGTGGGGGATGTCGGCTCTTCGGTGGACGTGTGGACCCACGTGGTGTCTCTGTGCTCCGAGCTGGAGCGGGACGACCTGAGCCGGGCCATCCTGTCTGTCCTGCTGAGTCAGAGCGGGACCAGAATTGTGACCCCGGACCCGGAGGGAGCCCGGCTCATGGAGCACGTTTACCTGTGAAGACTGGACTTGAAGGCAGATTTTCTCCTTCTCATGAAACAACAGACAGGTTCTGGTAGTTTAGACTTTAACTCCATGTTAGCACCTTGTGTCCAATCAGGATGGCTTTCACTAAAATGTCTAATCTGGCACAAAGATATAACTGCACAATAAACAAAACAAAACGTCTGAAGTCTGCAAAGAGTCGTCTGACTTTTTTTTGGTTGTTTTTGGTCTGAATCTTGTTATTCACGTATTTATTCACCCTTAGGATCACACCTGAGCTCCTCTCTGCAGTCTCTGAGCTTCAGCTGAAAACACTCAGGTGTGAAGCATAAAACAGTAACAGGAGATTCTGAAACTATAAGAAACAACCGCAGTCACACCTGCACCTGCTGAAAGGTATCAAAGAGTGCAGCAGCGAGCTTTGGGACGACCTCGCCTCTCTGAAGGCGCCGGCTGTGCTTTATGCTGCTCATGGAAGTCTCCACGTGTCTTCATTCTTTGCTTCTGATTTGTTTTGTGATATTAGAACAATATATATTTAAAATCATGCACAAAGTGATGGATAGATTGGAATAGAATAGAAAAAAAGAGAATTCAACTTTATTATCATTGCACATGTCACAAGTACAAGGCAACGAAATGCAGTTTCCATCCATCCAGAAGTGTTTTAGCCATAATATAGATAGAATAGATGCATATTCTGTAATATAGGTATGTTATAAAGTGAACGGTATGAAGGTATGTTATGAATATACTATAACTATAAGTATGTACAGGCTATGAAAGGTTATACATATGGTTAAAAATATGAAAACTATACAGATTGTAGATGTACAATTGTGAGTATTATTAAACAGTTGTAAAAACTATAATTATTGTATTCAATTGAATTTTATTTATATAGCGCCAAATCACAACAACAGTCACCTCAAGTCGCTTTATATCGTACAGTAGACCCTACAATAATACAGAGGAAACCCCAGCAATCATATGACCCCCTATGAGCAAGCACTTTGGCGACAGTGAGAAGGAAAAACTCCCTTTTAACAGGAAGAAACCTCCGGCAGAACCAGGCTCAGGGAGGGGCGGGGCCATCTGCTGTGATTGGTTGGGGTGAGAGAAGGAAGACAGGATAAAGACATGCTGTGGAAGAGAGACAGAGATTAATAACAGTCTCTATGGAGATGGTTTTTGGGGGGGGTAGCAGGAGAGAAGCTGCAGAGAGGCGTGTAAGACTGCAACTCTGCTTCCTGGTCCCAACTCTGGATACTCATATTTTGGGGGGTTTAATAAATTTGTCCATATTTCTAGAAATGAGAGCTGCTCCATCCAAAGTGGGATGGATGCCGTCTCTCCTAACAAGTCCAGGTTTCCTCCAGAAGGTTTGCCAATTATCTATGAAGCCCACATCGTTTCTGGGACACCACTCAGACAGCCAGCAATTTAGGAGAACATGCAGCTAAACATGTCACTCCTGGTCTGATTGGGGAGGGGACCAGAGAAAACTACAGAGTCCCACATTGTTTTGGCAAAGTTACACACGATTCAATATTGATTTTAGTGACCTCCGATTGGCGTAACCGGGTGTCATTACTGCCGACGTGAATTATGATCTTACTGAATTTACGTTTACCCTTAGCCAGCAGTTTTAAATTTCCTTCAATGTCGCCTGCTCTGGCCCCTGGAAGACAATTGACTATGGTTGCCGGTGTCTCTAGCTTCACATGTCTGAGAACAGAATCACCAATTACCAGAGTTTGACCCCGGCGGGTGTGTCGCCAAGTGGGGAAGAACGGTTAGACACATGAACGGGTTGGTGGTGTACCTGGGGCTTCTGTTTAGGACTATGCTTCCTCCTCACCGTCACCCAGCCGCCCTCTTTCCCCAGCTGCTTGGGGTCTGCCGGGGAACAGCTAGCGGGGCCTACGCTATCTTCGGCTGCACCAGCTACAGGGGCCTGGCTAGCTACGGGTGAATGAAGGTGCGAAGCCGAGTCTCCAATTCAGTAATCCTGGCCTCCAGAGCTGCAAATATGCTACATTTGTTAGAGATATCATTACTGCTAAAGGAGGCCGAGGAGTAACTAAACATCTGACACAATGAGCAAGAAAGTGCAGGAGGGACAGGTGAAGTAGCCATGGTGCTAACGAGTCGGCTACGAGCTAAGCTGAGCTAGCGAAACCATAAAGACACAGGGAATGAATACTTTGGCTATATGTTAGGGAGTGAGGATGTCATCCAGGGAAGGACAGATTTTGTTTTGAAGTTGTTTTGCTTTGCATGTTTGCTGTGTTTTAAATGTGGAGTGTTTTTATTTATTTTTTGTAGTGCGTGTTTTGGTTATATCTGTTAATTTGTCCTGAAGAGACTCTGCCCTTCCCTGTTTACTAATTTGATACACCTGAGAGGTGACAGCAGGTGGTGATTTGAAGAGAGGGCTCGGAGACGCAGAAGCCCACCGTTGGTGCGGGTTGGTCGACCAGTACGTGGCGAGGACATACAACGGCGGGTGCGTGGAGAGGCAGTGAGAGCTGTGCTGCTGCTGGAATAGCTTGAGGTCAGAGGAGGCCTTCCGGTCCGAGGCGGAGCAGTTCCCATATGTGGTGGGGCGTGGTCTGCGGTGCCGTGCAGGGAGGGCGGACACACCTGCATGGCATCCTTAATCACACCCGCCAAGTTAAAAACACGGGGGGACTCAGGGGTTGGGGTGTGTTGTGTTGTGATCTAAATAAAATGGCTCAAAACACTGATCCCTGGACCCACCATATCTCATTCACGCCACACCGTACCAGACTGTTGTACAGTTGGTCAGGATGCTCTCGATGGTGCAGCGATAGAAGTTCACCAGGATGTCTGAGGACAGGTGGTTCTTCCTCAGAGTCCTCAAGAAGAAGAGGCGCTGGTGAGCCTTCTTGACCAGCTTGGAGCAGTTGGTCGTCCAGATGAGATCCTCGGAGATGTGGACTCCCAGGAACTTGAAGCTGCTCACACGCTCCACAGCCGTCCCCTTAATGTGGATGGGTGGATGTGGGTCAGCATTCCTCCTGTAGTCCACGATGAGCTCCTTGGTCTTCTCGGTGTTGAGCAGCAGGTTGTTTGTGTCGCACCACTCAGCCAGACGATCCACCTCCTCCCTGTAGGCGGCCTCATCGTTGTCACTGATGAGGCCAATCACCGTGGTGTCATCTGCAAACTTAAAGATGGTGTTGGAACCATCGGCAGGTCTGCAGTCGTGGGTGAAGAGGGAGTAGAGGAAAGGGCTCATCACACAGCCTTGTAGTACACCGATGTTCACTGTGATTGTAGATGAGCAGTGGTTATCCAGCCGGACATGTTGGGGCTGATTGGTCAGGAAGTCCAGTAACCATTTGCACATGAGGGAACTGATGCCCAGGTCTGTCAGTTTCCTGATGAGTTGTGAGGGGTGGCTTGTATTGAATGCTGAACTGAAGTCTATAAACAGCATTCTGGCGTAGGTGTGTATTTATATGTTTATGTGCACCTGCTCAGTAACAACGTTGTGTGTTATTTAAAGTTGTTGCATCCATGAGAACTCTGGTGCAGATTTAAATGTCCAACAAAATGAGCACCAGCTGGAAGGGACCAGCACAATGTACAACGAACCTTCTCCAAGAAGAAGTGCGACTGAAGGTGAAAAAAGCCAAAGGAAAAGTTCACGTTTGACTCAAAGTGGGAGGAGACGAGGAGCACAAGCAGATCATGAGCCTCGTGCTCAGCATGTTCAGCACATCTCTGCTAAACTGCCAAAAGAAAAACATGAAGAACCCAAAGCATGGTGACGCCGTTTTACTTCTTAAAGCACAATTATTACTAAATCAGTAAAAATAGTAATGATAACAAAATAAAAAATAAGCATTTTGCTGAGTCTGTGTGTGATATTGTTGCTCCTTAGACAGAACTGGAACATCAGGATTATTTATTAAGGCTTTGAAACTAGCGACTGTGTTTACTAAGCTCAGAGATCACAAACATCTTTCTGCATTCAGAGGAGTCGCCCCCTGCTGGACAGTCATTAGAAATAATGCAAATTATAGGCACCCCTGCATCCTCTCACCTGTGCTGTAAGGATTTAACCAGACCAAAGCAGACTGAGGCAAAGAGTGAAAGAAGAATTTTCTGTGGCATGATTGTCTTAAAATATGTTGTATTTACCAAGACTAAGAACAGTAGGATGTGTGTACGATTTAATGATTGTGTTTGCATTTTGTTTGGTGTCCGTTATTTCCAGAACATGATTTATGAATGAGGATGTGTGAGATGACTTCTCAGGATGAGGACGAATCTACTTCTGTGTGTGTTCATGGACGGCCAGCATTGTTTTCTACAATGATGCCTTTGCCATATGTTGGTTGTGCCATAGATAAGTACAGAAACAGTTATCCAACAATATAATAAAGTGTTGTTTTATTTTTTTAAATGAAGTATACTGGTTTTAGGCTGAAGCCTTCTCACTCTGACCGCAGAGTCAGGACCAGGTGTGAAGGACTTTTTGTACAAGGCGCTGCTGATAAGATGCATGTGAGTGAAACTGAAGTTTAAAGGAGTGACCAATGAGAGCAAAGATAACTTTCATCGACTTATAATAGCCTGGTAAAGATATCAAGGTGTTACTAAGGCAACTGAGTTTACCATCAGCCGTAAAGTGTCAGTCAAGTTACTTGAAAATAGTAATTAGTTACTGGTTATTTATGGTTTGTAGAAACAGGAAGTCAGTGTGTCTAAATGCAGATACAGCTGTGGTCAGGTAGCATCCCCCATCGTGGGCTCTTTGCTCTTCACATGTGGAGTGATAAAGGACCTAATGTCACGTTCTGTCCACCGCAGAGAGTTTGAGCAGGTCTGTAGTGAACCGCAGGCTTGATACCGTTCTTCTTCTGTGACAGTGACATCAAGTTCTTGTTCACATTTTGCTTTTACATAAAGTGATGCAGCCCTCAGACTGCGGTATAATTTAGAGATCATCTTAGTGTTCCTTTGGTGACAAGCTCCACATATTGTTTCAACTATTGGTTTCAGTTCTGCACCGTCTACATCATTATGTCTTAACTGGAGATTTCTAAACAGGTCATGATTTTAAGGCCAAATGTGTCTTTCAGGTCCTGAAAACTCCCCATCATATTGTTTCTATTCACACAAAAGGCTGTCGAACCCTTTCTCATCCAGGCCCTTAAATACAGAGTCACGTGTCCCTGGTCGGAGCCCATCGCCCAGGCCAATCCACCTTAGTAACTTTTAAGAGTTTTCCAGTTTAAGTTGTTTAGCAAGAAAGAGCCATGTTTCTAAAGAGGGTTAACCCTAACCCCAGTGACAGGGTCTAGTTTACTCTTAAGTGAGGAGTTCAAATTCCCCTTCCCCAATATTGCTTGAATTTTATAGCCAGAGCCGCAGGTCTCTACATCTTTCCACCGTACATAAGCATTATCACACCAGCTGCACAGGGGCGTAAGTGGTGCAGCTCGGAAGTGCAGTTTTAAGTTTGTGTGTCACGGTCCTGAGTCGGTGACCCAGTGCTTTGAGTTTGTGTCTCTGAGTTTTTGTATTATGATCTTAGTTCTCTTTGTTGCCCCAGTTTATTCTTTAGTCTGGTGTCTTAGTTTGGGTCTCTTGTATTCTCTTTAGTTCTCTGAGTATTTCGTAGCCGCCCTCCGTGTCTCCCTGTTGTTGTTCTCTGTGTTTCTTAGTTGCTCTGTCTCCCCTAGTCACGTCTGCGTCTATGTTACATTTCCTGTTTTACTTTGAAGGTCTGTGTCCTACGTGAATGTATTGAGTTTTGCTTCCCTTGGGTCTCGTTATGTCTGATTTCTCCCAGCTGTGTCTCATTCCCTTCGTTATTTCCCAGTGTATTTAAGCCCAGTGTTTCTGTGTCAGCGTTGTGATCTCCCTCATGCTGTGTGTGATTCTCCCTGTGTCTCCTGGAGTTTGTCTGTCCTGAATAAACCTGCACTGATCTTCATCAGTTAAAACTGTTACAAATGTTTCTGGTCCTTTTGCAGTAATTGAGATGTAAAACTTCTAATCAATGTTCAAATAGATATTGGACTATATGCCACAGTCTGCTGTGTTTTTGGTTTAAGGTTTATTCTTTGATTGTTGTGTTGTTTTGAGAGTTTCTGGTTTCCTGTTTCTGAGCCTCCCCTGTGTTCCAGGTGTCGTGTCTCTAGGGAAGCTTTTGTTCTGTGATCTTGTTTTCCTTTCGTCTCCGTGTGTTGTATGCTTGTCTTGGTTCTCTGTCACTACGTCTTCCCTGTGTCTGGTTACTTTTGTCTCTGTGCTTCATGTTTCCACGTCTCAGTGTCTCGTCTGCATCTTTATGAATGTCGTGCTTCCTGTTTTACTTTGATAGTCCCTGTCCTGCAGTGTGTCTCATTATGTCTGATTAGTTTCCACAGGCATCTGACAAGGATGCCTCCTGGGTGAGATGTTCCGGGCATGTCCCACCGGGAGGAGGCCCCGGGGCAGACCCAGGGCACGCTGGAGAGATTATATCTCTCGGCTGGCCTGGGAACGCCTTGGAGTTCCCCCGGATAAGCTGGAGGAGGTGGCTGGGGAGAGGGAGGTCTGGGCCTCTCTGCTTAGGCTGCTGCCCCCGCGACCCGGCCCCGGATAAAGCGGATGAAGATGGATGGATAGTTTCCATGTGTTCCCCATCCTCTTGTTACCTGCTTGTGTATTTTGGTCCTCAGTCTTTGCCTGCTTGTTGTCGTGTTGTTAATCCTCTTTGCTGTGTGTTTTTCCTCCGGGCTGCTCGTAGTTTTCTAGCTCTCTGTTTCCGGGTTTTGGTTTGATTTCATATTTCTAGTTCCTCGCTTTTGGTTCTGTTTCCTGTATTTGTGAAGAATTATTTGCAGCAATGAAGCTGCTCTTTTCAGTTAAAATTCCCGCGTTTGGGTAATCATCCTGCCTGCCACAGCACAGCCATGACACTGTAGTTTGTAGCACAGCTCAGATCATTGTTTTCATGTCTCTGATGCACAAACATTAAATACGAGCTCAAATGAAGAGGCGAAGAAAACTCAGTGTGATCAGACCTCAGATCCTGAAGCCGCTCGCGCACACGTTTGACAGCTTCCTCTTTGTTTTGCTGAGTGACGCGTTGCCATGGTGATGTGTCATCCAGCTGGTTGAGTGTTGCGGTGTTGAATCCAGCACGATCCCGAGGCTCGTCCACCTCGAACCCGGTGCTGCAGCTCACGGACGGCCTCACCTGGGGTGTTGTAAGTCTGAGTGGACCCACAGCTTTGTATAGGGAGACGGAACCGATGCCTTTGGTTTTCAATGCGCTCCTCACATCTTTGTTGCACCACTGCTTCTGTGTAGTCATGGTCACAGGACAGGAGCTTATTCTGTGCTGAGAGCTTCGACACCATGCTTCCTTCAGGACTGTCTCTTTCATCTTGACTGAAGAAAGTTGACAACGATGGATCGGGGCAGAGGGACTGATACACAAGTGTCCGACCAAGGTGCAGCTCGCTAAAGCACATTTAACCAAATATTAGTGCATGTGTATCTGAGCAGAGAAAACCTGAAATCAAACGTGTGGCTCTTGTTTTTAGTTATTAGAGATGTGTGCTGTACAGTCGACCCTGGAAGAAGAGCCGTTCTAAAAGCACAACATCACCATGACATTCACGGGAGGATTTGAACATGTGGCCACAGCTGTAGCTGCATTTAGAGACACCGACTTCCTGTTTCTACAAACCATAAATGATCAGCATCTGTCTTTGTCTCATTGTTTCATGTGTTACAGGTGACCTGTATCTGACACATGAATAAAATGTTTTTGTACCTAAACATAACTTGATAAATGAGCTGATAAATACATGAATTAAAGATATTACCCCTGCAGTATGTTGGACAGACTGTCCGCGGTAACACTCTGAGGTTTGGGTCTGAAATATCTGCAGGTTCCTCTTTGTTTCTCTGCTTCTTTCCGTCAGTTTGGTGGTTTTACTGAGACAAGCAGTTTGTTTTCCTGTGAACTCCCAGTAATAACTCCCAGTTTTTGTTCTTCTGGTGGCCGTGGAACTGTTACTTTTATCATGGAACGGGACCGCGGCACATCTCCTACACGCACGGACTGTTTACTCCAGAGATCAGCTGATCGCCCTGATGCCGGCCGGCTCGCTGGCCAGGCCCGCAGAAGTACCAGCTGAAATTTGGAGGAAAACACATCGGGGATGCAGAGGTCAAGGACAGAAGAGAAGAAAAAAGGTGACGGTGAGACAGCGGAGGCTCGAAGCGAGGAGGAGGTTTAAACCGTGTCTGCCGTCTATCGTGATGGGAAATGTGCGATCGTTGGCAAGTAAAATCGACGAGCTCTCAGCACTGGTACGGAGTCAGAGGGAATACCGAGAGTGTAGCCTGATGTGTTTCACCAAATCATGGATGCACCAGGACATTCCCGATGAGAATGCTTCCGTGGAAGGCTTCCACACTGTTCGGGCGGACAGGGACAGCATCGCTAGCGGTAAGCGTAAAGGAGGTGGGCTTGCTGTTTTAGTTAACAACCGGTGGTGTAACCCTGCCAACATAACAATCAAAGAAAGGATTTGTTGCCCGGACACTGAACTGTGTGCTGTTGGACTCAGGCCGTATTATTTACCCAGGGAATTCTCTCACGTCATCTTGGTGGCTGTTTATGTTCCCCCCTCTGCTAACCCCACAGCTGCATGTGACACTATCCACTCTGCCATAGCTCGGCTACAGACTCAGCACCCGAGTGCCTTTATTGTGATCTCGGGTGACTTCAACCATGTATCACTGGACAATACACTACCAACATTCAAACAATATGTGGACTGTCCCACCAGGGGAGAGAAAACTTTAGACTTACTGTATGCTAACGTCAAGGATGCATACAGCTCCTCCTCCCTCCCCCCACTTGGTAGGTCAGATCATAACCTGATTCACCTCACCCCCCGCTATGTGCCAATTGTGAGGAGGGAACCTGTGACCACCAGGACTGTTAGGAGGTGGTCAGAGGAGGCAATAGCGGAACTACAGGGCTGTTTCGAGGTGACCGACTGGGAAACACTCTGTGAGCCTCACGCCGAGGACATCAATGGGCTTACTGAGTATATCACAGGCTACATAACTTTCTGCACCGACTCCATTGTTCCAGCTCAGACTGTTCATTGTTACCCAAATAACAAGCCGTGGGTGACTAAGGACATCAAAGCCCTCCTCAACAACAAGAAGAGGGCTTTCAGAGGGGGCAACAAAGAGGAGGTGAGGAAGGTCCAGGTGTTACTAAAGGACAAGATCAGAGAGGCTAAGGACAATTACAGGAGGAAGCTGGAGTGGAAACTCCAGCAGAACAGCATGAGAGAGGTGTGGAGGGGCATGAAGACCATCACTGGATTCAGGCCAACCAACAGCAGGGGAGCTGAGGGAGGTGAGAATAGAGCCGACGAGTTGAATCTGTTTTTCAATAGATTCGACACCACAGTGTCTGCTCCCACCCCCACAACCTCACCTGCAGTCAGCCTGGAATCCAGAGCCACACCACTGTGCCAGCCTCTCTCTTCACATGTTGCCTCCTGTGAGATTCCTGACACCCCTCCCCCACCCATCACCTTCACTCAATACCAGGTTGAGATGCAAATGAGGAGACTTCACTCAGGCAAGTCTGCTGGACCAGACGGAGTGAGTCCCCTTGTCCTCAAGACCTGTGCCCCCCAGCTGTGTGGAGTCTTTCATAAACTGTTTATGCTGAGTCTGAGTCTGCAGAGGGTCCCGGTGATGTGGAAGACATCATGCCTCGTCCCTGTACCAAAGACGCCTCGTCCCAGTGGCCCCCAGGATTACAGGCCCGTGGCACTGACCTCCCACATCATGAAGACCCTGGAAAGGCTCATCCTGGACCAGCTGCGACCCATAGTAAGACCACATCTGGATCCCCTTCAGTTCGCTTATCAGCCTCGTCTCGGAACAGAGGACGCCATCATCTACCTGCTCAATCGTGTCTACACCCATCTGGACCAGCCGGCGAGCACTGTGAGGGTCATGTTTTTTGACTTTTCCAGTGCTTTCAACACCATCAGGCCGACCCTCCTGGGTGATAAGTTAGCAGCGATGCAGGTGGATGCTTCTCTGGTGTCCTGGATTGTTGATTACCTGACAGGAAGACCACAATATGTACGTCTCCCACAGTGTGTGTCTGACAAGGTGATTAGCAACACAGGGGCACCACAGGGGACTGTCCTCTCCCCCTTCCTCTTCACCCTCTACACCACAGACTTCAGCCACTGCACAGAGACCTGCCATCTTCAGAAGTTTTCTGATGACTCTGCGGTGGTTGGATGCATCAGCAGGGATGATGAGACAGAGTACCGGGCTGTGGTCGACTCCTTTGTCACGTGGTGTGAGCAGAATCATCTGCAGCTCAACGTGGCAAAGACCAAAGAACTGATCGTGGACTTCAGGAAGACCAGGAAACACTTGACCCCTGTTTCAATCCAGGGGGTCAGTGTTGACATTGTGGAGGACTATAAATACCTTGGAGTACACATTGACAATAAACTGGACTGGGCTAAAAACACCACAGCACTTTACAGGAAGGGCCAGAGTCGTCTCTATTTTTTGAGGCGACTGAGGTCCTTCAACATCTGCCAGAAAATGCTGAGGATTTTCTATGAGTCTGTGGTGGCCAGTGCGATCCTCTATGCTGTTGCATGCTGGGGGAGCAGGCTGAGGGTCGCAGATGCCAACAGACTTAATAAACTGATCCGTAAGGCCAGCAATGTTGTGGGGATGGAGCTGGACTCCCTCAAGGTGGTGTCGGAGAGGCGGATGCTGTCCAAGATAAAGACAATGTTGGATAACACCTCCCACCCACTCCATGACATGTTGGTCAGTCACAGGAGCTCGTTCAGTGAGAGACTGAGATTACCGAAAAGCACCACTGAACGACACAGGAAATCATTCCTGCCTGTGGCCATCTCCCTGTACAACGCATCCACTTAACACACTGTTTGCTGCTACAGCTACACATGTTTCTTTTCCAAATATTTATTTATGAGTGACTTATGTATGTATGTATATATATGTATATATTGTACTATTCTTAGTTAGTGTATTGTCTGTCTTGTCTTAATATTGGTTTAAAATGGAGCACTGTAACAAAAAATAATTTCCCCCAGGGATCAATAAAGTATTCTGATTCTGATTCTGATTCTGATAAGAGATTTATTTAATATCATTTTCATCACTGTTAAATAGACAAGCAGGCAACACGCCCAGCTTTACAGCACAAATGCCCGTCTCACAACACAGTCCTCGCTCTGCTTCTCCATAATCCTCCACTCTCCCTTTATTTATTATTTATTTATTACGGGCAACCGTGGCTCAGGGGGTTGGGAATTGCATCCATAACCGGAAGGTCGCCGGTTCGATCCCTGGGCTCTCTGTCCTGGTCGTTGTGTCCTTGGGGAAGACACTTTACCCTACTTCCCTACTGGTGTTGGCCAGAGGGGCCGATGGCGCGATATGGCAGCCTGGCTTCTGTCAGTCTGCCCCAGGGCAGCTGTGGCTACAACTGTAGCTGCCTCCACCAGTGTGTGAATGTGAGAGTGAATGAATAGTATGGAGTGGCAAAGGCATCTGCTCTTCGTTTTATAAGCTGGAATGTTAAAGGTATAAATAATCCGGTTAAACGCACAAGGGTTTTTACTCATTTAAAATCATTGAGATCCGATGTTGTATATCTGCAGGAAACACACCTCCGATCAAGTGAACAAATTCAACTAATTAAACTGTTTCTCTGCTTGTCTGCATTGCCACAAATTGTTCTATTTGGTGATGTATCATAGAACTGTACTATATAGTGTATGTAAGTTTCTGTGTTTGCTAGTAACTACCATCAACCTAAGGTCTCAGCTAATTTATCTTTGCAGAGATGTTCATTTGATTGTAACAGCAGTAGGAAAGAGCAGTAACAAGAGTAGGACAGCTAAGCTAATTATGGCTAAACATTTGGAATTTAGTGAAAGCAAAAATGGACCTTGCAAAGATGGATAGGTTTATTTAGAAAGTCAGCTATTTACATTTAGTGTTCGTCCCAAGTAGGAGATTTTGAATTGAGTCTAAATTGACCGCAAATTTACTTAACTTGTTAAAATCAACCAGGCTGTTACTGAAGCAGTCGAGGAATTACCTTTGAGGTCTCAGTCATAGGTATTAATGCAAAATCTAACATTACACTAACCTTATATTTTTGTAAAAGGCAAAATGAACTTTTTTCCAGGGTGGGGGAGTGTTTCATGTCTGTAAGTTAAAATTGTTATTTTTGTTGTTTCCTGATTTCTAAGAATTGGGAGAACAATTACATGCTAACAAAATGATGCATTTTGGTTGCCCATGTTTGGTGTTGCTTTGGGCTTAGGGTAATCACTGACGATGACTTACACCTAAAAGAGCTCAAAATCAGAAAACGTTGCTCTAAAACATGTTGACATGGTAAATGAAAATGAACAATAATCCAAATTGATCATGCAAACTGAAAGACTACTTACTATGTTTCTCTTGTTACTTCATTAGCCTCAGTGTTCTCAGATCATTCTTTACATAAAAGCACCCAGTTGTCTTGCAAAGAATGTGTAGGATTAGTGCAATCACACACATTCGAAGATACTGGTAGTTATTGTTTCAAATGCCTATTTCATGACAACCAGGCTAAATTCATCTAAGGGAGTATGAAAGAGATTATCTGGATGCTGAAATGATTGGTAAAATACATTAGGCCAATAATAGTAGACCTGTGCTACATTTGTCCAGCTAGGCAACACATATTTCTGCATAAGAGATACATGAGACACCCTTTAAATAAGCAAATTTCATGTTTAAAACATGGAAATGCAGCCAAAATGGACCATACAATGGCCTCAGTGAACACATCGGCACATAAGTAGAGATGAGGAAACTCAATCACATTAGACATTAATATGACTATGAGTAAATTATATATATTATATATTCTGTTACATGGTTTAAAGAATACAATGTGATAATCACACAGGAGAACGCTGTTTCCAGTTATACAAATTTATTTTATTTCACTATTAAAGAAACCAATTATGTGAATAAAAGCTCACCACAAGAACATCTCCCAACCCAGTCTTACAAAGTTGCAGTCACAATAAAAACTGTTGGTGAGCTAAAAAACAATCCTGGTGCTGATGCTTGTCATTGAACGTTTTGGACAGAGCTCTTGATTGAAATGCCTACCGTTGTGTGTAGGCATTTCGGTCCAGATGTTATGGAGTTCAGTTCAGCTAAGATGTATTTCTAAAGCACCGGATGGCAAAAATAGCCGCTTCTCGGCTGTTTATATTGTAAGGTAAAGACCATACAATATAAGAGAGAAAACCCCCCAACAATCAGATGATCCCCTGTGAGCAAACCCTTGATGACAGTGTCTGTGAAGGTTATCAGTCATCAAGGCCATAGTAGTCTAAGGAGCTTGGAAAGAAAAGCGCCTGGACTTCTTTAAGTTAAAGAAGTCCAGGCGCTTTTCTCCAAGCTCCTTAGACTTGGTGACGGTGGGAAAGAAAAACTCCCTTTTAACAGGAAGAAACTTTCGGCAGAACCAGGCTCAGTGAGGGGCGGCCATCTGCCTCGACCGGTTGGGGGGGGGGCACAGCTGTTATAACCCCTGACGCAGCATAGCTTCTAATTCTGAAAGATACGTAGATACCTTAAACCTGCACTCTATGCAGGACACCAAGCGATGACACGACTTGCAGTACTATAGGAGTCTATGCAGAAACAGTTTTCTCTCTTGAATCTCTGTAATTCTTTTGCTACTGAGTGTCTGGGTGCAGTCACTCATTTTGGGCCAATTAAATCAAATGAACTTCCATTGTCTAAGTTATAGCCCTATTGAACCTGCGTTAACCAGGTTTAATAGGGAGGGCCAAAGTCCTAGTTGTGCTAAATTTCCTCGAATTCTCCTCGGAGATTTTCGAGTAGCTTCCTTTGCTCTTGAAAGTTCTTTTCCATTTGTCTCATCGCTTCCCGTCCATTCCACATCTTTTTGGTAAGGTCACTAACCTTATTTTCTAAGGCCTTATTTTGTTGTTTGAGTATGTCAACTTGGACATCGTAGTTGTTTATCAGATCGTTATGTGCTTCCTGTGAAACTTTGGGAGTCTGAGCTTGGGTTTGCAACGCCATGTCTTCTGTTGTCAAGGCTTCCTGTGAATCATACAGATTTTTCTTGACCTCTTCAAGCTCTCTTTTCTTTTCCTCAAATTCATGGCACAACAACTCCTTTTCTCTGTTGGTCACGTTAAAATCATGTTGGGAGTCTTTCTCAGTGGCTTTGGAGATCCGTGATTCTCCTTTCGCACCCTCATCGTGTGGTTTCAGTTCTTTTTGAGAATCACCACTCCTTTTGGAAAGCTCCTGGAGGTCCTGTTCAAGAAGTTCGTTATGCCGCCTCAATATGTCAATTTCATGTGCAAAGCATTGGAGTTCCAGGGTCTGTCTGAGCTGTTCACTGTCCGTTGTTTTGTTTTCCTCATTCATGATCCTTTTTCTTTCTTCACTCTCTTGTAACTCTTTAAAGGCTGTGTTTGCCTGATGGAGCTCAGTTTTAACAGCCTGTATTTCCTGTTGCATGTCATCTTTTTCCTTTTCAAAGTCCCTTTTCAGCTCACACATGCGTTTTATCATCACATCATTTTTCTTTCTTAAAGACTGGTTGTCCTTTTCCATGTCTCCCACTTTTATAACCAAGCCTGTCTTGCTGCTTTGCAACTCTCTGATTTCTGCCTCCATTTCCTGCATCACCTCTTTCTGTTGCTGGATCTCTTTGGTTTTGGAGCCGTTTAAATCCTTTAGAATTTGGTTCCAATATTCCAGCTCTTGAATTTTGAAGTGAATTGTTTCATTCTCTAGTTGCAGGTCTCTTTTCCTCTTGTTTTTAGAGAACCCACTTCGTTTGAAGAGAACTTCAATGTTTTTTTGGAGAATCTTGTTCTCATTTATGAGCTCTCTTTTTTGCTCCTTAAGGTCGGCGTTCTCGACTTTAAGGTCACGTATGGTAGAGTTTTGTTGTTTGAGAGTTTTATTCTCATTTTTCAGCTCTTTGATTTGCTGTTGAAGTTTTTCGTTCTCGGCTCTCATGTTGCATACAACAGGATTTGACAGACTCATATTTCAAATTGAAGTTGATGCTAAATCTCTGTACTAACAAAGATTTTTTAAAAAGACGGTCAACTGTGTCAGAAACGGAAGTTTCGAGTAGTTTAAGTGTTTTCCTGCCTAGTGAATTCTTCCACTCTCTTTGAAAGACTGCCAAGAGTGAGAACCTCTCCCCTATTTATAGGTTTTCGGGTGCTGATGTCATAAAGAAGATCAGAGATCAAAGGGATTCTGGTGAAACGTCACTGTGTCTGGTCTGGGCAGTTCTGAATTGAATAATAACAAAATGACGGGGGGCGTGTCTGGTAGTCATGTGAAGACGTGTTGTACAGGGCTCCTCAATGGACTAACTTGTTTCATAATTCCATTGCTCCAAAACTAACGAACTTTTAACAACAGTACGATAACACGCCCGTGTGCTGCTCTGAGGCACTTTTTACATCTTCAAGGCTACGGTGTACGAAATATGAGCAAATGTGCATGACACGAATTCAAACGTGGTGCAGATGTGTGTCACAGGTTGATCTGGCTGTAGGCTGTGGCACTTGGCCAGAGGTGGCGCTGGTTGACTCGACTCCATGTTAGTGCACAAAGTAAACAGCTCGCTGTAGTTGTGAAGCAAAAACGCTGAATTCGGAGAAATAAACCGTGCGAGGGGAACGATGACGACGACAACAGTCTCCCGATCTTTACTCTTGCTGTCCTGTGAACAACATCGGCGTGGTGTTACTTGTTTGCTGTTTTCGCGATCGCGTCGCGCATGAGGATATCACCAGGTAAACTCGCCACATTTTAAACATTTTGTTGTTCAACAGCATCAAGACTGACGGAGTGTGTTTGAGACAACCTCACAAGTGTCACAGATGACACATTTGCCGTTTTTTTGCTGGTTTGTCGGTAGCAGCTCCTGAAACGCAAGACTGCCGCACATCTGTCCGACCAACGCCAGTTGATCTAAACGCCAGTAGATCTGGAACACCGGAAGGTAGAATGATTTTGATTTAATGCCGTATATGGAAGAAAACACACGTGTGTATAATCTTCAACTGTCAAACTTCATAATTTCATTAAGAACATCCCATTTATTTACTTTATTTGCTTTTACAGTTTGCTTTGGCTCATACTCCACCTGCTCTGTCCGATCAGTTTTGCAGCTTTTGCGTGACTCTGAGCGGAGAGCAAAGGTCACACGTCACAGTTCATCCTGCTGCTTCGATTAGCAGTCACAACATCAATAAACCGTGACCCACTTCCACCGCAGCCGTACAGGCCCGAGCCATAACATTACCTCCACCATGTTTGACGTGTGATGTGGTATGCTTCAGACCACCAGCTGTTTCTCTCCTCTATACTCACGCAGCCATGAAACTGTTTTTCAGTAAACTGTTCAATTACTGTGATAATGGAGGCCTGTATGAAAGTGTCACTGTCTAAATGAACCTGTCTGTAGATGGAAATATTAACAGCAGGTGTGTAAACATCCACTCTAGTCTAAGACACTCATCCTTTGCTGATCTCTAGATGTAAAACCAAAAGTTTCCAATGACGAGTCATGATGGGAGAGCTCTGAGTTAATGGCATTAAAATGCAGAACATGAAGGAACATGTTTATTAAAAAGGCCAGCCTCGTGTACCAACTTCACAGGAAAAAACATCAGCTGGTGTTCTCATTTATACTGCAGTAAAACCACAAAACTCCCACCAGAAGTCACACTGACAGAAAGGAGCAGAGAAACTGTAGCGGTATCACACCTACCATCTCTCTGCTACGTGGCACAGATGTCCTGTTTGAACATGTTAATCAGTTTACTGGTTGGATTTAAAAAACCTTTCAACATTTCTGTTCATTCGTGTGCCACACAGACAGTAACAGAGTACATGTGCCGCCGTTACGTATTTAAAATACTAAATATGAGTAACTGCATTCCGTTACAGTTACCGTTTAAAAAGGTGGTATTCAGAATACAGTTACTTTGTTGAAATAAAGGGATTACATGGCGGTACTTTCCTGTTTCATATGTTCGGCTATGCCCTCTCTGTTTTTGGTAATTCCACACTGGTGGAAACCCAAACAAAACACGCATTAAGAGGCTCTAATGTCTGTGTCTCAGTCTCACTGCTCATGTCACCCCTACTTGCAGCAGCATAATGATGTAAAGAAATATTTTTAAAAATCAGTGCTCAAAAAATGATTTAATATGAAGGCAACAGGCAGTGTTACAGGCATAGCGCTAAAGAATTGAGCCTGATGGGCGGTGTAGTCCAGCTGTAAGTAAGCTGTTAAGACTCGACTATACGCTGTGTTCGTGTTTCCTCTGAAACAATAAGTTTGGTTGCAGCAGCCTTTCAACGCCTCTCTCTGTCTCCCGCTAGCAAAGTTGACCCACACAACAAAGTAAAGCTAGTTTTCAGCTGCGAGCCCGACACGAACCCGACGTATTAGCCAGAGGTCCCTTTACTACGGCTCGGAGCCGCGGACCTGTTTTATATACGTGCCGAATAGTTTCTATACGAGATCGCTGCAAAAAGTGCAGCCTTACCTAATGTGCACCTACTGTTACTCATTTATATTAAGATTTAAACATCTAGCTGGTGTTGGTGTGGAGAGTAACCTTCAGTAATAGTAATAAATCACACAGCAATAGGACATTCATGTAGCTGTAAACAGCATGATAATATATTAAGTAATCCAAAGAATTCAGAATATGTTACAAAATACATTTTGGGGCCTGTAATCTGTAATCTGTAGTGGGATACATTTTAAAAGTAACCTTCCCAACACTGCACACAGGTGAGAAATATAACTGTAAATGGTCAAAGGAGCTTGCAAAGAAAAGCGTCTGGACTTCTTTCAGTTGCTTGAAGACGTTTCACCTTCATCCGAGAAGCTTCTTCAGTTCTAAGGTCAAATGGTGGAGAGTCCCAGATATAAACCTAGTGGGAGTTTCCCCCAAAGAGGGACAAAAGGACCCCCTGATGATCCTCTAATCACATGAGCCAAGGTGTGAAAGCGGGTGTGGGTCCCAATCAGCCAGAGTTTTGGGTGAGCTCATTGTGAAACCTGGCCCCACCCTATCATGTGATTTCCTGAGGTCAGAGGCAGCCTGAGAGGAGTCTGAGTACTGATGACTGAACTGAAGTCGAAGCAGGGCCTGGCTGTTCTTTGGTGCAATACTGATTTCTACCACAAGATGGTGCAGTGACTGAATCTAACCCGTGACAGCTGAGGAGCTGTGATGTCACTGGTTAAAGTGTCAGCCTTACAGCAGAGATGAACCTTTGGATCCTTCCTCATCTGTAACAGCTTTACAGACTGTGGCGCTGTGGGTCCCAGCAGTGCCTTGCAGCTGTTGTGCAGACGCAGAGTTTCAGGGTTCAAGTTCCAGCTGTGCATAAAGCCTGAAAGCTGTCGTTGCCTTGCCTTGGTGGGTACCAGAGGACGGGGGTGCCTACTGGGGTCAGCAGGGGAGCTGGCCCTAGGGAGGGGCATCCTCCCCTCCCTCCTTTTCCTCCCCATCCCCGGCTACCTCCCTCTTCCCGCTCCACCACACTCACCCACACAGGTAGGGCCTTGGGGTGCGGGTGTGTCACCAGGGTGCAGGGGAGACATCCCCCCCCCCCCCCCCCCCCCTCTGTCCTCTTCTGGCCACCTGTGCCTCAATTTTATCTCACAACTTAGACATCCACATTACTTACACTCTCATGACACACACATGTATATAGGGCCTTGAGGGTGGGCACGTTAACGGCGTCCAGTGGACGGTCTGTGTACTCAAACCTACCTCTGGCGCTGGTGCTGGTCGATCAAATGGACCAATACGGCAATGCCACGATGATCCATTTGGCAAAGTAAATCCATTGGGTCTCCTTGTTGGTCTTCAGACAACAATTCTGATGGCTAAAGAACCAAATGGGACAGGCGGAAAAAAAAAAAGAAAGCTGTCGTTAACTGTGGCTCTGCAAACGTGGCTCAGCAGGTAGTTTCTCTCAGGAAGTGCTGTTTGTGTAGAGGCTGGTTTTCTGTGACCTGCACAGTGACACAATCACTGATGATGTCACTGTTAATACGTCCAGAATCACAGTCGTGACATCGGCGTCTTATTGGTCAGAAGGTTTTTCCTCCTAAGGAAAGCCGCTGTCGTAACGAACACTTTGATGTCATGTTTCTGCGCATTTTCAACGTGTCCAACTTTACAGATGACTCCTGACTGATGACCAGCTGTCAGGTCAGCTGACTGCAGCGCTGTGGCTGAGCAGGTGAAAGCACCTGTCTTATAAACAGGAGGTCCTGGGTTCAAATCCCAGCAGTTCCGCTGTCAGAGTGTGGTCCCCTTAAAATTGTACAGGTGTCCTTTACTGGTTTGATTGCTGGTTTTACCCCAGTTTAAATCGTGGATGCCTCACAACCTCCCACACTAACACAGAGATCAGAGTGTTGGTGTGTTTAGGTGGACCCCATCTGACACAAGTCACCATAAAGCATCTGCACGTCTAAGGAAAGTGCTTCCTTTATTAGCTCCTTAGCAGAAGAGACAGGCCCTGCCAAGTAGTCACCGGGAGTGAGCTGGTACATACCTGAGCGCCCAGCCCCGGACACCAAGAACCACCAACGCACCGACCCCTGAGGGCATCAGTTACCGGCAGGGAGTGTGGTGAGGGGAGATAGGCCTTTGGAGGGCCTGGGAGTTCCCAGAGAGGTGGAGTGTAAGACCCGACCTGACATATAGACACAGACACAAACATGCATTCCCACCCTCATGCACACATATACAAATACTCAGCACTCACCCAACGTAGGGATAGACATACATGGACACTGTACACACAATCACACTCCCCAAACAAACTCTATACCCCGGGTCCAGGTACCCTCGCCCCTGGAGGGGGAAACGGCACCTACACCCAGGAGATGTTACAGGTGGAGGCAAGCAGACCGCAGCAGCAGGGAGGCCCCGCATCCCAGATCCCAATTGGACGGCCAACACCTCCTCCCAGCCCCCCGCCCCGATGGCCAGCAGAGAACAGGGGTGTGTGAAGACCCCAAACCTCCCTCCTCTCGCTCATGTGTAGTGTTGCTGCGTGTTGTTCTAAGGTGCATTTAACTGATCAGTTTGCATTAATTCTAATGTTTCTGGCCAACATCAGCAGCCTTTACAGTTCTCATTATGTTTTTTACCAAACACACAGGCTGAACTGAGATGTTGGATGGACGGCGGTTTAACCGTGACCGTGGCAGCGAGGTGGGAGGTGATCGTGGGCCGTTCACCTTTTCTTCGTTCCACATCCGGAGGCAAAGTCGTCTGAAACTGAAGAAGTCAGAAAACAGTTTGACCAGCTTTAAGGCCACACCTTCCTGCAGGCGGTCATGTGATCCACACACATGCAAGGCGCTGTGGCTTAGATGGTTAAAGCGCCTGTCTAGTAAACAGGAGATCCTGGGTTCGAATCCCAGCAGTGCCTTAGTGCTGCGCTTTTTCCAAGTTTAAGCTAACGCAGAAAAGAAAGCAGCAGCAAGAGCCGATCGCAGTCGTCACTGTTAACAGAGCTGAGGACGTCTGTGGAGACGCTGTCACGGGTCCTCATAAGTGCCTCTATGCAAACAGACACACACTCAGGGGTCAGACAGAGGAGCCTTTGTGTCCAGTCGCAGTGAATGAAGCCTCACACAGAACAAACACACTCCCACCACTCTATAAACACAGCGAGCACTGTTTACCCAGCATCCTCTCTGTTCGCTCTCCAAGCACCAAAGAAACAAGCCTCAGCACTGAGGCGCTGCTAGGATTCGAACCCTCATTAGACAGGCGCTTTAACCAGCTCAGCCACGGCACTGCACACATGCACACCTGGTCACAGGGATTTAATCCAGATTAGCCTAAAGTCAGCTGTGATTCGTGCGGATGAAAACACTCAGTTTACTCTGAAACTTCACTAAACCAGCTGAACTTTAAGCAGCTGACTATGAGACTGAACTCACAGCTCCATCCTGGACTGCATCACTCGGCCGTTTCTATCATTTCTCTTACATTTGCAGTTAAAAGGCTCCAACATTTATTGTACCCTGAGAGTCTGTGAGGACGGTCAGTTATTAATCTGAGCTTTAAGCTCTGTTTGTTTTCTTATTCATTCAGGAGAGCAGAAGGAGAGCAGCGAGAGTCAACGGGAAGAAAAGAGGCGACACTGAGGCCTCGAATGTGCAGAGCAGAAATGAAACGAGGGGAAGACGAAGCTGAGGCTGAGGAGCAGAGAGACGAGGAAGAGATCCAAAGACTCGGTGCTGAGTCACGACAGCCTGGCTCGTGTCGCAGCACATCGATCTCCTGCAGTGTGTGTGTGTGTAATGCTGGTCCAGCATGACACAGCTTCTTTGACTTTCTATCGCCTTCTTGCAAGCGTCACCGTTCTCCCAGGTGTTAAAGGGAGGTTCACACGACTCACAGGTCATGTGATCATTCCTCCTGACATCATCAGTTTTTTGACTAAAAAAATTTATTTCTTTTACTTTTAGTAGAAACTTTTAGTAGAAACTTCATGTCCCTACAGAGAGCTTTGCAAACCCAGCGTCAGACTGCAGAGGCCTCTGACTGCCACCTGATCCAGAAGCTGAGCCCACCTGACCTCGTGAGCTGAGATTTCCCTGTCCTGGCTGAGGTAACACACTCCTTTATTTTCTGCATCATCACCATACGAGTCATTAGAATCAGCTCCGAGGAGTGTCTGCTGCTGAAGTCTCAGACTGTTTGGTTTCATTTTCAGTAACATTTCTGAATCTTCTGCTCAGAAATGTGAAACTTAAGGATGCGTCAGGCTGATCTGGGTTCAGATAAGATGACTGCTGGGTAAAACTCACTGAGCTGCCTTTCCTCCCTCCTCTTCCTCGTTATAAGATTCTTACTGACTGTGGTGGATGTTTGGACAGTGAGTCTGTGGACGCCTCGCACATGTGACGGAGGATAAATCAAAGTCCTCCAGAGGAGCTCAGACAGACATTTCCATGATGTTGACGCCAAGCCCCGCCCACCTCGCAAATACCTTCCACCAGCTCTGCAAAATATTTCCAGCAACAACACCTTCAATCCATCAAAACACACACAGACACACACAAAAACACACACTTAGTTTGTCTCCTCTCCAGTGACTCATGACTGAGCGTATTACACCAGCAGTGTGTGCGTGTGTGCGTGCGTGTGTGTGTGTGTGTGTGTGTGTGTGTGTGTGTGTGTGCATGTGTGTGTGTGTGTGCGTGTGTGTGTGTGCGTGTGTGTGTGTGTGTGTGTGTGCATGTGTGTGTGTGTGTGCATGTGTGTGTGCATGTGTGTGTGTGTGCATGTGTGTGTGCATGTGTGTGTGCATGTGTGTGTGTGTGTGTGTGTGTGTGTGTGCATGTGTGTGTGTGTGCATGTGTGTGTGTGTGCGTGTGTGCGTGTGTGCATGTGTGTGTGTGTGTGTGTGTGTGCGTGTGTGCATGTGTGTGTGCATGTGTGTGTGTGTGCATGTGTGTGTGTGTGTATAAATAGAGAAAGCGTGGGGGATTACGCAGCATTTTTAACTTTGTGTACTCGTTGTGTGTTGTGACCTTCAGACCCGTCACAGGTGCTGATTTGCAGTCTGACAGTTACACAACCACAGGCAGCAGCGCAGACTGCAAATCAACAATGATGACAAACTCATCCGTGTTTGATGTGTAGTAACGACGCTGGATTCATGATTCCTTGGCAGCTTTGTTTACTATGTCACTGAGCAAACAATACATGCAAGCAGCTTGACTGCGGGTCTAGACATTCCCTTGCTGCGTGCGTGCACAGTGTACTACTTTGAACAGGTATAGGAAATCCCCATTAATGAACAATACTAGTCAGATGTTCTACAGTCCCTGTTAACCCTCTGTGTTGACCCGGAGATGTCATGGTCCTGGAACTGAGCTTCATTATTCTCTGATTTCATTTTGGTTCTTCTTCTTTTCTCAGGAGGCCTTTGAGCTCGGTCTTTGTTCTTGCACTTTTGCATTCTGGGTTTGATTTGATTTCCCTCGTGTTCATCTACAGTCCTCGTATTCAGTCTGTTCTCCTCCTGCTCTTCTGCATCATTATTTTATTTACTAAGTCACTTTACAGCAAATAAAAGACTCTCACAAATCCACGTTCAGCCTGCTGCACAGCATTTCCACAGGAGGGGTCGAGAAACGGTGCTTTCACCCTGCAGAGGCCAAGCAGGAGCAGCCGACAGCGGTCACATGGACGTATTTCTCACTGGGATTTGCTGCTTGTTTTCAGTTTCTGGAGTTTTTTCTTCCTGCTGGAGAGACGATCCACAGTAACTGACTTTATTAAAGCCGCACAGGAAGAAACCAGCTGCAGCTTCATCCTTCCCTCAGTGTGAGCAGCTGTCAGCTCTGTGAGGATCCTCAGGAAGACGTCTCCTCAGCTGAGGGCGGCTCTGCGGAGGCCCGTCCGTGACTGATGGTGTCCTGCTGTGTGTTATCAGATCCAGGTGTGCTTTCACTGCACTGACAGTGTGTTTGCATCGTTGTCATGCTGGAACAGGAAGCTGCTGTCAGTCAGATGTTTCCAGATGTTCCTGCGTGGTGGATCAGACTCTGTGATTCATCAGTTTATCAAAGATCTCCAACAGCTCTGACTGAGCTGCAGCTGAAACCATGACAGAGCCTCCACCCAGCTTCACAGATGGCTGCAGACTGTTGGACCTCCTCCTCACCTCCTCGTACAAACTGACCATGATGTGGCTCCATCTCTGCATCACACCTGTTCCTCTCGTCTTCAGTTCTTGTGTCATTTTCAGACCTCAGCCTTTCCTCCTGTTTCCCTTCTCTGACACATTCATGAAAGACGTGACTTTCAGATATTGTTCATCTACAGGGAGTTTTTAGGTCTCACATTTCTTCTTCTTCTGTCCAGTTTCCTTAATATTTTAGGGACACGCTGCACAGCATGTTGAGATATGCCAAGTTTCAACTAACAGCTCTTTGGGAATCATCATCATCACATGTCAAACTGTGTCATCTTTGGCATTTCTCACAAATCCAATAAAGAAATGGAAACAGAGGATGTTTGTGTGAGAGGCTGCTGCTAACAGAGAGCTGAGTCGTCTCTCATTTATTGGCTCAACACTGGTTACTTGAGGTAGGAGTCTTTTTATGCTTTAATGATTCATAGGTCAGATTTAAGTGGCCTAATAAGCAAATAACACCCCTCTGATAGGTCAGGTACAAGGACTGGACCAAAGACTCTTTAGAAAGGTGGAGAACTTTGGCTCAAAAGCACTTTAACTTTATTCCGGCTCCTTGGGAGCAAAATCTAAAGAAACCAGTTGTGGCTTTGTCCCAGACCAGGATCTGTGCTGTACAGCTGATCAGTGGTTCAAACCTGAGGTTCAGCAGAAATCATGTCAGGTTTTTGACACAGAGTGTGAGCAGCTCGTCGGGGTAAAAGGATTCAAAGTGACCTCAGTAAGTGCAGTCACTAGGTCTTTATAAAGGTACCTGGACTGACGCTGCGGCCCTGAGAGGACGTGACAGTTCTGCCTGGTTCTGGACCTCGCTGATGTCTCTCAGGCTCTTCAGTAAGCCCTCAGTTTTCTCTGTGTCCTCTGCTCTCTGCGAGACGTTTGCCAAATGTTCCTCAAACACTCTGTAAACAGTCCACGCCGTTCTTAGGCAACCGCTGCTAATCAGAGCAGCTGCCATCATCCTCCTCATCATCATCGACTAAAGATAACTCTGTATGTCAGCAGCATGCAGCAACTGGGTCAACACTCACACCAATCCACCAGTTAGCACTGGTTTACCCTGGAAACAAAATAAAGCATGAAATAGTGATTTAATCACACGTTGCTTCAAGTGTCTGGTCACAGACACATCCTGGTTTCTATCACGTTGTCCACTGAATGCTGCTGTGCTAACTCTGTGTGTAAAACTGTGTAAGACTCAAACATGCTCACAGTGGAAACCACATCGCTGTATCGAAGCTTCATCACCTCACTGTTTTTAACCCAGCTGCAGTTCCTCTAACGTCCAGCAGGGGCTCCAGCAGTGAGTCAGTGCCATAGACTCCCATGTTAAAATCTGCGTGTTAAAAGCCTGATACAAAACCTGTTTTGGTCTCTAAAGATAATTTCCCCTTCATGACACCTGCACAGGTGGAGGATGATTTTATAACTCACCTGTTTAAACTGGATCAAGGCTCAAAGCTTTATAGGATCAATCCAAATAACTGCTGATGGCCTTTGTGGCTCAGTGTCAGCACTTTGATCGGACTGTTCTCCATCTACACCTCTGCAGCCGTGTTAACAGGCCGCACAAGTTTGTGTTAGTGTTTGATGGAGGGTGTGACCATTAAACAGAGCTCCAGCAGAGACTGGTCACATGCGCAGTGATTCACCTGTTGGCGGTGACTCAGACTCCCAGTAAACCCCCAGTCAGCTGACGGCTGTTTCCAGTGCAAACAGTGGAGACCGTCTGCTGTGATGTGGAGGTCACAGAGGCAGTGACGGGGTTTCACTCGCCCACTCAGAGCTGAGGCTGGGGGTGGATTCATTTCTCTGCTCATTTTGATGGAACATCTGTCGTCTTGTTGTTGGGCTCTGGGAAACCAAAGACTTTTTATTGTTATGATTACAACAAAACGTATTAACCGAGAAAATCGTCGGAACATTAACAAATCCTGACATTTCAGTAGTTTCAGATCTGACTCACACACTGCAGGTTGTGTGACTTTTGCATAAGAAACTTTGCTTCTGAACATGACTGAACCTTAAATAATCCACCCCTGATTAGCAGGTAATCATTTCTGCTGTGTTTCAGTACCTGATGTGGAGAGTCATTGTATTTCAGCAGGTATAAAACAGGTTATAATAGGTTAAAAAATAACCGCTTTAAATACAGAGCGAAGAAACAAGTGGGTGATTGCAGGATGGCGGTGTCCATCTTTTATGTACAGTCTATGACTTGGACCATATAGAGGCTAGAGGAGACGAAGCGTTATCATGGCAGACACGGTACTTTAGCTGCAACTGGCTCGGGGAGGTTTTGCTCTTTTACTCTGTTGATACTCCGTCCTTACACTTCTGCGCCTCCTGCAGTTACTGTGGTATTTCTGTGGTATCTGATGTAGCGTCTGAGGATCCTTCTCCTGGTTGTGTGCTGTTTTAACAGGGCTCTGTAAGAGCTCAGGCTGCTGCACAGAAGAGCTAAAATGTTTAAAGTGGATCTTTTCTGTTTTCCTCATTTCCTGTTTCATGTTCACAGTAATGAGCTCGGAGTGAGCTGTGATCACTGTGAGCCCAAACACACTCAGTTTATCACAGCTTTTTCTACTCTTGGATCTGAATGATGTCATAAAGAAGGGATATCCCTAAGATGGTCAGGGACAGAAGCTCCACCCACCTCTGGTTTAAAGTTGATTAAGGGGGAGGGGCTAAGACAGCTTGTTTCAGCTGGGATGAACTGAGGCTCAGTGTGAGATAAAGAAGGATTATTTTGGACTTTAAATCATGCAAATCTGCTGTAGCAGTAAAAATGAGCAGAACTTGCTGCACAAACCCTGTTTATCTTACCGTAGCATCATTACTGGCGTGCATGAGGTCCAGTCAGTGTATGACGCTTAACAACATGAGACACTGAGATCTTTACTGTGGTCCAGGTAGAGCTACACCTGTCCAGGTCAGGTGAAACTAAACTCTTAAAGCTGTTTTCTTATTTGAAAATTAAACTTTGTGATTATTTACATGAGGGTGGAGCCAGGATGACCCGTGCCATCCCCGGCACGCCGCCCCTCCTTTAATGATTGTGACACTGAGCTTGGGTCAGGTTTCAGTTTCAGTGTTCAGACTGTGACGGTTCGTCTGCGTGGGTAAAATCCACTCGTGGATCTCTGAGTTTCACAGACGTTGGTTTTGGTTAACCCGTGAAGATTTATCTCCTTATGACTCACATCACTATGATTTCATGTTCGTTCACCTCAACTTTCTCTTTTCACGGCTGTTTCACTTCTTTATAACCAGAGACAATAACAGTTTATTGTCTTTACACTGAGGACGTGTTTCTGAGTCAAAGGCTTAAGCAGAACTAAAACTGAAGTTTAGTCATCAATCATTTAAATAAAGGAGATGATTCAGATCTTACTGAAGGGACAGTTCTGTAAATATGCAGCCTCCTCGGCTCCTCTCACATGTGATCACATGCTGGCCTGCTGTGCGTGTGAAGCAGCCATAAATGCTGTGACATATATATTCACATGTTATATATAGAGTCTGGCCTGTCATCAGCATGCTGTGTAACTGTATATGTGACCCTGTCAGGCCACCCTGGATATCTCTGCATTCCTCCTAAAGCAGCGTTTCTTTGCACTGATGCCCATGTGTGAGTTAGCTCATAGATCATTTCCTCTTTATGTTTCTGCTTCACTGCATTCAGGAGGAAATATTTACATTTTGCTTTATTCTTTTAGAGATTAAATTCCTAAATAATTTGCATGTTAATATTTTGCTCCGACCCTGAACCACAACATCCTCATTAAAGTCAACTTGGGACCTTTGTCGGCGCTTGACTCTAAATAATCACACACAGCGCTGTCCTCTCCTTCCTCTGTGTCTGATGCTCGGATTAAATGTGGCCACAGTTCCTGATGATGAAACATGAGAGGTGCAGGAGGACAGAGCACCACCTCTCCTCATCCATGTATAACAAAGCCTAGAAGTGATCACAGAATTTTAAATGGCAGTAAAAATAGCACAAGTATGGTGACCTCAACTAATGTCAAAAACACATTTTCATTTCTATTTATTGTGGAATTGAGCAGCTATGAACAGGAAAGACTGAGATAATGCTCAAAGTAATCATATAATGGAACAGCCCTGATAGCTGACAGGGTCAAAATACAGGTCAGCAGGTTAGGAATCCAGCTGTGGGCCTTCCACTCTTGGAGCTCTGCTTTTTGTGACCATCATGTCTGACATGGGTAACATGTCCAAGTGTGCCATCACTGTACAAACCACATCCTGCTCTGCAGGAGGCATCGTACGAATGTTTCTCTGGAGGAGCAAAGCCCTGCTGGGCGGCATTATCGTATTCCAGTATTCATCACAGTGTTCTAACTGGTATTTCTCTCTCAGTGGTGGAAATATCCCGGCTAAAGAATGAGTGTATGAAGAGGTCAAGTTGTGCCTGCAGTCTTATAGATGTGGGTCAGTACTCAAGCTCTCGAGGTTACTTTGCTGTTAAGCTGTTGATGCAGTCACTATAATTTGTGTGTGAAAGAAATTTTTTTTAAAAGCAATCATGAGCCAAAGCAGCAGAACTGAAATGATGCCATTTACTGCTTAAGAAAGTTGTAGCTGGGTTGTTGTGAGTAGGTGAGGCTAGGAAGTAGAGATGGGCGTGAGCAGCTGACTGGATGACTTTACAAGCTGTCGTTGCTTTGGTCACCAGTTGTTTTATCTAATTGTCAACATTTTAATTGATGCCCAATGGCGCTGAATTGCTGTGATCTGTTTCTGTGGGTCGGATCTTGTTGTTCACACTATTATTGTTCTTTTAAAAGCCAAAGGATGACTGGAAGGATGTATGCATGAAAACACACACACACACACACACACACACACACACACACACACACACACACACACACACACACACACACACACACACACACACACACACACAGAGCTTGGAGAGAGTAGAGAAAAGGAAAGCTCAAACCCACAGACCATGGTGGGAGGAGCCAAACATAAAAGCAGCATGATCCTAGACCATAATAATAAAACGCACCACAACAGCTCAGTGAACTATTTGGTAAATGGCCTGTATTTGTATAGCGCTTTACTTTATTTGTTGAATAAAGTCTTAAATCGCAGGTGCTGAAAAGTAGTCATCTGCTCACAAGCTATTGTATTTCTTTGTGTGGGTTATTTCTTCATCAGATGCACAGATCAGATAAAAAGGCCAGAGGATGGTCAGTATGATAAGGAAGTTTGGAAGTGATATCTCTGAAATGACAAAATGAGATCCCGCTGCAGTTGAAACAGGTCAGGCTGCAAACACAAGAGATCCATCAGAGATAGTGAAAACATTACAAGTGTCCAAAACAACAGTTTGGGTCCATTATCACATCTAAAGAAGCGACGGAGCTGAATGCCTTAAATGATCTGTGAAAACAACTGTGGACAGTGAGAAGAGGATTCTGTCAAGAACATCTGCTTACAGCTTTGTCCACACTGACAACAAGACCTCCAAACTTTGGATGACATTTGGTAACTTCTCTGAGATCAGTGAGAAGGCAGGGTTACCCTGGTAACGGGAGCCTGGGGTGTTGGCTTTATTTTATACTCATTTTAGTTTCCTGTGAGCAAATATAAGCTTTTATATTTCTGTGTGATTCTTTAACATGACAACACTGGAGACAGAAATGTGTACCTAGACTGAGCCTTTGTTTGAATCCTTTGAAACATCAGCGCTGTAACATGAAAGCACAGTGAAAAAACTTATTATCACACCAAAAAAACCCAACAACACTGAAACGGACGTGTGCAGCACCTGGGAGAGTGCTCAACGTGCTCTGGGATCAGTGGAAATACAGAGAATAGCTCCCAAAATGATGACCTCCATCCTAAAAAGCTAACAAAAGCCAAACAGGAGCTCCGTGTCATCACAGAGACGTTTAGATGTTCAAACTTAGCATTCTTGAAAGCAAAACAAAAATCTGCTATTTATTTTCTCTTAAATGAACGTATACTTTGATTCTTAAATGAAAATGCATTGGCTCTCGTATATAATATAATATGCAATGTTTCTTACAAATACTGTTGAATGAATAATTCCTCACTGTTGTTCATTCTTCTATTAATCCTCGTCATGCTCTGTAGATATATTACCTCACTCTGTCCTGTCTGGGTCTATTACCAGCATTGGTCCCACATTACTATCCATCATCAACAGTTCACGGAGGCAAGGCTGTGTTCCATCTTATTTTAAACATGCTGAGGTAACTCCTCTGTTAAAAAAAACAGAATCTCGATCCTAGCTCTGCTAGTAATTACCGACCTATTTCAAAATTGAAAAAATTGTTGAAAATCAGTTCAGGTCTCTATTATGTCAATTACAGATTCTTGACCCTTTTCAGTCTGGCTTTCAAAAGCAGCACTCTACAGAGACCGCTCTCTTAAGAGTCTATAATGATCTGTTAATGGCATCTGACGCAGGGAACTGTTCTGTGATCATTTTGCTTGATCTTAGTGCAGCCTTTGACACCATGGACCACAAAATCCTACTTAACAGGCTCAAGGTTTTGGCTGGTGTATCTGGCTCTGCCCTAGACTGGTTTTCTTCCTACTTATCAGACAGGACCTTCTCTGTTAGGACTGATAGGTTCTCCTCTAACACTGCTGCCCTGACCTGTGGTGTCCCACAGGGCTCAGTTTTAGGTCCATTACTATTTTCTTTTTATATGCTTCCTTTAGCTAGTATCATTCAATCTTTTAGCAACCTGTCTTATCATTTTTATGCTGATGACATTCAGCTCCATATGTCCTTTAAGCCTCATCAGCTGGATAGGCTGTCCACCCTAGTCCAGTGCTTAACCCAGGTTTCTGATTGGCTTTCAAGCAACTACCTTGTTCTAAATACTAACAAGACCGAGACCATGATCATAGCTCCTCCTGAGCTACATTCTAAAATCAGTCAGGTTCTTGCCTCTTTCTGTCCATCTGTCAAGTCAAATATTCGAAATCTTGGAGTAATATTTGACTCTTCTCTGGGCCTTGACTCTCATGTAAAATCTTTGTCTTGTTCCTGTTTCTATCGTTTAAGAAACATATCTAAACTGCGACATATGGTTTCCTCAGCTGCACTGGAAAAACTCATTCATGCATTTGTGTCATCACGCTTAGATTACTGTAATTCCCTGTTTACTAGCTTAGATAAATCATCTCTCTCTCGCCTCCAGACAATACAAAACGCAGCAGCCAGACTACTAACTCGCTCTACCAAGCGTGTTCACATCACTCCCATCTTATATTCTTTACATTGGCTCCCAATAGAGTTTAGAATTCGCTTTAAAATTCTTGTTTTAACATACAGAGCACTAAATGGCTCCAGATTATTTATCCAAGCTTCTTTTAAAATACACTGCTGCTCGTCATCTCCGCTCACAGACTCAGAGTCTCTTAGTTGTTCCCCGTACACGATTGAAGACAAAAGGGGACAGAGCCTTTCAGTCTGTTGCACCAAGGCTGTGGAACAGTTTACCACTACAATTACGTTTGCTTGACTCTGTGGATTCTTTTAAAAAACAGTTAAAAACTCTTCTGTTCAAACAAGCCTTTTGTTGATCTACATATTTTATATTTTTTACATTATTTACATTTGATCTTTTACAATGTCTATTGATTTTATTGTTTATTTTAATATTTTAATATTTGTGTACAGCGCTTTGTGATTGCCTGTCTGCGAAAAGCGCTTAATAAATAAAGTTTACTTACTTACTTACTTACTTAATGTAAAAATGCTCATGAATATAAACATTTCTTCTAAGGTCGTTTTCAACAGTTGTTTCTGAGTTAGCAGCTGGAGCTTTTGATAACCAGCGAGGCACCAGAAGCCTTTCAAACTTTGAAACCAACGGGTGCTGCCCCTCGGCAGGCTTCCAGAAAATGGCTGAATAGTAAAAGAGAGGCGGGTTTTAAGGGACAGGAGCTAAACTTGTTTTTGATAAACTGAACATCTGCAGGCTGTCAGTACAACATGAATAGGGATTGTTTTTGGACTCTAAATCATATAAAGCAGGTCTGTTGCTGGAATAATCAGACGTGCAGAAACATGACTTGATCCTGGAGTATAGCAATAGGGACAAACGCATATCTGCAGACGATCTTCATTTAAAAATGAATCGTATCATAAAAACATGTCACCTGAGAGTCACCAGGAAGAGATGGAAGGAAACTGTGACATCTTGGTCGGATGTCCGGGGAAGTTCTGAAGTGTTGCTCTTTGTTAATTCCAGCGGTTAATTTAATTAATTTTTGTCGGGGGCGTGTACTCATGGGTGCAAAATGGTCCAAAAATACTCCAGAGTGTTTATTGAGAGCAGAGATCAGGTGACCCGGAGGTCCATTTTCTCATAGACAATCAGACATGTTTTTATAGCAGAGGAGTCGCCCCCTGCTGGTCAGATTTAAGACACATCAGCTCTGGGTTCAGATTTCAGTCCAGATTAAAATCATAAAGATCCAAGAGCAGAAAAAACTGTAAAACGAGTGTTTAGAGCAGACTGAAGGAATTTCCTGTTGCCTTGCTTTGCTTTTTACGAATATCCACAGTTATTACAAGAGATCTATATGACTGGAAATAAGTATAAAAAAACACTACAGGTCCACTTTAACTGTCATCTGCAGTTAGAAACACGTGGATATCTGAATGACATTTCCTGGCTGACCTGAAAGCAGCATTTTTGCCTCTGACAGGATTGTGAAATCCTCTGATTAGTCATCTCTGATATGTAGCCTCCATTTTAAATAAGGCACCATGTGCTCTGTGCTGCACTGGAAATTTACCAACGCATTTCCTCTTTATTTGACTCTGTACTTCTGCTTTGCTGGATTTCAGAAGGATACATTGTTTTACACACTGTAAGACATTTATTCACTCTGTACTTTGCATGCTAGTATTTTTAGCACCCTCAGTCCAGTTTGCATCATTGCTATGTCATCTCACCACTTTCCAATATATAATAAAACCCACAATATCATTTACCATAAAAGCATATAAAACCTGGTGCACAGTTGTACATTAACATACATCAGCATGATCAGACTTTAAATATTTTTTCTTAACTTTATATTATATAATGTTTACTTTTAGTGCACTTAAAAGTTAAGCTGTAAAAGTGAATGGGCTGTTAATGTAAATGACCTAAGATTAGTTAGCTGATAGCTTACCACTCCACTCTCTCATCCACTGAGGATCAGCCATGGCCCAAAATACT
Organism: Maylandia zebra; assembly: GCF_041146795.1. Lineage (NCBI taxonomy): Eukaryota > Metazoa > Chordata > Actinopteri > Cichliformes > Cichlidae > Maylandia > Maylandia zebra. Next base: position 2,423,254 of record NC_135179.1, read on the forward strand.
ATGATTTTGGCATATTTAGCTATAGTGGCTATAGAAGCTTCGTTATTCCTCTATCCTTAACTTGTACTTATCACTATGGTCACTAATGTAGCATTTAAGTGATTTCTCTTGTTTATGCTGTATTTTAGTAGGTTGGTCTATGAGCACAGGCATTATTAGACCAACGTTTGTAATCATGAGGTCACTTTATGCACAGTAATGTCTGTGAGTCAAACGCTGAGGTTGCAGACTCCTCTGGACACTCAGTTTATCACACTTTTTTCTACTCTTGAATCTGGATGTGTCATTGTGGGCACCCAATTAGAAAAAAGCTTTCTTAAAATGGGAGGGGCTAAATCTGCTGTTTCAGACAGAGGATGAACTGGGTGCACAGTATCAGATAAAGGATGATTTTGATCTGTAAATCATGCAAAGCTACTCTAGTAGAGAAATGGAGCTGGAAATAAGTCCACTTTAGATATGATTTCCTAACCTAACCTTCATTTAGGAGACCAGTGTTTATCCGGTGGTCAGCCTCTACAGCAGGGGTGTCAAACTCAAATACACAGTGGGCCAAAATTCAAAACTGGAACAATGTTGCGGGCTAACATTAATATTTATTGAAAAAAAATCTTTCTCCAGATATAAGAATCAATCTTTTCTTATTGACTCAAACAAGTTTTGCTGAAAAACTGAATATGGAACAAGCAAGGCTTAATACTAAACGATATATATATAGATATTAGCTGTATAATACCAGTAGGCCAGCTCTAGTAGTAATTTGGTATGGCTTCGCGGGCCAAATGTAATTACACTGCGGGCCAAATGTGGCCCACGGGCCAGAGTTTGACACCTATGCTCTACAGGATCATTTCAAACAGGATCACGTGACTTGAATAGTTCAGTAAGGCGACTAGTTTGAGCTCCTCGCCCTCAGAGTTCACACCATCATAGTTATAAACATGTGAAAGTCATGTCAGGACAGGAGCAATCAACTTTCTGCTTTTTAGCACTTTTGTGGCGGCGTCCCATCACGCCCCGCCCACCTTCGGTGCTCTCTGATTGGTCACAGCTTGTGTCACTCTGGGGTTAAGCCGTAGGTAATTGGTCGTTGGTGTTTCCCCTTCTCCCCCACTCAGCGGCCATCTGGGGACTCGGGTCCGACTCTGTGGTGACTGTCCTGCGGTGAGCTGCTCCAACTTTGTCCGGGGTCAGAGGCAGAATACAGGCGGAGACTTCACGGTGCGGTTTCACGGCTCTTCCTGGTGGACGTGTGCAACAGGAGGTGACTGACTGAGCGGACATTTACCGGAGCTGAAACTTTTTTCCAACCTCAGGAGACCGTTTGGAGGAGGGAAAAATCAAGAAAAATGGCAGACAGCGAGGAGCATCAAGTTTCTTCCACCACTCCTATGTTCAGCGACGAGGTGCACCATTACCAGGCCGAACCGGACCACTACCTCCTGGATGACGACATTGTGGACCTCGTTGGCGGGGCTAAAGACGCTTTGGAGCGGCACCGAGCTGAAGATAGTGTTCCTGACGACTTCACGCAAACTTCCCTCCCTGATCTAAAGGAGACGGTAACGTTACCGGAGCCAGCCCTCAAACCGGCAGTCCCAGACTCCACCAGCCCAGCTTCTGCCCACGAGGAGCCTGAAGTGGCCGCTCCCAAAGCCGAGCCGGCGAGTACAAAGATCGCACCGGAGCCAGAACCTGCCCCCGAGAGCGACGCCCTCCCAGTGGCCGAACCCCGAGAAGCAGCGCCATCCCCCGCAGAGGCAGCAGAGCGATCTGCGGTGACAGCGCAACCAGCGGCTCCCGCGTCGTGTGAGTATCACTGATGGATAAACGGCAGGACAGGGTTATTCGAGAGTGGAGGGACACCTTTAAGGTCTATTTTTAAAGCCTTTTACCTAAAACTCGGTGAAATGCACCTGGATATTTTTTTCATTTTTACCGGTTTTCTGTGCACCTGAATGGGGAAAACGACCTGCAGATAAAAATAGGCGGGGTAGAGTGCTGCCTTTTCTCCCTTGGACACGTTTAACGCCTGGTCTCAGTTATGTTGTGTTAGATTGTGCTAAATTTGTGTGGATTTCTCCAGGGTGTTGTTCGCTAAGTGCTTAGCCTCTTAGCCGCCTAGCGATGCTACCCCAGAGGGGAGCGAAAGGTGCTTCATCACTGAGCCTGGCTGCTGTTTGCGCTAAATGGATGGGAGGTAGACTCCTGGAGTCACGGAGCGTGTTTTCTTTTAAAAACGAGACAGTTGCGGTGTTTTTTTGCGCACGCTTGCGTTTTTTTATGCTAGCAGGCTAGCCCGGTTTTTTTGCTGTGTTGTGGTGATGCGGCCCACCTGTTCGGACAAACAGGCGGCAGGAAGCAGGCTGTGAGCCGATGAGGTGGCAGGATTGCACCATTTATCCTCCAGTTATCCACCAGAGGCAGCCTGCTTCCTGTAGCTAACGGCACTGGGGTGTTTTTGGAAACATTTCCCGGAATAAACGCGGTTTGTTCCACCGTTATCGGAGCCGTTATTGTTATTAAACCGGGCATCTGTTCTCCGCTCGCTGCGTGTCCGCGCATGCTAACGGTAGTTGCATCCTGGTTCCATTATCGGACACACCCTTTATTCCTTCTCCCCCCCAACAAATTAAAGCTGAAGCGTCAAAGAAATGCTGTCAGATATGTTTGGCATGAATTTTCCTTCAGACATGAGTTAAGAAAATGAGGCAGACAAATTAAATTGTGTGTTTTCTCTATTGTGTTGCGTGAGGTGGACTCCAGCGCTCTCCCCTTGTAATGCTTTATTTTATAAACCTGTAATATCGGAGTCAGAATCACAGCTAACACAAACCCGTATGAGATTGGTTCTTTGGATCTGTTTGCTCTGATTTAAGCGGCGGCAGGATAGACATGGTCGCGTCCGATAATGGAAGCATGCGCGGTTAGCAGGGAGATTAGTCACAACAAAGGAATCCGCTGTGCGTCCACTCCCTGTCGGCTTCCACACCGCTCCCAGAATAACCCCAATCAGCCTTTCATGATTTATTTTCCTACCCCGGCTACCCACACCCTCACCCACCCCCACAATCTCCACCCAAAAACCAACACCCCAGATCCCAGAAAAAAAGAATCAGCTCCAGAGGCCTCCAGATCGGCTCTGCCGCTGGCTGCTGGGGCTCGGTCCTGCTCCCGTGGCGTTTTGTGTCATGTCTGGACTGCGTAGACTTTCAGGAAGTGCTCCATTTCAGCTGCTGCCGCTGTTGTTTTTGTTTATCTGGTGGAGTAAATGTGGCTTTCGGCAGGTAAACAGGCCTGAGCTGGAGCAGCAGCAGGCAGGGTGGGGCTGCTTGGCGAGGCCACAGACGGAGGTGGAAAAACCGCCTGTTACAGCAAGCAGCCAGAACAAAAGAGACGGAGCGAGAAAGAAATTCATCCATGTCTGAATCGATTCCATCACTGCCAGCTCCATCACACACACATTAACCTCCTGAGAGACCTGAGGCGAAAATATGTCACCGTTAAACACGATTTCCTCGGCACACAGAAACCAGGCCACGCTCAGGAGGTGACCTGAGAGTAGGAGGGAGAGGAGATGTAAATTCTTCTTTAATTTTGGGCAATTTGAGATTAAATTAAGCTTTTAAATGCGTCCTTTGTTGCATTTTAGCCCGTTCTTGCCTTTCTCTTTGTTTCTGGTCCACAGTGCCCTCTTGTTTGATGCTCCTGTGTTTATTGCACGATTATAAAGTAATGAACAGCCTCGCCTCTTTTAATTACTGCGCTCAGAGCAGGCATTACATGATGAGGTGTTATTAATGTGCCCATGAAGGCCTCCAGATTTCTCTGCCTCCAGCAGCCACGACTGTTTTAAAAACCACTTTTTAATATTTGAAACGCTTCAGTAAAAACAACTGTGTCTGATCACAGGAAGCTGCCTCCACTTTATTCTGGCAGATGTATTATGACTTCAGCGCGTGCTGGAATAATCCACCTTTGTTGGAGGTTTCTGTGTGTTTATTAATGAACACACACACAAAAGGCAGCTGGATAAAATCCCTCTTTAGATCCAGTGAGATCAGTATCAGCTGAAGTGCTTCTTCAAAGCAGATTTTAAGGAACTCGAGGGTTTCTAACAGATCTGCCACACAGGACAGTGTGCAGGAGTGGAACAGTCCCGTCCCGCCTCCCTTGTATCCCTCGGGTGGTCGCCACCTCTTTAGAGCTGGGCCCGATCCAATCAGTGCTCTGGACAAAGACCCAGGGGTCCAAATCTAAGTGGTCAAATACAACAGCGTCGCTCTTCCTGCCCGAGCCGGTCGCCTCTCCTAAACTCTGCTCTTCCAACTTATCTGAGAATATTCGGTAAATAACAAACTTTAAAAAAAAGAAAAGAAACGCCCAAACTAAGAAAGGAGGGACTAAAGGCCGTGCAGCAGTCAGGTCATAGTTTAAATGTCTGAGGACAGAAGCAGGGTGTGTTTTCATGTAGTGAAGAAAACACGCCGTCTCTTTGGGAAGTTCAGCTGCTTCCTTCTGATGTTTGCTGCCCGTCTGCGTCGATGAGGCGAGTCGGCTCATTTTTAGTGTTTTTGTACCTCAGAGCCAACAAACGATCCTTTATTTTCTACAATACCAACGTTCTGCTGCTAGAGCTTTTAAAACAGCACATTTCTGATCACACGTAGAGATGTACGTGCAGCGCGAGCTGACCACGGGAGCATGCGTCATGACGAGTTACCTTTTTAAAAATATGTTTGTTTTTGCTTTGAGATAAAAACGGGCAGAAATGTTGGAGCTCGATGTTTGTCATGTTGTTTGTCAGAAGAGATGAAGGCGCTGCTGCCTCCCTCCTCCTCGCTCTCGCACAGATTCAGGTCGTCACCTTGAAAAAGGTGTTTGCGGCGAGTTTTCGTCCTTCTGCGGCGCGGTGACGGACAGGCCGTGTAATCGTTTGGGGCTCGCCGTCGGCCTACATCTCATTGTTTTGGGGTCACCTACATCCGTCAGTGTCTGTTTGTGAGGAGCTGCTGGTGTGGTCAGAGTGATGGTGACGCATACGTGTGGTTAAGTGCGACTCCACCCGGCACAGCAGCCACGCCCGCTCTGTTTGTATTTTACTCGGTCAGCAGCAGCTCTGAGTTCTCGTGGCGACGAGCTCGTGTTAATCTGATTTAATCCCGCCTCTTATCGCTGCGATAAGCTCAGAGCTTGTAGAGCTGTGCGGTGAAAGGTGATACCTGCCCGCGATGAACGGATTCATCAGACGAGGCAGAAAACTGTGTCATCTGTTTGTTTTCAGGCTAAAGAAGCTCTGATCCGGACTTCAGCTTTCACGTGTTCGGCTGCTGCAGACGCAAAAGTGTTTTAAAGTTGGCTGGACTGCAGACCTCTCACATCAGAGATGGAGCTCTGTCATAGGCAGACGTCTAACAGAGCACATGTCAGAATAATGCAGTCTTCTGACAGTGGCTGACTTCAGCAGTGGTAGCAGCAGGTTGGGAAACGTGTGGACTTCCTTGAAAAGGCAGAACAGACTTTGTAGAAAAGACCTCCAACTGTTTGGAAGGGGATCATCTTTCAGGGGATTCTGGGAAAAGAATAAATCTGACCTTTTTCCTTTCCCAGCAGGTACCAGAAGTGCTAGTTAGAATTCTTGGCTAACCTGGCACCAGCCAGCAGCACCTCTCTCTTTGTGACAGGAAGTTGCAAGACGGGTGGAAAATAAATCTGAAATAAGAAGCCCACGTTTCAGAGACAAAACTGCTGAAGAACGAGATGAGTGGTAGAATGGAGAATATCTAACCTGGTCCATCAGACGACACTTACTCTGGACTGGTTTCTAACTCTGATGTCAGATGGATGACGGCGAGTGAATCGCGGAAGTGGAAGAACAGATCCATGAAAATCTGCACGCTTCCATCCGTCCTGTTTAAATTTGGGTTTATTTGGCCTTAGACGTCCCAGCCAGGCAGACGCCGGGGCTCAGAGGAAGGTCAGCGGACGTTACGGGCGGGTTTGATCTGGTTTAGCTGGAGGCCAGTTTCCCTCTCAGCCTGAGCCCCGTCTCTGGGGACTGGGTCAGATTAAACATAGCAGTGTCACATGAGTCCACACAGGTCCTGGTTTGTGTCACAGAGGTTGCGTGGGTTCAGTGTGTGGACGGACTGCAGTGGTGTCTCGGGGTTTCCTCCTCTTTAAACGCGCTGCTGCGGTTGGACGAGCGCACGTTTAAGAAGGCGGAGTTTTGTGTTTAGCTCGAGCGGCGAGGAGAGATGCTTGGAGCACATTCCTCAGTCGTAAAGTGTCGGGGTTAAAGGTTCGATTCCTGCAGCAGGCCGAGGCGTCGCTGCTGCTGGTTATGATTGGTAATGCTCACACCTGCGTATTATTAATGTTGCTGTTACACTTTAGGGCTTCGGGGCTGTTAGGTGGATGTAAAATGTGTAAATGCAGAGATAAGTAGACATATGAGCAGTGGAGGAGCGTCAGCTGAGTCTGGGAGTCTGCTGAGAGCCATCGAAACCTAACGTGACTCCATGTTGTGCTTTGTTACCTTCATATTAAAATCCACAGGTTAGAGTTCAGATTTAGTCGACTGTGACTTCATGTTAAATGTCCTGTTCGGTTCCATCGCAGGTCTTCTCCATCGCTGGAAGGCAAACCTCGACAGCAGAGGTAACAAATAAAACTGAGCTTTGTAATCAGCTCAGCTTCACTTTGTAATCAAAATCAATTCATTAATAAATCTGATAATCAGCTTATGATTTAATCCGATTATTCACAGAGTCCTGATTCTTGATTTTCATCTGTAATAATCACAAAATGACGAAAGTTTCCTGTCGGTGTTTTTGATTTTGGCCTTGAGCTCAGAGGACGTTAGAGATAAAGATGGTTTCTGGACCTTCATGAAACTTCACTGATGAAGAGCAACGTCATTCCAGCCTGTACACAGTTCAGACTTCTGTCTTTTAATAATCTAATTTTATGAAAGTCTGAATGAAAACATTCTTTTTAATCTCTTTATGAATCATTTCTTTGTTGGCTAATGAAGACGTTGAGTTAAAGATGGAGGCCTGTGTGGAGCCGGCTAATCAATCCGATTTTAATTTCATTATGATCGTGGCTTCCTACAGTTACGAGAGGAAGATGATGATGAGTGTTTCCTCTGAGTGCTCTCAGCTTGTCTCGTGTTCAGTCAGTCGTTCTCGCTCCATCCTAAAAACACAAACTCGTGGTGGACACAGCCACGGTCACTCTGGTGGGACCATCATTTATAAAATGAACTTCATGTTTGATTCAACGCGACCACAAAGTGTTTGCTGAGCTCCGAGATCAGCTGAGCACAAGTTCCACCCTCAGTGAGTCGGAGCTGCGTGCTGCTCAGAGGAATGCAGCTCAAAGATGCTTAATCATTGGCTCACCTGCAGACGTCCGTCCTTTGTAAACAGTCTCTGTAGGGTAGGTAAGAGATCCATGTAGGTTTGGATGTTAATTATTTAGCAGCTCCTGCTGTCCTCAGCCGGTTGCTATCCAGAGCTGCAGTATCTGCTGCCTGTGTTTGAGCTGCCCTCTGCTCATCGGGCGACACCAACCAGTCTGTAAATATATTAGCACATACGTCCCAATCTGGACACAGGGGTGTTGTCTGTGTTTGTATTTTGGGTGTTAACAGTCCTGTTTTTCTTATGTCCACTTCTATGTAGACGACTCAGTTTTATGTGCTTGCGTTCTGAGAGTTTGCCTTTTAATGGTTTTTGGCCCTTTTTAGCTCAAAATCTCTGATTTCTTCACTTATTCCAGGCATTTCTCTCGTTTTCTTTCACTTGTGTTGCTCGTTTTTCTGAGTGCAGCAGTGTAACTGTCAGTCAAAGATTAGTCTGCTTCTCACGTCGCCTCTAATTTCTATACACAGATGTAGAAAAGCCAAAATCAGCCAAAACATCTTTCTCAGTTTGTCCTTTAAAGTTTTAAAGACCAGTCGGCTCAGCGCAGGAGCTCGAGCTGTATGTCTGTATATTTACTTGATCGTGTGCAACAGTTGCATTAACGTCGACGTCTGCTTCTCTTCAGCCGGCTGTTCTTAATCTCAGTGAGAACTGGACTTGGATAAAATATGGTGCATTAACCGCTGCACGACTGCAGGAGCAGTCTGTGTGTTCGTGCTGCTGTGGAGGATTTTGTTGGAGCACTTTCCCTGTTTTTGTCCCATCACATGTAGGCAGTCATCTGTTTGGGGGAAACAGCATTAAGCTCATTAGCAGGAAGAAGCAGACGTTTTCAGCACGTCCTTAATGTCATTCGGCTTCATTTGGTTTAATCGGCCGATTGCTGTTGGCTCGAGCTTTCTGACTTGCACAACAGTCAAGTTTCCTGTCTGTGTGCTGATGTTGTGTAACCAGACGAGTTTGGAAAACATCTGTCATATTTGACATTTTTAGAGTATTTTATGGATGGTTAGTCGGCGTGTTGCTGAAACCTCTGGGTCGCCCTCGTGTTGCGTCTCCTGTGAAAGCTGGGAAAACCTCCTCACGTCTCTTCATAGCAAATCGTCCGATGCTTTACTGCCTGTCACCATTTCTCTGACCTTTTCTTTGTCATCTGCTATCAGTTAAAGACACGTCCGGCCTTTAACGCGTGTTTACGTAACTCGGAGAGCTTGTTCAGGTAGCACACGGTGCTCACGTCCACACAAACAGTAACAAACATGTTTGATTCATGTTGTCAGTGCGGTGAATTTTATGCTCTTTTATATTCATAAAACTTCTGTCACGTTGCTGTTTGGTGAAATCATTACAGCACGAGCAAAGATTGCAATTTATAGAAAGTGAGATGATCGAATTATTGTAGAACAAAGTCTAATTCTGAAGCCATCAACGCTCCTTCACCTCATAAATGCTCTGAATTAACATCAACACCTGAGAGCTGAACAGCTGATCGTTTTATTGGCGCTAAAAGAATTTGAATCATTTTAACTGTTTGTTTGGTTTTTGGGAGCAGCAGAAACATTGATGGTGAAGCTGTGATGAAGGCTTCTTGTACCTGGAGAGGGTGTAAACTGCTAACGTGGTGCCCAGTAAGCTAAAACGGCTCCTGGCCTCCTGCAGCAGGGACTGAGTGTGAACCACAGCCTGCAGGTCTGATGAGGGGGTGAAGGCGTGGTATTGATGGCATGTCCGATTGCACAGAGGCTGTTAAACGCTGTAAGCTGTGTGAACTTCTATGCACAGCTGCTCCTTTTTGAATAAAAGCATTAGGTGAAGAAGCCCCCTGTGGGCGTCCACGTTTCTCTCTTTAACGCTCGGGAGCTGTGATTAAGATTTTATCCCGTCACTTGAGGCGTAGAGACCCACTTTTGGCTTTAGAAATCTCCTCTTCAGTTTGTATTGGCGATGATATCTCTCTCTGTTCTCGGTCTTTTCCCTCTGAGCTTGCATAAACTCACTTTCTGCTGCTTTCTCTCGTTTCTTCCACAGATGTACCTTCTTCTTCTTCTAAAGCTCAGCCTCATCCTCTGATGCACTTCCCTACAGGCAAGTCCTCTCTGCTCGTCTCTTTCCCCGTCTCGGTCATTTATTTTCCTCTTCAGTTCTTTATTCTTCACTCTTTGTTTTAAAATAACTCATCGCATGGAAGAAGCTGTAGGTTTTTTTACGTCATGTGAGCATTTACACGGGATGCTTGCCGTGGGTTTGTTAAATCTGACTTTGCCTGTGTTTGTGTTGCATTGTGATTCACATGTGACTGTTGTAGAGTAGACTGACCTGAACTTGTACGAGTAGTTTGTAGACGAATAATGATTCTCCTCAGGTTTGTGCATTTGTTAAATTATATTTTGAAAACTTAATTGAGAGGAATCATTATCTGTGGTCACCTAGCAGTTTGTTTGACACTCTGGGCATGGTTTATTGGCGCCAGACCTGGGGAAACATTTATTGCACCACCAAACGTCAAACCAAGGTGGTTTACAGACCAGACAAATGTGGGCAAACCTGACTGTGGATGGTAGTCGTGTAAGTCCAGTTTATTCCCAAAGAAACAGACCCAACTCTAACATTACAGCTATAAAAGTTGTTTCTTTCCCTACTTTAGGTGGGTTTAAATTAGGGCTGCTCAATTAATCGAATTTTAATCACAATTACGATCTGGGCTTTCAACGATCATTAAAAATGACTGAGCCGATTATTAGCCCCTCCCTCGTGCTTTACTCTCGCGCTGCTCCGTGTGGCAAATCGAGCGCACCTCTCTGCATTTCGAACACGCGTCACAACAATTAAGAGCAGCGGTCTCCAATATTTTCATGGACCGGCCTTTAAGGTGTCGCAGATAAATACAACAAAATAAAACCAGTACCGGTACAGAAAAAAAGAAGATTTATTCATAACACACGTGAAAAGACCCAGGAAAACCGAGTTAACGATAAAAACGATAACAAAATAACGCTGAAAACCGATAAAAACCCTGAAAACTAGAGCTGGGCGATATGAGATTTTTTCATATCACGATATGTTTTTTTCATTTCAGGCGATAACGATATCTATCACGATATAAGCCAAATAACTATATTTGTAAGATTTAAATGTGCCGTTGCTCACAAGTAAAATGTGAAATAATCAGCAGCTTGTTTTTATTTAAATATTTATTTCCCATAATAAGTTCAACAGGGTAGATGTACTTAAGGAACATGAGACTTTTTCAGATAGATAAAGGCAAATATTGCAAACTACACAAAATGCAGCCGCTAAAGCGTTTAAGTTTCAAAATAGAACAAACGAAACAGACTAAACTGTCAATTCCACTTAGAAACAAAATATTAATTCTAAAAATAAATCTTAGTTTGTTTTACAGAAGATCAGACAAAACTGACTAACTTTTGTCAATATCAAATAAACTGAGAACTAAAAGGAAATTCTCAATCTCTCCTTGTTGTATAGCTGAGCTTTTCAAACAGTTTTAACAGTTACTTTAGTCTGACAAAAGCCGAATGACGAATTAGCGCTTCCAGTCAGAGACTGAGGCTACGTCCACACGTACACGGGTATTTTTGAAAACGGAGATTTTCCGTTTTCGTTTTAAAAAATAATCCCGTCCACACATAAAGGCAGAAATGAAGGAAAACGCTGCTATGAACATGCCAAAGCAGCAGGTGGCGCTAGATTCCTAACCGTGCAGAAATATTGGCCAATCAGAAGTCTAGAAGCCTCGGTGGGAAAAAGTAAACAAAGCTGGGGCATAGAAGCAGAACCGAGTCGTATGTGTGGAGGGACTAACTGTGTGTATATGTAAGCATTTAAACACTGCAGAGAGTAGAATTAACAGTATTGTAGAAATTCATTTCACCGAAACAATAACGTGGCGCACAGTGTGACGCATGCACCAGTTTATTGTATTTCCAGACTTGCTTTCGGCACAATTTACAGTGCACGCTACTCTGTTTTTTGTCAGACTTGAAATAGCCGAAATACCTTCACACTACGGAACTTCTATGGCTCTTCCGTTCGACAATCTCTCCGGCATTGGAACCATCATCTGTTTTCTCTTCGGTCACGCTCGGTTGATTTTTCTAGTCGGCACACTCATTTCCTCCATTACCCGCTGGCTGCTTCCCAAACAAACACACGTGCGGCTTGGCACTTGTGCTGTACGTAACAAGTCACGCGACGTGACGCTGCGGCTGTGATTGGTTCGGCTCTGCGCTACTTAATTTGGATTGGCTGACCTTTTTTTTTTTTTAAGAGGACAAGAGCGGCGAGGTCTATCGCGATAGCTTAATTTCTCTATCGAGTAAAAGTTATATCGCGATACATATCGTTATCGTTCTATCGCCCAGCTCTACTGAAAACTAAACATTTCACACCTGAGCCTCAACTCTCGCGGCCCGGTACCAAACGACTCACGGACCTGTACCGGTACCAGGCCCGGGGGTTGGGGACCGCTGATTAAGAGGACCCGAGGGAAGCTCGGAAAGCTAAGCAGAAGTTATTTGGAGAGGAGAGTGACGGCCGTTGGTTGAAAAGAGAGGTAAAAACCTTCAGTGGTGTGGAAACATTATGGGTTCAGTCAGACGTGGATCAAGTAGACACAGTGTGTAAACTTTGCTACGGTGTCGTAGCTGCACCACAAAGCAACACTGCAAAGTTCACTAAACACAGATGTTTACATTTTTCATTTATTTTTTATATTGCAAACATTTGCACTGTTATCAGTATTTGTACACTATTTTAGATTATTTTTTGACAATCTTTAAAGTCATCATTCAACACATTGTTATTGTTAAATAAATATCGTCAAATAATCGAGATCTCAATTTCAGTGAAAATAATCGTGATTATCATTTTTGCCATAATCGAGCAGCCCTAATTTAAATTCATATTTCCAGCACTTAAAGAATGTGTTTTATGCCACTTAGGAAATAAGACAACAGTCATGCAGTCAATCCCATTTTAGCAGGCGTACTTCAAAGATAAGCTTACAATCTATGATATTGTCGGCTTTTTGTGCAGGGACATGATTTTGTCAGTATACTTAAATCCCATCACATTATGGTTGGTCAGTAACTCTCATAACAAGAAATCGGTATGTGTTTAGGAGTGAACCAGTACTGTTAGCAGAAGCAGGAAGAGGTTACCCGTGAAAAATCCCCCCATGTTTTTACACCGGTGGACTTGCCTGAGCCCAACAGTGACTGCTGACTGGCTCAGGACAAAGCATTTTGTTAATTATTATTATCACTTGACTTTGCCCATCATCTTTATGCACATCACATACAGTCATATCAAATATTTGTTTAATGTGATGTCAGTTAGTTTGAAGGTGAGTAGAAGTCGAACAAGTGAAAGCATCATCGAAGCCAGCACTCATCCTTAGGCCTGGAGTCCACCTTTGAGAAAACGTGATGGTGTTTTTCATTAGTCACCTGTTCCTCCCCGTCAGTCCTCTGAAAGGCAATATCTCCCAGTGAAAAGAACACTGCTGATTGCTTGCATAAGACCATATCAGCCAGTCAACCCTGAGACTATTTCAAGAGGGGATGCAGTGACAGCTGGGCTGAAAATCTCTGCTCATGAAAGTTAAAATGTTTGAAATAATCATTAAATCTAAAAAACAACAACAAATGTGTTGGTTTACGATTAGGTTGGATCCAAAGTCAGGTGTTCCAGCACCAAAGCAACGTTTGTCTTTTCTAATCTATCTGTTGTAGGCATTACATTTATATACAATCCCAACAATGTCTCAACATGACCATGTTATACTGGATCTGGTCCCCAAACATTAGACAAGCCCCATTTCTTTTCAAACATAAACTCCAAAAATATATTCTTTCAAGCCAATACTGTAATATAAAAGACTTAAAATCACACACAACGTATTAGTATTTAGTATTATCCTTTTAGCTGATTGTTTTTGGGGTTATACTGAACTGGTCTACCAGCCACCGCCACCTTTCATAGCCGTTGTCTGGTCTAAATCTCTGAACCTTTTCTGAATGTTGTTGGTAGCTGTTCTACCCAGGTGTGGTGGGCACTGTAAGGAATGGAGTATGTCTTTGATATGTGCTGTATTGCATTCTCCCTCCTCCCTCTCTACTCAAGCACTTGGGCAGAAGGGTGATTCCCCTGCTCCCATCTCTCCCATCTCCCCTCTCCACTCCCCCGACTCTCTGGAAGAGCTCTCTTTGACCGAGAGTCCCAACCAGCCCCCTGCTTCAGGATCTGCTGCACCCCTGGGCTCCTTCTCCACTGAACCCCCTGCTACTCTTTCCAAGGACATGCCTTGGGGGGGTGACTCTGGACCAGGCAGTAGTAAGAATAAGGAAGACCCTCTAGATCCATTAGCTGGTCCTTACCTGAGTTTAGGGAAAGACCCAGGGCCTCATAATCCATGCGAAGACAGTGGCATTTCCTTTTCGCCTGACGAGAAGCTGATTAGCTCAGACAGGTCTTCCACTGGCCCCTCCCCCGTGAATCCCCAGATGATGGTCCCTGAGTCTCACGTTGCCTCCTCTAACCCAACAGAGCACTGGGATTCACCATACCTAGCTTCTCAAGACAACACCAAGCCCTCAATGGATTCCTTCCCCAAGGACACGGCCTCCATTAACCCCCCAAGTTTTGAGCCAGACCTGCACGGCAACCAGTCTGACGAAGAAGATGACTTGATGTACGAGGTGAAGAAGAACAATAACCCATTTGATGGCTTTTCCCCACTTGCGGACAGCGGCTACTCACATTTTGGAGACTCCAAGTCAGACAGCAGAGCATCTAAAATGTCCGATAGTCCAACTCCCGATCTGGTCCAGTATGGGCAGATTGGAGAATCCCAGGAAAATCTACCATCTTTCTTGGATGAGGGAAAAACATTTGAGCCCGGCAAGATGACTGCCGACTCACTCGTGCAATCGATGAATCAGTTCTCATCTGGTCTCAGAGATGATGATGATGATGATGAAGAGGAAGAGGAGGATTCTGCTCTGCCGCCTTCGCTTCCAGACATCCTGAAGTCTTCCCCGCTCAACCCCGACAAACTAGACTCCGGCTCCTCTGAGGGAAGTCCGGAGGAGCAGAGCCCCATCCTCGAACGAAGGATGATGGAGTCGCCCAATCCTCCGATCAATCTGTCTGCTAATAACCCCTTTGCTTTTGAGGCTAAAGTTTCCCTGCTGAAAGAGATGACTGAGGAGATGGAGGGGAGAGCTACAGATAAAGAAAAAGCAGAAGATGACAAAACCTTTGGCGCATTTGATCTCGTCAAAGAGGCCGAGGAAACTACCCCAACTAAAGCAAAAGAAGAGGAACCTGTCAAGATTCAACAGAAAGATTGGTTTTCAAGCCACGATTCTCCCAAAATGACCGGAAAGTTTGAGCCACTCGACTTCCAGAATAAGAAGACCCCTGCTGAGGATTCGGATTCAGAGTCTCCAACAGCAGACTCCCTTTCGCCGGTCTTGGAAGCAATGGCAAAGAACCCTGCCAGCTTCCAGGTGGAAACTGACAAGAAGGACCTGAAGATGGAGCTGGAGGAGCCGGAGATGGCCGAGGAGGTCTCCGAGCATGAAGTCTCCTCTGAGGAATTTGAATTCATCGAAAGACCACCTAGGGGTGTTATTGACGAGTTTCTCGAAGCTCTGGATACTTCCAAGTTTGCAGCCTCCAAGCCCCCGGAGATCCCCATGGATGATGATCTCAGCTTTGGACAAAAGGATCCAATCGCAAAAGTAGCCCCGCCCCCGGAGGTTGAAGAAGAAGCTCCAAGTCAGAGCTCCTACCGCCTCCTCACACAGGCCTCCCCCCAGAAAAGCAAGGCTGAGCTGGAGAAGCTCGACATCCAGCAGCCCCCACCCCCCCAAGCTCCTACCACCCATTCCCCTGTTTGCAAACCAGAGGAGCCAGCGGCGAAGAAGAGCGCGGAGGGCGGCAAACCGTTTAAGATGCCAAACCTGAACATAAGAGCAGGTAAAATAACCCAGTTCCAGCATGGATACCATCCCCCACTACACTTTTACTGGCACTTCCATGTTCATCCACATAACTTCCATCTCCATTCTTAGTTCCCCTCCATTACTTTCTTCCATCCAACCAACCAGTCAGTGTTTCCTTTGGTTGCATCGTCTTTTTGCATTTCTTTGAATCTTAACATTTGCATTTTGTAGTTGTGTTCCTCATCGTTCGACCTTTTGTTGGATTTTGTGCATTTGTCTCATTCGAGTAACACCATTTCTGTGCATTTGATCACTTTATTTTTTTTATGTTTAAAAACACGGTAAGTAAAGCTGGTTTTGATTAGTTTTTGTTAAATTTTGATTTGTCCTTTTTAAACCTAAACTTTTTAAACAAAGCTTATAGAGTAGAATATACAAACACTAGTCCACCAGGCGTTTCTGGTTGCCTGCTGAGCATTTTTGTTTTGAATTCGATCATCTTACTCCCTGGTTTTATCTTCCTCCCTCTGGACATAACCTGAGATGTTGGACTGAAACCCAGCACTACCTCAGACCCCAGCATCCGCTCACATGCACACAGAGAACCGACCACACCCTGTTCCTGAGTTTTACTACATGTTTTACTGTCACACAGGACTGTGTCAGATTTCATGCTCTGAGGCTGAATGCTTTAGTGTCATTTACTGATAACCTGTGTGCTGAATAACCTGAACTGTAATGAGTCAGGAGGACGTTGTACTTTCCGCCTATAAACTGCTCAGGACTGGATGTTCACATTAACATGACCAGAGCTTTTTAATGAGCCGAGTGTACGTTCACTTATCCCTGTGAGCCCAAAGCTGCTCTAAACATCGCCTTGGATCTGTATGATGTCACTGAGGCAGGCCCCCACCTGCTGTCTGTCACCTTTGGGATAGTTATGGTTAGATTTGTTTGGACTGCAGCTCAGTGATTCATCTGCAGGTCTATTTACTTTATTTTATTATTTGTTCAGCCTCCGTGGCTTCGGTGGTCAGTGTGATAACGCTCCCTGGCTGGTGCATTGCAGGAAACCGCCTCAGTTATTAATATGTTGCATATTATTCCTGCTTCTGTCTTACACTTTTGTTGAAATGTTCTTTACCAATTGCCCAAAAGAGGCATTTTGGGGCCTTGAAGCAGCTTCTGCTGCCTCCTGTAAAACGCAGAGCGGATTTCTGCACAGTTCCAGTTCCTGTTTCGTCTGTTTTTGGTTCGTTTTCATTTTGCCCTGAGGGGATGATTGGAGGAAAACTGCAGCGTGACAAAGTTTCTGTGAGCTGAGCGGCGGGTTGATCAGAGTTTATCAGACAGACGCAGAGTTGTGTCCTTCGGGGCTTGTAGGAGGCGTCTCTGTGAGCACGGCAGAGCGTCATCTTCCTTTAAATGGCCACTGATATCGATCAGCTCACAGCAGGCTGTGTAAGCGGACTGTGGTTCTAGGATGAGCTGCCGAGGCTTTAGGTGTGTGTGTGCGTGTGTGTGCGCGCGTGTGTGTGTGTGTGTGTGTGTGTGTGTGTGTTGGGATCTCCTGTTAATTAAAGCCTCCTCCTCCTCCCTGCATTGCGACACTGGCAGCCCCACAAAGGGTTCTCCGACCCAGAAAACACTCAGCAAATGTTCTTCATTATGCAACCCGAGGTGCAGCGCTGCTGTCTGAGCTCCTCTTCCTCACCGATGAAAACATCAGCTCACTGATTTCCTTACATGTGTGAGCACACTGATAGCATCAGATGTCTCGTTTTGTCTGAGGCTCAGTTTGCTGTCATTTGTAACAAAAGCAGAAAATCTTTGAACTTACGTATAAAAACTCGAGCTTTCAAGATGAGAAATAATGTCAGTCAGTGCTGGAAACCGCAGTTCCTGTAGTGTCCAGCAGAGGCAGCAGTGAGCCCGTCACCATAGACTCCCATGTAAAAACTTTACAGCCTGACACAAACTTTTGTTTTGGCAGAGAACGTTTCAATAACCCACCTGGATAAAGCCTTGCATTATTAGGGGTGTGGCCTCTGACGGGCAGCTGTTTGCCAGTCTTCACCTCAGCTAACTGGCATCCCTGTGACTGTGTTTATGATGATGAGTTTAATGTAAACAGTGAGTTGTGGAACAGTTTGAATGATGTGACTGGAGAAAGCTGTGACAGTCTCCTGATTCATAACACAGATCCAGCCCGGGACGTCCTCCTGGCCTGACCCGATGACATGCTGGATAACTGTGCCACTGTGTCCACATTATCAAATCAAAGCTGCTCAGTGCTTTTATTTTGGAAGCCAGAGGGGAAAAAGCTGCTGGAGCGTGTCCAGCTCCCCGCTGAGGGAGAGCTTCTGCAGGTTTCTACTGTGGGGAATGCGTCACGTCCCCACTGGATTACAACAGCAGAGGGCAAAGTCATTCAGAGTCAGATGAAGGTGGAGGGTCACTGTGTGCAAACGTGCACTTCCTCTTTATGTAATCATCTGTTTGCACAGTGAAATCACTGCAGCTCAAACTGTGGGCATCCAGCTGGAGACTGAAGTTCACATTTAGACGACTTTCTCATAGCTCGAGCCTGCAGGAAGAAGCAATCACGAGCTCTGAGCACAAATATGTAAAATGTGTCCCATAGAGGAGAGGTGATGGTGTGTTTGCTATCAGACCATCTCGTGCACATTGTCAAAGCACAGATAAGTGATGACGTTTCGGTAACGCTCCCTGAGTTCGCTGTTTTAAACTGATGCAGCAGGAAAGTGTGTGACGCTGCACATCCTCCACCCAGTGGTGGGAGGCTGCAGTTAAGTCAAATACAAATACAAATGTAGTTAAACCAGCCGGTGTTGCTGTTGCACACAGTCATGCATTAGCGAAATGATGCTAATCTTAACGTGATGGAACAGAAAAGCAACGCTCGGTCCGAGCTGAGGAAGTTTGTTTGTGGTTTGTGTGGAACTGTGATGAGGCCTTTATGTGGCTGTATGCCACACATGCAGCAGTAATGTCCAGGAGGTTTTTTGGATTAAACGTCCAGACTTTGGGCCTGGTTAAAACTGAGCCCTGAAACTGTTTCAGTCAGATGTGTTTGCTGATGTGGCTGAAAGAGAGAATAAAAGAGGGATAAAGGACGTTGGTGCCCTCTAGTGGCTCAAGTTAATAATTACCACTCTGATGACACTAGTGCAGCTCAAAGCCTCCTGCAGGTCCTCGGTGCTTCGTTCTGTTCTTTAAAGCTTTTCTGCCTTTATTCATTTTCTCAGCCATAATCACCTTGTTGGTGTCAGTCACAGTGGTTTGAAGGCAGATCTGATGATCAGTTTCATGTTGGAGAACTGAAAGAAATACAAACATGTCTTTGCAACGGTTTGATAACAGGGGGCGCGGTTAGTTCGCAGTGACATTAGATAGTGATTAGATACTGAGTGGAACAGAAGCCGTGATTAACCGATCAATAACAGCTTATTATTGACTTTAAACTCATGGTAAACTGACTGTGTGGATTTGGGTCAGACAAAAACACAACATGTAACGACTCTTTGGCTGTTTTGTGACATTTTTTTAGACTAATTTCAAAGTGGGCCTGTATATAAAAGATGGATGGAAAGTCCTGGTTTTGAAGTCTCAAGTTTTCTGAAACCAGATATTACAACCAGGATCTGACCTCCCAGTCACAGTTAGCCAATGAGCGTCATGCTTTTCCTCTGGTCCGTTTTGACTCTAATGGAGCCAAAACTGACAAAACGAACTTCATGTTTTATTCAGTAAGACTTTAAAGCCGTGACTGAGACCAGGAAATAGTTTACTGAGCTCAGAGTCCAGGTGAGCAGCTGGCTCAGTGTCAATCAGACGTAAGGAGTCGCCCCCTGCTGGACATTAGAAACAATTGAAGACACTGATTGCACCAAAATCTGCAGCTGAAGAACAATAAGGCGTGCTGTGCATTAACTGCACCGACAGCCCATCCAACAAGGATTGTGTCACTTTGCACTCATTAGCTGGTATCTGTGTCCTTGTGATGTGCCCATGCGCTGCATTAATATGGTCACATGAAACAGCCCAGCATGGCTGAATTGTTTCTGAATGCGGACAAACCAGTAGGTGGCGTGGCCGTCTTTTATATACAGTCTGTGGCTCGAGGTTCCTGCATCGTGGTGTCATCGCCTGCTTCGTCAGCAGATTTCGCTGTGACGGGATGACAAAGGAAAACTAGGGGGACATCCAAAGAAAAAGGAACATGATTTTGGCTTTGTGTGAGGAGGAGGAGGAGGAGGAAGCCAGAGCAGGCAGACAGGGAGGGTGGAGGCTGGAGGGAGGAGGGAAGGTGGGGGTTAGGCTGAGCCGGTTATAGTTGCTGCGTCAGAGCGCTGGCAGCAGACAGTCAGCTGACAGCCAGCGGGAGGGACTTATTCGCCCGCTGCAGTCACCCCCCCTCAGAGGAAGCCTTGCTCAGGTTCTCCCCTCCCTCCTCCTCCTCCTCCTCCTCCCTCCTCCTCCTCCTGCAGCCCGACACACACACCTTTCCTCACACTCTCTCTGTGCTGCTGCCTGTCGGGTCCCTCTCTGAGTGGAATGACTGTTTGCTGATCGGACGGCATGGATAACAACTCTGTGGACAGAAAGGAGTGTGACGCTGCCGCCAAGCACTGGAAGGAGCAGGGTAAACCTCCACCTTTCTGCCTCGTCCTCCTCCCGCAGCTCCGCCTGCACACACCGCTCGTGTTTTACCGCTCTGACTTTCCTTCGCCTGCGTTAGACGCCCACGTTGTGCTGAATTAACCTGAAACTCTGCAGATGTGTGCGGCTCAGGAGTCTCTGACTCGCTTTAGCCTCGTTTAGCTTCCTAAGAGGTGAACAGCTTGACCTCAGAGCAGGTTTGTGGGGTCTGTCTCGTGTGGGAGCTGCAGAATTTTCTGGCTCGTGTTCGGGTGTCGTCCCTGCAGCTCCGGGACCTTTGGACAGTCGGCCAGTCAGCCACTGTGACCAAAGGTGGACAGCAGGAAGGAGGAGGAGGGGAGATCGGAGAGAGGGGTGACGTTAGCTGGCAGGTTAATGATTGGCTAATACAGTGGGCACATGCAGATGAGCTGGAGCAGCAGCAGCATGCGTTACATGAGGGTCGTGTTAGAGCTGCGGGACCTCGATCTGCTGGTTTCCTTGTCCTCACGTCTGAGCATGTCCAGCTTTCTGTGAGGAAACTCAACAATTATCAGTTTAACAAACAACACATTTCTTTATCTTGGACATTTATTCACATTTTTAATCATTTTCCACTAAATTTTCCAGTTTTCTGCTGCTTGTCTTTCTCGTGTGATTGGAAACATTCAGTTTTGGGGGATTTTAGTCGTTATCCTGGCTCTGTTTAATATCATGTGTGCTCAGCTGGGAGCGAAGTCTCGTGTCTTATGAGATCCGTGTGCACACTTCTGCCGAATGAGGTCTGCAGACATCAGCTGAGGGCTGTGAGCAATCACTTTCACAAGCTACAGATAAACAAACAGATAAACCATTATTGTTGTTGTTGTTCCTGCTGCAGCTTTTACCGTGGTGACTGTTTGACCTTTCCCTGGCTCCGGACTGAAGCACAGGTGTGTCTGATGTGACCCGCGTGCAGGTGACTGATGGTTGGATGTCAGTCGGTCACTCGCCGTCTGAGTTTTTAACATCGTGTTCCTGTGCTTGTTATTGGTGGGCTTGTCAGAGTCCTCGACCCTGCTTTGACCCTCTGGCCGTCTTGTTTTGGGTTTTTTCTGTGTGGATTAAATGTTTAAAAAAATCCAGCTCATGCTTTGAGCTTCTCTAATCTGAGGATTTGCTGCTTTTCAGCTTTTTCCCAAAAACGGTGAACTGGTTCCGTGGTGTGGATTTTCCTGGCGGTCTGAAGCTTTGAGCTCTGCTACGTTTTGAAGGTCGTTTCTCATTTTTCAAACAGTATCTTTGAACCTGAGACGTGCTCAGACCTCCTGTACCAGCTGTTCTTTCATTTCTCACGATTTTCAGACTTTACAGAACAAATACTCCAGAAAAAGCATCATTGCTTTCTTTTCTCCGGGTCTTCATCCTGACAAACCAAAGCTTCATTTTCTTTATCTCAACAAAATAAAGGAGAAAACAAGAGGCTGAACAGCCTCTCTGAGGACTTTCCAACTCTTACTTTTTCAGTTTGATGTTTTTTAGAGTTGGTCACAGAAAAGCTGCACGTCTGTAAAAATATACAGAAACACTGTCCATAGATTTCAGAGTGATGAAGCTGAACCAATCACACGCCTCTTTGCTGGAGGTGATCCGTTCAGTCGTTGATTTCATCAGCCTGCCTAAAGTCTGAGGGTTTTTCTGCAGTGTAATCGCTCACAGGAGCTGCTCACCGCCACGGTTTCAGTTTACTGTAAGACAAAAAATCAGCTGCAGTTAATAGTGTTGATTAGCTAATCAATTAACAGACTAATGAAGAATTTGGGCCTCAGGTTTCTGTTTGATAACCACAGAAAGGCTTTGATGTTGACTGCTGTGACGTACGAACTTCATTAGTGATGGGAGAAAACTAAGGTTTGGTTTGTGGCACGCATTTATTAATTTATAATTATATTCAAGTATATGACCACCGCACGGTTTGATGTCGTTTTTCCTGCTGCATTACGTGAACCTTGGTCTAGAAAAGTTAGCACGTTAGCATCTTTGAAGTGGGCGTGGACTGCGTCCTTTATTTCCTGTCGTCCATCTTTCTAGGTTGAAGTTTTTAATAATAAGCTGTGTATTTACAGTAATCCTGCTCTAAACACTCAGTTTAACATAGTTCTTTTACACTGTTGGATCTGAATGATGTCACAGAGCAGGGATGTCCCAAATATGGTCATCTCAGGCACAGAAGCCCCACCCATCTGTTTTTTGTGGTGGCAGCCAATTGTAACAATGTTGACATAAGGAGGAGCTAAAAAGGCAGGTACCAAGGTCCAGAATCAGATATAAAGAAGGGTTGTTTCGAACTGTGAATCATGCAAAGCAGCTGTAGGAATAAAACGGGAAGTAGAATGACTCCACTGTAGCATCATGAAGGAGGACGTACTCGATTTAAATGATGCAGCCGTGCACGAGATGCTCTTTCAGGAAGTTCTTGTAGACCTTTCAGAGTAAATGTTCGAGTAGTGAAGATGTCAGTGACGCAGTTGAACTAAAATCATATTTGTCTCACTTTAATGTTTCAAAAGCTCAAATGTTCTTTCACGCCGCTCGCTGCTGACCATCATGTGTCCTTCTGCTGTTGCATCATCTGAGGTCACAGCGCTGCTTTCACTTCCCGTGTGTGTGTGTGTGTGTGTGTGTGTGTGTGTGTGTGTGTGTGTGTGTGTGTGAGAGATTAATGAGCGATGGCCATGAAGTGACAGAACGTGTAGCCGTGAGGCTGTCGCACTGTGACTAAGCAGTATTTGCTGTGTGTGTGTGTGTGTGTGTGTGGGTGGGTGGGGGGGCTGCAGTGAATTAACTCAGTTTTGTGTTGCAAGCTAGCCTGAGGACACAGCTCAGTGACTCACCTCCGTCCTCGGTTCAGACGCTCTGAGTCTGATCGCACGTTTTTATAAATCAGACCGAGCTACACTCAAGTGATGCTGAGCTCGACTGTTGATGAAAAGGTTCCTAACAGGAAGTGTTTTTGAGTATTTTGGTCATTTTTTCCTGCAGAAAAACATTTTTCAGTTTAATTCTTCGGCTTTCTGAGCGAGCGCCATCCAAGCTGACGAGAAGGCAGCTGTCCAGCTCACAGCCTGACGACAGGCTGCTTTTATTTCTTTTACACGATCACATGAAGTCCTGTAAGCTGTCACATTAGGCCGTTTTAAAATTGCAGTATACACATTGACCTCTTGTACATCATCACAGCTTTGAAGCAGGGACTGACGTGTTTTCACACTCAAAGCGACGTTCAGCTGCTGGGTCAGTCGATCAGGTTTATTCATGCAGCACCAAATCATGGGGATCAATAAAGTATCCATTATTATTATTATTATTATTATCACAGCAGCAGCCTCGAGGTGCTTTATATCGCACAGTAGATCCTACAATAATAGAGAAAACCCAACAATCATATGACCCCCTATGAGCAGCACTTTGGCGACAGTGGGAAGGAAAAACTCCCTTTTAACAGGAAGAAACCTCCGGCAGAACCAGGCTCAGGGAGGGGCGGGGCCATCTGCTGTGATTGGTTGGGGTGAGAGAAGGAAGACAGGATAAAGACATGCTGTGGAAGAGAGACAGAGGTTAATAACAGATATGATTCAGTGCAGAGAGGTCTGTTAACACATCGTGAGTTTATAAACCGCCAGCTCAACCTGTAATTATACAGAATAATTTATTCGCAGAGTTTATAGTGGCGTAAACGCAGAGCCTCTGTTTTGTTCTGATGCCGGGCTGGCGGCTGTTTGAACCCTCGCAGGTATCCACCGCGGTGTGACGACCTTACATCGATCAGATTACGGCGATGAAGAAAACAAAGCCTGCGTTGTGATGGATGACAGAAGTGCGATTTGCTGGCAGGTGAACATCAGACTGGTTGCAGCAGGTGAACTCTGTCGTTGGTCTGATCGTCTTACCTGAGGCTCGACGGCGAGCCGGGTCTGCTGGTGGCTTTTCCAGTCTCACTGGTTTGTGAGCGTCTGCAGCAGATCAACCCTGAGGACGAGCGTGCTGTCCCTGTCAGACGCATCAGCATGTTTCAGATGCTCAAACTTCCTTTCGTGGTTTCTAGAGCAGTTCGCCATCCGCACCGTGTCGCTCAGTCGCCTTCACCATGATTTGAGCTTTCAGCCTTCGGGATGTTTGATCGTCTGACTCTGGAGCTTCGCTCTGTCGGTTTCTCAATGATAAAGACGCCGTTAAAGCAGCCGCTCTCCTTCAGCACGCCGTCCATCAGTAACGTATGAACAAACGAACTGCAGCTCTCCCAGCATGCACCGGTGCAGGGATTGCTACTGAACATGAGCTGATGTACCATCTGTTGGATTCCTCACCGTTCAGTCTTCTTCTGTCCTCTGCAGCTGCGTTGGTCCTTCCACAGCCTTGTGACACGCTGCCTCCTCCTGTGGCGACCATCCTTGTTAGGAAGCCTGTTGCTCCTTTCACACCGACCTCTGCTTCCTTAGTTTGAGTCGTGGAGGTTTCATTGTACTGACCTGCAGTCAGCTTCAGGCAGGGTTGTTTTAATGACTGCATGAAGTGTGGAGTCTTCCTCACTGCTGGACGGAGACAGGCCTTCCTCGTTTCTCTTTCCTCATAAATTTGCTTTTTTCTTTGTATATTTTTGACGTTTTGGTCATGAATCTGGCCCCTCCCCTCTCCGTGACCGTATTTCCTGGTAAATTTGCCCGTTTTTGGCTCGTTTTGGTTTGCGTGATTTTGTTCGTCTTTAAATGTGAAAGTTTGAGTCTTTTCCTCACAAATGTGCAACGTTCATATTCAACATGAGGAACTTGACCTCCTGGTCCAGACCCTCGCTGCCTTCAGCGGGCAGGGGAGTGTCCCGGGTTTAAAGCGGACCCGTGCGGGCTCAACCTGTCCCAGCAGAGGTCCGTGAGTGAGACAGAGCCTAACTGCGCATGCCCGGCCCCCCTCCTCTGCCTCACCTCTCTCAGCGGAGCTTCAAGATGGACGCCAAATGTGGTTAGTGTGGCTCTGATCTTTTGTTTACCGTCTCTCCTGTCTCCATCCGCCGCTAGCGTCGCGTTTATGACCGGTTTGCCTTTGCATGAGCACCGAGAGCGGGGCTCCTTTCGAGGCGGGAAAGGCTGTCGTTGAGTCGGGGAGGACTGAAGGCGCACCGGGCCGCCTGCGGGAGGTCATGCCGGACGGTTTGACGGCTCGTCCCCGCGAGGAGGCGAGCAGCCGGTGGGGACAGACGGAGAGCATCCCGGGGAGAAAAACTAAAACATTTAGGGGGGACGGTATCCGTGTCAGAGAGAGGGGGGGGATTAAAGCAGCGGCCGGGTTTAGCTCGCTGTGATGCGGGTCTATTTTTAGCCAGCCTCCATCGCTCCTAGCACGCCTGCTACCATATGTAGCCAGGCGGACACATTTGGATCCCAGACCCTCCTCCACCTCCTCCCGTCTGTCTCTTCTCATGTTATGTGCTCGGTCCGAGTCTTTACGACCGCACGGTAGGCGGTCTACCGGCTGCTAACGGCGTTAGCACCGAGTTAGCACGTTGAGCAGAGAGATAACTAGCTGTCGGCTAACGTAGCATCTGTCAGCCCACATGTAGCCTGTAAACGGGATGAGCCGTCTTTCTCGTGGCTCTGTGTAAATAACGGTGGGTCTCTGAAGGGGTTTGGGAGCCGTTATGATGGGCGTCAGTGAACGCACCATCAGAGCCAGTATAAAACACTAACAGGGAGTCCTGGTGTGAAGCTCACTGTGCGCGGTGTCCACAACAACACGAATGCAAACGAAATCATTTTATTTTTGATGAAACGTTTCTGCTCTGCGTTTCTGTTTAAAATGAATTGAACGACACACAGTCTGATTACTCTGAGTTTGTCCTGCATGCATTAGCACACTTTCTACAGTCTGGTGTATTTACAGTAGTTTCTATACTGGTGTCCTTGGACAGGCAGTGTTAATGTTACATAAAGGAAAAATCACCCAAATTATTTTAACTGGACTTTAAGTTCAGGTTTAATTTATTTAAAGACTGGATTAGCTGTAAATAAAACCCAGGAGCAGACAGACTGTTTGCAGGGTGAATGCAGAGGTTGGACTCACTCGTGTTTCTGTCAGGAGCATGGAGACCGTAAAACATTTATGTCATCGCACAAAAAGAAATGAAACGTGCACTGAAACAATCTGCTGTTAGGCTAACAGCCCTGGAACGTGTGGCCCGGGGAACCTGAGCGGTGCAGCTAAACAAGTTCATCCCGGCTGGATGGAGAGAACCTGACGGCCACGGTGAGCGGCGTGACCACAGCGGCCGTCAGCTGTTAAGCCTTTCTGCTTCAGTGTTTGAAGCATCGTTTGGCTCTGCGCAGACTGGATCTGCAGTGTGTGGTTGGCTGTACTCAGCTGTGCGTCACACAGTTTGGAAACACATTGATGTCGTTTCATCGTTGCGATCAGAGCCTCCCGCTGCGTGCGGCGCTCCTTCAGTGCAGTCGCGACTGTTTTAAGCCGAGTTCACGTTTAAAACGTTTTCCTTCAGCTGAGAATCTAAAGCTCGCTCAGAGCAGATGTAGAGGACGGGAGAGCTCTGAGCATGACCACCTCCGGTCCAGGATTCAGCATCTGTTACCATGGTGATGGAGCTGGGATAGCAGCCATGTGCCGTCCTTTCATAAAGTGTTAATTATTGATTATTGGCTGGACTCGAGCTCGTAGCTGAAATGTGTTTAAACATTTTTACTGTTCCTAAATCAAGTTGTCACATATTCATCGTCATTATTTACGCTGTATCTGTTGCATATTTTGGTCTTTTGAGAAACTATTAAAGTCGGATTAGATGATTTTCATCCTCGTGACGTTTTCTTAACCTTAAATCTTTATTTCTGAGCGTTGCATTTAATCATCTGCTGGTTCAGCTTCTCAAACTTTTAACTGCTTCTGCTTCTCGTTCACACGTCTGACAGCAAACTGATTATCCTTAAGCTTCAGAAAGCAGACGGACATTTCACTCTTCTGGAGGAGTTATTGGGTTTTGTCTGTTGGCAGCAGGTAAAGCTGAGGCTCACCTGAGCGGAGCAACAGGCAGACGTCTGGGAGCTTTTCAGTTTTTCCGGTTTGCTTGCTTTCCTCTGATGAAATATAAAATTTCAGGGATAATGTTTGAACATTTGATGATACGGATTCATTTTCTGGAATATTTCGGCCCGTCGTCTCACTGTGAAGGATCCGTTTGCATTTTAAAGCTGCTTCCTTATCACAGAGCATGTTATCTGGTGACTCTGAATGGCGCCGTTTATTCTTCGGTGCTTTGTGGTGCACTTGAACTCTTCTCCCTGACCTGCTGCAGTGAAACGTCTGCGAGCCTGCAGGAAACCCGGCGCTCTTTCACTTCTAATATTGTCCGCTGACCTGCCTGGAATTCCCTGATGAAATATAAGCGTGCTCGGAGCAGGTCATGAGCTCAGCTGTCGCTCAGGAGGAGCTAACCTCCCCGCTCGCCTTCTCAGCGCTCGTCAGAGAAGGGAGGACTTCCTGTCAGTCAGGAACCTGCAGATTTTTTATTTTAGTGTTTTAGTTTGATGCTGCTGCTGATTGTTTTCAGCAGTGATAATAAAGCCTGTAAGAGTCTAACGTGAAGCTCAGCAGGGACAGAGCATTTTCTTTCACTCTGCAGTGCGATACCTGCAGCAGGTGTCAGTAGGCCACGCCCCTAGCGGACACAAGCCATGTGCTTAGTAAGCGTAGCCATTACACTCCACCAGACTCCATTCAGAAAAACGGGAATTTTACATCACAGTGCACACGTTCATGCTTCTGCCACGACTCGAGTGTGTTTAAATTCACAGCTGAGTGACGTTTAACACACGAAACACATGAAGTTGGTGCTCTGCCAGCTCGGCGTGGCTCTGCCTGCACGCTGCAGGAAAACTCAGAGCGCCATTTAGGTGCACGGGGAGCGTGGGGGCGGAGCTCCAGGGGGAGCGCAGGTGAGACCTGCCTTAATGCAGCTCAGCGTCAGGTTGTCAGTATAAACGGTGATGTTGTACCCAGACTGAGCGCAGCGCTCTGAGGTTCTCGCTGTGTTCTGCATCATTTTTACCACAGACGGGTGAAAATGATCATCGTGTATATTTTCATGTGTCAGGCAGCTGTAACAGAGCTGACTGTCACCGGACGCCTGGCCCCAACCTCAGCGCTGAGCATGATGACGATGATGATGATGTGTGTCTTCAGTCATTGCTGCTGGAGGTAAAAGTGAATCAAAGTCCCAGAGAGACGGACAAGAGTCTGAGTCAGCTGCTGCAGGGTTTAAACTCTGTATGAGGCCGACTGAGCGTGACCTCTGACCCCTGGATGCTCCACTCTAAGATGATGTCATGCAGCGTCCATGTGAGAGGGCAGAAAATCTGGTTTCGGCTTCGCCCTGCAGGCGCTTTAAAGTCAATGTGTTTCCTCCCGCTCGCGTCTGCTGACGGTCTCGTGGTCGCTGATCTCTGATCTGTTTGTGCCGCTTGGACAAAAACAAGGAAAATGATGCAAATCACCAACAAACAGGGAAGAAAAGCTGGAAGCTTGTTAGAGCTGCAGGAGGAAGGAAACAGTTGGGTTTGGTGTCAGGTCATGTTTGATCAGTTTGATATCGAATCACCAGTAAAACTTTAATGTTTGTAGAGTCATAATAATGAAATCTGTGGTCATGATGAGTGTGGACATTCACCTTTGGAGCAGGAGGTCTGAGGGGAGAGCAGGACAGCATCACCGTGCAGATTGTTAGTTACAATATCTAACCACACAAACTGTTTCTTCTCCTATGACGGTTTTTGCTGCTCTTCCCGCTGCAGTGGTGGATCTCCTCTACTGGCGTGATGTGAAGACCACGGGCGTGGTGTTCGGCGCCGCCCTGCTGCTGCTCCTCTCCCTGACGGTGTGCAGCATCGTGAGCGTGTGCTCCTACATCTGCCTGGCCCTGCTCTCAGTCACAATCTGCTTCAGGATATACAAAGGCATCCTGCAGGCCATCCAGAAGTCAGATGAGGGACACCCATTCAAGTGAGTACCGCCTGTCTGCAGAGTTGTCAGAGGTTGAAGTCCATAAAGTCGCCTCTACATTAGCAGAGTTTGATTATTTTTCCATGTTTTCTTGAAAAATGTCAGTGTCAGACGGTGAGTCGTGTGTCCACGGGAGCTGCTGAGGGCAAATTAAGCTGGTTGGAGACCTGCAGCACCTCCCTGTAGTGAAGGACACACAGTGTCGACCCAGAGCTGCAGTAGATGCTCTGGCCTCTTCGGTTTTAGGGTCAAAGGTCATTAATAAAAACAACAAATCTGTTCTGAGCTGCTGGAAAAGCTCGAGCAGTTTCATCGGCACTGAGTTTCCATAAAATCTGTCTCGACGAGATAAAACGAAGCAGATCTTTGATCAAACAAAACAGGAAATAAAGGTTTGTTTTAAAATGCCAGGAAAATCCTCCTGAGGGGATTTAACCAGCAGGAGGAGAAACGGGAGGAGCTTTCAGCTGTGAGCGAGGAGGAGATGAAGCTTCGGCATTCATAGATTGGAGTTGAATGACTTGGCAGGTGCAGAGCGGTGAGGGACGGGAGGTAAAACATTAAAAGCTGTGTCAAAGTTTGGGTCTGGAGCCGTGCGAGTCTCCGCTCGTCAGATTTCATCGGGAATTTAAACCCGGCCAATCCCGTTAGAGAAATCAACGACCTGATTAATCCTGATTATCAGCCGGAGCTCCAGCACTCTGCTGCCGCTCCTGTTACGTCAGGCCTCCATCAGAATCGCTCCTTTCCCACCGCAGCAGGGAAAGGTCAGAGGTCACGCTGAGCTCCTAGTTTCTTTGGTGGTTTGTTCCCTCAGACGGAGAAAAACCTTTTTACAGTGTTTCCTCCTCGCTGCGAACCTCAGGCGCAGGTTAGCGTAAGCACAGAGGCGCGTTACGTCTGACTTCCTGCAGATTTCTTTGTTTTTACTCAGAGACGTGATCGTGCAGCGAACGCTCCATCTGTGCTCGATCAGCTTCACTGAGTATTCACAGCAGACGTGCCTGTACCTAAAAACACGACTTTCTAGATTTTGGAGTTTGCGTTGCTCACGCTGTCAATTTATTAGATTTAAAAACAAACGTTGAAGTTTTAACCGTCAAACCGTCGAACGCTGAGTTATTTATCGTAACGACGTGAAAACAGCCTGACTGACTTCATCAGTTTGTTCTTGAGCAGCGAGTTCGAGCGTCCACCATTCATACGACCAGAGAACGTGACGTTTTTTTGATACAGAGACTGGTTTTACTGGTTTTGAAGTTGAACTTGGATGTTATATTTTTCTATAAAAATTCAAACTAATCATCGATATAAAAGAAAAATGTGGGAAAATATATTGTAAATGTCTTAAGTGGCACTAAAGTGGTTCAAATGTCGACAAGCCACGCCCCTAATAATGCATACGTGAAGCATTAAGTTTAAAAGGGTGAGTCATAAATGTCTCGTATGAAGGGGAAAGGATCTGTAGTGCCAAAACACAGACTCCCCGCTGCCTCTGCTGGACGCTAGAGGAACTGCAGCATATCTTTACAGTGTTGACCTCTGCTGTGCCCTGCAGGCAGTATCTGGACCAGGAGGTGGCGCTGTCTGAAGACATGGTCCACAAGTACAGCGACATGGTTCTGGCCAAGCTCAACAAGACCATCGGTGACCTGAGACGCGTGTTCCTGGTCGAGGACCTGGTCGACTCCATCAAGGTGAGTTTGAAGGCTCGTGTTTCTCTGCAAGTGTCCCGTAGCTCCGCCCACAGCTCCCCCCGCATGACGCGGGCGCTGCGTCCGCGTGCGCACACGGGCTCGTGCTTTTTGAGGCTGTGTTAATGAGCGGCACCTGCACTGACTTACTGCGAGTGCAGGTCAGCGTTCAGGCGGCGCTGCAGCTGTCGGGGGCTGTCGTCGCCTCGCTGAGCCCCTCCCACCCCCCGGCCTGCTGTCCAAATACAGATCTGCAGCTCAGCGGGCAGACGCGCCGCCGAGATTCCCTTAGAGGGTAAAAAAACTGATAGTTTTAATCCCCCCAGGAGCCGCTTCAAGCCTCAGGAATGTCTCACAGACAGGGTGCATTCTGGGATACCCCCGCTATTCTTCTGCCTCTGCTCCAACTTCCTGTTGTTGTCCCGAGTTTTTCCCACCGCAGCAGCGGGTCACTAAATGTCACACGTGTTTCAGTGAGCCTGCAGCCTGAGATGGCACGCTTTAACTGCATCCGCTTACATCACAGCTTCACAAACACAGACTCCACCTCCTAACCTTTGACCCTTCAGTGTGTTAAACCACTGTTCCCTGATTCCTGTGAATATGAAATCAGAAACAAAGTCACAGTTGAGCTGGATGAACCTTTAGTTTTACTCATGAAGTTCTCGAGCCTCCGCTGACTCGTCTCTTCTTCTTCTCTTAGTTTGCCGTGTTGATGTGGATCCTGACCTACGTCGGCGCCTTGTTCAACGGCCTCACTCTTCTTATTCTGGGTGAGTCACAGCGGGGGCGATGATGTCACCAGTCTTAGGGTGGAGGTCTGTGTGTTGTCTCCCTTTGACTCCATCTGGTGGAGATTTTAGGAACTTGCACTGGTCGATTTTGTCTGTCTTCATCAAATGACCAAAACGAAATCCTTTGGAGTCAAATCACAGATAAATGTAACGTTTGTTAAACAGGAAGTCGCGTTAAGATGAACTGCTTTAAAGTGCAGTTTGAGGTTCATTTACATAAAAATACTCGAGTAACACGAAGCACACTCAGCCGCCTCCTCTTCTCCTCCTGCAGGTGTGATCGCAGTCTTCAGCTGCCCGATCATCTATGAAAAGCACCAGGTGAGGGCTCATTTTACCCACAATGCACCATTCTGTCTGCAGGTTTGAGGGTGCTTGATGGACTGCTGGGAAATAAACCACAGCCAGTAAAGATGTTCTCTACTTGTTTTTGTTATTTTACTGTTAAATACAGAAAGAACGTCGATGATGGAGGTGCTCGTTCTAGTTTTAATGTGTGTGTGTGTTTCAGGCTCAGATCGACCATTACCTGGCTCTCGTCAACAACCAGATCAAAGACGTCGTTGGAAAGTAAGTGAGCAGCAAAACAGCAACTTCCTGTTGTCAAAGCCAACAAAGCCACTGTTTTTAAATTAAGTGTCTGCTGTGGTCGGCCTCGCGGCGGGGGCCTCGCGGCGGGGGCCTCGCGGCGGCCGTGTTGTATTCTTGAAGACGTCGGTAGTTTCATATCTAGGAGAAGCTGCAGAGCAGACTGAGACAAGTGCAGTTTTAAATCTAACCAATTAAACGTGAGCCCTCGGAGCTGCTGTCAGCTCACTGCTCATGATTATTGGAGTTGTGGATGCACTCGTCCACTATCTCCAGTTTTATTTCTGCTGATGTTGTCGTATTAATAAGACTGATGGTCACATGGTTTCTGCTGAAGGCGCGACTTAAACGTTTTTCTTAACTGTGTCAGATCAAATCCAACAAATACATCCAGGAATATTTCAGGCAGCAGGGCTGCTCTTAGTGAGGCTCACGTTAGTTTCCCAGCTCAGTCTCTGAGACTGACGGGAGAACAATGTAATCGGAGTACTCGGACACATCGATTCGCTCCCTCCAAACCCTTTGCTGACTTCCTCCGTGCTGTGAAGTAAAGAGTGAACTCCCCTCAGCTGCAGTCTGAATCAGCTGTGTGACTCCTCCATGGGATCAGTCTGTGCTGCGCTAAAGAGATTCCCACATAATTATACACAAAACATTAAAACGTTTTAACCTGATTGTTTCACGCCCAGACGCCTGATCTTTAACGGCCACTTTGATGTTTGCGTTTCTGTCTCGTTCTCGTGCTGACGGCTCGTCTGTTCTCTGATTCGTTCACAGGATCCAGGCGAAGGTGCCCGGGATGAAACGCAAGACAGAGTGACGGAAACAGGAAGTGGGAGTTGGATTCAGGAAGTCCTGAGCCAGATGATTTGATTGAAGGATGGGGGTGTGTGGGTGGGTGAGGGGAGACGGGGTGGATATGAAGGAAGGCTGGAGGAGGGGGAGGGGTTTGGCGTGGACGCAGCCCTTCCAACTGCATTTGTCAAAATAATAAAACATTTTTTTCCAGTTCAGAATTCCTTTTATGTTTTTGTTTTCTGGGAAAGTTGCAGCCGTGTGACGACTCCGAGGTCGGCGCGATGATTTTTCACGTCCCCCTCCCCCGTTTGATTTTTCTTTTTAAAGTCGAGTTTTGAAATGTTTGTTTCTGCGCTTGAAGAAACGCATTTGGATCTTGAGCGAACCCTCGCTCCCTCCACCCGGCGCGCTGTGGGAGGTCGGCTGCTCCTCGGCCGGGTTCGGGGGATCCGTTTTCTGTTTTTGACTTTAGGTTTTCCAGCTGAAGGGTTCGTTTTTGCGTCGGCTGCGGTCGACGAGCGCGAGCGGCCGGCGGCGCCTCTGTTTTTGTTTCTTTTGGTCTGAATATTCTCGCTGATTTTCGGTGTATTTTTGTGATTTCCTGTCGTGTCCCTGAAGCTTGGAGCTCGTTCCTCGGTACGCCGGTTTCGCCTCGATGTGACGAACGACGGATTCGCGAACGACGTCTTTGACTCCTGATGAGGCAGCGGGGGGAGGGAGGAGGGTCGTACTACCTTTTAAAATCTTCATCGCTTCTGAGTAACTCTAGTTAGAAACATCTAGAAATCTTTGCCGGACGATTTAAACACATTCATTACATAAAAGTCGTTATTTCCACGTCATCGCAGCCGTCTAGTGACAAACTCTGGAAGGAACGTTTACATTCATCAACATCAGAAAATATTTAAAAAGATTAAAAAGAACCATCCATGGGATTAAAGTAAGCATTCTGTCTGTGGAGCCGTCATCTTAATAAAGTTGCAACTTGATGTGACTTTTGGGAAACCTTCAAGCATTTGTTTGTTATGCAAGTATAATTGTGAATGATAAACTTCATACTTCAATTGTGACGATAAAAAGCTTCCAGCCGGGAGCCGTGTTTGTGGAATGCATTGTGAGATGTAAACAATTATCAATAAAGCTTCTAGACGAAAGCCCCGCCTCCTCGTCTGTCCGTCACTTCCTGTTGCTTGTTAAATACGGAAGCCCGTTTATGCTCAAACGAGAGGAACAAAGGAAAGTAACTTTAAAAAAAAAAAAGTAAAATTCCCAGCAGTTTAATGTGTTGAATGTAGAACTAAATGCACACAGGAGCATAAGAAGTACAATATTTTTATACTCGTGAGAAATCAAGATTCTTTGGTGATGAGCTGGATCAAGTTGCA
The DNA here is from genome assembly GCF_041146795.1 of Maylandia zebra. Classification (NCBI taxonomy): domain Eukaryota; kingdom Metazoa; phylum Chordata; class Actinopteri; order Cichliformes; family Cichlidae; genus Maylandia; species Maylandia zebra. Next base: position 2,457,611 of record NC_135179.1, read on the forward strand.
CTTTAAAAGTGTTTTAAATCATGATTAGAAATGAAGACAATTTAAACCCAGCCCATATTTATAAATACTCTGCAAAATTAATCTTTAATATTCATTCAGTCACAAAGAAAATTGTTATAATTATAACATTAAATATGTAGTAAAATAAAATTTGTTGTAATTTGCTGGGTTATATTTGAATTCAAATTAAATATTCAAATAAAATAAACTGATGAACTTGTGATTGTGACTCATCAACATTAAGATGAAGGTGGCAGAAATGAGCGTCCACAGCAGGTTGTCTGTGGGTGAGGCTGAAGCTGCTCCTGAACTGGCTCCTCCAACACTTTCAGGTTTGATGACTAAATGATCGATTACTGATTAAAGTTTTACATTTACAGGCTTTGTTTTTCTTACGCATCGTTGGTTGCATAAAATCATGTCCCGGATGATTCCCGTGTTTGTGGAAGAACGACTCCTGTGCTCTCTGAAGTCTGTCTCTGGGACAGACCTTGGATGAGCTCTGGTTGAGTCTAATGAAAACACTAGTCAGACCTGTCTGTGTGAAAGTGAAGAAAGTTTGTGCTCTTGAACGGGCTGAGTTATCACCACCTGAGACCAGGTGTGACTGCAGTCAGCAGACGGCTCACAGGAGAGAAAGAAACTTTGAACTCTTCGCAGGTTTAATCTGGATCAGATCAGGTCTGTTTTCCAGCTCGAGTCTCTCTGACGTCAGAGCGCGTCCTCCTCCCTCCTGCTGATGAAGAGTCTGTAAACCTGCATCATCCCCTCACCACTTTTACCCCCCATGTTTTTATTATCATGACTTCCTAATCAATCTTTCACTTCTATTCCTTATAATCCTTTATGCATATCATCCCCATTAATTACCTAAAACTGGTGACCTGTCCAGTGTACACCACCTCTCCCCCTCAGACAGCTGCGATAGGCTCCACCCTTCATGACTGTCCATGACATTTACACGGGGAGTGGATCCCTGATTCATAAGAGCTCACGATAATGGACGATGATAAGAAATGACTCAACGCAGGGAGGGTTCGGGAACAAATTATTGATAGGAGATTAAAAAACAGTAGATAAAGTGTTGGCAGGAGGTAAAGGGTCAAAAAGTAACTGTTAGCATTAACAGCTAATGCTAACAAGCTAAATATGTGGTAGGAAAGAAGAGAAGACGGTACGATAGAGAATAAATATAGGATATACTGTAGAATAAAGAGTCTTATTATTGATCGGATATATAAATATATTTTATATATATAGTCCAGCTCCCCTTTTTATTTATATATATATATTAGGGGTGCAACAACACACAAAATTCACAGTTCGGTTCTTGGAATATATATACATACATATACATATATATATTTATATATTTATAGTTGTCAGCCACCTCCTGTACATGGATGACATCAAGCTGTATGCCAATAGTGAACGAGACCTCGATTCACTGATCCACATCGCCAGGATTTACAGCAGTGTGTAGTCGGATGATAACAAAGAGAAGGAAGGTAGTCTGAGCCGTCATTTGTGAGCCGCGGTCAAGCCAGCCGTCTCCTATCCGCCGCATAAATTTCCTTGCGCTTTTACACCAGTCTTTACGGTAGCGCCTTTTCGCTTTATATCCCACGCGCACGCGCGCACACAAATTACAATGGAACAGCCCAATACAGTCAATACAATTATGGAAATTTCAGAAATTCATTAAAAATCATCCTGAGTAGTTGAGGTCCAACTTTCAACACATCCCTCCTCTAGGACACCTACTGTACCTGTGTGCCAAGTTTCAGCCAGATTCACTGTAAAATTCCTCAAAAATTACAGGAAATTTATATTCAATCTAATACAGCCAATACACTACAGTTATGTCAATTTTCAAAAATTCATTAAAAATCATCCTGAGTAGTTGAGGTCCAACAACAACATAGACATCTATATTTGCTCAGAAACTCTACTTCATTGATAAGATGAATCCACTACAAATAGTCTTCTGAAAAAATATTTTTCAATTTGTTTCAGTTTTTAAAAATATGTTCCTAAAGATTACCGCAAGGTTTAGAATGGAATATGTTTTACTTACTATACAGCGGGTGAGATGATGTAATTTAAAAGCAGACTAAAGAGCAGGACATAGAGGACAACAAAACTGTGATGAACTAAAAGAGAGCCCTTTATTGTGGCTGATGGAAGAAACTTGAACATACAACAAGGCAAAAGCAATAGGTTACAATAACTGTAATTAATCCTGAAATGGGCGAGACTAAAATACGACTGTTATTAATATTACTGTGACTATGTCAACACTACTACAGACCTGAACATGATGGCGACCAGCAGTATGAGATAAAATATTAAGGGGTACACCCAAGACTTGAACATGAGAAAGGAAAACAGACTCTTAAAACAGGAAACATGACGAATGTATACCTCACATTACAGTTTTTTCTGATTGCTTAAGCACATTTTTTGTAACTATTGGCTAATTTTGCAAAACTCTTCACACAAATAAGAAAACCTGTCACCCAATCATCAAAACATTGTAGTTCTCTTGCAAAAGCAAACACAGCTAGACTAACTCTCCACACCTTCGTAAAAATGGTGTTTCCATATCAAACAGTACACACAAGCCATCATCTACTAAGCACACAATGCGCCAACTGCACACTGATGGTATGAATATAAAACACATCTGGCTTTTGCTTTCTCTGTGCACAAGGTAGGCTATGTCAGTGTGAGCTCATACTTCTGTCATAGATCCATAAGCATAGAGGGATCCAAACTTCAAGTACTGGTGTTTATTCAAACACATCAAAACAAACACAAGTGTTTATTTCCAAGTATAGGATTATTTGCAATCGCCATAATGACTCTATGGGTTACTTGGTCTGCAGTGAACATGCTTCCTCTGCCCCAGCATCTGGTCATCTAGCAATTCTGTAAAGTAACAATTTCAGTATTTTTACATCAATGGTATTGGTGTGTTTCTCATTGGCATACGGCAGTGCTACAAATCTTTGTGCGAAGTGACTGTACTCACCGATTCTCATTTCAAGATGTCCTTATGATGCTTGCTACAGTGTAGCGGCTCGAGTTAGGCTGGACCCGTTGGCCAGCTACCCTCAGGGTCATTCCACGGTTGATGACATGGTCCACTATTGTAGCTCTGATGTCATCAGCAATTCTATTTCTTACTCTTCCTACCCTTCCTCTCCCCCCTCCTCATCTTCCTCTTGCTCCTCCTTGTCCTTGTCGTCCTCTTCATCCTACTTCTTCACCTCCACGTCCTCTTCCTCGGCCTCCTCTACTTCTCACTCTTTCTGCTCCCTCCATTGTACTCCGCACACACAGCTTACCTGTATTATAGTGCTTAGGCTGATTGCAAAGTGAACTAATTATCTAAAACAGTTTTCACATGTGAAAGTGTGCCAGACAGTTGGCAAATTAGTGTTAATGATAGCCATACATGTGTATACTTTTGCTAGGAGTGTGTTGGAAATTTGGTAATTGAGTGTTGTGCAGTGAATTGTGCCTACAGTTTTGCAAAGTGTGTGTTACAAAATTGCAAACTGAGTGCAAAGCAGTTTTTGTGCTTTTAGTTTTGCAAACTCAGTGAGTGGTTTTGCTATAAGTCTGAATAGTTTTAGAGATTGTGCTACAGGAATCAGTTAGGGTTTAAGCATTCAGAAAAAACTGTAACAAACAAGGGCAATTGGAATGAATTGTAATGGTAGGTGACACGAAATGATCTATTTAAAGTAAATCTGGGTAAAACCTGGCCCAGAGGTAAAGTAGGTGTCCGAGAAGAGGATTGTGTTGAAAGCTTGGCATCGACTTTTAAGAATGATTTTTAATGAATTTTTGAATATGCAACCAGACTGTCACGATGGCTGTATTGGGCTGTTCCATTGTAATTTGTGTGCGCGCGTGTGCGTGTGACTGTTCGAGTCTAGGCTTTCAATCAGGATATAAAGCGAAAAGGCGCTACCGTAAAGACTGGTGTAAAAGCGCAAGGAAATTTATGCGGCGGATAGGAGACGGCTGGCTTGACCGCGGCTCACAAATGACGGCTCACTTTACCGCGGTTCAGAGCCGAGGGGCTCAAACTACCAGAAGCCAACATTGCAGACATACAGGACAGCTACAAGCAGTGTTGCCAACTCCTCAGTAAGGAAAATCGCTATTGGCTGTCCTAAAAGTCGCTAGAAGTCGCTAAATGACGTCATCGCCTAATTTGCATAATTGGTCATGCTAATCTAATTGTAACCTACGTTGTTGGAGAGAGAAATAACATCGTGGAAGAGACATAAAGTGAGTAAAAAACGTCCTAAATGCATTTAGAGTTTATTTAGAACTACAAATTAAATTTCTTTTAGCAATTATTGTTTTTTCTTAATGTCACAATTCCAACCCTGCTCCTTTACCCGGGCTTGGACCGGCAAAAGTGACCCGAAAAGGCACTCTGGTGGAGTTACTTTGTGTGTGTGTGTTTATAAGTAGTTTTAAACCTTGTGATCCACAAAACAGCATAAGAGTAAAAGAAGAACTGACTGCGTTACAGCACCCGCTGCTTGTTGAGAGTAAAAGCGATATGTGCTTTCACGTCCTTTTTAGCGACTTTTTTTAGAAACAAAGTCGCTAAGGGGCCTGATATGGGCTCAAAATGTGGTCATAAATATTTTGTACTTGTAAATCGGTTTTGTACTTGTAAATCGGTTTTGTACTTGTAAAAAAGATTTGTGTGTGCAAGTTACAAGTACGAATTTTGACCCTATTTTTCTTCCTTTAAGCTGATTGGTCAATGTCATGTCAATCGCAAATTAAACAATCCAATCAGAGGACAGATGGGTTTGGCTGTCGGAGGGGCGCTTTTTTGAACTGCAGGTCCTTGAAGGGTAATCTCTATATAAATATCCGATAGCAGCTAGGTCCCCCAACTTTCAGCAGCTGTTGAAAGGATAAAGTTGTGGGATTAGTTTAACACAAAGTCAGGGCTGACCCGGGACCATTGCTGTGAGTCACAGTGCGCAGCATAAAAGTCCTTTCACATCGGACGCAGCATGTGCTGCTAATGCTAACTGCTAACTAAAAGCAAAGGATCCAGAATTTGTTGCTGGCTGCTGGGCTCTGTGGGTTTTTGCAGCAGCTCTACCTGCACTAGATGCACCTGCCCCTTGTTGTTTTTATCTCTGACTTTATGTGAACTACAAGAGTTTGTTTTTTTTGCTGGTTCTTCAAATGTTCAATAAAAACATGTATGCTAATTCATAACGAAGACTGTAATGAAGACTGTCATTTCCAAAACACTGCCCGCCCCCACCCCGCGGTCCGCAGCGCTGTTGAAAAGGCTGTGGAAGTCCCTGTATTAAACATGTAGACCTGTGACACAAAAATCACCAAACTCAGACGACCACAGACTGTTTTCCTTCGTGGTGATGAAGGAAAACGCTGGGTTGGCATGTAAAAGGGCATTTATTCCCTTCAAAGACCTGCAGTTCAAAAAAAGCGCCCCTCCGACAGCCAGACCTCTGTTCTCTGATTGGATTGTTACATTTGTGATTGACATGACATTGACCAATCAGATGAAAGGAAGGAAAATAGGGTCAAAATTCGTACTTGTAACTTGCAGGGTCTTTTTGGCTAAGTCCACACACAAATCTTTTTTACACACACAAATCTGCAAGTACAAAACCGATTTACAAGTACAAAATATTTATGACCACATTTTGAGCCCATAGTCTGAAAACTCGCTAAATATAGCGACAAAGTCGCTAAGTTGGCAACACTGGCTACAAGTACCTGGGGATCCCACAGGCGAATGGGAACCATGAAGAGGCCGCTAGGAAAGCTGCAACCACCAAGTACCTGCAGAGGGGCAAGTCCTGAGGAGTCAGCTGAACAGTAAGAACAAGATCCGGGCTATCAACACGTGCGAGAGCTTGAAGGATAGACCGCTGCAGGGGCGAGATACAATTTGACAGAGCAAAAACTACGTAATATATTTTTATATGCAAAACTTTATAAGCGGCTAAGGAGCTACATATCCATCTATATTCAGCTTTGAGGGTCAATACTGTGTGTGTGTGTGGGTGTGTGTGTGTGTGTGTGGATAAACAAGTCAGCAGTCGGTTGGTTTCTCACAGGTTTTTTTTCGTTCATGGTTACACACACAGACTCTTTGACACGTTTCACGACAGTTACACGTTAATAATCCGACACACAGACTCGTCCACGCTCCGAGAAACATGAACACGTCTCCAAATATCTTTTCCTGCTTGTTGGTACGATCACGAAGCTTTGGATGTTTCACGTCTTTCAAACAAAAAGCAGCAGCAAAGCAAAAAGCTTCTTTTTTTAAACGTCCATTTTTGGATGAACATTCTCAGTGTAGCACCAGACAGAGTACAAAAAAGAAAACACGAGTTCAATTATGGATTAAAAACAAATAAATCAAGCATATGAACCTCGTCCAAAAGAAACAAACACAGGTAGAAAGATCCGGAAAGGCACTTAAGTGTGACGATGTCCAACCACAGATGCAGTGAAGGCGCTGACATGAAACGTGACCGTGAGACTTTTTGTTTTTTCAGACAAACTTCACAAAGTTTCTGTAAATATGAAACTGCATTCGATTATTTTTTATTATAAAGCAGTTTAACGTTTCTGTTTTCTGCATAAAGAAATCTTAGTTTGACCAGAACGCCCGCTCGAATCGGCTCATTTCAACGACACGTAATAAGATGCTGATTGCATCAAAACCAAACAGAAACCAGAGCAACGTACCAGCATGACCTTTGACCCCTCCTGTAGTGATTTCATTTTGTTTCTCGTAGTTTTTATTTTGCTTCATGTCGGTGTTTCGTTTTTATATAAACAAAGACTTTTGTGTTTTACTTGAAGATAAAAATGAATCCACCTCAAAGAAAAGAAAACAGAGCGATGTAATAAATCTTTTAGTTTAGTCTTTTCTTTTTCTTTAATTTAATGACATTTTAATTTCGTTTGCTGTGCCGTTTGTGTCTTTGCGTTTATTCCTCCTAATTTAACTTTAACGTCTCTTTTTATAGTTTCTGTTTTCTTTGAAACTTTGACAGATGCGTGTGAATTTTATCGTAAATGACTTATTGCCAAAATAACCCCTGAATGTAACCGAGTATCTTCAGGTTACCGTTTGCGTCTGAAGATGTTAGAGAAATAGTTCTCGTGTGACACTTGTGGGCCTCCGTACGTTCGTTTGAAGCCGTTTTAATTACCTTCAGCGCGGCTCAGTTAGAGCTGCCTTAAACTCTGATTTCTGCTCAGTTTTGTGGAAGCAGCAGCTTTGAGCCGACTGGAATGTCTTAAATGTTCAAACCACTGCGACGACCCAACGCAAGGCCTTATGGGTAACAGCAGGTGGCAGAAACCGTCCAACAAGGTCATCCTGTGGGTTTTGGTCAGATACCAGCTGATGGATCCTCTGAGTCATGTGATTCATCAGGAAGGTTCCCGCTGAGCCCTGTAGGGGACGCACTGACGTGCAAATCTGAGCGTGTGGTTGACCAAAGTGAGGGAGGGGTCTGTCGTTTGATTGGTTTACAGCTGTGCGCTCCCTCACTTTATGAACCTGTTTGCACAAATTTTAATGTTTTTTTCACCATGTGACCAAAAAAGAAAACGACAAACATGTAAACATCAGCTGATAGAGTCCGCGGGTTCTCCCGAGGATTTGTGTTCACGTCCATGCATCCGTCCGTCGTGGAGGGTTAGTCGCAGTCTGGCCCACGTGGCGTTGGAGGCTCGGGCCGGTTGTGGGTTCGACTCCCTCTGGATCCACTTGTGGTCTGTTTAAGGCGCTGTGGATCCGAGTGTTTACAGACATTTCCACACAAACACACTGAAACACACAAACAGGCATTCAAGGAATTTTGTGTTGTCAACTTCTGCAAACGGTAACAAAGACTTTGTCCACCAGGGGGCAGCGTTGCCCCTGCGACCGCTGCGCTTTAACTTCCTTTTAGTCCCAGTTTCCTCAGCTTTAAACACGAAGTTTAAACTGGTTAAAAAAACATTGATGGGCTTGTTGCACCACCTTGTGGTGCAGATCGGTATTACGCAAACGTAAAGCCCGCCCCTATTTAAACTTTACCTGAAATCTCTTAAACACGAACAGAGGTGTTGGATACAAGTCATAACTTTCCTAATCTTAGAAGATATTTTAACAGCGAGCACTTTGAATTACATTTACAGGCTCACAGCAAAAACAGGTGGAAAACAGGTGAGACTGTAACTGCTGTAAGAATCTGTTTAGAAGGTGTTTGACTCCGAAACCATCAATAAAGACACACGTGTGAAAACCAAGGTTCATGCGCCCGTCGCAGCATCTTGTCTTTGTAGTCAGAGAGAATAAAAACAGTTTTATTAGTTTAATCTCTCCTGAGTGCATGGTTGTGTTATTGATCGGTGATCGGGTTACCTGCAGTCGTCTCCTCCTGTGCTGATCACGTATTTGTCGTCGTGGGAGAAGCGGATGTTGGTCACATGAGGCGAGTGGCCGAGGTAGCGCTTGTGTTTGGCCTGCAGACGGAAACGAAGCAAACGTCCGTCCGTTTAATCAACTTAGTCCTGGATACAAAGAATAAACTGAACCTGAGCCTACAAACACAGAAGTTTGATATCCTCAGAGATCAAAAGGTCAAAAGTTTAACTTCAAACTTGCGACTTTGTTTCTTTCCGTTAGTGCTCATGAAGCCCTCGACTCCTCGACTCCTTCATTTATTTCCTTTCCTACCTCCGAACAACTAATACTGAATAAATGAGACGTGGCCACAAACTCACAAACTTCTCTGTGCAGGGGAAGTCGAACAGTTTGACCAATCCAAAGTCGTCGCCGGTGACGATGTTCAGGCCGCCGTGAGACACACACGCGCAGCTCACGTCAGCTTTGTCGGCGTTTCGAGGCCAAATCCCCAAAACTTCGTCTCCCAGGATGCTGAAGAAGAGACGACAGAAAGGGCGAGTCAGCGCCGCGGCTCGTTGTCGGGTTAGCTCGGGGGTCGAGCGGGCGACCATGAGCCGTGTTTGTGCGTTACCTGGTCCACGTTGCCCAGGTGATTCTGTCGATGGCGATCGGGTCGCTCACCAGCTTTCCAGAAGGAACCTCGAACACCTGCCGCTTATAAGCTCCCGTGGACACCTGCAGGTGAGATTGTGATGCACGCGTCAGCAGAACGAGTGTGTGTGTGTGTGTGTGTGTGATCTGTAGCTGGACCGAGGATGGCCCGGGGGTTTTGTAGGGTGTGTGTGTTTTTTGTGTACATATACATGTAGAGCAGTTGTATCACAGCACCTGGTGACTGTGGGAAGGAAGAGCCCCCGTCTAACAGGAAGAGACCTCCAGCTGTGGGCGTACCTGTACGTAGCAGCTGTCAGCAGAGAAGTCGAGCTGCAGGACGAAGGCGGGGATGTCGCTGCAGTAAACCAGCCGGTTCAGCGTCGGCCCTGCGCTCACGTCGTACACGTCCACCGTGTTCTCCACGGAGCCGACCGCCAACAGCCGCCGGTCGGGACTGAAGCTGCGCACAGAGTTCAGTCAAACAAACATCCAGCGCTTTCATTCTTTGCTCCCGCTCTCGCTCTCTTACCGGATGTCCTGGACGGTGGCGCTGCGGTCTCGCTTCTTCGCCCACATCTTCAGCGAATTGGAGAGGAGGAGGAGGAACTCCCCGTTCTTCATCCCCACCGCCAGCATCTCTCCGTCTGCGCTGTAGCTGACGCAGCGAGCCGCGTGGCCGACGCACACTTTGTTCAGCAGTTTCTAACCAGAGAGAGAAGATTTCTTTAACCAGCCCTCGCTGCACCACATCACGCAAACCTGCAGCAGCGCCTGCTGTTTCTAGCCCTCCTCCACCCCAGCATCCACCACCACCGTCCTAAAGAGCCTGGACTCCAATCACTGACATATGTATGAATGCACCTTGTCGGCGAGGTCCCACAGGCGGATGGTGGCGTCGTCGCTCGCCGTGATGCAGAGATCTTTGGCTGGATGAGCGCCCAGACCCCAGATTCCCCCCCGAGCGTGACTGTCCAGCAGCAGGTTGGACGCCGCGTTCTTCTCCCCGACCTCGATGATTTCGCCGTCTTTCGTCCCCACCAGGATCTTACCCTGAGGAAGACGAGAGGCCGAGGCGATGAGGAAGACGGACGGGTGATGGCGGAGGAGGAGGAGCGGGGAAAGGATGTCGAGATCTCACCTTGCCTCTGCAGACCGACCGCACGCATTCCACCTGCTGCCCGGTCTCCAGCTGGAAGGCTCGGCATCGTTTCATCTCCTGATCCCAGAGCTTCACTGCTCCGCCCTCCTTCGTCCTGACGCACAAACACACAGTTTTTATTTTCCATTTTTTCCACGAAGGAGAAAACAAAAACTGAAAAACTAGAAACAGCACGAAAGAGGAGGTTGGGTTGCAAAGGAGCTTGCAGACTGAAACAGCTTAAACAGAGGACCACGAATGAGGCCATCACACAGAGATCAGCTGATCTCTGTTTCTGTGGCGACGTCCGTCCACAGAGAATTGGCGGCTTTCAGGAAGTAGAAAACTTCCAAACTCATGATTGGTCCCGTTTTCATGACATCATATATAAACATCCTTGTAAAAAAATCTGTATTATGAAGATGGTTCTCGATACAGGTGAAGCGGTCGGCGTGTGACTCACGGCCTCTCCTTTCCACCGGTGACGATGAGTCCGTCTCTCAGGGTGGTGTACATGGTGAAGACCGGCCCGGTGTGAGCCTTCGCCACCACCCGCAGCAGGTAGTGATCTCGCCACACGTACACGTCCCCGTTAATGGCCCCTGTGAACGTCAAGTTATTCTGCAAACGTGAACACAGACACGGTCAGCTTACGTGCTTCGACTGAACGACGCTCCTGAGGGGCCCCGGGGCGAAGCGGCGAACTCACCGCACCGAAGGCGACAGACAGCATCGTCTGCATCCTGCCGTCCTCCAGCGTCCCCACCACGCCCTTCTTGTACATCAGCGCGCCGCCGGCCAGCGTCCAGAACTTCACGTGTTTGATTCCCACCGACACGAATTGAGCGTCCGAGTCGGGCCGAAACTCCACCACGAAGATCCGGTCCGGGTGTCCGGCTTTCCCGCACGCTCGAGATCCTGCAGAGGAGACACGCCTTGGTTACCATGGTTACTGCCACCACAGAGGGACGCGAATCAAACCACGCTGAAAGTCTCTGACCTTCCTGCCAGCGCCACACCGTGATGGTGTGTTCAGGGTCCACTCCGACGGACAGCAGCAGCTTTCCCGTGGCGCTGAAGTTCACGTAGCCGACGCCTTTGCTGTGCGGACAGCGGAGGATGGACAGCGTCTGCTTGCCCATGGCGTCCCACACGTGGATCGAGGGGGTCGTTCCTGCGCGGAGACGAGCGAGTGTTTATCGCCGTTACAGCCACAGGCAGCGTCAGCACGACCACAGAGGGATAAACTACGACAGCGACACAGAGGGGTCGGTGCAGCCGACAGACACCCTGAAAACCAGACGCTGTTTCACCGCCACGCTAAAGCGCTCGCGCCCCATTTATTTAATCCGAGCGTTCGGGTCAGGAAAGCACGACGGCACAAGAGTTTGCGTTTGGTACTCGAGTACTTTAACTACTCGTTAAACAAATCGAATGAGTTCAGTTTGAGACGAGCGTCAAACATGCAGCAGAAACATCATATTGATCGATCATCGAGGAAAATCCAACAAACTAACATCAGTCGTCAGAAATGAGTCACTTCAATCATTTAATGTGGTGAAACTATCCTGTGTTTGTTGATACAAAGTTACCCAGGAACAAATGTTTATTTAAATGTGTGCAAAAAACAATGATTAAGAATATGAGACAATATGAAAAATGTGTTAATGCTGACGCACTGCTGGAAAAGTAGAATTTTGAAGAGCTTTTAAAGTTTTTGATTAAAAAAACAGAACTTTTGTATAACATGAATATATTTTAAATATTTAATGAAATTTCTGAACATTTATCAGAAAAATATTACTTTTTTATAAATGTAAAAATTTTGTTGAAAAAAACGATTAAAAATGCAAAAATATTTTGTTTAAATTGTTTCTTTGCATGTTTTTATGAGACGTAGCAGTAAAAACCAAACCGACACGTCTGGTTGAGTCGGGCGCTCTGGGTTTCAGTTTGCTGTGATGGGAGGCGTGCGGGTCGTTTGTAGTTTACCTGGGAGTTCACCGCCGTCACCTGAGGTGTTGTGAGAGCGATGGTGACAAATGAGGCCGGCCAAAAACACACACACAAAGACAACAACATGAAAACCTGCAGTGAGTCACAGCCAGGCAGAAAAAACGTTTCATTCATCCTGCGTCTGCGCGGAGCTTCGACGTTCCTGACTGCGGATCGCTTCGGCTGCTCTACGGTTCGATACCAAAACAACAAACTCTGGGACGTGAAGCTCTGCTTGTGTTTCCTGATTGGCTGAATTAACCCCACTTCCTGTATTTTAAACGCAGACCTCGAGGAGAAACTGTCGCGACGTGGCGCCTCACAGCTGCAATAAGCGTTTGCTCCCTGTCGGTGAGTCGGTCAGTTTCCACTGTGTCAGTAGAAATAAAGCAAAGCAGGCGGGTTAAACAGGAAGCAGGGAGAGAAAGCGGGACTTCTCTTTAGTACAGTTAGTGGAGGAAAACACGGCCATGCTCCGACAGCGACACGCCACACACACAAACACCGAAGCGTACCGATCTGCCCGGTGGCGATGATGTTCTTGAATTTGGGGTGCTGGTTGACGGTCAGACACAGGATGTCGTCCGTGTGCTCCAGGTAGAAGCTCTGCGTTCCTGCAAAGACACGTAAACAGACACGTTTTACCTGCAAGGCACCAAATAAACTCCAGTTCTGGCTGAAGCTCAGTCGTCGCTTCATTCAGCACGAGTCACGGACACACTCGTGGTGTTTGTGGGGCTGCAAACGCACACATGCAGGTGAGCTAACGACACGGTTTCGTTCTAATGGATGGTGCTCTTTCTGGTGATGTCGTCAGAAGCTGTGCTTTTCTTGTGCAAAGCTCCGCCCACGCTGCCGGAGATCAGCAATCTGCTGCTACACGACAGCGACGGGCGACACTGACAGCAATCAGAGTTTGCTGATTTTAAGGTGCTTTTTTGGATCCAAAGCAAAAAACACAGGATGGCAACATCCAGGCACAAATCTGTGACTTTGTGTACCTGTGACGACTGCGCTGAGTTTTGTCTGTTATCAAAGGAGCGTAAGTGGTCATTGAAGCGTGCAGCACGCCGACCACTTTCCATCCAAAGGTGATTGCACAGCTCACCCGAGCCGGGTCCTGGTCTGTCACGTCTGTCATTCTGCAGTTAAACTGCCGTCCTGCAGCATCCGTGTCCTGATTTATGGACACGTGATCTGTGAGGTTTTGGCTGCACTCTGAATGTGCATCTCTGTGCAGCAACAAATGTGTAATTGTAGCTGTTTCCTCACAGCTGATCGCCGGATTGTCACAAACAGACTGCATGAAATTGCCAACTTGAGCCCACTTAGCCTCAAGCTGACAGCAGACACGTTATCGCCGTTTCATCACCGTCTTAATGCACCAAAGTTTGAAGACCGCCGGTCTCCATCTGCGAAGCAAAGACATCACAAGTGCACCGAACTCGGCCACGATCACTCTGTGCTGCAGCTTCCATCCACCTCAGTGTGGCTGCAGCATAAAACACGAACCGACCAATCACAGCCGAACGGCTCTGTGAGGTAAGAGGCGTGTTTTTGTGGATGAGATCCGGTGGAGCGCAACATCTTTGCTTCCTGTGTGCGAGCAGGTAGATACAACCTGAACACGTTTCCACAGGTGTGCATGAAGCTGAGTCTGCTCAGCAGAAACTGTTTAACAACAACAATAATTTACCTGGTAAAACCGTTTTCACAAACATAAAAGCTTTTGAATATTAAATGTTACATCACTGACATCATGTTTCTGTGCAGCAGGTAGAAGGGGCACATGCAGAGATGCATTTACAGAGACTTTAACATCTTTCGGACACCAACGTCTGCCGACTGTTCGTGCGTCCGTCCTGCTGAAACAACCTCACGTTAGGACTCATCGTCCACGGCACGTCATTCAGGTGTGTTGTTTGTGTTACCGGTGCTCAGGCTGTGCACGATGGCGGTGGCGGCAGTGTGGTACACGATCTCGGCGCCGTCGTTGAGGTAGTGCAGGTTGTTACGACAATCGAAGCCCCGAAAACCAAAGACGTGGTCCAAGATCAGGTCCTGGAGAGGGAGAGGCGGACGGTGAACGCAGGGACAGACGGACAGACGGGCCGACGGACGGACGGACAGACTCACCTCGACCGGCCGCTTCTTCTTGGACACGTTGTTTTTCTGGAGTTTCTCGGGCTGCGGCGCCGCTCGGCTCACTGGCGGCCTGGAGGATCGATCAGCGTGTCAATGAATCGGTCGATGAGTCAAAGACAGAAAAACATTCATTTACATGTTAAAGGACGAGATCAGAGACACACGGGTGGAGCACAGACATGGAGACAACATGAACTACACATCGGGGGGTTAAACAGCTGATCCGGCGGTGTGCTGGTGCTCCGCCCTCTTTCTGTGAACTCAGACCAGCAGCCATTTGGGTTAGAGCAGCCGTTCTGCTTCTGACAGAGTTAAATCACTCAGATTTGTTAACGTTACAGCGTCACTGTGCTCTTTGTTGTCTGTTGGCGACTAGAGGGAAGAGGCGGAGTTTAATGCAACCTTTCACTAAACCGAGAGCGTCGACCTGCCGAAGCACCTGAAACCTACAGGAGGAAGGTTCTGCTGCTATTCAGAGTAATAACTCTAGTAACTGTTGCAGTAATTGCAGGATTTTGCGGTGAGTGAACCAGGTCCACTGCATCGTCGATCGTCATGGTAACAACAGTTAAACTTCAGTATCCACTTATGAACCTGTTTCACCTGCACAGGTGCAACTCAAAGTGACAACAGGTGCACTGGAGGGGCAACAATGAGACCACCCCAAAAAGGAAATAGATTAGCAGGTGGTGGTGCACCCCCGTCAGCTCCTCCAGGATGGTACGGACCGTCTGTATCTCCCTGCACATGTGGAGGAGCAGACACCAGCAGACGTTACAGGAGCTGAGCTGCACAGGTGTCTGCTCCTCTGTGTGACCTCCAGCGGGTTACTCATGAGCACGTTTCTGACCAAACCGTCAGAGTCCACGAGGGCAGGTCCACCACCACAGCATCGTCCTCCAGCACGACTGGTTTGGACGTGGGTCCGCGGGGTCTGCACAGGCTCCTCGTTGGCAAATAAACTTTCGTTTTTAGCAACTGAAGCGAGACGTTATCGCTCAGTGCTGCGAACGGTTCATCAAAGCGCCAAAGCCGTAAGAGAAGTGGTGCATGACGGAGAGATGAAAGTGACCAAACAGGACGAAAATGCACTGAAACGTTTTCATGAAATGCCAGCGTGTGATGCGAACATGATGAAGAGGACGTGTACAGGCAGGCAGGTGTTACCTGGATCCCCTGGACAGCAGAGGGATAGAACCAAGGTAGAGCTTTAGAAACACACACAGTCACGCACTCTTATCTACACTTAGACTCAACACACACATGCACACACACATGCACACACAGGCTTTCCTCCTCAGAGACACTGTGGCTAAAAGTACATGCTAACAAAACGCTACCATGCTGCTGCTGCTGCTGTTTAATGCTCAGGCTGCCAGCCTAACATGCTAGTGCAGCTAACCGTGTCAGCAGGCTAACGTGCACAGGTACACCTGTGGCCTCACAGCAGCAGGTGCAGCCCTGTACCTGAGAACTTAGAGAGCCTGGATTACTGTTTATCAAAGGGAGACACAGGTGGCTGCTGCAGTATCATCGATACCAAACATCTGATAGATGTTACTCTGAAGAAAACCCGACTATTCTCAGCCGAGCTCCCCATAGAACATCTTTCTCTGCTGATGAAGTCCCACAGGAACAGGAAGTGACATCCTGTCCTTCCATCAGGTGAAATATTGTTGTCCCAAAAGCCTAGAGACCGCTCCCTGAACATGGCGGCTGGTTTTGTCCTGACACTCTGTGATCTCTGTGGTCTTACAAACACAGGTGTGTCCAGTCGGCTCACGTTACCTGCAGTCAGGCTCCGAACATATTTAGGCCAAAACTCGATCCAACATAACATTATGAGCACTGACAGGTAACACCAATGACACCTGTTAGTGGGCGGGGTCTGTCAGGGAGCGGGTGAACATTTTGTCCTCAAAGTTGATGTTAGAAGCAGAAAAATGGGCGAGTGTGAGGCTACGAGCCAGTTTGGGTCAGAGCGTCTCCGAAACGGCAGCTCTGTGTGGGTCTGCAGGGGTCAGTTTTTATGGTCCAAAGAAGGAACAGCGGTGAAGCAGCGACGGGGCCGTGGAGGCCGATGCGTGTGAGGACTGAAGCCTGGTCTGTGTGGTCCGATCCAACAGGCGGGCTAAAGCTTCATGCTGGTTCTGATAGAAAGCTGTCAGGCTGACCAGGCTGACCCCCGTCCCCCATTGAAAGCACCAACAATGAGAACTGGACCACAGAGCGATGGAGGAAGGTCGCGGCCTCCTTCCTCCACAAACAGGAACGGTTTGTGCAGCACAGCGACAAGTTTGAGGTGTTAACTCTAATTTTTAAAAGATCGCAGTCCAGTCGAGCCTCAGTGAGATGTGCCGGACAAACGAGTCGGATCCACGGAGGCTCCACCCCACAGCTAGCAGGACCTACAGGACCTGTTCACCTGCTGAGTCCACGCCTCGACGAGTCGTGGTGTTATGTCTGATCGAGGAAGAGTTTGAATGGATTTGTAAATGAGAGATTTCTGCTTTTGGGCTTTAATAAATGATCCAAAGTGGCTGCAGCTGAGGTTTTAAGTGTGACCATCCACACAGTAAGTGTTGGCTCATACTTACTTGACAATGCCCTGCCTCCAGGGGAATGCAAGTTAAAACACAGCAGAGATATTAAGAGTTTCT
The DNA here is from genome assembly GCF_041146795.1 of Maylandia zebra. Classification (NCBI taxonomy): domain Eukaryota; kingdom Metazoa; phylum Chordata; class Actinopteri; order Cichliformes; family Cichlidae; genus Maylandia; species Maylandia zebra. The sequence goes on from NC_135179.1 coordinate 2,474,637, forward strand.
ACGAGGCCAGAGAGCAGCAGCAACACTCAGGAACTAAGGGTACCACAGAGGGACAAAACAAGAGTTATCAGTCAGCACGGGCACCCTTTATCATTAAAGATTCTCCGGACTCTGAAACTTGGAGCCGCCCATTTTCTTCCAAATACCTGCAAGTTCTAGATTTGGTCAGAGATTCTGTCACTGAGGCGCTGGAAGAGAAGACGTGCACACCGGGAGCTTCTGTGCATGAACTCAGAGCACAGACCTGATGCTGCTACTCCACAGCCTGGAAAACCCCATTTCTACAGGCTGGAAAATCCTCACTTCATATAAACCCAGTCAAAGTTCCCACATGACCACCTCGCAATCAGCTGATTTAATGTTCTACAATTACTGTAGTATATTTAAAGCCTTCATGCACCCTGCAGGTCCACGGGGGTGGGCTCAGGTTTGTCCTCTTTTTAACCATCTTTACAGCTTTTTTGAGATGTCATAACTTTGTGAGTTCAGGAGAAATCTGCAGGGCTGAAAAACACATTTAAGCTCTGTGAAAATCTGCAACCAGATCAGTTTTACACCCACTCAATGACTTAAAACCTAAAGCCCAGAGCTCCCCGTGTGGGATAGGTGGCTGCTCAAAACAAGTTCATATGAAAGGCCCCTCAGTTATCTACATTTGACACCAGGCTCAGCTTCTTCACAATAATTTATAATATGGTAACATTTTAACAAATAAACCTCATTTGTCTTCAGAAGAAGGAACCTGGTTGGTGCTTAGATCGATCTTTGGTCTGCAGCTTTCTGACCCTGCAGACACATTTGTTCCTTGAAGGTGCCCTTTGTTGTTGAGTGAACTGTGAACACCGATATTACAAACGCAGCCAGAAGGATCCACTCAGCATGCAGAAGCCTGAGCATGCACGAGCACATCAGCACACGGGCGCGCACACAGGGAACGTCACCTTCACTGAAACAGACAGCGAGGATAGAACATGTTGGAAAGTCAAACAAAGCTCAAGAACTCGTTAAAGGAAATCACAGAGAGCACGAAGACATCCTGCATGTTTAAGAAACCTGAGAAGTCTGTGGAGCTTGAAGCTGAGAGGCTGTGTTAAAATGTGTGGTCCCAGTGTTTATTATGGGTTTGCTGTTCGGGCTTCGACTGCATGATTTCTTCTGCCAGCTCACTCCCAGGACAGAGATGTAATCTCACAGAGTGACCTCTGACTGGCTGGAGAGTTCTTGATTACGATTTTCTGTTCTTTAGCCATTTTGAACTTCTTTGAAGCTCTTGTTGTATTTTTCTGGTTGGATGTTTTCGCTGCTGTCAGCAAAAGATTAAGATGTGAAGATTTCATTTGTACGAGTTTATCACGTCCTGTGTTTCTCCCTCTTTGTCCCGTCTTACTGTGTTAGTGTCTTTGACTATTACCTGTCATCTTGCTCGGTCTCAGCTTTTGAGTTTCGGTGAAGTTTTGTTCCTTGTTTTATTTTAGAGCATGTTCTCTTCAACTGTCTCTGATTTTCATAAAGATTTATTTTGTTCATATATTAAATAATTGTTACAAATTTGGACAAAACAAGCTACAGATTTTTTTAAATGTCATAAAGTATTCTACATGATTTAGTTTGCAGTATTAGGAAGTATCACTAGTGTTTTTTGCAATGTGATGTTTTTCATTAGTGTGCGCTCAGATATGGGAGCCTTTGTCATATTTTACCAGCAACACTCCGACATGTTTTTAATGCACCCGTCCCAAAATACAGATCCTGATTCATTATGATGGTAAAAAACAGAAGTGTGTGTGTGCACGTGTATGTGTGCAGGTGTGTGTGTGCATGTGTGTGTGCACGTGTGTGCGTGTGCATGTGTGTGTGCACGTGTGTGCGTGTGTGCACGTGTGTGCGTGTGCATGTGTGTGTGCACGTGTGTGCGTGTGCATGTGTGTGTGCACGTGTGTGCACGTGTATGTGTGCAGGTGTGTGTGTGCATGTGTGTGTGCACGTGTGTGCGTGTGCATGTGTGTGTGTGCGTACCTCTCCTCAGCAGAGAGCTCCTTCAGCTGTTGGTGAGGTTTGGTTCCTCTCATCGCTCTGATGCTGACGGCGTACATCTTCGTGGTGTAATCCACCGTCTTCTCGCGGGCGACGTCGCTGTCGTAGCCTTTAAACACACACAGTTACAGATCTGAGGGACGGCTTCTGGGTTTATGTTGGTGCTTCACTGAGAGGTCATGTGACACCTGGATCCAGACATTTTTGCATTGAAGCTTTCAGGCAGAGACTTTGTTCGTGTTTGTTTGGATGCATGAAGGTTTGTCTGTGTCTGCTTTATGATGTCACAGCTACGATAGCTGAGAGGTGGAGTACGGATAAAGGGCGACGCCATCGTGTTTGGTGCAGATCTGAACCTCGTTTCTTGAACTGTGAGCTGGTGCAGAGACGTCTGCTGAGTTTAGCACCAGCGCTGCTCTCTGTTCATGATGTTGCCGAGGCTACGATTAAAGACGAAACTGTAAACTTTGGATTCGTGTTTATCGAAACAATATTTTCAAACCTCCGTCCTCCTCGATGTCGTCATCCGACTCCTCGCTGTCTACGAGCGGTCGGCTGTCGCGAAACAAAGGCCCGTCCCCCTCCACGCTGACCACGCCTCCTCGCTCCCTCACCCAGATCATCAGGGCGGTGTCAGCCCCGCCCACCGTCAGGAGCGTGGAGTCATCCTGAGCCCAGCGGACGTTTGTGACCTGTGCGCTGTGGCCCACGTAACGCTTAAAGCGAGCGTACTGACCCTGCAGGAGGAAAGGAAGCAGGTCCTTAAGAGGAAAGGTACACACACTCAAACACCTGAGGTCAGAGGGGCACTCTGATTGGTCCTAACTTTACAGGAAGTCACACAAGTTATCCAAACTGACTTTTCTATCGCCACATTGAAACCTGGGAGGCTGTGGCTGAGAAACCGCGAGGCGAGCACTTCAGAACAATCAGACAGCGTTGAACCCAGAGGAGTCGCCCCCTGCTGGCCACTAGAAAGAATGCAGTCTTCTCTGTACAGTGTGTGTGTGTGTGTGTGTGTGTGTGTGTGTGTGTGTGTGTGTCGTTGAGGTTGTGTGTCGTACTCTGACGGGATAGCTGAACAGTTTGAGGAAGCCAAAGTCGTCTCCGGTGGCGAGCAGCGCGTGGTCTCTGGTGAGCGACGTGGCGTTGATGTCGGTGATGTCGCTGTGCGTCGGCCAGATTCCCTCACAGGTGGAGCCCAGAACCGACGTCCAGCCGGCCCACTCGATCCGCTCCAGCTGCACAAACACACACACAACACGACACACACGGGTCGTTTCCACACGTCAAGCTTTTCTGTCTCCGGTACGAAACAAACGGACTCGTTCACGCCGCTGGAAATACGTTGGAGGCGTGACATCATGAACCCCAGCTCCTCCTCCTCTCGCTCAGCATGCACACTGACCTCACAGTTTCTGATGGTTTGTCGTTTTCCTCGCGGGGCTTCAAAGAACAGCTGCTCTTTGGCTCCCGTGTTGACCTGCAGCAGTTTACCTGCAGCACAAAGACAGCAGAGAAACATCGTCTGGACTAAGAATAACGCAGCGGCTGAACGCGCTCGCAGATCTCGCCGTCTGCTCGCAGACTCTCTGTGCATCATTCAAAATTAGCATTTACCCTTTAACTTAGTCCTCAGTCACATTAGGGACGGGTCGGTGACCCCTGATAACCTCTGGTTGCTATGGAAATATGGACCAATAACCTGAGCGTGGTTGTTTTGGTTGGTAGCAGACAGCAGCACAGTTCGCACAGAAGACGCCAGCATGTCCGCAAACACTCGCCGGCTGCTCACCGAGCGGGAAAAACCGGAGGACGCTCGTCTCCAGAGGCCCAGCGTTTACTCTGAGGCCTTTACTCTGTTAAACAGCGCCCCCTGCTGGGCGGAGGGCAGCATCTAAAGTGTGAAATTATGATTTAACAAGCACTGCTGTTGTCAGGTGTGTGCAGGTGTGAGAGCGACTCGGATGGGAGAGAGAGAGAGAGCCGTGTGCTACCTCGGGCGTCCCAGTCGATGTGCGTGATGTAACTGGACGCTCCTTTACAGATGCCGACTCTCTTGCTGCTCAGCACGTTGTAGATGTCCACGAAGCTGTCGTGTGACGCCACCGCCAGGTATTTACCTGAGTCTGAGAGCACGAACACCCGGAACACACACAGTCTGTCACATGACCCACAAAAGATCAGATCACAGCAAATCAGCACGTTCATGGCTCTGCCTTTAAGTTACAACAGTTCATGTGCACAGCGAAGCTCACACATTTACAAACACGACAGCCGTCTTTATAAAACCTCGCAGCGTGTGTGCAGGAAGGTGGTGTTCTGACTGATCCTCCTCTTTTTGTAAGACAGAAGTCAGGACAGGAAACTGTGGCTGGTTATTTTCACCCTCCATATCTACCTGCCTGACCTGGCAACACCTCAACAAAGAGCTGTGTTCATCTGGGGGGGTTCTGTAAAGCTTCTCCTGATGTGTTCGTCAAAGGGAACCGTTGATAAAAAAGCAGGCGGCATGTGATATAAGAGCCAACGGCTGCAGATGTTTCAGCTCATCGCTGCCACCAGCGAAGGAGGAGGAAACACATCAGCGGTTAGCACCGTGGCCTGGTGCGTTCTCCAGGGTGTCTCACAGTCCAGGCAGACACGTGTTAGCTTAACAGCTGATTTCAAAGTGCACAGAATGAAACATCTGCAGTAAATGACTGTGTGTGTGTGTGTGTGTGTGTGTGTGTGTGTGTGTGTGTGTACCTGGGGAAAAGCGGATATCAGAAATGGCGTCACGCCGATGGTGGAAGCTCAGCAGGTCCTCCAGCGTGTCTGCGTTCACCACCAGCACGCCGCCGTCGCTCAGACCGACCGCCAACGCTTTCCCGTCAGGAGAAAAGGCGCAGCAGCGACCGCCTGCAATACGCACCAAGTATCCGATTACTGGCAATCTGGAGCTGTGACGCGTTCAGGGACATTAGTAAAAGCGGACGCCCGTCCCGTTACTCTGACCTCTCTTCAGCTTGCGGACGGCCACCATGCGGTGATTGGCTGACGTCTCCCACAGCCGCAGCGTTTTGTCATCGCTGACGGTGGCGCAGATGGGGAGGAGGGGGTGGGGGGCCAAACCCCAAACCTCGCCCTCCATGTGACCCTACACACACACACACACACACACACACACACACACACACAATATTACCATGATGATGTGAACGTGCAGCAGGAACAGGAGACACATGACAGGATATGGCATTACCTTGGCCTCCAGTAACGCTGTGAGGAACCTTGGAGTCATGTTTGACCAGGACATGTCCTTCAACGCACATATTAAACAAATATGTAAGACTGCTTTCTTCCATTTGTGCAACATCTCTAAAGTTAGAAATATCCTGTCTCAGAGTGACGCTGAAAAACTAGTTCATGCATTTATTACTTCCAGGCTGGACGACTGTAATTCATTATTATCAGGAAGTCCTAAAAACTCACTGAAAAGCCTTCAGCTGATCCAAAATGCTGCAGCAAGAGTCCTGACAGGGACTAGAAAGAGAGAGCAGATTTCTCCTGTTTTGGCTTCCTGTTAAATCCAGAATTGAATTCAAAATCCTGCTCCTCACATACAAGGTCTTAAATAATCAGGCCCCATCTTATCTTAATGACCTTGTAGTACCATATCACCCTATTAGAGCACTTCGCTCTCGCTCTGCAGGCCTACTTGTTGTTCCTAGAGTATTTAAAAGTAGAATGGGAGGCAGAGCCTTCAGTTTTCAGGCCCCTCTTCTGTGGAACCAGCTTCCAGTTTGGATTCAGGAGACAGACACTATCTCTACTTTCAAGATTAGGCTTCAAACTTTCCTTTTTGCTAAAGCATATAGTTAGGGCTGGACCAGGTGACCCTGAATCCTCCCTTAGTTATGCTGCAATAGACGTAGGCTGCTGGGGATTCCCATGATGCACTGGGTGTTTCTTCTTCACTCACTATGTATTAACAGACCTCTCTGCACTGAATCATATCTGTTATTAATCTCTGTCTCTCTTCCACAGCATGTCTTTATCCTGTCTTCCTTCTCTCTCCCCAACCAATCACAGCAGATGGCCCCGCCCCTCCCTGAGCCTGGTTCTGCCGGAGGTTTCTTCCTGTTAAAAGGGAGTTTTTCCTTCCCACTGTCGCCAAAGTGCTGCTCATAGGGGGTCACATGATTGTTGGGTTTTTCTCTGTATGTGTTATTGTAGGGTCTGCCTTACAATATAAAGAGTTTGAGGCGACTGTTGTTGTGATTTCATGCTGTATAAATAAAACTGAATTGAATTGAAATCAGGTCCACAGGCACCAGACGTCCCCTCACCATGGAAACAGGTGCACGCACACACACACACACACACACACACACACACACACACACACACACAGTATTCCCACCTGCACCAGCAGGGTCATGGGTCCGGTCTTGTCAATCTCCAGAACTTCTCCGTTTTTGGTTCCCACCAGGATGTGACCGTGACCCAGGGTGATGGCCCTGATGGACGGGTTGTCCTCCAGCAACAGTCCTGCACACACACACATCTCTGTATCGTCTTTTCTGGTCTCTGTTTCTGCTGTAAAGTCTCTCTGTAGTTGTTTTTCGGTCTGAGTTTCTCTAGTCTGCCTCGTTTCCTTTTTATAAAGATGAAGCTGCCGAAATGATTAAAGCAAAATCAAAAAGATCTCCCTGTGTCCTGGGCGATCGGGTTGGCTTAATTACTGTCTCTCTGTAATCGTCTCTGTGATCGGCTGAGCAGCCTGGACTAAAGGCGGCTCTTTCCAGTAACTGCTCTCTTTTCCAAACCTGGATATTTTTGCAGTTTCAGCTGCACGTCCACATGATGGCAGCGTTGGACAGAAGAGGTTCTGCTCCACAGGTTACATATGAAACTCCACCGAGTTACAGAGCATCTCTGTGTTGTTAGGAGAAAAACTGAAAACATGAAGTGGTCAGTGGGTTTGAGTCTCACCTGTCAGGAGACGCCACAGGTGAGCCTGGTACAGGCAGCAAACCCACTGGCTGAGGCTCGTAGTGACACAGCATGCAGATGTTTAACATCTGGCTGAGTTTACACCACGATCACGTTTCAGCATCAAACGTTTGCTTATTGTTTATCTTTGTAAACATCAGCTCAGCCATCAGAGTCTTTAAAAACTGATGACATCATCAGCCGTCACGCCGCTCTCGCGTGCTTTGAGCTGCGTGTCCAAACAGAATCTCAGACTCTGATTGGTGGGATCAGGGCACAGTCAGTCCACCTTAAACGATAAGGTGGAGCTGTAATCGTGACTGAATCTAAGCACCTTTCGACCCCGGGGACAGCGCTGCTCTCTTGATGGCGTAGGTTTTCAGGCAGCGATCAAACATGTCGTCCCACAGCTCCACCACGCCGTCCTTCCCACCCGTCACAAAGCCCTGCAGACAAGCAGATGTCACTGAGTTTAAATACCTCACAGAGGCCGTGGGTGGGGTTCAGGTCTGCCCTCCTCACCTTGTCCAGGGAGAACGTGGCGAACACCGGCCCGTCGTGGGCCTTCACCGTTTTCAGCAGCAGCGGCTCCTTCCAGATGTAAACGTCTCCGGTGGCGGTTCCGGAGAACACCAGCGCCTCAGTGCGGCCGTAGCACACTGACATCATGGTCTCCGGCCGGCCGATGCTCCTAAAAGCGCCGCGCTTGAAGGTCAAACCGCCACCTGGAGGACAGAGGGGAAGTGCTCCGTCACACTGTGACCTACAGCACCCTGCAGCAGCTCCTCTAGTGTCCAGCAGGGGCTCCAGTCAGTCCCCACAGACTGCCAGGGTAAAACCTCACACCTGTAACGCCTGTACGGGGCCGGCTCACCTGCTTAAACTGGTGCCAGTTATGGCGAGCGGCTGTGGGATAAACGCTAAACGACAAAGTGAAACATCGACGCTGCAGTTTTACCTGCAAGCTGCCAGAACTTGATGTGTTTGATTCCCACAGTGACCAGTTTGTCCGTGACCATGGGATTACACTTCACCACGAAGATCTTGTCCTTGTGACCCCTGAGAGAAGACGGACAGTCAGTAACCGTCAGCTGCAGCTCTGTGCAGGTAAACGTTAAGGTCAGCAGCAGACAGGCGAGTACCGGGCAGTGGCGAGCTTCTCTCCTCTCTTCCAGTCCCAGACGACGATCGAATGTCCATCATCGATTCCCACCGAAACCAGACTCTTCCCATCAGCTGTGAGAGGAAACACAGATCAGCTGTTTACTGTGAGTCCAATCAAAGCTTTAAAATAAGCTGGCGTGTAAAACACACCCACAGTTTTTCAGTCGTGTCGACCACAGTTTGCAGTGACGTCGAAATCTTTTGCAGACACAAAAATGTCGTGAACGCCTCCAGAGACGACTTTGTTTCATACGATGTTGACCGTTTTAGTATCTGTGAACTCTCAGGCTCGTTTTCTTAATGTCACATTGTCATTTACCTTTATTTTAATGCTTTTAATCAAGTTTTGATGTTTCCAGTGAGGTGGGAATGTGTCGTGTCCTGTGGATCTCTAATGCACTGTGCCTATAAAAGGTGGACTGAAGTGCGAGACGTTCACTCTAATTTGTCCTGTTTATTTTGTAAATTATGTCTCCATGATAGTCACAAAGGACCAGACAGCTGCTCCGCCCTCGTCCATCACCCCTGGTTTTACCAACATGGTGAAGACGCTCAGTTCTTTAAGTCTTTAAAGCAGGATTTTATCAATCACGGTGCTGCCATCCATCCTTGTACACAGTGTGTACGTGCTCATATACACACACACACCTGAGAAGTCCAGCGCACACACTCCTCTCTGATGAAAGCCTTTGAGCAGAGAGAGGCACTTCAGAGTCTGGATGTCCCACACGTGGACGGCCGGGTCCCTCCCCACCTGCACAGCACCAACATTAAATGCGACGTTAAGAAGAAACAGCGAGAGGTTTGTGGCAGAGCAGACGAAGGTGCAGACGGTCTGAAGAAACTAAAGCTCCTGCAACACCTGCAGAACAACAAGTTTTAAATAGCAAAACATGAAACAACAGATAAGCTGATCAAAGCCGATTAATAATAGTCACGGCAACTCGGAGTGTCCAAAAAAACCTACACGGTGCAGTATGCAGTCCATAAAACTGGAGAAGTACTGCTTATCCAATATCCACCTTAAAATGATAAAAAATAGACAATCAGACAAGCCCATCCACTCATCCATCCATCCATCCATCCATCTATCAATCCATGCATCCATGCATCCATCCACTCATCCATCCATGCATCCATCCACTCATCCATCCATCCATCCATCCATCCACTCATCCATCCATCCATTCATCCATCTATCAATCCATGCATCCATCCATCATCCATCCATGCGTCCATCCACTCATCCATCCATCCATCCACTCATCCATCCATGCATCCATCTATCAATCCATCCATTCATTCATCCGTGCATTCATCCACTCATCCATCCATCCATCTATCAATCCATGCATCCATCCATCCATGCATCCATCTATCAATCATCCATCCATCCATGCATCCATCCACTCATCCATCCATCCATGCGTCCATCCATGCATCCATCCATGCATCCACCCATGCATCCATGCATCCATGCATACATCCATCTATCAATCCATCCATCCATCCATTCATCATCCATCCATCCACTCATCCATCCATCCATGCATCCATCCATCCATCCATGCATCCATTTATCAATCCATCCATCCATCCATGCATCCATCTATCAATCCATCCATCCATCCATCCAAATATCCATCCACTCATCCATCCATCCATCCATCCATCCATGCATCCATCCACCCATGCTTCCATCCATGCATCCATCTATCAATCCATCCATCCATCCATCCATCCATCCATCCATCCACGCATCCATCCACTCATCCATCCATCCATGCATCCATCCATCCATGCATCCATCTATCAATCCATCCATCCATCCATCCATCCATCCATCCATGCATCCATCCACTCATCCATCCATCCATCCATGCATCCATCCACTCATCCATCCATCTATCAATCCATCCATTCATTCATCCATGCATCCATCCACTCATCCATCCATCCATCAATCCATCCATTCATTCATCCATGCATCCATCCATTCATTCATCCACCCATGCATCCATCCACTCATCCATCCATCCATCCACTCATCCATCCATTCATGCATCCATCCATCCATCCATCCATGCATCCATCCATCCATGCATCCATCCATTCATCCATGCATCCATTCATGCATTCATCCATCCATCCATTCATCCATCCATCTATCAATCCATGCATCCATCCATCCATGCATCCATCCATCCATCCATCCATCCATTCATGCATCCATCCATCCATCCACCCATCCATATATCAATCCATGTCAGGGTCGCAGGGACCGTGTACACAAAGCTTTGTGGCCACAGACGACTGTCATCTGCACACAGGAGAATTTGAACATCCTCACAGCCCAGTGTGAGGTCAGTAATATACAAGCTAAATAACAGAGGCCCTAAAATCAATCCTTGCGGCACTCCAAATGTGCAGATTTGGAAACGTGGAGCATGATCAACAAAACTCAACTTTATCCAAATAAATACCGATTATGGATAAAACTAAACTGTCTTTAAGTCACAGCCCAGAGACCTTCCAGGTCCGTTTACACCACAGGTGTTGAACTCCAGGCCTCGAGGGCCGGTGTCCTGCAGGTTTCAGATGTGTCCTTGATCCAACACAGCTGATTTAAATGGCTAAATGACCTCCTCAACATGCACTGAAGTTCTCCAGAGACCTGGGAATGAACTCATCATGTGATTCAGGTGTGTTGACCCAGGATGAGATCTCAAACCTGCAGGACACCGGCCCTCGAGGGTTGGAATTCGACACCCCTGCTTTAAATGCTAAAGTATCTTTCTGTTCAACATTCGATTGTAGCCTTAAACACAGCATCATCCATCACAGTCCAGACGACCACGTGACCGTCGGTCCCGTGTTTGCCTCACCTGTCCCGTGGCGGCGTAGTCCTTCAGCGGGTGGATGCTGAGGCTCAGGATGTCATCGTCGTGGCCCAGGTAGAAGCGCTGGCTATGCAGCTGACGGTTGTAGACCACGCCCACCGCTGCTACGTGGTACAACACCTCCCCGCCCTGCGTGTAAAACAGGTTGTTCCTGCAGTCGTAGCCACGGTAACTGCACAGAGAAATCATTTTTTAGTATTGCACAGACACACACGTGTGATCATGCACATCTTTGGCTGATGCTGTTTGCAGTTTGACCTGATGGTGGCAGTGTTGTCTCTCTGTTACACCCACAGAAACGTGTCTGTGTGGTTTCTTATTTTAATGTCTTGTAGAGGATAAACGATGATTATGCTCAGCGGTGTGTACGAGATTTTAACACAACACCGTTATAATAATATCTAATATCACTCAACCGCAGTAAAAACACGCCCCACGTGTGACCTTTAATGACATAAAGCTTGCATGTTACAACGACCACAGGCCGGCTGAGTTACCCGTGAACAAACTGCAGTCGCAGGCCTTGGTCCGGTCCTTTCTGCCTCTTCAGAGATCCAACCTGCTGCTTCTTCTCTCTGCTCTGCTGTCGCAGCTGAGGCAGGTCCTCCTTATACACCTGCGCAGACAGCAAACACGCTCCAACGCTCACGTGGAGGTAATCCAGACAGGAAACAGACATTTACACTGAAAGGGTTCTTCCTCTGGAGAGCATGAACGCCCAACACTGCTGCTGCTGCTGCAGAGGATCAGAAGCTCAAAACACCTCAACGTACACATGCAATGAACAGATTTCAGATTCAGGGTGATTTTCACTTCTTATGAAGAGAATCGTATACAGCCATGCTGATTATCCCGAAACCTAATCTTTATTTACCCAGGAACACCGGCGACGGATAAAAACATCCCGGATGAAATCTGTTCAATCAGCAGCAAAACAAAGTGAGGCAGCAGGTGCAGGTGAGACAAAGAATCAGAAGCTTCTGCAGGAGCTGCGATGCTCAGGAACAACACGTGCAGCCTGCAGTAACCAGCTCACTTTCAGCACATTTACCAAACATTTCATTGATTTTGCAGCTGATTGCAGGCGGATGGAGCTGCGAACCCCAACGCCTTTTTTCTCAAACTCAGTCCGAGCTTCAGAGGAAGAAGAAATAACAAGTCTCCAAAGATAAGGACCGATACCTGCCCACACTTCTCTGATAGATGTGGGTCAGTGAGATGGGAGCGCACCAAGAATAGCCCTGTAAATAAGCACATCGCTGAGCAGAGCGTTCAACCTGCGACGGCGGTAAAAGCTTTCAGCTTTGTGACGACTGCATGTGTTAGTGCTGCAAAGCTGCAGTCAGTGCTGTGTGTGGAGGCTTTGGAGGACAGGAAGTGGTAGATCTGCTGTCCACACGCTGGCCTGCTGAGCTGCAGACTGCAGTGCCTCCACCCTCAGCACACAGACTGCACCTGCTCTTTATGTGCCGAGGTCGAGTCGGCGTGTTTGAGACTTTCGCAGGGACCGGCTTTGCTCCCTGGAGGTTTGGGACTGGCGGCGCTCCACTTTCCCTTTGCTTTCATTTACAAAACGCTGCAGAGTCACGGCGGCTGAGCGTTTAACTGTGACCGGAGACGATTCGGTTGCTTCGACTTCACCTCCAGAGACAATAAATCAAAGCCAAACAGCTCCTTGAATTCAGTTATTGACTTTTATTTTAATCTAAAGGAGAGCACTGAAACCTCTCTGCACTTACTGCTTAATAAACAGCACTTAATGCTGATGTTCAGTTATTATGTTCATGCCAGTATGAAATAAAGCAGGTGAGCGAGCCAGCAGCCTCGGCTCAGACACATCTGTTCGCTGGTGTTTGAGAGTCTGACCATTTATCAACAGTCTGTGAGAGACGAATGTTTCCAGTGTAAACAGCCCATCAACAAGAAAAACGATTATTATTGGCAACAAGATATCTATTAGCATCTAAGAGGAACAAAGAGGTCCTGGTCGGGAAAGTGCGGTTTGTGCAGAAGGTCTTCGAGCCTCCGTGTTCAGCAGCGAGCGGCGGGTGGAGCAGGAGATGGACAGGTGTGAATGATGGATGGAGGCGGAGAGAGAGCCGAGCATGAAATCAAAGCGTCGATCTCTCGTCCTCAGCTATGGCTACGAGCTGTGGGCGGTGCCAGATCGACTGAAACTACACATGGAAGAGTCATGCCTCCAAGAGGGCTGAAACCAGAAGCAGAGGGCGGGAAGGAGCAAAAACGTGGAGATGAGAAGGAAAAACTGAAAGAGGAGGTGTTTAGGAAAAGGGAGGAGAGAAGGAAGCAGGGATTATGTGAGGGAAGGGGACAGGGAAGGAAGCCGGGCAGGCTGAGCGTGGGAATTTTAATAATCCACTTTTTCAGGCTCGAGCTAATTAAGCTTTTGAGCCAGAGACCAAGTCTAAACACAAACACACACACACTCAGCTCTATCTACAAGCAGCATATTGTTGCAACGCTGGCGGCGCCCTGCAAACAGCAGTCACAGGGACGTGTGCCAGGCAGCGGCTGGCAGAGGAGATAAGGCGTGTTTCATGATCACCATGGAAACTACACTGAGCCCTGCAGGCTGATGGGAATGAGAGCGAGGCGGACGCACTGAAGCGGGCGCCGCAGCAGAAACATTCACAGCCGCTCGGCGGGGCCAGCGTGGAGCACCTGAGGCCCCCGACCAGCCGCCGCCGCGCAGGTCGTACCGGTCTGTCGTAGTGAATCTGCGTCTCCTGCTCGATGTCAGAGTCGAGCTCCGGGACGTCAGACACGTCGCTGTCCGACTCCTCGCTGTTGGAGTCTCCGTGACTGTCTGAAGAGGAGACAATACCAAAGACACCAGAGTCACAATCACAGGCTTCTACTTTGCTTCTAATGTTTTTTAATCTCTTTTATTTTACTTTTTGGTTTTTCACATGCTCATAAATAAAATATAAAAGTATTGGCTTTACCTGCATAGTGCATAGATATCTGTACATGCTTTATCATTATCATTATTATTATATTTAAAACACACACTTCTTCTGCATGTTTCTCTTCCTGCTAAAAAGCATCTTTTCAGATCGTGTGACTGTTGGTGTTCCTCTGTGTTACAGTGTAAAGCACCTTGAGGTGACTGTGCGTGTGATTTAAATCTTTAGATAAATAAGCTCTTACATATGAACCCACTGACTACCTGTAGGTCTGTGTGGGACTACGACAGCCTATCCACGGCCTGCTGGGACCCCAGTGCAGCTTGGATGGCCGAGCTGGATCTAATCTCTAAAAGCTCACGTTTGTCCCAGGCTGGTGTTTCCAGCGAGCGTGTGCGGGCTGGATTCCTCCGTTACTCACGGGTACCTTGGATGTTGACGTCCGGGCCTCCGTTCATGACCGACTCCGGCAGAAACCTCCACTGGAAGAGGGCGTGGTCGGCCCCACCTGTGGTCAGCACCCACTGCAGGTCATGTGACCAGCGGACGTTGGTGACGTGGGCCGAGTGGCCGATGTACTTCTTAAACTTGGCTCCTTGGAGGAAACACAGGTTTGTTATGAAAGGAAAGAAGCAGAGGAAAGAAGGCGTGGAGCGGAGAGACGGAGGAGACGGAGACCTTTCCTCACGCAGGGGAAGCGGAAGAGCTTCACGAGGCCGAGGTCGTCTCCGGTGATGAGCACGGCGGCGGAGGGGTTGGCGTCCACGGCATTGATCTCGGTCTGGGCTGAGTATTTAGGCCAGATGCCGCTGACCTCTGAGCCCAGCACGCCACTCCAGGAGGCCCAGCGCTGACCTTTGATCTCCTCCTTATTGACCAGCTTCCCCACTGCGGGAGGACAAGAAGAAGAAGACGGCAGTGACGACCGAAGAATAAAACTCATTTCCATAGTTTAGGGCGCCGCGGCTGATCTCTGTGCTGACGTAAGTGATACACAGCAGCGCCACAGATTTTATCGACGCCGCCGCGCCGACAGAAGCAGATAGAGAAACGTGTTCACGGTGCAGATTCATATCTGCGTCGCTGTCGGCGGCGTTTCTCTCCGCGGGTTTCTGCGTGTTTTGAATTTAAGTGTTGCAGCTTGTCCTTCGCAGGCATGAATATGTGCAGGAGACAGGCTGAAGGAGCAGGACTCAACCAGGACAGCCTCCTGCGCTCCGGTGCGTGCTCCTCCCTCTGTGGAGACCTGCAACGAGCTAAAAAAGCCTTTTAACTTCTGACAGAATCATTAAATGTTTGTTTTTAGTCTGACTGAAGCATTTTGTGCAATTCTGAGATGCCAGTGTCGATACAGGCTGTGCAGCTTTGCTGTCTGAGAGTTTACTGACAGCTGCACAGACGTCAGGAATCTGTTCGACTCTGCAAAGAACCCGTTTTAAATGTCTTTAGGCTCTTTGTTAGCAGCAGCCTGTCACACACTTCGTTAGATAACACAGCTTGACATAAAACTGTAGTTTTGCATCAACACGGTGGAAACTTGGTGTGTCTCAGCAGGTGTGCAGCGAATCCTTCAAGGGTCTAAAACCGTCTACAGCAGATGAACATCATGTCCAGCAAAGACCCAACACGGGTCCTTCAGCTGATCCTCTGCTGTTCACTGAAGCCTCATCACAAATGTGTCGGTGAACAGGAGGAAAGGCCGCGGTCTGAGACAAGAAGACCAGAGCATCAGGTCTGATGGATCAACATCATGGTCACGTCAGTCAGTGGTGACGTCAGCAGGTTTTTATCATATACACTGTATTTACATGTATTTACACGTGTGTTTGCACATTTCAATAAATCATTGAAAGTATTTGCAGAACCAAACGCTCCCACTGAAGGCTGTGAGGCTAGGCGCTAAGCACTGATGCTCGCTAACGCTAACATGTCGACCTGCGCTTAAAGATAAGACCTTCATCAGGCTGCTGTGTCACCTGGTCACACGTGTGATGCTGTTGGTCGTGACCTCTGCACCCAGCGGATACCCGGAGTGTCGTACCGGGAACAAACAAAATAAAACGACTTGCAGGAGGCGGAGCCCCCTCGGGCCCCCATGAGCCACGGCCCTGCACTGAGCTGTCAGTAATGAGCACGCTGCAGGTAGTGAAACTGTCCTCAGAGTACTGCGTTAACAGGAAGTCTCCAGTAAACTGTGAGAAAAAAGAGATTTTTTGATGGTCCGATCTTGATAATGAGGCTCGAGAGTCCAAAGTTAGTAAAACATCAGAGACGCATTAAAGTGAAATAAAAGAGGCTGAAATAAGCAGAGTTTATTTATACAGCAGCTCATTAAACTCTGAGGCCTCACAGGGATGTAACAGGCTTTGTTTTTTTAGTGGGACCCAAAATAGTGACGAATATCTTCATCATGAGAACAAAGACGTTAAAGCTTCTTATTACTGTTTTCAGAGCTTTCTTGAAGCTCGTCCTCGTGTCTCTTTTATCACGATGCGTCCAGGATCCTGACAATGAGCTGCGTTTAGATCCCACACTTAGAAGAGCACATCGCTCTGATCATCAATATTAAACAACATCATTTAATTTCTTAAATATTATAAAAACATAGATTTTGACAACAATTATTGTCTTTATTCTTAAAATATGTAGACTGTAAATACACGTACGTGACT
The DNA here is from genome assembly GCF_041146795.1 of Maylandia zebra. Lineage (NCBI taxonomy): Eukaryota > Metazoa > Chordata > Actinopteri > Cichliformes > Cichlidae > Maylandia > Maylandia zebra. Next base: position 2,491,311 of record NC_135179.1, read on the forward strand.
TTAGTGTTTATATTTTAATATCTGATTAAGAATTGAGATTATTATTATTGTTATCCTGTAATTCAGAGAAGCGTCTCAAGTTTGATCGATTGATTCTTTAAATGAGGAGGTGGCTGGGGAGAGCGAGGTCTGGGCTTCTCTGCTTAGGCTGCTGCCCCCGCAACCCGGCCCCAGACAAGCGGAAGAAGATGGATGTAAATCATCCACAGCTGCCCTGGTGGTGTTCAGGAGGTGGGAATGAGCAGGAGAGCTCCAGCTTCTGCAGACGAGCGCTACCTGCAGAGCAGACGGACGTCTCCAGCGCCCACTCGGTCCTCAGAGGCCGATTAAATATGAAAACACAGAGTCAGCTAAACCAGCGATATTAAAAAGAATGGATGCTGACATGGCTCCAACTTTTTTTTAAACATCAGCATTCTGCAAAAACAGCACGACAGCATATTCACAAAGATACGAGAGCATGGAGTCGGCGTCACAGGGTTCACTTTAAACTCAGTTTATTTCTGCTGGTTTTATTTCACTTTGTCACTTTAACGCTTTCAATGTTGGTTTAGGTTTTGTAGGCCCAGTGTAAGATGAAGAAGGATTATTCTGAGCTCTAAATCATGCAAAGCTACTCAGGCGGAGGCCAAGAATAAAAAGATGGTGAGAATGAGCAGAATCAGCCCAGCTTCAGGTTTGACCTACGACCCCAGAGACTCACGGGGCATCCGGTAGAAGAAGCGGTCTCCAGCTCCGTCGTTGGTCTGCAGGATCTTGCTGTCCAGCGTCCAGTCCAGGTGAGTGATGAAACTGGAGGACTGGCTGCACTCTCCAACCTGCAGACAGTCAGAGACGGAGTTAGCTTCGCTTCTAACATCTCAACCTTCTTCGCTGTCTCTCCAACACGACCTTCTTGTATCTCTGGGCGACAGCGTAGATGTCCACCAGTCCATCGTTGGAGCCGACAGCGAGGTAGGCGCCGTCCGGCGAGAACTTCATCTCGTGGATCACCTCCTTCCTGTCCTTGATGTGAACGACCTCAGTCATGTCTCTGAGAGGAGCGGAGACCAGCACACGCATACGTTACAAAAACAGCGTGGCTGTGTTCGTACAGCACATTTAACGTAAAGGCTTGTTCAAGTTAAAGGCCAGAGAGTAGAAATGAGTTTGATTATAAGCAGAAATCTTAAAAGTAGAAACGGGTCGGGCGGTGAAATGGGACGGTATTCGATATTCCAGAGATTCGGAGTAAGAGCTGAAAAAGCTCCATCGCTCTAACTTTAAGTCTAAATCCTAATATGGACGATCACCTGATCAGCAGGCCGCGATGCTCTGACAGGAGCGTGAACACGACTAGGATCAGACCGGTGCAGCCGTGCCGGCACATTTAAAATCTTTAAAACAATCAAATCAAGCCTAAAACTGACAGGAAGTCAATGCAGTGACTCCAAAACTGGAGTAATCACATGTTCGTGTCCCAGACTGATGGATGCATGACGCTGAGTGGCCAACGGAGGCAGCACAAACATAACAACCTGTTTTATTCTTTCACAAACATAAAATTAAATTCATGTTTATTCTTTAGGTCTTTAAGACATTTTAACGTATGTAAAGAAAGCAGTAATGGGCCAAAACTAGAGCCTTGGGGGACACCACAGGACAGAGAGAGGAAGAAAACCATCAACACTTTACAGAAACAGCTTTAATTTGTACACAGGCACCAAGACTGGACGTACATAATCTGTCATTCACATAGGAAACCAATTAAGAGCTGTGTGTGTGTCACCTGACTCTCAGCACAGTGAAGGATCCGTCCTTCATGCCCAGAGCCAGCTGGGATCCGTCCACGCTGAACGCCACACTGCGCACCGCCTCCTCCATGTTACAGCGAGCGATGAGGGCGTGATCCACCAGACTCCACAACCTGACACACACACACACACACACACACACACACACACACACACACACACACACACAGAGGTGTAATCAACAAGTTAAATTTATAATCTTTGATATTTTTAAGAAAGGTACAAATGCAACATGATGTCTCCATGAGCTGATTTCAGGTTGTTTCAGGTTCAGATTTGTCAGTTTTTGTTCATAACAGATGAAAACAAAGTGATTTTGTGAGGAAGAGCCAAAGCAGCACTCAGTGTAAGGATCTGTATCACTCTGCTCGCCTCAGCTCTGTGCTTCCATTTTCACACTCAGCCACAGTAGCTTTGCATGATTCACAGTCCAAAGAGAGCACCGACCTGACGGAGCGGTCGTCGCTGCCGGTGACAGCCAGAGGCTTTTTGGGGTGAACGTCGAGCGCCCACAGCTCGCCCTCGCTGTGTCCCTGCATGATGAGCAGCGGCTTGTCCCGGTCCCGCACCATCACCTGCACAGGTACAACAACTCAAGAGCAGGTTTTCACATTTTAAAGCACCACATCACGCACGTTTCAGTGCCGATCTGAGCTGCTAAAACTGCCTGACATTAGAAACTCTTCACAGTTTTGATTAATGAGAACATTTTGTTGCCTGCGTGTCAGCAGGAGGTCTTCACAAAAATAAAACTCTTTGAAACGCGTCGCCGCAGGGAGGGAACAGCGTGAGGTTTCGTCTTCTTCCTCACCTCAAAGATCTCGCTGTCCTGCGTCCCTGCCAGGATCCGGTCGGCTCGCCAGCAGACGCTGCGAATAGACAGACCTGAAGGAGGGAGGAGAGGAAAGGAGAAGGTAAGGTGACACAAAACTGTCAAAACATCAGGAGAAAGACAAAAATAAAACCAGTGGAGAGGAAAAGAAGCAAACAGGAGGATAAAAATGGAAGACGACAGCGCTGCAGAGGAAGCAGGTCCTCGGTCTTGATGAACTCGGTGGTTAAATCCACTAAATAAACGCTGGAGAGGTGGCGGTGCAGCCAGGTGAGGGTGGACGGAGCTCCATGAACCTCTGGACTGCTTCGTTTTTTATTTTCACTTTAAAAGCACCAAAAATGATTCGGTTAGTTTTAGGAAAAGAATCCGGTTCGACTGAAACGCACACCTGCACTACTGCAGAGACACGTGGACACTCACATCATTCATCTCAGTTCAGAACACCCCCAGGAGGAGCGCAGGAGGTGTCTGATCAGAGGGAGATCTGGACTTTGTGAATGTAGTTCAACCTGCTGACTCAGCTCGGCTTCAACCTTCGTGTTTTTTTAAAGTTTTGCTGCTAAAACTGCTTTTTTCCACCATCGGAAATGTAATTAGCAAAGCTGCTCAGCAGCTCAGCGCTCGCCAATTAAGAGCATCTGCTGTGGCTGATGGCATCGCTCAGCATGTGATGTTTTCCTGTAATGTTGTTAGAAACTCCAGAGGTTCAGCAGCCAAAACAGGCCGACAGCAGAGGAGTTTGTGAGGCACGTGGGAAATAACTGGGAACGATTATTTTTTCTTCAGCTTCAGACGCAGGAAGAGCGCGGCGCACCGCGGGAGAGGAGAAGGAAGCAGAAACAAACCGACTTCCTGTCCACGTACAGAGCAGCGAGAGGCGAAGAGGACGGGCTCGTCGTCTCATCGGGCGTGGAACTCCAACATTTTTAGGCGCCGATATATTAGCAGCCTTTCAGACTAATCCACCATGAGATGGCAGGTTTGTATCTGTTGGGTCACGTCGGTCAATGTCAGAACTCGGACGGATTCAAACCGTTGAGCGTTATAAGAAACAAGGAGAATCATGCAAAGCTGTCCTAGAGCAGGATGCTCCCACATTTCCTGTCCACAGATGTCACAGCGACTGGTTTCAGGATGTTTTTGAGGAGATGAACTTTGACAGTTAATCAGAAGCTCCATCGTGTCTGCAGCAGAGATGTGTTAAAGAGGAGAACTCGTTTCAAACTGACAAAACTTTTGCCTCCTTCCTTTCATCTTTTCTTCCTTTTTAACTTCTTCCTCAAAATCTTCAGAGAGGAGATTTTAAAAGGAGGCGGTGGGATTAATGGCTCGCCCTCGAGCTGCTCCTGAAGGAAGAGCGTACGTCTGCACCTCCTGCTGGGCAGCGACATTTCAGAGGAGGGGGAGGCGAGGGGTTCAAACAGCCACCACCTCTGGATTTGAGCTGAATCAGGTCAAATAAAGATGAGAAACCTCCTCAAAGAAAATCAGGTCATTTTAAAACCTTCAGCTGACAAAGAACCGTCGGGATGTAAGGACCGTTCCTCCTCATTGTTTAGAATAGAGATAAACCCGCCCCTCCCTCCCACCTGAGCCCCTCCCTCCCACCTGAGCCCCTCTCCGTACCTTAACTTTGCAGCCTCAAACGAACCTTTTCTGTTAAATTGTGTTAGAAGCTGAGACCTCGTCCCTGTGTGCACCTGTGTGATGCAACACTGTCACCTTTGCTGCTGTAATGACCTGCGGTGACCCCGTGACCGTACCTTTGTATCCCTGCTCGGCCTCTCGCAGGTCGATCTTAGTGATGGGTTTGAAGTCGACGTCCCACAGTCGGATGCAGCCGTCTCTGCCGCCCGTGGCGAAGCCCTCCTCGCAGGAATACATGCTGAAGATACCGGCCTGAGAACACACACGCATCCACACAATGAAGCAACGATGGACCCACGTCAGCCAGACGTGCAGACGAGTGTCACGCTGGCCTTCTGCTGCGACGGGAAGCAGAGGTGAGACTCACGCTGTGGGCGGACTGGACCGTTCGGATCAGGTTGAGTCCCTTCCAGACGTAAATGTCTCCGTTAAGCGCCCCGGAGTACGTGATGTCATCTTTAGCCGAGGCCACACACAAGATGGTCTGCAGGTCGCCCGTCTTCCCGAAAATCCCCCGCTTTGGTGTGAGAGCGTTACCGCACAGGGACCAGAACTGCGAACACAAACGGAGGCGGTCAGGAAGGAGACGGGGAGACACCTTCTTACTGTTCGAGGCCAGATCTGCGTCCTAGACGCAGATTAACGATGGACTTAGTTTCAAAAGCACATGTAAAGAGTGAGGGGAGGGGCTAACTGAAAGACCAACGGGCACCAGAAGTGTCAATCACACAGTAGCCCCGCCCTAAAACAAGCCCTCCCTTTTCCTTCTTTCTGACTCTAATTTATGAAGCACAGCATGTTTTACTGTGTCAGCACAAGATGTCCCAACAAATTCAGCTCAGACCACCACAGTGAGCATGTGAAAGGTTAAAGTTATGCTATGAAAATCTGCCGCCCTCCCTGTCTGCATAAGAACCAATGGTCACCTTGACAACGGCTACATCGCAGTTCCCTCTGCAGAATTTAAAACTAAACACACCTGAGCTTACTTCTTCACAAACACAGAAGCAAACATGGACCACGACCTGAAACACAAGCCTAAAAAGAAAAACGGGGCTAAGGACGCTAAAGCCAGTCATGAAGTGGCCGCCATTCATGGAATCTACAGGCCAGAGGCGTTGGAAAAGCTACGTGAAGATGTGATGAGCATCATTGAACATTTCATGGAGGATGGCTTTCCGGTTTTAGACCGCTTCATGGAAGAGTTTCTGGAGAGCGATGGAGACACGACAGAAAGTGACGGAGATGCGAGAGAAAGTGACGGAGACCCGAGAGAAAGTGACGGAGATGCGAGAGAAAGTGACGGAGATGCGAGAGAAAGTGACGGAGACCCGAGAGAAAGTGACGGAGATGCGAGAGAAAGTGACGGAGACCCGAGAGAAAGTGACGGAGACGCGAGAGAAAGTGACGGAGACGCGAGAGAAAGTGACGGAGACGCGAGAGAAAGTGACGGAGACGCGAGAGAAACTGACGGAGATGCGAGAGAAAGTGACGGAGACACGAGAGAAAGTGACGGAGATGCGAGAGAAAGTGACGGAGATGCGAGAGAAAGTGACGGAGACGCGAGAGAAAGTGACGGAGATGCGAGAGAAAGTGACGGAGATGCGAGAGAAAGGGGTCTGCGGAGGGAACAAGGAACCCAAACAGAGAGTGCCGAGGACGCACCTGTGAGAGGGTTACCGCGCATACCACTGAGGAGAACACTGAGAGCACTGGGAAGGAGGCTCCAGCAGGCTGGGGAAGAGTGATCTCCACCAACTCACCGAGCACGCTTTGGTCGTGTTTGTGTTCAAAACAGCAAATAAAAAAGAAAAAACAATCTAAATTGTCCTGGATTTGTCTTGTATTTAAATCCACAGCAGTGAACCATGTAAAGGTGCTTTTTGATATCTGGACTGGACTCTGATTGGATGAGAGAAGCTGAGCTGGGAGTTGTCTCCAGCTTTTATATCTGCTTCCTTCTCGGCTCGTTAGAGATATTTAATGACGGGCGTTCAGAGGAACTATTTTATTACCTCGAGTGAAACTAAGCGGCTACATGAAGGTGGAGAAGGTCAATGTGCTGACCAGTCATATTTCTGGGTAGGAGGAATACGTTACATTTTACTTCCACATTTCTGGAGACGAGCACAAAACGACGATTTCTGCGTTACCTTGATGTGCTTCACGCCGCAGCTCACCAGGCGGCTTTGCTGAAACGGATCCCAGCAGATGTCAAAGATCTGGAGAACAGAAGAAACGTCCGTTATCGGGTTTATGTGAAAACGCGTGCATGCACAGTGGAAGTATGATGAGAAGGAAACACTTTCAAACTCTGTAAAAGATTTTTTATTGAGATCTGATTGGTGTGTGGTGCTTCACGCTGATTTTCTGTCCCGCTCAGACGGCACCGCCCAGAGGCTTTGCCAGACGGCGGCAAGCGGCGAGGCTTAACTGCAGAGGAAGCTGATTGGTGCACGCTCTCACCCTGTCCGAGTGTCCCGTGGCCGTGGCCAGGATCTTCCCTCTCTTCCACTCCCAGATACACACTGTGTTCTTGGCGTCCAGGCCGACCGAGGCCAGCCGCTGCGGAGGAGAGATGGGGACGGTTACGCATCCAAAATGTCTACAAACAATTTAAAAAAGAGGCTGAACGTGCAGAAATCTGACAGCTCATCTGCTTCATACGTGCAAAAGCTTAATCCAAGCTGACAGAGGGCGGGGCTCCCTGCTCGATTAGCCTGACGCTCATGTGACGTGTTTGTAAGTGTAAATATAGCAACTCTGCAACATTTCAGATGAACTCAAGTTTATTTCTAACGACCAAACCTTTAAAGCGTTTTCAAAGGTTTGCTTGGAAAGGCTGAGGTCAAACTGCAGGAATGTCTTAAAGGCATAAAGACCTGGATGGCCGCTAACTTTCTGCTTCTTAATTCAGATCAAACTGAGGTTATTGTACTCGGCCCTGAAAATCTTAGAAATATGGTATCTAAGCAGATTCTTACTCTGGATGGCATTACCTTGGCCTCCAGTAACGCTGTGAGGAACCTTGGAGTCATGTTTGACCAGGACATGTCCTTCAATGCACATATTAAACAAATATGTAAGACTGCTTTCTTCCATTTGCGCAACATCTCTAAAGTTAGAAATATCCTGTCTCAGAGTGACGCTGAAAAACTAGTTCATGCATTTATTACTTCCAGGCTGGACGACTGTAATTCATTATTATCAGGAAGTCCTAAAAACTCCCTGAAAAGCCTTCAGCTGATCCAAAATGCTGCAGCAAGAGTCCTGACAGGGACTAGAAAGAGAGAGCAGATTTCTCCTGTTTTGGCTTCCTGTTAAATCCAGAATTCAAAATCCTGCTCCTCACATACAAGGTCTTAAATAATCAGGCCCCATCTTATCTTAATGACCTTGTAGTACCATATCACCCTATTAGAGCACTTCACTCTCGCTCTGCAGGCCTACTTGTTGTTCCTAGAGTATTTAAAAGTAGAATGGGAGGCAGAGCCTTCAGTTTTCAGGCCCCTCTTCTGTGGAACCAGCTTCCAGTTTGGATTCAGGAGACAGACACTATCTCTACTTTCAAGATTAGGCCTCAAACTTTCCTTTTTGCTAAAGCATATAGTTAGGGCTGGACCAGGTGACCCTGAACCCTCCCTTAGTTATGCTGCAATAGACGTAGGCTGCTGGGGATTCCCATGATGCATTGAGTTTTTCCTTTCCAGTCACCTTTCTCACTCACTATGTATTAACAGACCTCTCTGCACTGAATCATATCTGTTATTAATCTCTGTCTCTCTTCCACAGCATGTCTTTATCCTGTCTTCCTTCTCTCACCCCAACCAATCACAGCAGATGGCCCCGCCCCTCCCTGAGCCTGGTTCTGCCGGAGGTTTCTTCCTGTTAAAAGGGAGTTTTTCCTTCCCACTGTCGCCAAAGTGCTGCTCATAGGGGGTCATATGATTGTTGGGTTTTTCTCTGTATCTATGAAGCGCCTTGAGGCGACTTTTGTTGTGATTTGGTGCTATATGAATAAAATTGAATTGAATTGAATTGAAAGGTTAACGGGAAGAATACCTGAAAGGAGCGTCGAGCTGCTGCGCAAACAGACGTCTGCGCTCCTTCAGTGATCAAAGACTCAGCAGATCATAAAGGATTCAGCTTCACAGCAGTCCTCAATAAATCAGCCACAGCCTGCACACTTGATTTATTATTAAGCTGGAGTTATGATTATTTTATTGATTGTGTGTTTATTTTGATTTAGCCTGAGATGTTCAGTCATCCAAAGTCAGTGCCAGGGGCAGAAACTGCTGGCTCAGCATTCACAGAGTCGCCTCACAGCTCAGCAGCAGTGACAGCGTTTTCATTAATATCACTCACGTCCACAGAAACCAGAACCAGTGCAGCTTATTGGCAGTTTCATCACCGTCTGACCTCAACGACACCTTCAGATCTGGTTTTCCAGCAAACGTTTGATGTGTTTTCAGCATCAGACCTTCCAGAGTCGTCCTGCTGTGACGCTCACAAAGACTTCAGCTTTTCCAGGCTCCACGGTTAGAATCACAAATCAAAACCAAAGTAAAAAACAGGTTTTTAGTGTCTTCACTGAGTCCGTCAGGAGCTGACAGCAAGGACCAGGCCAGGTCACTGCTAACACTTATTAACAGGACTAAGAGCAGAATTCCTAATTAACCGCTTAAGCCCCAACGCCCCTGATACGGGGGCAAAAGGTCAGGTAGGTTTGGGGCTTAAGAGGTTAATGGAATTTCATTTTATTTAACTTACAGTGTTTTCCTGTAAATACACGAGAATCAGGAGGAAATAATCCCACCGTCAGGAATTAGAAGTCGTTTGAATTTAAAGGTGATTTTGCAGAAGAAGATTGTCTCATCGTACATCGTAAACACTCGTCAGCCACATCGTGGCGTGCACGAGTCCTTATCTTATAATAAATATGTTGACGTGCACGATGGGTGCTGTATTATTCAGCCGACCTTTACCGCTCTCTCTTTTAATGCTCGACCCAAATCAAATGATTAGTTCTTCTTTCACAATCGCTTTGAAAGGAACGCCTCACTTCCTGTAAAACACCTGGAAGTTAAAGTTAGGCCCCCCCACAGTGTGGCTCCGCCCTGCAGACAACACTGCTTTCATTTCTATATGTTTAAATTCCAAAGATGACGAACCGTCTTCAGACTGAAGGACGTTTGGATGGAAATCTCATCATTAGTGAAGCGATGTTGGGCCGTCGACAGATAACGATGGCGGGTGGCTACAGAGCTGTGGAGCACAGGAGAGCTGGAGGATGATGGTTAAGGTGTTTTCATGTTGACGCTCCCTAACGCACAGAAACGCCACCAAACGGCAGAAAGAGGACAGCGAGAGCACGTCTGAGATGGTCGATGAAGATGGTCCTCAGCTCCGGGTCCACGCCCACCTTCAGGTATTCGGGTATTTTGTAAGCTGAGCTGCACGTGAACAGAGCTGATAAACCCGTCAGCACCATCATCATGTTCTCTGTGAGTGAAGGCGGGTCTGACTCTAAGCTGCTGTTATTTATGATTTCGCTCTGGCTTTACAGCTCTATTGATTTTCTTATTTCAGCATCAGTTGCTGAGAAACAGTTTATTTACCGCGCACGCCGCCCACTCACACCCAGGGTTATTTCATATGTTGGTTTGTGACGCGTTTCATTTTCCCAGCCGCAGGCTGACACGACGGGAGGGACCTGCAGGGACTGGGGGAAGCATTCGTTAGAAGTTATTCTAACGTGTTGACACGACACCGAGTTTGGCGTCTGTGGCGCTGCCGTCAGACGCGGCGCTGCCGGTAAACTCAGAGCGACTCCACCAGGTTTGTTTGCTAAATGAGTCACGGTGGAGTCAGCGGGAGGGAAAAGGAGGCGTATAAAAGCAACTCCAGCACTCCAGGTGGCTGAGAGGGAACTATTTGCTCAGGCTGCACACACACACACACACACACACACACACACACACACACACACACACACACACAGATGAGTGAAATCAAACATGCAGAGAGATGTGCGTGCACATCCCGTACTACATTTAGGTCAGGAGCAGAACGAGACAGTCAATGGCAGAACAAATGGAGCGTCTGCTTCCTGGATTACAGCTCCTGGGAATCTGATCGGACTAAAAAAAGTCCGGGAAGCACGAGGACACGAACGTCACTACACGTACGAGTCTACATGTGATCGCAGAAAGCAACCAATGCTTCAGGAGCAACGCGCTTTAATATTCACATTTACAAAAGCCAGAAATCTGAACCTGGACTTGATCTTGACCCATTTTCAGGTTTCAGAGTCAGCTGATGTCCTTCAGCAGCTTTGCATGATTCACAGTTCAAAGTAATCCTTCTTTATCTCATGAGCCTCAGTGCAGCAGTTGTAACTCCTCCCCTCTCTAAGACAATGTTCTTCTGATTGGCTGTGAACATCCAGCACTGGAGCAGGAGATATGCGACTGCAATGAGTGAAAGGCATCTTTATTAAAACTGCACGTCACGGAGACGAGAGGAAAAACCCACCGGTGTTTAGAGAGCTCATCTTCCACAGTATAAGGAATAATAACGCTGTTTTAATAAAAGCATCACACTGAGGACGGCACTGATCAGCCACGCCTTAAAGCAGACCATCTCCTGCTACTGTTGCTCTTCCTGTTGACCAAAGCACGTCATGAATCGAGCTTGTGCACCGAGGTGTTAATCACAATGTCTGCTAAAGGCTACACGTGCCTCAATATTCAGACTGCAAACGTACAATCAGCCACAGGATGGACGGCTGTTCATATTCTGATCTACTACAACATTAACTGCTGGTTATGACAGAAACACGTCACAGAACGAGCGCTCGACGTTTCTCCGACCCGACGCGCCCGAGAAGACGATCTTTAATCAGCCGTCGGTCAAATTTGAATCAGGTTTTGATTTTCAGGAGCTCCTTTAAAATACTGACAAAGTCATCGGTAACGAGGTTGATTGTTTCTCAGTGTGTTGAAACCAGCCGTGACTTGGGGCTGACCTTTAACCCTGTCCCGCTCTCTGGTCCTGCCTCACTCAAACCGGAGGATAATTTCCTAAATTAATATGATGTTGACTTGAAAAGACTCGAAAGCAGCGACTGAGACCATAAACTGATCAGGAGAGCGCTCACTGAAGTCAGCCGCCCCCTGCTGGCCATTACAGAGGATGTCCATCTGTTAATAAGCTCTGCTCTGTTCTCAGAAAGGGTTTGAGGAGCACGATGAAGAGTTCGAGGAAGCTTTCCAATTGGACTTCCCAGAAATCCAACCAGGCAGGTGGGATGTGCAGGAAAAACAAGTCCCGTCCACAGAGGCGTCACGTCGCAGCTGCTACCATCGTCGGTGTGCGATACTACGGAGCACCTGCAGATGTTTGTGGAGTCCTCAGAGGTGTTTCAGCAGCACGATGGGGTCGCACACAAAGCATTAATAACTGTGCTGATTGACACAGAGAGGAGCCCTGTGAGGACACAAGGGTCTGACACGAACTTTAGCGCGATGTCTGCGTTCTTCTTCCAAAGAATCAAAGTGCATCGTGCCAGAGTCTGAAGACCAGGCGTGCTCGCCTCTGACAGAGCGACCTGCGGTAAATCGATGCAGCTGTAGAGAAAATGATGTGAGGTTGATGCTGTGTGTGAGTTTAGGACAGGTGGGTTGCACCGCACTCATTTTCCACCTTTGACTGTAAGTTACTGAACCAAAGTGATGGATGATGTCATTACTTTTATCATCATCCTCTCAGCTCACTCTGCCCTTTTCCTGCCCCTCCTTCCTCTCACCGAGTCATTCTTCTATGACCTTTGGGTTGATGCAGGACACACACACACACACACACAGATTGATTATTGGGCTTTGACTGACCCCGATAAACTTCATAATGCTTCATTATCTCTGCAGAAAAATTTACTGCCCACAGCCCTGATGGACGACTAAATCTTTGTCACGTTTCTAAAGCGGAAATTTCAAAACTCATCTGACAAAAGCCGCCAGGACACATTCAGCCTCAGAGGTCTGCTTATCGTCACATCAAGCATCATGAGGGCCCCACGGGCAGAGTCATAATCTGGGTCCCAGTAAACCCAAAAAACGGGCCTCAAGTCCTGTTACTAAGCAATAATATCAGTCGACAGCACCGATGACGGCGTTTATGTGGACCACAGATTCCCACTGGGCCACACGGGCTTATTTACTCAAAACCACAGACGGTATCAAAGATGTCACGAAGCCTGAGAGTGCAGCGAGCGCGGGCTGGATGGTCCTTATTTCTAATGTTTTACTCAGTGTGACGCAAAGTGTCGCACTTCTAAAGGAGCAGAAATCTTGTTGCTGTCGCCCCCTGGTGCTCATTAAGAATAATGCAGGACTTTCATCGCTCATGCTTTTTATGCTGGATGTGTTTGTGTTCAGCATAAATGTCAAATCTTTGTCAAAATCCTTCACATAGAAATGATCCCACCAGCTGCAGGGTCTCAGTGTTGAAGATTACATTACACTGCATGCTGTAGATTTAAGGTGGATTATTAATTATTAATGCAGCTCATTCATTCACATGAAAACTAAAGAGTTTCCAGAAAATTTACATTTGATTCCAGCCTTATCTTTAAAAATCATAGTCTTAGACTGTGTGTGTGTGTGTGTGTGTGTGTGTGTGTGTGTGTGTGTGCGCGCGTCACCTGTCCATCAGCGCTGAATGCGAGGCAGGCGATGCCGTGTGTGTGTCCGTCACGCAGCAGTGACACGGTCTGGGCGGTGAAGGTGTCCCACACACACACATACGGATCCTTGCCCACCTGACCCGTCGCCACCAGGGAGCGCTCCGGGTGCAGCGCCAGGCTGAAGGGAGGAAAGAGGCGGAGACGTTAGAAAGACAAAGGACGGAGGGGTGGAGACAGGTAATAACACAGACGACCAATCAGAGAACATATGGCTATAAGGTATACGCAGGAGTAAAGGAGCACTCAAAACTTTACTCAGGCAAACAAAGAGCTGCTTTAAAACTACAACACACGCACGAACATCACAGCAGTGACTGTGGCAGCGTTTTTACATCATTTTAAAGATTTAATGTTGGAACCGATTCGTCACTCGCAGCTTTACGTGATGGATTTGGTGTCACACAGTGGTAGAAGTGATGAATCATCATAAACATGTAGAAATAAACTTTTTAATGAATGTTAGAGTGAAATGTTAAATGCTGTCGTTGTGCTTAAATCTGTAAACCTTGTTTTAACCTGTATGTTTAGAGATTTTTCTGTTCCCCACATCGAGGGTAACAGCACACTGCATGTAAGCTTCTGGTCCTTATTTAGGGAGGATGTTTTACTTCCTGCCCTTTATGGCCTCACCTGTGCTTCTGTGTGGTGAGACTGTTAAAAAGGGGTTGAGTCATATGCAGGGTGAGGGGGAGGTGACCCTTTGCGATCAGCAGGAAGTCACACAAAAACACCCACATGCACACACACACACTGCTGCTCTGAGGATCTGACCAGGCTCCCCTTGCTAGCAAGTTGAGCTGTTTGTCTTTCTTTCTTCACGGGTGATGAGTCTTTGAACCAGCGAGGCCTGCGAGGCGCAGACCCAACAATGATTTCGACGTCTTCCAACAGCGTTGCCTTCGACGGCTGCTCAAGATCACATATCGGGATCGCGTTACTAACGAGGAAGCCGCTCCACGTCCAAGTCACCAAGCGCCGGTTCAGATTCGCCGCTCACATCCTTCGGCTACCGGACCCGAGACCCACCCGTGTCGCGGTTCTGTGGAACCCGAGGAATGGAAAGAGACGGCGAGGAAGACCCAAAATAACTTGGAGGAGTACGTTCCTTGAAGATTCACGCTCGGCCAAGCTGTCATGGGATGAAGCAGCAACTGCCGCGATGGACCGAGTTCGATGGCGTTCTCTTGTCGCCCGATGCGCCGATCGGCGCGGGAGGATCGTTCTTCGTCTCCCGTTCAGAGGGTCAATGTTCTCCTTTGCAGACAGCGCTATAAATACACCTGCTGCTTTAATGGCATCATTATCAGCACACACACACACACACACACACACACACACACACACACACACACACACACAGTCTCATGCTCTGTTATTGTTGTAAAGGTCGTGTTTCGTGACCTTCGCCGAGTCTCCTCACTGTGACCTCACAGACACCAGTTTATTTTCTGTCTCCTGTTGGACAGTTTTGTCCGTCCTCTCAGATCCGGTGTGTGACACTCATGGATCCATTTTGCTGCTGCTGTCAGCCAATCAGCACAGTGAGGCGGGCTGGGCAGTTTTAGCCTGCTGGGATGGAGACGGCACGCGATCCCACAGGAGCTGAAAAACATGGCTGGATAAATGTGGGAACACCGTCCTTATCCTGCTGTCAGTAAGAGGAAAACTGGATTTCTGAGGGGAGGCTTGTTTCAGTCTGATAAAAAGAAGGCTTATTTTGAACTGTGATGGTAAGATAGAGCTGAACATGAGGACAATATTTGTAAAAGTTGAACATTTAATTGTTGACGCTCCTTTTTACCCAGCCTCAGCTCCCGGGGTCGATGGGTCAAAATAAACTGCTCCCATTTCTGGTGCGTTTACATTTTTATGAAATCAGGATGTTATTGTGTCTCCGTGTGCTGGTTCAGAGGATAAACATGAGCATCTGGAGGAACAGCAATAATAATAATAGTACGAACAGATTTACTCACAGGGGCTGATGTTCAACCAGCACGCTCACTGCACTGTGGTACCTGTAGCTTAACCTGAGACCTGTGTGTGTGTGAGTCTGTGTGTGTAGTTCGGAAAGGTCAGTGCATGCAGAGGTGTGTGACACACGGAGCAGCCGTGTATGAAATAATAGAAGCAGAAATAGAACAGGTGTGTCGGCCACGAAGCTCCATTGATCTCAGAGATGGTATCTCTCTCCACACACACACACACACACACACACGCTCAGACGTTCCTTCTCAACCTGCCAGCCAATGAGCCTGCAAGCT
Organism: Maylandia zebra; assembly: GCF_041146795.1. Classification (NCBI taxonomy): domain Eukaryota; kingdom Metazoa; phylum Chordata; class Actinopteri; order Cichliformes; family Cichlidae; genus Maylandia; species Maylandia zebra. Next base: position 2,506,590 of record NC_135179.1, read on the forward strand.
GCCGCGGTTGCTATAACAACCGTATTGCCAAGGGCAGGGAAGCTGAGGTCTGAGCATGACAACTGTGGAGCCAAGGTCACACACACACACACACACACACACACACACACACACACACACACACCTGAACACCCGTCTCTACTGGATGATACCCGACAACTTCCAGACGTCTTCTTCTTTGGTTTTTTGTCGTATTTATACTCTACTCTTTATCTCACTGACATTTGATAAAACCGAGCATGTGTGTGTGTGTGTACAGCTACAGAGTTTATACTGGTAAATGGTAAAATGGCCTGCATTTATATAGCGCTTTTCTAGTCCTTAAGGACCCCAAAGCGCTTTACACTACATTCAGTCATTCACCCATTCACACACACACATTCACACACTGGCGATAGCAAGCTACATTGTAGCCACAGCTGCCCTGGGGCGCACTGACAGAGGCGAGTAGAATTCATTTTTACTCAGTAGAAATGAATTCTCTCTCACATCCTTTCACACCCATGAGTCTGAACAGAAGGTCAAAGAAGGCTGTTATGGGCCGGATGACTAATTTACAAAGTATTAGAGAAAAGCAGGCTGGTCTAAAAATAAGAAAATCACCACATAAATGTGCAGCACTCACAGACGGGGGAATATCCTTCACTGTCATGTGAAACCTCCAATCAGAGCCACAGAGTGACACAAGCTTCAGATGTAAACAATGAAGCCAGGGTTAATGTTCCTTAAAGGTACAGTCAGCTTGTTTTTAGTTAAAGTAACATGGTTAGCACGCAGCGACTGAGTTAAACAGCAGCACACACACGCTGACCTCTGACCTGGAACCTAAAACCACACACACAGGCTCACAGGACTGTCTCCAGGTTTGTCTACAGACTCTTAATGAAAGATGAGCATCGTTAAAACTAAAACTGGGCTTTGTGACGACTTGTTTCTGTGTTTCCGTGTCTGCAGTGTAGGGCTGCCACAAACAATTATTTTGATAGTCGACTAATCAGATCATCATCCATTGGACGTAAAATGTACAGCTTATCCGGTCGTTAAGTGATGACGTGACGAATCCTACTTCCGGGTCTAAAGTAGTCTGCGTTTAATATGGCTTTTGTGTTGTTAACATGTTTAATGTTTTGTATTTTCTTCTATTTGATCTCAAAAAGCTCCTAAAACAGTCAGTGATCCCTGTTGACCTCCCTCGGCTTTTATTACCACTAATCATTTATTTAAGCTCAGTTTTTAAAACCTTAGGATGTAACTACAGCCCAGCCCATGCAGCAGTATATGAATGACTAACCTCGTATTGTGGATGGATTATCTCAGTTGTTCTCCTGGCTGAAGTTTGGTCCTTTTACAGCATCCTGCCATGCGATTACATTTGTCCCTGACCACCGAGAACACTCACGTTAACTTTTATCGAGTGGAAAAAAAGTTAGCTTGTTTATATTATGCTAACATAGCTGTGTCGCTAGCGGTCACGTAGCACATCATTATATACCAGCTAGCCCAACTTCAGTAACCCTACAAACGTCACTGCTGTTTATGTTGGAAGTGATAACAGAGCTGTACGTTTTAATTTGTTTCCAAAACCCGGCAGTCAGGACATGCTATATTGTATTTAGATAGAAGCTAGCGAGCTAACTCCCTGCTAACTTCTAACTCCGTTAAATGTCATAAATTCCGTTTTCATGGATGCCTGGATGTTAAACTCAATTGTTACACCTGGTAGAGCAGAACGCTGATCATTTTATTAAAGATGAAAGACTTTAGACAGTTTTTCAACTCTCAGTAATGCCATAGTGATCGTTTGATATATGGACCTGCAGCGGAGTTTAGGCCCAGACACGGCTAGTGACATCAGACTGAACAACCGGATTGCACCAGCAGCATCTGCTCTTATATAACTATCACTAGCTTACAGCTTTAAGTGTGTAAGGTCTGTGCTAACTAAAAATAAAGACAAGATGATCGTTTATTAAATTTAAATGAAATTTGCAGATTGTTTCGGTGAAGTTTAATAAACTCCTTGCTATCTAAAATATAACAGGACACCGGAGTAAATTCTGGAGCATCTCAGACTTCTGATAATCAGCTGTCTGCTTGACGTTTATTCAGCTGTGCAAAAACTATAACTTTAATCTCAGCCAAACCGATTTACTCAGGAACAAATAAAATACTAAAAAAAGCCAAACAATAACATTTTCAAGTTATCTAAGTGACTCATATATCATGTTTAACCTGAGTAGCGGCGGTGGGTTTGAAAACGATCTGCCGGGAGTCCGGTGTTCTCACGGCTCTAGTGACCCTAGCCCCCGGCTAGCTATCGAGCTAGTGGGTAACAGACGTCTCCGAAAACGTCGGAGCGCTTTTGAAAATATGTGGTGTCCTGATAAACTGAGCAGATATTTGAGGTTTACACAGCTACATTCTCGCCTGAAAATATGTCAAACGTTTATTTTGTGACCCAGAAAGAATAATAAGAGTAATATTAAAACTAACTAGCTGCCGCCATTGTTGGAAACTGAGCTGGGCCGCGCTATGAATTCTGGGACACTGCTTCTTCTTCTTCGGGGTTTAACGGCAGCTGGCATCCTTGTACATGCAGTGCTGCCATCTTCTGTTTCAGTCCGTTATTACACTCTTAAATCCTGCTACTTATTCCTGCGTCTTTTGGGATCTTACAAAGCTTCAAACGACGCGTCGACTATTAAATTAGTCGTTGACGATTTTGATAGTCGACTAATCGTGGCAGCCCTACTGCAGAGTGATGCTCCTCCTCTTCTCTAATAACTCATCCTTCTATCATCTCATCCTTGTGTTCTTCATCTCTTTTCACACTCTCTCGCTCACACGTCTCCATCGACTTAACGACTTACATTCAGAGGACTCGGTCCTCACAGTGTGACTTCATTAACAGATTTATGGCCTCACAACATGAGTAACACAAGCCCACACACTCGAGCACTTTGTGGTTATTTATAGCAGCTGCACTGATTTGCTGCTAATCATAGCCTGAGTGTGCAGCCCCGATAATGTGATTAATAAATGATTCACCTGCAGAGAGCGTGTGTCTAAATGTTTGGCACAAGAAAAAGCTGCGAGTGAACGATCGGATGGTTTCTTTCTGCACAAATATTTAATGCTGTTAATGAGCAGATTCATGCTTTAAAGGCTCTGTGAGCAACAGCTCTTTTTTTACAATAATTTGAGCTTTTCCATACATATTACGGAAAATTAAAAACCTTTTATATATTTCATGGAATATTACAAAAATCAGACTTGGATAAAATATGTGTGCTGTGTCTATCCCACTGAAGCCGGGTGGCTGCTGTCTGCAGGAAGCCTGGCCGTGAAGGTGTGTCTGAGGAAACGTTACAGCAGGGTTGGTTGGTTTGTTGCTCTCACAGAGGCACACACACACCCCGACTCAAACATCGGCCCTGACCGCACTGTCATTCATTCACTGTTACACTAACAAACAGGGTCGCCTCTTTCCTGTCCAGAGGTTTACAGATGTGGGTGAAAGGCGGCGATGTTCTGCAGAAAAACAAACGAATCCCTCATGAAAGCCAACTCTCTGATATGGAGGCTCACCTGTGCCGGAATATTCATTTATTCTTTTTAATGAGAATATTATGAGTTCATTTTATATTAAATATTGAAGTTAAATGGGACCGCTGGACAACAGCTGTAAAGGATTTACATTAGTGTGTATTGTGATGTTTGATTGGCTCACCTGTGTGTGACGAGGACACGATGAGAGCGGGAGTCCTTATAATTTTCACGTGAGCGCTGTGGTCATATGCTCAGCTTCATAATTATTCTATAAACGCAGTAACAAACTGTCCGACAGGCTCGGAGCATACGGGGCGTTCTTGGTCTGATTGTGAAAGTTGTTACATTTTCATTACGATCTCTTCAGACAACGTCGACCAAAGAAACCAAAATCGTTACTCTAAATTTGAGGCACATGTTTCATACGTGTGTTGACTGTAAATATGTTGTAATAACGCATCACTCTGACGAATGATGACGTCACTGTTATGGCTATTCGAGGGGTTTATAATTAATCACACGACATGTTTTCCACCTGAGAGCAGAGCTGCATATTTCCCTAAAATGCTCTTATTTTTCTAAATATGCAGCCTGAGGTGTTGGAGGAAGGCTGGGCCTTCGTTTACAGGGATAAGTGACGACGATGATTTTAGTGTAAAGAGTATAAAAGCATCAGCGTCTGCTTCCTGCTGATCAAAGCCTCATCTGAGAGCAACGAAGCGCCGAGCGGCCGCTGCTGCCAGCGGGGAGATCTGACTGAAGAGAGGCAATCTGGGAAACGTTCACATAGGAATTAATTTAAACTGAACACACACACACACACACACACACACACACACACACACACACACACACACACACACACACACACACACACACACACACAGCCAGATAATTTATTATTCATATGGCATTTACAGTATTCATTGGAGGATGTGTGCTCATTCCAGTTTAACTGGCACCATTACAGCTTCTTTCTGTGTGGACAAATGTTCATCCATCAAAGGACATTTGTGCATGATGAGGAGGGCTCACAGATTTATGATTGGAGGGGGGGGGGGGCAGCTCTGCAGAGAGAGGAGCGAGTCTGAGAGAAACAGGAAGTTTATTTATTTCCTACTCCCAGCATGATGAGACTGTAATGAGCTGGAGACGACCGAACGATTTTAACCTCGTTTGCATTCAGCAGCGAATGATGGAGTCTGTCAGCAGTCGACACAAGTATCATCTGAACATGCCAAACAGCATGAAGTCATAAGATCGCTCTGGTTCACAGCTTTGATCAGCGGATTTTCACATTTTTCAATAATAACCACAGAGCGTGTGTGTGCATTAAGAGTACAGCAGGTGCTGCAGTCAGCTGATCTGCTTCACGTCTGTGCAGGCTCTCAGTCATGCTTCACGCCACGTTTCACGTCTCATTGAAGAAGCTTCTTCAGCTCTGAGAGTCTCGGGCATTCAAACCCCAGCGTCTCCATGCAAACAGGAAATGGAAATGGTTCACCTTCAAAATAAATGTTGTGCCATGTAAAACATGTTTTACTTTGAAGGCGAACCTTTTTCGAGTTTTACCACCACTGTGTGAGTGGTTAGTGAGCATTTGCAGACCAACAGAAAAACTACAGGTTACCATGGAAATAGGCTCGTAACCAAAGCAGTCACTGGGTGATTTTTGGTACAGCGCCGTCTTTGCCATTGATGTCGTCCGGCGAGGCTCAGATGCCTGCATGAGCCACTTGTAAACCTGCCGTCTGCTCACTTCATCAACACTGTCCTGATGAAGTGATGTTCTCAGGCACTTGTTTCAGGTCTGACTGAAGAAAACACAGAGTACATTTTGGGAAAGACAGTCCTGTTAGACTGAGACATGTGCTTTATCAAAGCTGATATTCATGCAAATCTGTCCAAAGCTGCAACGATCTCCTGGTTCATCCCTCAGAGGAGCCGTCACCTTTGACCTCGTCGCTACTACAGGCTCCTTTCCATTCTCGTAAACAGCCTGACGCACAGCTCTGAATGAAAAGCATGTAGGTGAGTTTATTTATAGCAGGTGGTGAAATCAGGGCAGCTTCTATAAATAGCCCAGAGGAACTCCTCCTCCTGAGCGTGCTCGCGGTCCTGCATCAAACAATAAAAGCTTGTTTTCCCCGCTCGACCTTGCAGAGATAATTGAGAACACTGGGGAGTCTGCTGGAAAAATATTTCCATAAACCATCTGGACTCTTCTCCTGCTGCTACCAACAGACTCTTACATTCACAAAATTCAGCATATTTACAACAAACTGAAAGGATTTTACAGACAAATGTTTCTGTGCTGGAAACCAGCCGAGACCGAATCAGGTGGAAATGACAGCCAATAACATCTGAAAGGATCCCACCTGACCTCAAAGCATCCAACATAAAAGCAGGTCTCAGAGGCACAAACGCAGTCGAGTCGGTTTTTTAATATCTCATCATTGTTAATTACACGTTGGTTGCACAGTGAGTCGGTTTCCTGTAAGTTTTGCTTGAGTGGACACAGACAGCGACGGGCGGCTGTCACGGATGAACCGACACGCTGGAGCTCACGTCATGCACCGAGAAAATAAAACATTTCATGACTTCAAGTCCTTTCAGTTCAACTCAGGAGTAAGGCACAGCTCGTTATCAGCTAAAGATCCATCTACTATGGAAGAATCACAGGAACAGATTCAAATCTTCTCGTCAGGCTAAAGCGCAGAGCGTGTGGAGGCGGGATTCAGGACTTTAAATGATGATTCGCTTTAGAGAACCCCAACGTGAGCTCCCAGAAGAAGGAGGAGGAAGATGTTACAGGTCATCTTCAAAACGTCTTTTTACCAGGTGGGTGGAGCCAGTCACAGGAAATCTAGATTTCAGGGAGAGGAGCTAAAACAGCTCGTTTCAGACACAGAAGGCTTACTCTGAACTTGATTCATGCAAAGCTACTCCGGGAGAGTCCAACAATAAAAACGCTGAGCTGGAACGAGCAGAGCGGTGTGCTTTACTAGTTTTGAAGCACCTGACAGGTCGGCAGCTTTTATGCAGTATTTTTCTCTCAAAGCTGTGATCACATGACTGAGATCCACACCCAGCAGTCCAGAGCAAGTCTGTAAACCTGGGAGTCGCTGGCAGCGCCGAACAAACCAGTCCTTCTGAAAGTTACTGACCATCAGTCTTTTCAGACTTCAAACCGCCGTCTTCCTCCGTTTGTTCGCAGCTCGGAGGTTTGTCTGTGTAATGGAAGCAGATGATGTCGTCGCTGAGATCGGTTTGGTTTGAGCGCACAGAATCAGATCATCGCTTTGGGGTCGTGTACTTGGGGAAGTGCTGCTTGAATCCCTTCAACGAGAAATGATAGCGACATGCTCTCTGCTGGAGGATCCTCAACAGGCTTGCAGGCAGAGGAAAAGTTTCTGTTGAGTGAAATAAAAAACGTCTCATAAGAGTCTCGGAGGGAGGAAAGAAAGAACCTTTTCCTGACGCTCAGCCATCTTTTCTTTTAAAGGCCACACGGTTCAGTTTCTCTTTCTCTCCTCACAATAAGTAGCTTAAACTCAGCCCCCAGCCCTTTGAGAGCCGCACTGCAGAGTGACATAACACCCCGAGAGGTTTGAGTAAATCTGAGTGTGTCTGAGTGTGCGTGAGTGCCAACAGATCGTGGGAACACTGGCGGCCGCGGGGCAGATTAATGGTGGGATGCTGGACAGATAATTTCTTAGTCATCATCTTAATGAAGACCAGCGAGCTGTGAATCCACGGAGCCACCAGGTCTGCGCCGCACGCTGCCATTTACAGAGTCTGGCAAATGAACAGAAGCACGAAACAAAAGAGCCTTCAAGGAATTATTCCCTCTGCTTTTCACGAGTCATTGAGCAGCGATCTGGAGAGTGAAAACAGCCGCGCTCAACCCAGATTCTCCTCACTCGATCGGAAGGCGCACGCCGCCGGTTATTTATCGAGAACTTGGAATAATCTTAAATTATCGGAGCTTGTATCCCAGTCACGGACAGATTGCTGAATGAGCCCGGGGGGCGTATTTTACATAATGTGTTGCAGTGTTTAGTGCAACGTGTGTGCAGCGGAGTGTCAGCAGTCAGCCGGCCTCTCTTCATCAGCTCGGTGACCTGAATGCTCAGCTGTAGTGTTTCAGCCCACATCGTCACCTGAGAGCCGAAGTGAAACCAGCTTCAACCTCCGGGGCTGGAAAATAAAGCTGAAATGTGCAGTTCCTCTAACGTCCAGCAGAGGCAGCAGTGACTCCCATTTTTAAACTTTAAAGCAGAAATAAACATGTTTACAGCCTGATACACAAACCGCCTCTACTTGCCTCCTTCATAACACCTGTACAGGAGGGAGGAGGCTTTTAGATTTCACCATTATTAGGGGCGTGGCCTCTTTGACTGACAGGTGGATGGTGACACAGGTGGCTGTAGCTGCTAGCTTCACCTGAACTGCACCTGTGGGCTGTGTTTGTGCTGTTTGTAATTATCTGACCAATGACATGTGCATGTTGTTGCTGCACACCTGCAGCATGCACACAGCAGATTGAGATTATTGTGTGATAATAGGCTCTGAGTTTGGACGTGCATCATCAAATGTGACTTTTAGATTTCTTCAGTTTTAAACGGCTGACAAAAACAAGCTCGCCCATCCATCTCGTCCCAGTTATCCCATTCAGGGTCGTGGGGGTGCTGGAGCCTCTCCCAGTTGTCACAGGCTGAGAGGCGGGGTACACCCTGGGCAGGTCTCCAGCCTGTCGCAGAGACACAAACATTCACACACTGATTCAGAATCACCAGTTAACCTCACACGTGTGCCTTTGGACTGTGACAGGAAGCCCGAGAGAATCCAATGCTAACATCACACAACCAGAAATAAGCTCACAGAAATGCAAAATAACCAAAAAAGGCACAAAAAGGAGAAAACACGACTCCAAAGACGCTGCAAACAAAACATCTGCTGCAAACTTTACTTCACACGAGAGCCAGCAGCATCTCTGCAACCGTGAACGCATCACTGACCACTCAGCCGCTAACTACAACAACAACACTAACTCCCATCTTCATCCCGCCTGATCAGCTCTGCCACTTCCTGTTGAGAAGGAAATGAGCTACTCTTTGCTTCACACACACACACACACACACACACACACACACACACACACACACACACACACACACACACACACACACACACACACACACACACACACACACTGCCTGCGGTGTCCCTGCTAGTTAGCGTTAGCTGCTCAACTGGTTGGTTTAGTGGTTGCTGATGATGCTCATGATGCTGCTGATGATGATGATGAGCCTGCAGGTCTGACTGCCTCTCTGCTTTCTGTGCTAGCAGATGCATGAAGTCCAGCCCTCCTTCATCCAGCAGGGACGTCTACACAGTTTCATTTAAGTCCCCTTGTCTGTAGTTTCTTTGCTCTAATCGCTTCCTGCAAACTGTTGTCTGTGAGGTAAGAGGACAAACACCGGGCGCAGCTTATCCACTGAAAGGCGGCTCATCGGGCAAGCAACTAACACCAGAACCCAGACGTCCTAAAAACCCTACAGATGCACAGAAACTGCTGCTCAGGGAGGAGGGTGAAGGAGGCTTCATCAGAGCACATTTACTGTAAACCAGTGCAGCGTGTTTGGAAGATGCTCTGAAGCTTTGCTGCTGTAAAACCAACAGGAACAGCCGTCTGCTCTGAGCAGGTCATAGACTGTATATCAAAGATGGACAGCTTAATATGACCTAGTATGATGTGCAAATTAATGTGTGTTACTATCACACATAGTACAAAATACTAATACAAACATGTAAAGAATAAAGTAAGTGTGCATGCAAGTGACAAATTTAACCACAGCGTGTGTGTGTGTGTGTGTGTGTGTGTGTGTGTGTGTGTCGGGAGGGATTTGAATGTTGTCCTGGATGTGACACTAACAACTTTTCCACAGCTTCTCTCTTGGGGCTTTGATTTATCAATGTTCAGCGTTTCTGTAAGAAATGGCAGAGAAACAGTTTGTTTTCACTCATGTTTACAGTTTAAGAGAAGAAGCTGTGATTGTTCAGAGCCTCTAATATCAAAGAGAGAATTTATGTCCGTACGAGGCCTCAGTCTGATGTGGGTGTGATCTTATCAGACACAAATATCACAGAAATGCTGCAAAACTGAAAAATATCAAACATGCTGATTAAAAATATGAATCATGGTTCATTTTTAACCCTCTAAAGCCGGTCGGAGCGGGCACGCTCCGTTTTGCGTAACTATTTTTAAATCCCTGTAGAACCGGAACCACGTAAGTTAGCGCAATAAATTTTTTTTGCATGTGAAACCGTAGGAGTTGTACTTACATCTTATGCCATCAGCTTGTCCTCGGTCACAGTTTCCTTCCACATATAGCTTTGCAAAAATTGCATAAAAAGCGCTTGCAGGAACAAAAACATAATATCTATCGCATGTCCGCCATTACTTGCCCGAAACCGGAAGTGACATCATTTTCACGGAAATGTCGTTTTTTTTACCTTCAGGGACTTATAAGCCTATACTGGTGTTTTTAAAAGTTATGTTTGACTTAATGACTTTCTGTATGTTTCTGTGATGCTTAGAACTCGAGTTCCACTGCTGGAAATAGTTTATTTTGATGCACATGCTGGTTTTTTTGTTGTTGTTTTTACAAATTTGCATTATAATATTTATTTTCGTTTTTCCTGCAGTATATAAAAATTGGTGTATCTCAAAAATAAAACTATGAAGACACTTAACTCATTCACTGCCATTGACGTCTATGGCCGTCAATTGCAGTGAATGAGTCAATGGGTTTAACTCATTCACTGCCAATGGCTGGCAGTGAATGAGTTAAAATAAATTTCCTGTTGTTGGAAACTATTTTTTTCAACTTCAACTTTTTTGTATTTGGGCTATAACGGTTGTATAGCAACTTGAAATGCTCCCAAAAATGGCACTACAGCAAGTAAAAAGATAAAGATAACCGGACTTGGTTCTACGGCAGGTCTTAAGGGGTTAAGAGACAGAGAGTAAAGTGGACGGTACAACCTTGGTTTTAATAGCAAACTCATTGTAACCTGGAACGGTACAAACGTGACTCCCCAGGATTGATTTTTAGTTTTCCACTGGGTTCTGTTGCTAGTTATTTAACATAAACTAATGTAGGGGGTCTGTCAGGGTATCCACACAGACAATAATATAATAATAAAAAATACATTTTATTTAAAAGCCCCTTTCAAGTCACCCAAGGACACTTAACAATAGAACAATGACAACGAAGAACAATGGAAAACAAAAAGCACAAGATAAAATAAACAATAAGTTCACAGTGAATATGCAGATTTGAACAGATGGGGGTCTCAGAATATCTGGGGGCTTCACCACCAGCTTTTAGCTCTGCTTCCCATGGTGCTGAGGCGCAAAGAAGGCACAGAAAGCTGGATAGAAGAAGAAGATTGAAGTGTTTAAGAGATCAGAAAGGTAAAATGGAGCGAGGACATGAAGGGCATTGAAGGTGAGCAGAAGAAGTTTGTATATTATCTGGAATTTCACAGGGAACCAGTGAACCTGAAGAAGGGGGGAGGGGGTCTGGAAGCAGAGTTTTAAACAGCTGAAGCTTATGGAGGGATTTTTGGGGGAGACCATGCAAGAGAGAATTCAAACAGTCAGTGTGGAAGCTAACAAGACTGTGGACAAGGATGGACGTAGACGTGGTGGAAGAGAAGGACGTTATCTGGTAGGTCTTAAAAGGTTAAGACAGACAGGACTCGCTCTCTGCCTCTGGATGACCAGTTTGTTTTACTCAGTCAAGCAGAAATACCATCAAAGCTGCACAGCAAACATAATGATGTCCTTTGGTTTGGTTTAGTGCTTCCTTTGTGTGTGTGTGTGTGTGTGTGTGTGTGTGTGTGTGTGTGTGTGTGTGTGTCAGTTGGTCGGTCAGGTTCTACCTGCAGGCAACCAACAGGAAGTGGGACAAGGGAAAGACAGAAAGGCGAGAGCAGGGGACGAGAGAAATAGAGTCAGATCCTTCATTCGTCAACAAAATGATGCAAAAACACAACAAATTCAGATTTGATGATGTGAAGTCTGCATTTAGCAGACAGCAGTACTTCATCACTGTAGTGAGGTCAGTCTTAGAGCTGGAGGCGAGTGCACGGTAGGCTACACGCTGCCTGTACGCAGAGCTGGTGCCGTTAGACGCTCTGTGTGGTGCGGGTGTGGTCTCTGACCCGCTGTGGAGGAGGGGTGGCACGGTGAGCTTCCGGGGCGGCACGGAGGCGGGGCCGAACAGGTGTTTGGGACGAGTGACTGATTGTGACTCTTCTTATGTTTCAGTGACAGTCGAGGAGGGAGAGCGGAGTGACCACTGAGTGGGAGTGTCTGCGTCCCGTGCATTAAGCCGAAACCAGATCACACCCTCTGTTCGTAGCCTCACCTACAGCCACGATCCAAGAGGGGTGTCGAGAAGAATCGCAGATAAGAGGAGGCAGACTATCTGACTGGGACGCCTCCGAGCTGGGGTGCAGGGATTCTGCCTGACAGCTTGGGAACACCTCAGCGTGGGGACTGGAGAACTGGTGCCAGAGGAACAACCTCCTTCTAAACGTCAGTAAGACAAAGGAGCTGATAGTGGACTTCAGCACTAAGCAGGAGAGGAACTACCAGACCCCCGTCATCAACGAGTGCCCAGTGGAGAGAGTGGACAGCTTCAAATACCTCAGAGTTCACATCACGCAGGACCTGTCATGGTCCTGTCACATCAACACCGTGGTGAAAAAGGCCCGACAGCGTCTCTACCACCTCAGACGCTTGAGAGACTTCCAACTGCCCTCCAAGGTGCTCAGGAACTTTTACTCCTGCACCATAGAGAGCATCCTGGCGGGAAACATCTTAACCTGGTTCGGGAACAGCACCATGCAGGACAGACGAGCTCTACAGAAGGTTGTGCGGTCAGCTGAGCGCACCATCCGCTCCGAGCTCCCTGACCTGCACTCAATCTACAGCAGGCGGTGCTGGACCAAGGCCAGGAAGATGGTGAAGGACCTCAGCCATCCCAACAACAGACTGTTCTCTCTGTTGAGGTCAGGAAAGCGATTCCGCTCCCTGAAGACCAACACAGAGAGACTGAGGAGGAGCTTCTTCCCGCAGGCGATACGGTCTCTCAATCACACCACCACACAGTCCTGACCCACACATATGGTTCTTACACACACTGGACATTTGTTTACACTAGTGGCCACTGCACAACTACACTGCGTGGTCATCTAATCTAATCACTTTGTCACAAGTCACTTAAATAAATCACTTTAAGCATATTTGCACTGCACAAGACACTTACACATGTGGATTGCACAACACTGGACATTATATTTCTTCATTTCCACTTAATACTGTACAGCTGCTGTTATTCTATATTTCTTCATATATTTTTATATATTTCTATATTGTGTATTTTGTTGTACAGTTATTTTATTTTTAACTTGAATTTTTATATTTTATTCCTTCCTAGTTAAATTTACCCTTCATTTTAATTTTCATATTTATTTCCTCTCCTATTCATAGTCTTTTTTTCTTTAGGTCACGAGCAGTTGTCTAAGCATTTCACTGCATATTGTACTGTGTATGACTGTGTATGACTGTGTATGACTGTGTATGACTGTGTATGAGACAAATAAAATTTGAATTTAAATTTGACTGGGGGACACTGAGGACTAGCTCTTGAGTCCAAGCCAGCTGGACCTCCTTTAAATTCTCCCACCTGAACACCTGATCAAAGGTAACAGCCAAGAGTTTCCGTTACTATGGGAACAAAGTTGTCAGGTACACATATCAGAGCTTCAATTTTTTTTTTAAATTCAGATAATTTGCTGCAATCAGTTTCATTATAAGATGAATGCAGTGCCAAAGGACATATAGGTAGGTCCCAGGACCGAGCCCTGAGGCACACCACAAGAAAACCAGTCGAGAGCTGACCCAGAGACGACCACCCAGGTTCTAAGTCTCTCAATCAGTATCCTACGATCAGCAGGCAGCAGACAGATGCAAGAGTACCAGGGCTGAATATTCACCTTTATTTCTGCGCATTAAAATATCATTTGAAACTCGAGGAGGAGGCGTTTCATTGGAGAGCACTCGACTGAAATTTAACTAAAATGAGCAAAAATCTCACAACAACATCCCTCAAACACATCAATGATGCGTTTAGTATTTGGGCTGAATTTAAAAAGGCACATGCTGTGGACATGTGAGAAAACAAAGCTATACAATAAGACCTCAAACTTGAACACTGGTCAGAGTGTCAGAGCGTGCAGGAAGATCTTTACAGTCTGAGTCGGACTCGTGGAAAAGATGAAAAGCACGAAGCTGAAGGGAACTGAGATGTGAGAGCTGGAAATGTGAGCTGTGTGCAGCAGCAACCAGCGGCTGATAATTGCTGCCATTCAGCAGCCGCCTGTGCTTCTCTACAGAGGAACATAAAGGCTGATCGCCCTGCAGGAGGCCGCGGCCATGAAAGAGCCAATGAAAGAAAAAGACAGTCCCGCTCTCGCTCTTTCAGAAAAACTCAACGTGGATTTAATGCGTCTACATGGAGCCTGCAATTACTGCGGCGATCCATCAGGCAGGCGGGGAGGGGGGACGAGTGCAGTCATGATTCAGAGCTTTCAGCAGAAGCCACTGCACAATACCGGCACGAAGGAAAGAGTCAGCGCTAAAAGTCACTGTGAGGCTGTGTGACATCACTCTGTTTACTGCGGTTGGTACAAAACAGATGAAGAGTTTAATGTGTAATCGTTACTTTCTGGGTCATAAATAGAAAATACAGAGTAAACATCTCAACTCTCAGGTCTCCATATTTCTGCATCGTCACGGTGATTTTGAGGAACAGTGACCGAGTCAACGATCACCAAGACTAAAGGTCAAAGTTTCACCTGCTCGAAGCCACATCGAACACTTTTACTTTAAACATTAGACCTTCACACGGCTCAGTCGCACTACAGTGAAAACAGGAAGCTCCGATCTACTAGAACAAAAAGAAAATCAGCGGTACCCTGATGTTTGAACGTTTTCACATTAGGCGCCTGATTGCTAACAGGCAACCTGTCTCCAAGCAACTGCAACCCGACAGACTGACTGATGAAGGTTGGCAAATATTTGGCGTCTAGTTTTCAAACGCAGAAGATTTTCAACATGTTGCAGTCAGCTGCGATGCTCAAATGGTTGTATACTGGTTACAAAAACAAGGCTGCAGTAAAACTCCAGTCCTGCAGCAACGACGCTGTTATGGGTGGAGGAACAGGTGTGGGGTTCTAGCTGCACTCTTAGGCCCACATAACCGCAAACACTAGGTTTGTTATGAAAAAGTGCTGTGAGTATTTACAGAGAGAGCAAAGTATGTCTTGATGCATCCTCAGTCATCCAGGTAAGGAAATCCCAAAAGGTTGATTCTGTTCATCTGGATGTTTTCATTGGGGGAAACGTTTGGTCATCATCCTGGTGACTCCTTCAGTCTCAGCTGACTGCAGGTTTCCAACCTTATAAACAGGACATTTGCATAATGACTGAAACCAGCCCACTGAAGGAACAATGGGCTGGGAGCTCAGTTTATGATTATTAATGTGCAAATTCTCATGACCACTGATCAAAGACCACTGATCAATCGCCATGATCGTGGGTGCGATCGTGGCTCAAGAGTCGGGCGTTCGCCTTGTAATCGGAAGGTTGCCGGTTCGAGCCCCGGCTCCGACAGCCTGAGTCGTTGTGTCCTTGGGCAAGACACTTTACCCGTTGCCTACTGGTGGTGGTCAGAGGGCCCGGTGGCGCCAGTGTCCGGCAGCCTCGCCTCTGTCAGTGCGCCCCAGGGTGGCTGTGGTTACAATGTAGCTGCCATCACCAGTGTGTGAATGGGTGGATGACTGGATGTGTAAAGCGCTTTGGGGTCCTTAGGGACTAGTAAATTATGGATTTCCTGCTCAAATCCAAACCACTGCACTGGCTTTGGTCACCTGATGATGCTCCCAGTATAACACAGACTCCATACAGGAACCAAAACCAGCAGTGATGTGGCTTCAATCATCTGTGCTGTGTTGGTAATCAACTGAAGCACAAAAATAAAAAGTAAAAGATTTTACTTAATAAAGCGTGCCCTGATTGGTTCTTCATAATCAAAGGGTGCTGAAGATCATGTCTGAAAGCTGGAGCCAAACCAGAGGTGGACACAAACAAACCTGCTGAGGAACAGAGTGGAAAGAAGATGATCTGGAGCCCAGTGGGAGATTTAAAATGAACACATGCAAGAAAATCCTCAAACATCTGGCAGCAGAAGAAATTCTGCATGAAGAGTGATCCAAACTTTCTACGAGCTGTTCCAGAACACCTTCTGATGACGGGGTGAAGTTACTTTGCACAGAAGATTCAACATTTATTCCACAGGGGCGACTTCAAAGACGACAAAATGTTTGCTAATCCAAATGTGTCAAAAAAAGCTAACCGTTGCCTTGTGATGCACTTTTGTCCCACGTGATTTTGAACGTGTCCTGGAACCTCGTCGCTTCAGGCTGCGCCAAACTGCTGAGCGGGCGACCGGTGCTTTTATTGTGGCGGGGCTGTCGCTGACTGGGCTGACTGAAAAGCAAACGTAAATGGTTTCGCGGAGAGCAGCCGCCACTCAGCACACACGAACTCCATCAGAGGACACAAACCTGGCATCAGAGTGTCAGCACAGCTCATTTCCATCTGAGCCATCATCACGCTTTTCACTTTTCTCTTTAGCAGACGCAACAAAAATGTACAGGAAGTGCACAAACAGGAAAAACTTTACTTAGTTTGACCTTAAAAACATGAAACTGTGACTTCATTTCACATGATGATAAACTCTGATTTAATAAAGTGTCAAAGCAAAGACAGACTCTACAGTAAATCCTTTACAGACTCTGATGTGTGACCTGAACTAAGACGCAAGAAAAAAAACTTATGTAACTTAAGATTTGAGGCTTTTTTAGTTTCTGATTGATGAATATATCGTCCCACACTTTGAAACAGCTTTCAGACTTTTACTTATAGTTTATAGTCTAAGGCTACGTTCACACTGCAGGCGAAAGCGCATCAAATCCGATTTTTTTGACCCTATGCGACCCATATCCGATCATGGTCTGACAGTGTGAACGGCACAAATCCGATATTTTCAAATCCGATCTGGGTCACTTTCGTATAATAATAATAATAATGATACTTTATTGATCCCCATGGGGAAATTACTTGTTTTTCTCTGCATTTGACCCATTCACTCAGTGAAGCAGTGGGCAGCCCACTAAGCAGGCGCCCGGGGAGCAGTGTGTAGGGACGGTACCTTGCTCAGGGGTACCTCAGGGTAGCCGTTAAGTGGATTCGAACCGCCGACCTTCCGATCATGGGGCGACCACTTTACCTACTGAGCTATCCCTGCCCCCTGTATGTGGTGCTGAATCCGATACATATCCGATGTTTTAGAAAGCGACTGCTGTTTGATGGTCATGTCGCATTAAATCCGTCTTTTACGTCACTGACACAAGACGGACGCCAATTATGAGCGCCGGAGAAGACATCGCGAACGCTTCCTGGCCATCCAGTGTAGATGTCAGTGAAACTGTTGGTAAGACAACGTGAACATTTTATTTGTACTGTATAATCTGCAGATTCTGACAGAAATCTGCAGCTATCCTTTGAAGCAGCGCTCCTCTAAAACAGCAATAAGGATCATTATTAGGTTATTTACATTATTATGTAAATAACAAAATAACTTAAAGCAAAAATTGGGAAACGTAAAGTCCAAAGTCTTTATATTAAGGGCCATCAGTCAAACAATACTGTTGCTCTGGGTCTAAACAGAGCGCGTTGTGTGTGACGTCTCGTTTTGCGCATGCGGCCGCTTTGAGCGTTCACACTAGAGCGCGTTTGCTGTCGCATTTTATTTGTAGTGTGAACGAACAGACAAAAAAATCAGATTTGATCAAAAAATCGGAATTGAGCATCAAGACCTGCAGAGTGAACGTAGCCTTAGTGACTCATTGAGAAAATAACCTGCAGACCGTCTGCAGCCCTGAACTAAACATGTGACTAAACATGTGACCTGCTGGTTGAAGCTTTTCCCAAACTGCTCTGTGTTTGTTCGTGCACCCTGCAAGAAGAGCTTTGCATGACATGCAGTTAAAAATAATGCCTCTGTGTCTAATCCTGCTACGCTGTGGAGCCCATCGGCTCCTCCTGTCTGAAACAAGCTACTGAAGGCCTCAGTCACTCAACCTGGCAACCACCGGGTTGCTAGGGAAGAAATGAAAACGTCCCAACTGGTTGCCAGTTGTTGCTAGATCAGTGCAGCAAAAATCTCATGATTGTTTTTTCTCCCCTCACCTCCAACCAATCACAGCAGATGGCCCCGCCCCTCCCTGAGCCTGGTTCTGCCAGAGGTTTCTTCCTGTTAAAAGGGAGTTTTTCCTTCCCACTGTCGCCAAAGTGTTGCTCATAGGGGGTCATATGATTGTTGGGTTTCTCTGTGTTATTGTACAGACTGTGTGAACTCTTTTGATTGGTCTTTGGTCAGGAACAGATCGCCGTGGTGTTAAGAAGAGTGCAACACAAACTGGAAACAGACCGTTTGCGGTCCGAGTAAAAACAATGGCTTCAACAGTAAGCCAGAGCTTTTATTTTGAAAGTAAACACTGGTATCTCTGCTACCTGCTCTGTTCACCTGAACTCTAATATTTTGTTTCCTGCGACTAGTTCAGACCTAAAAAAAAAACAACAACAAAAAAAACAGGTCCAGGTTTAAAGGTGCCGTTAAACCCAGGACTGCAAAATCAGGTGGAGACAGCAGCTGCAGGATGGAGGTCAGACGTGCTCTGGTTGGAGCCATTAAGGATATTTTTAAGCTCTGAGAGCAGAGCTGGTCTCCGTCCGTTCGGACTGTGACGGCGAGCTGGCACATTTCCCCTCTGGCTGATGAAGAGGCCCATACATCAGCCGGGACCAGAGACATTTCCTCCAGACCGAGAAGCAGACGCAGCACCGGACGGTGGCCTGAAGGGGACACGCTGTTCACCGCGTCGTCCTCGTTTTAAATCCACACAAACACGTTTTTCTTTTTCGACTGTGACGAATGTTCAGGCAGCATGAAGAAAACTGTGTGTGTGTGCGTGCGTCTGTTTAACAATCTCTTTTTTAACTTGTCTAGTTTTGTGTCTGTGTTTTTTATCATTATTCAAGTCAATCATGATTTTGAGACTTTTGAGAAACGACTGTGGGTAAAAACATGTATTAGATATTTAAAACATACTTTTAAAATATTTTTAGGATATTTAAAAATATTGATCTAAAATTTGAGTTTGTTATACTTTTAAGAAATTTTACCTTTTTAGTATTTTTCATATTTCCCCTTTTTTAAGGTATTTTTTTTAACTTTTTAAAAACACATGATATTCATTTTATTTTCTGACATTTTATTAGCCTAATGTTTGTAGAAAATCCTGTTTTATTTGTATTTCTTATGTCATTTTTAACATTTTACTTTTTATGGAATTTTTTCCGAAACATTGATTTTTCTTTCATGTTTTTACATTCGTGCAGATTTTAGGACAGTTTGTTTGTTTGGTTATCAGATTATTTTCAGTGGAAGTTTTTGTTAGTTTTCCAGATATATTCACGTCTTTTGGATAGTTTATATAAAAAAAAATTAGAATTCCTTATACAATCTCTTATACAATCTTTTTAAGGAATTTTTCTATTTTATCTTCTGGATTTTATTTGTGACGTACATTTCAGTATTTTTCAGCTTTCTTTACTATTCCTTCATTTGACTTTGTTCTTAATAATCTGAGGATTTTACTGATGTTCCTTTTGGTATTTTTTCAGATGTTACTAAATGTATTTATTTTAATTAACGATCTGAATTTAAACTGTGACTGACAGGTCTTAATAACTTTGGTCAGCAGAAACCTGCAGTCAGCTCTGAGGGAAAATTTGGCACAAACACAAATTTAACAACCCTGACAGAGAGACAGCATCCAGCTATTCAATTAGTCTCACACACACACACACACACACACACACACACACGCTCCAGGCTGCAGCTGACTTGCCATATAAACTGTCCAAACACGCCTGCTGCTGCTGCAGTGACTCACAGGCTGTTCAGTGTTGGTGAATACACAGGTGTGTGTGTGTGTGTGTGTGTGTGTGTTGTGAATGAGCGACCTCGCTGAATCATCTCCCTCCTCCACTCGCTCCAATTTGCTCTCAGAGAAAATCCCTCTGCTGCTTCTCGCCTCAGCTCAGGGCTTTTTCAACTTTTCATTCAAAATGTCGAAAATGTTCCCAGAGATAAAACGCGACCGACCAGAAGGGCAAAATTATTCCACGAGCAGCCCCGACTCCAAAAAAGATTTCATATAAAAGTCTGTTTTATCTCAGTGGCTCCAAATCCAGGAGCAGCTTCCCACAGGAAGTTTTACTGAGACCAAATCCTGCAGGAGAAACTGGTCTGACAGGAGGGAACTAACATTCCCGATGCTGCTGGGAATTTTTCCAGTTTGAAAGAGAGACTCAAAGAGTTTATTAGTATCTTTAAAAAATAACTCAGGAATCAAATCTGTGCTTTGTCAAAATGAAGTCTGAGCCAATCGAGTGCTGCTCTTCCTTCGTGTGTGTGCTTAGTGTAAAACGTCCACGCCTGTGCTGCGATCACGTCTACCTGCACAGCCAATGCATGCACACCGTCTCATGCCTCACAGGTCAGCACGCTGTGTTCGCCCCTTTAAGGCTCTGTGGACCCACTGACTGTGCCCTGTGATGTGTTCCTCCACAGCCATCACACTGTGAAAACCTCACATCCCCAACAAAGTGCCAAAATTGCCCTCAAAGCGATGCAAACTAGCTAAAAAGTCCTGATGGGGAAACAGACTCGTGTTACATAAGTGTCAGATAATCCCAGATTAAAGCTTTTAGGTGTTTGTGAGCTGGTTTCACTCTGAATTAATTAGTCCACGCACATCCACGAGCTGCCTTGAGAGTGGTTCGCAGGATTTCTCTGAACACGATGCTTTTTTGTTTTCCACAGTTGTCTGTTGCTTCATGATGGTGTGCTAACGGCCACCAAGGGTTAAATAAATATCATAAATAAGCAGTGAGGTAAGGAGGTGTGGAAATAAAAACAGATATTTAAAGCTGTAAACTGAGGATGAAAAACTCAAATTCACACAACATTAAAGCAGCTGTGAAACGAGTGCACAACCACCACTGTGCAACAGCAACAAAAATATAAAACATTATTATGTTAACATGCTTCCTGTCTCGGTGTAAACCTGCTCGTGTTTAGATTTGAACTTCTGTCAAACTGAAGGACAAACCAAACTGTGTGGGAGCGATAAAAAAAACCCACGAAGGTCCAAAAAACATCTCAAAAGAGACAAAAGCACCGAGATGAGTCACAGGACTGAGTGTAACGAATATCCTTTCTCTGCTTCTTTTTGTTTAATAACGTTGTCGTTTTTAAGAATTATAAGCTTCACCACATTTCCACCATGCAGACAAAGTTTATCTTGTGCTGCCACATGTTGCACCACCAGCAGTCAGGCTACAGCCCGACACATTTAAATGGTCTGAGGTGTTTACTGGAACTTTCACAGGCGATTAAAGTCAGCATTACTGAAGCTTATGGTAGCTCAACATCTGCACAGGATTCATGTCCCTGCCAGAGTTACAGTGGAATTACACCCCGTGACCTGCAATGCTCCTCCCACAACGTAACCACGACAACTGTTATTGGCTGCAGCAACGAGAGACCGTTTTATTTTTGGATTTCTGTGTTTTCGTTCTGCTTTATTATTGCCGTTCTATTTAAAATATTAGAAAAGACGATTTTTTTTTTTAAAAGGCTGCCCCCTTGTGGTGAATGTTGTCATTGAATTTACCGCAGGGTTTTACGAACAGTACCTTTAATGTCATTTATGATATTTTGTAGTATCTCTTTGCTTCAGGGTTTAGCCTTACTGAATCAGACTCCACAGATAAAACAGAAAGTTTTATGTTTGCAGATCTTATCTTGGATTATCACTCTCACAATCACAATGCTCATGTTTAAAAGGCCACTAATGAGATAATGTGCAACAGACTGAAGGAACAGGAAGCCAGGAGGACCATCAGATCTTCTACTGCTTTTCCCTTTATGAAAAGCTCACACAGCAGGGACAGCGACACTTTGGTTTAACTTGTTTTTCATGGCAAAATGACTCTTAAATCACACAAACTGTGAACACACACACGAAACACATATTTATAAATTCAGTGTGAATCACTGGCTCTCAGGGTGTCAGAAACATGCTTAGAGAAAGTAAAGAGAAAAAAGACGTTTCAGAACTCGCCTGAGAATCTGAAGGTTTTTAGGATTTGTGAGGATCTCAGCGAGTCAGTGAGCGACGTTGGAACATGTTCGGATTTATAATGAAAAATAACGTCCAACCGCTAATTCGGCACCATTTAATGTGACATAGCAGAGCGATCCGGGTTGTTAGGGAGGCTCATGCTGTGACTCAGAGATATTGATTCTGAGACCTGGAAGTCTCGATCGATAACCCATCACGTGACCTGTGCAGGGGGCTCACCTGATGATGTCGTCATTGTGTCCCAGGTAGAACCGCTGGCTGTGCTCTCTGGTGTTGTAAACCACTCCAACCCCGGCCACGAAGTACACCACCTCCTTCCCCGCCGTGTAGTACAGGTTATTCCGGCACTGGTGCCCCCGGTACCCGTAGACCCAGTCCAGTCTGAGCCGGCAGCCCGGGGCGCTCCGGTCCGACATATTCGCTCATCTGAGGGGCTCCGGTACCGCCCGCCCGCTCCCGCAGCTCCTCCCTCTGGATCCAGAGACCCGGTAACGGAACTGTGAGTGGGGTCACCTGCCTGAGCCGGAGTCACCGAGTTCGGCTGTCGTCTGAAGAAAAGTTCGCGCCCACAGCTTCAGGACTCGGACTTCCTTCGACTCTTCATCACGATGCACGCGCAGAAGCTGATTGGACGTCAGCTCCGAGATTTACCGTAAATGTGATGGTTCATATTCCTCCGTTCATGTGATGCCGTGACTGTAATCCTCGCGTAAAGTCTGAGTCCTCTGGTTTCAGCACCGTGAGACCTTCATCATCTCCGCGATTCCCCGGGAGCTGCTCCCGCCGAGCCTCCCCACTCAGAGCCGTTTCACTGCAGCTGGAATCACCACGCGAGAAACTTTTCCACGTTTATCACTCTCTCACTCCTTCCACCCACTCCTCAAAAACACGGAGGACGCGAACAGTCTGGAAACTTCTCCAAACCCACAAAACCAAAGTCAGCGGCTGGTGGAGGATTTAATCCCTCCGTGCTCTAATCCTCCATCCCGACCGGCCGCCTCCATCCTGCCCCCCGCGCGCTCACAGCACCTTCTCCCCGGGAGGATCGCGGCTCATTCACAAATCTGCGCGCGAGTAAAACCAGCAGTCAGGAAGTCAAACGACCCAGAGCCGCAAAATCAACGAAGAAGAAGCGACCGCGCAGCGGAGGAGAGGATGACAGCGAGTGTTTAATCCCGGCAGATGAGCCAACTCCAGCGGGCAGAGGCGGGGAGCAGCCCCGGGCTCACAGCGCAGCATCCCGGCCGGATGACGGAGAGGAAAGTCCTGACTCCCCACAGCGGGAGGAGGAGCAGAGCATCCTCCACCCGCAGGCAGACTCACGGGCGGAGCAGGCGGAGGCACAGCCGGAGCTTCTGCTTCGAGGAGCGTACTGTCGCGTGCAGCGGGGAGCCTCCTGAGCCAGGAGTCTGTGACGTTTGCTCGCTCCTTTTCCCGACGTGACGAGCACGCGCATCAGCGGACACGCGACACAGCACTGCGCCCAACTTCCGATGCTGAGCCTTCTAAAATAAAAGCACCATTAAAAGGTCCGCAGCTCAGCTGTCGGTTCCGCGGAATCAGGAAGTGACGGAGTACTTTTACTCAGACTCAACAGCATGACGTCAGAGGGTTTCACACTAATCATTTTATTAAAGATGAAAGAATTTAGACAGGTGTTCGTTTGACTTTGGGACTTGAAGCGGAGTTTGGACCTGTATTGTCCAAAGTTTTCAGCATCAAAATACCTCAAGTTAAAAGCAGGCACAGTAAAAGTACTCAGTTACTTACATGATGTTATCGTATTTATGTGTATGACACTTTGATGTTGTTGGAAATGATTTTATTTTCTCTGATATTTTATCAGCCTCTTTATCATGGATCTGCTCGTGGATTTTGGATTTCCTTACAAACAGGCCACAGAAGGTCAGGGTGGGCAACCTTACATCATCTGCTATCACCATGAACACAGGAGCACCGCAGGGCTGCGTTCTCACTCCAGCTCTCT
This sequence comes from Maylandia zebra, assembly GCF_041146795.1. NCBI lineage: Eukaryota > Metazoa > Chordata > Actinopteri > Cichliformes > Cichlidae > Maylandia > Maylandia zebra. Next base: position 2,530,543 of record NC_135179.1, read on the forward strand.
TCACTCTATTCACACACGACTGCAAACCCATCCACTCCTCTTCTAACACTGTCGTGAAGTTTGCTGATGACACTACAATAGTGGGAAGGATGTCAGACAGCAAGTCTCACTGCAGAGAGGACGTCCAACATCTAATCAGATGGTGTGGAAACAACGAGCTGGTTCTGAACACTGCCGAAACAAAGGAGATCGATGTAGAGACAGAAGAGCCAAGAAAACAACACGACCACCCCTCCACATAAATGGTGAGGAAGCTGAGGGTGAATGACATTAAATTCCTGGGCCTACACATAACAAAAGATCTCACATGGACTATTAACACATCCCACTTAGTGAAGAAAGCACAGCAGAGAGCATCCTCTGTCACTGCATCACAGTGTGGTGCTTCAGCTGCACTGCAGAAAACCATCAAGCTCTGACCCGGACCGTCAAACTGCCCAGGGGATCATTGGAACCAAACTCCCAAATCTCGACACGGTCTATGCTAGCTGTTTACAGAAGCCAGTTAGCTGCATGATCAAGGATCCAACCCATCCAGGTCACAGACTTTTTGTACCCCTCCCATCAGGGAAGAGATACAGGCCAATCACAACCCGCACAAACAGACTAAAGAGCAGCTTTTTCCCCAAAGCTGCAGCCTGTGTCACCCGTCCCCAACACATCATAGCTAACTCTCCCTCTCTCCTTTACCCCACGTCATGTCTGCTGCTAATGTACAAAGTCATGTACTGGGCATTAATGTTTGCACTAAACTACCACACTGTAAATACTGTTGTATTTTTATTTACTGTGCTAAGTGCCTTCTTCTTACTTTATATTTTATACTTTTACTACCTTTACTTGGTTATTATGTTACTATGCTGCTTCTTGTTTTATTGCTGCTGGCCTCTGTAAGCTACCAAAAAATTTCGTTGAATAACTACAATGACAATAAAGTTCTTTAAATTTTAAGTTAAGTTTATCCGGTCTTTAAGTCTGACATCATGTGTGGCTGCTCTGCCAGGTGTAACAATTAAGTTTAACATCCAGGCATCCATGAAAACAGGATTTATGAAATTTAACGGAGAACGGCGTTAGCAGGGAGTTAGCTCGCTAGTTTCCGCCTAAACATAATATACCATATAAATATACGACCTGCTATCACTTCCAACATAAATGGAGACAGAAAACTAAACAGCAGTGACGTTTGTAGGGTTACTGAAGTTGGGCTAGCTGCTATATAATGACGTGCTACGTGGTGGCTAGCTACACAGCTATGTTAGCATAACATAAACAGTGAAGCTGGAGGATAAATGCTAATTTTCTTTCCATTCCGTATAAGTTAACGTGAGGGTTCCCGATGGTTAGGGAATCGATGGATTACCTCACACCTGAGATAATCCATCCACAATATAAGGTTAGTCATTAATATACTGCTGCTGGGCTGTAGTTACATCATACGGTTTTAAAAACTGAGCTTTAAAATGAACAGTGGTAATAAAAAAAGAGAGGCCGACAGTGAGCACTGACTGTTTTTAGGGGCTTGTTCAGATTAAATGGAACAAGACACAAAACATTAAAACATGTTAAAACGTTTTTCAAAATAAAAGCATGTTAAACTCTTCTGTTCGAAGAAAGCTGGATGACAGATTACATCTGTATAAGGTTACAAAAAACCCAACATAACAGGGGTCGTGTTCTAGGACAAAAATAAAGTGCAGTAGAACAAACATGAAACATAATTATGATAAGCTTTCTTCAAATACTCAAAAATTACAAAAACAGTACCAACATAATAATAGGTAATGTTCTATTAACCCAAGGCTGGTAGTTTTTATTGACGCTCTTGCCCTTTGGCACACATTATGACTTTCTGGGTGCAGTCAGGGCGCTGGTTTGCTGCTCTCAGGATCTCTTTCCTGCGCAGATGATGTGGTTTTCTTTGCTCACATGTCTGAAGCAAGCTCAGAAAACCAGCCTGTCTTCAGTGTTTGTTACCGTTTTTATGATAAATATTCTAATATGGTAACACTAATCAGTGGTCTAATACAATGTTTCCCAGCCTTTTGGAGCCACAGCACATATTTCAGAAAAATCACACGGCACACCACCAAACAAAAATGTCACAAAAAGCATATTGATCATTTTTCCCTGTACACCAGTTATAGCAGACTTGGCTTGTTCCCAGTATACCTTTTTGCTCTCTTCTGACCACTACTCATACAATAGATATTTATCTATTGTAGCTGCATCGTCTCACAGCATGACTATGATTCAATTTCTTCTTTGTCCTTTTCTGTTTTACTGGCAGTTGGCAACTCATTTAATTAGAGCAGGTAGTGGTACCACCCTCTAGTGGAAGAGAATGTAATTGTTCTGCCTGTTGTCGTTTAGAGTACTAATCAGGTGGAACCAGACAGTCTATGGCACAGCTGATGATGGGAAACACTGGTCTAATAACCAGAAGCCTCTGATTCTTTCTGACTCACTCAACGTTTTATTGGTAAATCTCAAATCTTGGGTTTTATTTTGAAGGTGTGGCTCTTCCTGTGGTGATGTGTGGTGCGCTTGGCGCAGCTCGGGAGAGAAACACCCCTGCTCCACTGGAGAGGACGCACGGCCGTAAAGCACTCTGGGGCTTTGTGTTCTCTGGGATACACACGTCACAGGAAAAGAATTTAGAAAACTACAAATCCCAACAGCAGCAGGGAGGGAGGCGCTGTCCGCGGTGCTGAGGTCGGACAGAAAAGTGACATGTGTCCCAAACAACAGGAGAAACATGAGCATGAGCAGAAATCGTTAATCTGCTAAAACAGTAAACCACAGACTGTATATAAAAGATGGACATCACACTTCTTTTTGAGACCATATTAGGATGACAGGCTGCAGTGCTCAGGTAAGGCTGGTAACTAGTCTGCAACCACAGACTGCTAACTAGAGCTCAGTAGCCCCCGTAGCTTCTGCACGGTGGCTGCTGGGTAACCCCCTGCCAGTTTGGACTCTCCTCAGCTCTTTCTGGGTGGGTGGCGTGGCTGTCCCTCCGGTGGTCCTCCATGGACTCTCACACTCTGGGGAGCCTCTAGATCACACAGGTGCTCACAGACACACACTGTATCTTCTTTAGCTGCTGCCTCGAAGCATGTTGTGTGTTGCCGGTCTGGCGTGCTGCTCAGTAACACTCAATATTTATTACTTACTGTTACCTGTACTTATCTAGGTTGTTGCTGTGGCCTCTCTCCAGCAGGTGATCCAGCTGATAGTTTTCCTTCCCTCTCCTTTTCTTGTCTGTGTATTTCTCTTTCTTATCCCCCAGTCATGTCTGTTCTGTTTGTAATGACTTAAAAGTTAAAAATAAATAAAATAAATAATAAAGATCAATCAGGTGGACCATGGCTAAGCTGTGATGATCCATTTGGAAAAATAAGTGCTTCCTGTCAAAAGGGAGTTCTTCCTCTCCACTAATGCCAGGTGCTCCTCACAGGTGCTCCTGTGATTGTTGTGAAGCGGCTCAGAATCTGTGAGGCTAAATGTATTTTGGCCCTTCATGTGTTTTTTATGCTCATGTGGAGCTGCTTTCTCACTTGGTCCACAAACTGCAGCCCTGCTGTTCAACTGGCGCCATCTTGTGGTTAAAATAGAGATTTCTTAAAAAACAAACAAACCAACTTTCACATGATTATTGACGATAACCCCCAATAACAGCTATTGTGTCTCTTTTCTGTGATATTGATGACGTCTGATTATTTTAGTCCTGCCGTTCGTCCCAGACACATTTTCAAGCAGTTTGAACAACTCCGTCTCTACACACGTTTTATTTGCCCCCACATCTTCCCTCCTTTTCATTCCCATTCTTCAGACTCTTTTTGACTCCAAGTTTTCCTCTTTTCCGTTTTAACCCGAAGCCTGATGCCATCTGTGTCTGTAACTGTAGGAATAAATAATACAATAATAAATGGAATAACTGTAGAAGTTAAACTTACGAGCATTGTCACGTTCTTTGATTCTAACCTAATTTCATTTTAAAAACTGCCTTTGAACACTTGTGCAGGAACCGAGCGATGTGCTGAAAGCGTGTTGATGTGCTGCTGATGTTGGCCCGTACAGCGGCGCTGCTGTTCAGCTCGACTTCTAAAGTTCGTCACTGTAAACAAATCCTAAACACAGCACCTCACACAGAAAACCTCCAGCTCACCATCATTAACGTGTCGCGGTGGTGCAGTGGTTAGCACACAGTGCTGCCTCACATTAGGAAGGTCCTGGGTTTGAATCTGCACGTTCTCCTTGTACCTGCGTGGGTTCTCCCCGGGTTCCTCCCACCATCCAAACACGAGCATGAAGTTGACTCCTGAGTGTAAGCTGGCTGCAGGTGAGGGATTGCACACCTGTCCAGGTGCTTTGTGCAGTTTTTATACCCTCTATGGAAGTTTAAAGACAAAATAAACGTAAAATAACAGTGATTTGGATTTGTGTCATATCAATGTCAAAGCTGATAAAAACTGCTAAAGGACCTCCCACCATCACCACGTGCTGCCCACAGTTAGTTTTATTTCTAGGTCGAGATAACTGTTGTACGACAGATTACTAGGGCCACATTAAGGAAAATAATATTGTTGATCATTTTGAGAAAAAGTTGTTTCAAGACAAACCGCTGCTGTGCCCTCGACAAGACGTTTAGATAGTTGATGAAACAAACTGATCAGCTGGATGCATCATACATGTAAACATGCATCATCGTTTTCTGTCTGAGCAGCATAACACGTTTCACATGAACAGCCCGTGTTTATGCATTAAACAGAAATCATGTCCTCCTTTATTACTAAAACTGTACGACCTCACTAACTCAGAGGCCACAGCAAGTGTGGACGTTTATCTTAAAATAACAACAGTAACCTGCACATGTGGACTTCCTCTCTTAACGTGGCCTTAAAGCTTCTCCGTACTGTCGAGAACAGGAGCCACATAAATAAAATCAGTTTATAGATACTAATCACTCACAGCTGTACTTTGTCTGTATTTACAGAACTGTGCAAAAGTGACACACGCACACACACATTCGCTGAAAAAATAAAAATCAGTCTCACGGTTTCTTTTTAAAAGCATTTTAATGGCTTTTTTGCACATATGTAACAGAGATGGGGAAAAGTCTACGGGTGCAGATCCAACTAGCAGTGACCCCCGGTCCACGTCATTCCAACTACGTCACCTACGAACCCCGGCCCCGCCCACCCTCCCATCGTGGCATTATTGATTGTGCAGTATGAGGAAATATCTCATCTTACTATGGTTACAGTGACAGGAATGCACAACATATTTATCAAATCGCCATAAAATTAAGCACAAAAAAACAAAAGAACAGAAAGAGAACAGGAAGTATTTCAGGGCCAATCAGAGTGAAGATGTTTCAAGCCCCGCCCCTTCTAACCCCACCACCAGCTGTGGAAAAACATACACACCCACGTTTTTTATAGTTTCGGGCTCGTTTCGGTGTTTTTGTTCACTTTTGTTCACCTACGGAAGTCCCTTAATGACAACATTTGTAACAATAAATGTACATATATATGTAAGCTGAAAAATCACCTTTAAATCTGAACTTGCCTTTTCTGGCAGCTATTTTAATCGATAACTCCAGATTAGGAACGACGTCGGTGTTAAAGTTGGGCTTGCAGGTCATTTACCGTGTACGTGATTTCCATCCAAGCGGGGCAAAAGTTTGTGGTGCAGCAACTGGACAGAAGAGACTTCATCTCAAAAACTAATTTCCAGAAGTTTATCGAGCAAAAATGGCACCTGAGAGTAAAGCAAATATTTCAAATAAGAAAATGATCTCTGTCATGTTGTTTATTGAAGTTTTAAAGCCCGAGAGATTAATCAGTAATCAAAGGAGGGACCAGTAGCAGCCCAAGACTTAACCTAGTGTTTATTTTCTCAAAGTTTATTTAATGAGTCATCGAGTCAAATCGAGTGGAGATCTTCTGCACTTATGTCAGATTAGTGTAAAATCTCCAATAAAACTTTTATTAAATCTAAACAAACTGTTTTTCGTGAGACGGCTCAAGAATCACGTACGTCATTAGCTTACAACTACATCCTTACAGCGAGCGAAGCCTGTTCAGCTTCAACAAATGTGAAGCTCTGATCTCATTAACTAGAAGCCATAAAAAATGGAAAGAAAAAAGTGTGACTTTTGTCATGAAAGGACTTCCGTAGCTGTAGCTTGACTCGTCATTGGCAATAAAAGTCTGAAATCTTAAAGAAAAAAAGAACCGAGTGCTGAAGCCAACAAGCAAGCCACCAACATTACTCACTTCCAGTAAATGCTTTTTAAAACCAGCTCATCCACTAACAACAGCGATGCTTAAAGTAACCTTTGTGTTTTATTTGTACATCTACGCCTTCATACTTGCCGCTCTAAATAAACCTTAGACTTAGCTTAACTGCGAGACAGAAAAACAGGAGGAAAAACGCTAACAAAGGGCCGAAGGAGACGTTCCAGAAATGCAAAAGTAGAAAAGAAACCTCATTGAACGCCTAAAAGATCGAGTTAACGAACATTCGTAGTTATTCTCCCATCGAGACTCGATGGCTCCTTCATTCGGGTTGGTTAAGTGTTCGCGCCGTTAAGAAAGTTATCCTCAAACAAAGCTTATTACGGTCGGTAGGTCTTAATAGCATTAATAATAATAATAATAGGTGAAATTAAACACAGGTTTATTTTTAACAGTTTGTTATACACAAGTTATACATACAGTCAAAAGCACTGCAGGGTAACGCTCTGAGTCGCTGCGGGAATCAGACGCGACGACCGTTTGCTTTTCGCGGTTTTATTGCGCAAACCGAACCGTCAGAAAAGCTCCGAGCGACTCGTCTCTGCGCTTCGACGGCTCAAAGAATCACCCCGCCGTGGCCTCGGTTTTCCCCGCTACAGAGGGATACACGTCATCTTGCAAAGACAAGGCCTCGCAAAAAATAGGAAGCTGAGGATGGACTCTAACAGGAAGTAATTCCCCAAAAAACTAAACGAAAAACGAGAAGGAAAACCCGCCGAGACGAACCGCAAACACGGGAAAGCCGGGGAGAACGGGAGATACAGAAAACAGCGATAAGAGTAAAGAAAGTGGGAACTCCTCTAACGTCGCGTTCTCCTTGTTGTTTAAACGACAGCAGCTGCCTGAAGCGTCGCAGACCCCGCCCACACGCCCACGCCCCGCCTTTAAACCACTTCAGTCAGATTTCGGGTATTTCCTGCTCCTGATCTGAGCAGAGAAGCAGGTGGGGGGTGTTTGTAGCTGTACTGGAGCTCTGAGCCGGACCGGACGGTTGATAGGCACAGAGTGGAGAGTTTTGGCTCGGAGCTTGCATGCTGGAGAGGACGAGGAGGAGGAGGAAGAAAGAAGAGAAGGAGAGGCTGTTTGGGATGCGACCTGACATAGCAACTGCTGCAAATGTTAAAACTCTTATTCTCTAAGTACATGATGTGAGGCGACGCTTTGGGTTACACGAGTGTAATTCGATTTGGAGCGCTCTGGGTTATGACAGTTGCTATGAGCAGAAAAGTCGGACATCTTCAACAATATTTGACCAAAGTTCGTTCGATAACGAGGAGCGACCCCAAACAGCACCACGGGAAGGAGGAGGAGGAGGGGAGGCTGAAGAACAGCGTCTATTTCTTCTTGCTGAACAGACTGAAGCGTTTCTCCTTGTCTTTCTCTCGTTTGCCTGGGCTGGACTCGGCGGTCGCCGTGGCTGCGACCGTGGCCGGCAGCGTCTGAGCGCGTGCGGCGGGAGCGGGCGTGCTGTGGCTGCTGGGCGTGACCTCGGGCTTCTCGCCCGACACGGCGGCGGTGATGGTCGAGATCCACGTGTTCATCTCCTCCTGGAGCACGAGCAGAAGGAGACAAAGAGGAAGGAAGCAGTTAGAGCAGCAGGAAGTGCTGATGATGTCTCTGATAGAAAAACAACAACTCGCTAATAACGTTGAGTCACCTCCGGCTACACCTGCTCACCTGCTCCAGGGATACAGGTGGTTTTAAAAGAGTGAGGATAATGAGATCAGAAATATTTGGGCCTAAACAAAAGCAGACGAAGGAAGAAACATTACATCATAATCACTGTAACACCACTCGCCCTCTACGGTCACATGACCTGGGCCTTCGACTCGAGCACGTCCGACCACCATGACCCGGGTGAGCGCTCGTATGTAACGCATTTCGGGGTACACTTATTTAGATCATTTGCAACCCTTTCATTTGGTTTTAATTAGTGCTGTCAGCTAGGGGTGGGCGATATAAACGATATACGATAGAAACGATATAAATTTGGCCAACGATAGAGATTTTGACTATAACGCTCTATTGCGATAGCGCATGTTGATGATGTCATCAAGCTGCGCCTGTTTTGGTCAAAAGCATCACAGCGGCTACAACCATTATCATCTGCAAATTATGCCGACAGTCACAGCAAAGAGATGAAGCACTTTTGAAATATGGGGAAAGCCAAAAACTGCGCTTCCTCCATTTCCGTAACATTGATTCATTAATGTTGAATTCTCTCGCAGCTGTTCTGTTCCCATGTTGTTGCAGTATATTAATGACCAACCTCGTATTGTGGATGAATGATCTCAGTTGTTCTCCTGACTGACGTTTGGCCCGTGTACAGCATCCTGCTATGCGATTGCATTTGTCCCAAACCACCAGAATCCGTCACGTTAACTTTTATCGAGTGGAAAAAAAGTTGGCTTCATCCTCCAGCTTCACTGTGCTAATGTTATGCTAACATAGCTGTGTCGCTAGCAATCACGTAGCACAACATTATATACCAGGTAGTCCAACTTCAATAACCCTGCAAACGCCACTGCTGTTTAGTTTTCTCTCTTCATTTATGTTGGAAGTGGTAGCAGAGCTGTACGTTTTAATTAGTTTCAAAAATCTCTCAGTCAGAACATGGTATGAAATGTTTAGGTGTAAACTAGCGAGCTAACTTCCTGTTAACTTCTAACTCCATTAAATTTAATAAATCCTGTTTTCATGGATGTTAAACTTAATAGTTACACCTGGTAAAGCAGCAACGCTGATGATTTTATTAAAGATGAAAGAATTTAGACCGTTTTTAACTCTTAGTGTTCGTTTGACTTTGGGACCTGAAGGGGACGGAGTTTTGGACCCAGATTGCTCCGCGAAGCTCCTCCCTACGGCAGCCGTAATGCTCTGACAATCCATCAAGCAGTGCTGCTTACCAAAGTTGTACTAAAACATTTTTAACAGATTTCTGCAGCCAAAATCGGTTCGAGGTCAGTAAGCACAACCAGAATTAACGCGGCAAATCTCCGGCGCTAACGCATTAACAAGCTAAGCGAGCTAACCGTGCTAACGCATTGACGGCGTGCAGTCCCACTCTCGGGCGATCCGCATTAACACTATTTTAACGAGATTAACGCTGACAGCACCAGTTTTAACATTTACTGATATCTTTTTTTCATTGATGCATTTCATTGTTATTTAACTTTGTTTGTCTGGTTAATGTACAGTTTTTAACTTTGATCTGTTTTCTACTGGAAAGCACTTTGGTCATGTTGTTTTTAAAGTGCTCCATAAATAAAGTTGGATTGTATTTCCAATCCAAACAAATAAATGATCGACATATTTCTAATGTAAAGCAGATATAAGACTAACAATAACAGCGATGTTGACTAAAACTGAACGACGCACCAAACACTGAGGCTGAAATACTGTGTTTTAATACTTACATCATCTTTGGCTTGGAAGAGATACTCATTGCCGTCAGTGAGCCTGCGGAGGTGAACACACACATTAGCAGGAACTTCAAACTGCGCACGCTGGCATCCGTCAGGTTCTTTCTTTAAATGAAAGAACTGCAGCGTTTTGCTTAAAGCTGTCTGTGATGTGTTTCTGACTGCTCCAGTATAAATAAAGACTTGTTTATCAGGTCTGAAACTCACTTCAGCTTGAAGACGTGCTTCTTCTTCTTGTAGTCCAGCGCCACCTCGCAGACGGCGTCCTTCAGGCTGATGGGGATCTCGCTGTGGTAGGGAATGCCCTGACTGGCGCTCTTCTGATCCTTGTAGAAACCCATTTCCTGGAGGTTGATCACACAGTACACATTGTGCCACGACCTGCAGGGACACGAGCAGACGTCGACCTCATCGCTGAGCTTTATTTTCTTACAATAACAGCAGCTCACAAGCGCAACTTATTATTATTTGGGTTATTATTTCTTTCCAGGTGTGTCTGCAGGTGATCCCCACCTGTTCGAAGCCTTCTTGTTGTGCCCCTCCCACTCGTGTTTGCGGTGCAGGAAGGTCTCCAGCAGGGGTTTGGGGGCGTCAGGTTGGGTTTTGGCCGGCAGGGTCGCAGCTTGGCTGGCCTTGCCCTTGCGAGACGCCCCCGGAGACCCAGCGGGGCTGGGCTCCGACACCCCGTTCACCACCTCGGCCCCGTCCACGTTCTCCTGGACACAGAAGAGAGAGTCAGAGGAGAAACTCGTTTATGAGTGAAATAAGAAGGAGAGCTGTGAATCAGAGTTATGAGAGCTGCAGCATGCAGAGCAGTTTGGACAAACTAAAACACGAGACCAGAAGGATTCGACTGTCAGCCTCTCCTGAATCTACACTTATCTGCCCTCGCCTCACATAAAACTCCTAAAACCCAACTGATGTCAAATATTCCAGGAAGACCAATCCTGGGAAAATGCAAGCAGATTAAAGTGGACTAAACCAAACCAGCTGAGGGAATCCATCGGGTCCATCTACTCTGAGTTGACAGATCCAATCATCTCGCTCTCTGTTGCCTTTAAACTGACATTCAGTTCATGTCAGGCCACATGATTGTTGTTATTAATTGCCCCGATGCAGGAACACCACATGCCTGCGGTCTGCAGTATGTCTGTTGGCAAGAACTTAATTAAAAACAAGTTAATCCAAGAAAACTGGCGGCAACACCTGAGGCTCAGAGGTTCCAGTGTCGTCACCACTTTGGCCAGCCAACTGGTCAAGTGAATCCATTCGAACTTCCTGTCATACATCTCCTGTTCCAGTGGTGGGCGCTCATATTAAACATGACCAACGTCTCTACTAATGAGGAAGCAGTAATGAACCAAAACCCTGCAGACTGCTCTGAGCACCATCTCATCTAATTTTTTCTACAATTGGATCTGGATGATGTCAGAGAGTGAAAGCCCCACCCACTGGCTGGTCCAAAGGTCAGAAATCTTTGGACCAGAAAAAAGGTGGGTTAATGGGAGAGTGGCCCAAAGTAATTTGAAGTATTGATCATGCAAAGCTACCCTAGTATGGTCCAAGTATAAAACTACAAAGCTGAACATGAACAGGTCACCTGTATCAGGTTAATAAACCCACTTTCCTACCTCTGAACTGCTCAAACCAACACAACTATGCAGGCTTCTGATTGGCCCACCGAGCCTCTGACATCAGCTACGTCAGCCTCGTACAGCAGCGGTTTTTTAGCTCAGTGTTATTGGGTGTGAGCTGAGCTGAATTTCAGCAGTGATTAGAACAACATTTGTATTAATTAAGATTGCAAACATGCTGTGATTACACTCTTTACCACATGCACAGTCCCAACACCACTCAGAAACGCACAACACGGTGGCGAGCGTGAAGAAAGAGGAGGACAGGGAGAAGCCAGCACAGGTGAGACCAAAAAACACACCAAAAAAAACTCAAACAATTATGGACAAAATTGCTTGGAAGTCATTACTGGGCGTCATTGTTGGTGAGGGGAGAAGGCGATTGGCCTAGTATCATAAACAGATTTGACTTTTTCCACACCACACCCACTCCAACCGGATGCTTATTACCCCGTTACTGAGCTCTTCAAGGGATGGACGAATGGGCGGTTCGAAGGCCGGACCGATCCTGGACCGATCCCGGGAGCTTTAACTGAAGAGCTGGACCGATCCCGGGAGCTTTCATTTAGATCTCACGGAGAGCGAAACTGATGCTTGAAGACTTTACTGGGCTCGGGTTATCCTCTGAGATTTTACTTGAGTGTTTCCTCACGGCTTCAGCGTTCTGCTTCTCAAACATTCGACCAGCTATTGAAGGGATTTGTTAGGACTTGGATCAATCCTAGGAACTCTCACCAAAGGACAGTCTGGATCAGATGTAGGGGCCCCAACTTACTACTATTACATATATGTAGTGCAGCAGTTTTTCCTAAGAATTTTACTTGAGCCTGTTAAAGACTAGACCAGATCCAAGTGTTCCTGTTTCAGTGTTTTCTCCACCAAATACTGGGCCACTTCAATCCAACCAACTATTCCAGAAGAACGATTGAAGCCTGGCGCAGAAGCAGGTTTTTGTTTGATTTTTAAACATTTTTGCACCTGACAGCAAAGACCATTTTTTACTGCTTAGCAGTCTTTCCTTAGAACAATTACTTAATGACTGAAGAGCTAAACCGATGCCAACAGCCATGCGATCCTCCAAAGACTGCGCTGATTTTGTTATCATTGAATTTAAACTTGAGCCTGAACCTTTGGCGTGATAGTAGTCGTTAGAAACTAACCTTCTTAGCGAATTATAAACTTGTACATAGAAGATAATTTTCAGTAACTTGAAGGATTAGATCTGTAAGCCTGTGCAGACGTTGTACAGATTAAATCCAAACAGGTAAAACCAGACTCGCTGTAGAACAAACTGTTTCTCTTCTTTACAGCAGGAACGCTGATTTATTGGAGTGAACTGAAATATACTGGATTTGTCAGTGGACCAAACACTTTGCTTATCTGATCTTTTTCTTACGGAGCCCTGCAGGGGACATGGGAGAAAAAAAAAATTAAGACTGACCTTTTGCGACATCTCGCAAAACTAACTTGGGATCTCGCAAAAGTTTTGCAAGATCTCGCAAAACAAACTCGGGATCGGACGCCGGCTCGAAGCTACGGAGCCCCGCAGGGGACATGGGAGAAAAAAAAATTAAGACTGAATTAAGACTGACTCTTGCGGGATCTCGCAAAACTTTTGCGAGATCCCGCATTCTTCGGCCTTCGACCTCCCGTTAGCTCGAAGCTAATGGGAGGTCGAGACCTACTACAGCCGGGAGGAACACCGCTTTCCCGGCACATCGTGCCTCAACCTCCCGGTCGGCTTCGAGCCGGCGTCCGAAGAATGCGGCTAAAACTTTTCCGAGATCCCGAGTTTGTTTTGCGAGATCCCGAGTTTGTTTTGCGAGATCCCGAGTTTGTTTTGCGAGATCCCGAGTTTGTTTTGCGAGATCCCGAGTTTGTTTTGCGAGATCCCGAGTTTGTTTTGCGAGATCTCGCAAAAGTCCATCTTAATTTTTTTTTCTCCCATGTCCTCTGCGGGGCTCCGTATTTTCTTGACTTTGTAAAATAACTAAAAATATTTCACTAAAGGAAAGCCCCCGGATGAAAACTGGTGAAAAACATTAGATGCAGAAACAGAACATCCAACTGAAATGCTAATGATGGTGACAGCATGCAACACAAACACCAACACTGTACATGGAGAGAAAAGTGAAAAGTATGCATGGACAACACGTGGACTGGTTGGTTCTGACGGGTTTATTGGGGAATGTGTGTTAGTCGGGGAACGACTGAACGAACTGCATCTACATGCAAAAACAAACCGTGAACAGAAAAAAGGAAACGACAACAGTAAACAATGAAAACAAGACAGGAAACAGCGTCTCAGTGATACAACAGCAATAAATACAATGAGGAGAAACTCACACAGTGAGACGTGTGGCGAATCAGTTTTACATGAGGAATGATTTTAACATGGATTGTAGGTGCAATGAGTGCATGTAGCGAGCAGCAGTGGACGTACACTCAGGGGCCGAATACAGCGGAGCGGCTACACAACGCCAACTATGACCTCAGCGGGAACACAAGATTGATTTTAAGGCAAGTTCAAAAAGTCCGATGGCATTGGACTTAGAGTGTTCCTATTAAAGTGGCCACTGGGTGTATGTCACAGTATTAACGTCCCTTATGAGGAATGGGTTTCTGACAAATGAGTCGTAAAGGCTGTAAGTACAACATGAAGGAAAGCTGGAGGTGAAAATGTAAGTCCGGGGCTGCCTCTGGTGTCCACTGATGGAGTTCACTGTTAAACAGTGCAGTTATACATGTGTTACTATCATCTTTCCCTTTAGTTTCCACTTTGTCAGCTGATAGATCAGCTCTTTAATTCGGTGTAACTTACATTAATGCACAAATATGCTTTTAATGGTTTTATAAGTACAATATTAAAGAGATAATAGAGTGTTTAACAGAGTTACATGAAAAGGATGGACACGTGTTTTATGAATGGTCTGTGGACGTAGGCACAGGTGGAGCGGTAGGTGCACTTCTTTGTTTTTGGATTTTTTTAAACTTTGGCATCAATGATAGACTTTAAATATAACGTCACGTGTTCTTACAAACAAAAACTAACATGAGTCATGATTTACTATATTTAGTGAGCAAATCGCAACAACAGGCTGAAGGCACCTCATACTGGCTACAACCTGTATTACTGTAGTTACTTTGTTATAAATTTACATCATTAATATTTTTATTATACTTTTAATTCAAGACTTTTTTGCTTTATCAAGATATCTTTTCAAACTGTCTATTTTTATTAAGTTATTTAAGGTATTTGTTACATATTTCATTTCATCTGTTTGGAATCGAGCGTGAAGTACAGACTGACAACGTAAAGGTTTCTTCCTGTTCAAAGGGGGTTTGTCCTCCCCGCTGTCACCAGAGTGCTCGCTCATAGCGGGTCATGTGATTGTTTTTCTCTGGGTTTGATGCGACTGTTCTGATTTGGTGCTGTACAAATAAAACTGAACTGAATTGAAAGTGTTATCGATCAAACTAAACTTAAAGGTTTTATTGTAAGACAAGAACAGTAAGACGTGCTTCTTCTTAACATCAGGATAAATCAGCCTCAGTTTTAATGATTGATAAACTGATTTAAGTTGTCTTTGGTTTTGTTTGAGAAAAAAATCGCTTCTATGAAAATGGAACAAATGCTTTAAGTGGCAGTTTGTGGCTTTAAGGCTAATTCTGAGTGTCTTTCTGTTTGTATCCTCAGTCATTCATATTCCACAGGGTGAGTTTATAAATGATGACATAAACCAGCAGGAACATAAGGAACTGAGGGGAGAGGATGACAGGAGTGTCGAGCTGAGAGAGAGGAAGAGGAGATGGAGGGGAAGACAAATGAGGAGTGGATAAAACTCTGGTTTGTTCTTGTGTGTGAAAGTGAAAGAGCAGAAACACTGCTTTCCTCCCGTCTTTGTCCAGCCTGAACAAACTGGAACGTCAGGGAAGTTTGGTTCATATTAAAAGAGACCCACCAAAGTAAAAGGTCTCAAACTCAAAGGTGATGCTGAAGTGCAAAGGCTGCATCTGCAGGCTTTCTTAAAAACAGCCCATCAGCTGTGATTCCTCATGTCAGTAAACAAATATCAGAGAAGAAGATTACACCTGGAAAGCTAAACTCGTTTTAAAATAAGACATTAATAATCAGAAAGGAGCAGCAAACGATGAATGCGAGGACATGTGTGTGATGTGGGTGCAGCTCAGGGTGCAGCGGCGCCCCTGCGGCTCTGCAGGGTGCCGCTGTATTTCTGGTAGGTGAGTGAGCGGTAACTAACCCTGGGAGACTCCTGGTCAGACGGCAGCCCGTTCTGAGACGCCGGCTCGCCCGCCCTGCAAAAAGCACAGCGACGCAGAGAGTTAGACGCACCTCAGTGGCTACGTCCGGACGAACTCGCTCAGCTGGCGAAGTTAGACGATTAAACTGAAAACCTTCATGTGAGCGCGGCGAGCAGGCTGCACGGTTTAGGTGCAAACATTCATTAACAGCTGTAACAACAATAATCTAAAATATTTGTCACAATAACACAAATGGCAACTGTACATGTGTCTGTGAAAAGTGACAGGAGAAAGGACTCTGACGATGACACAAAGCTGTTCCTGAGGAAATAGGGCCGAGTCTTAAACACAGTCAAAACGCTGCTTACAGCATCCAGAAGTTTCCGACACAAAGGAAACTTCAAACTACCTTTGAGCTGCAGCGTCGGCGGGCTGGGCCTCAGCGGGCGGTTGTCTCTTCTTCTCTTCTTCCTCTTGCCTTCTTCTCACTTCCAGTAACTCCATCTGGAACCAGAAGAACAAAGTCAACGTCTCGTTTTTCAGAGCTGAGATTTAATCCGGTGACGGCGCTTTCTCGTGGCGCGCGCTCACCGTGGTCAGCCTCTCCAGCGCAGCGAAGCGTTCCTCCCAGGTGGCGGCCGACTTCTCGAAGGCCTCGTGGCGTTTGATGAGTTTCTCCACCTCGTCCACGCTCTGCCCCATCTCCCTGCTGGACAGGTAGGGCTCCTGTCCCAGCAGCCACGCCTCGGCCACACCTGCGTCCCGCGAGAACTGGTGCACCTCCAGCACTGGAAGCAAATCCACACCTTAGACCCAAATCCACCCGCTCACCTCGGACTATAAACTGAACAGCACGGAGGCACTTACCCAGTCTAAGCCACTCCCATCTGTCCTCCCACTTGTCAATCATGTCTTTCCTCTTGTCCGTCAACTGAAGCAACTTTTCTTTAATCTGCGAGGAGGAAAGATTCAAAAGTTCATGACTTCAGTAAAGCGATGACATCACCACAAACAGAGTAATGAAGGATTTCGCGGCAGCTTTGGCGTGCTCGCTCCAAGTGAGAAATGTGAGAAGTCTCCACCTCCTCTGAAGCGTAGTGCTTCCTGGCCAGCAGGGCTTTGCCCAGCTCGATGCAGGCGGTGAAGCTGTCGTTGCGGGCGTCGATCTCCGCCTTGATGCCCTGGTGGTTGTTCATCAGCAGCTCCACGGACGACACGTCCCTGAAAACAAGCACGGCGTCACATGAGCGACGTTTCTGATCCCAAACATTCAGAAACATTTAGGATGAGTTTTATAATAAACCTGTAAAGGGATACAGTCATTACAGGAAGCTCCGCCCCCTCCGTGCCTCCTACCTGGGCTTCTCCTGAGCCTCGATGAGGCGGATGACGTCTTCCATCCACAGCATCAGGTCGCGCACCATGCTGAAGAAGCGGAACTTGTCTCCGGTGTCGACCAGCTTCGCCCGCCTGCCCTCCGCCGCCTCCAGCAGGTTCTTCCAGGCCTCCAGCACCTGAGGGGGAGGAGACAACAAAGAGCGACGGTCAGCCCCGAGTGACGAGAGGCTCAGAAGACCTGGTTTAATTAATGCAGGCTAAAAGGAGCCGGCTGGGCCTCTGAGAATCAGGGAGGGGGACAGGAAGTGATGACATCCAGACTCAGATCATTACGGGGGAGGGGGGGGGCAGTAGATCTAGTGTTTCAGGCGTCCAGCTGTGCTGTCGGGGAGCGTCACAGCCTGAGGGCGCAAATAAAAGCCAATCCCAGCAAATAAAAAGTCATACGTGCAGACTGCAGAGGCCAAAGCTGGAGAGCAAACAGCAGCACTTCCATCAGTTATTACATCAGCTGTTATCTATTTATTCATGGCTCTGTTCGGATTCCAGACGATGACGTAAGCAGACAGGATATATCATCTATCTGAGAAGGAAGCGTGGACTGATCCTGCTTCATGCTTCAGGTTCATATCAAACACGATCAGGTTCTAATAATACGGTACTCTGGGATCTGTATGATGTCACAGAGAGGGGATCGCAACATGTAGCCAATCAGTTCAATGCTGTTTTAAAGTGGGAGGAGCTAAAGCCGTTTCAGATGGGATGACCTGGGGGGGATCAGATAAAGAAGGATTATTTTGAACTGTGAATCATTCAAAGCTGCTGTAAGAACGAAAACATTGCTTTCACACTAACTGCTGAGCTGTCTTTAAATGTACCTCACATATTACTAATGTTAAAGATTACATTGTTTGTTACTAACTGGTGACTTTCTGCAGAAACGTGCGTTTATGTGAATCTGCACATTAAAGTCCATCAAACTGATCGAATTATTTGGGAGTCTTTATTAGATTTTGTCTTGTATTTGTAACATTTTTCGATGAATCCAGGCTGCAGATGTTTTTACTGTGTTTGAGGAGGCGGGTTGTTCGGTGAATGCTTACAAAGCCGAACAGCCCGGCTGACCGGCATCGTTTCAGAATAACCCCTCTGACTCTGCGACTCGTCAGCTGACGGAGTCGTGGCTGCGGAGGACTGCAAGCTGAACGCTCTGGTAGCTAAAGGTGCAGGAAGACGGAAACTATTTAAAAAGAGTTTGAAAGAAGCTTCGCTGGAGGCCAAACCTGTCAGCCTGTTGTCTTCTGTCTCTGCCGAGTCAGCAGACTCAAACTACGAGCAGCGCTTGTTTTAACCCCCTCTGCGGCCCAGGCGAGCGGAGACAAAGAACAAATGTTCGGAGCGTTTGCGGGAAACACTAAGCTGCATGGGAAGGACTAAAATGTTACTGCGGCTCATCAACATTTTAGTCAGACTGGAGGAAAGGAAGCCTAAAACTGCAGCCAAAATGAAGACTGATGCAAAGCCGACGTTTGTGGTAAACAGAGTCTCACCTCTCCCTTTCTCCTCTGGGCGGTCAGGGAGGAAACGGACATACAGGGAATGGTCAAAACACAACGCCATCAAAAACACTCAGTGCTCAGCATCAACAGTCCAGCTCCAGCAGGGCGGGACCGACACGAATACGGAGCAAACCCAGCAGCTCGCACGAAGCACGGCTCCACTTTATTGGAGCGTGACGTTGCTCTTCATCGCGGCGAATCCGAAACCAGAGAGCCGAACTGACGACAAGTCCGGGATTCTGCTCACCTGGCTTCACTTATCCCAGTGGGCTCAAAGGTCACATGACAGCCAGTCGGCATCTGACCAATCGGAAGCAGGGACGGGTAAGAGTTTCAGCACTACAGCGCCATCATTCATTCTCCTAACAATGAAGGAACGCCGACAGCAGGTCGGCCTGTTTAGGATCCTTTTACTATGTTAAAGGTTACAGAGCGACATCGTGTTTACAAAGCACAAATAGTGACGCCGTATCGGCACCACACCCCCGTAAAAATACTAATGCCAGTGCCAAGAAATGATGCCTCGCATTTAAACTGCTATAAATAACTTGTTGGTCTATGAAACAATGTATCTCTCATAAGCCTCAAACAACCTGTCACAAGGCAGTGACGTTTACGTATCCTTTATTTATCCAGGTGAAAAGTCTCGTTGACATTTAAAATGTCTTCTTTCAGAGCGATCTGGCCAAGAGGATAATGCACATAATGCAACAGAAATCACCAGAGTTCTGCAAACATATTTGAAGTGCACAAAAAGCTGGATTGTTAGAATGTGATTACAATAACAGAGTTATGTGTAATTTTAAAATGTTACATTGAACCTCTTTGTAAACCCTGTTTACCAACATAAAGATCTTACACATGAAAAACACACGGAAACGTTGCAAATCCCTGTTTGGCAAAGCACCAGACCGCCAAACAAAAAGAGGCGGAGCCACGAGGTGTGCGAGCTGCTCAGCTGCTTCTCAGCTGCTTCTCTTTCAGCCCAGCACGTCGCCTCCTCTCTGGTGTCAAATCCTCATTTGAAGGTTTTTCACCAACGTTTAATTAAACTGTCCAGATTTACAGAAACGTGACGCTGAGCCGTTTGAGGACACGCGAGAGCTGGAGGTGACGAGACTGCCTGTTCCTCGCCTGTAACCTCAGCTGACGGGCAAAGATGGAGTCACGCTTACACGTTTCTACAGCGAGCTCCGAGTGCAAAGAGTAAAAACAGTTGATATGAAAATGAGGCTTCGTGTCGAGCTCGACGGGCGCACGCAGCCGTGACTGTAGGAACACGCACGTCGTGAACAGTAACCTTCACACAAAGACGCTGATCTGAGCGAAACGTGTTAAGACTGCACATCTGGACTCTGTTTGTTACACTGCTGCACACTCGCATAAAAAGTGATTAAATCATTAAAAGCATGAAATTTATGAGTCCAAAAACGATCCTCACCTCAAACTGCAACGCCAGTTTCTCTGTTTTGGAAAAGTGGGCGGAGCAATCAGATATTAAACTTGCATTTTAATGGAGAGCGGTGAGCCGTGCACGATTCTGCACGCCGCGCACGGCAGCGACCACGCGCCCGTTCACCTCTGACGCTTAAACCTGAACTCTGGTTTTAAACGATTTTTCCTCATTATGGGAATAACACAAAGCTGGAAGTGTGTTCCCAGGATTTTGACCATGCCCTGTAACATCCTAAAATGTTTCTGGGAGTTCCAACGTTCCCTTCACCTCTCGATCTGTGACTCCAGCTCGTGTCCGAGTGTCTCAGAGAGCTAAAATTATTCATGTGACAAAGCGGCTGAGCTGCGCAGGAAGAGTGCGGTGTTAGTGCGGCAGCAGTGCAGCATGCGCGAGGCAAACAGCCTTTTAACGTGACGTCACGACATCAGCGCTTATTGGTCAGTAAGAGGAGGAGGAAGATCAGGGCGAGAGTGAACTGATGTGGTTTCTCTGCACCTCTGCTGCCCGACACCGAGGCTCACCTCTCCTTCTCGCTTCTGGATGTCGTCGGCTTTGTCTCCGGCGTACGCCGACTGCAGGCGAACGGCGTCCTCCTGAAGCTGCCGCACCTGCGAGGGAAGCAGCACGGAAACGTTTCAGCATACGGAACAGCTTAAAAACACACGAGGGAGGAAAAACTGAACATGAAGCTACAGAATCAGAGTCACGACAGTCTCCATCAGCATGCTCTAAATAACGTCACTGCCTTCATTTCTCATTGGACAATATCAGTTTATGAGTTTCTGATCGTTCAGCGAGAGGCAGACTGAAGATAATCAGGACGACCTCGTTTAACGGGACGAGAGCTCGGACAGGCTCGGCGGGAGACGAGAAATATTCACCTGCGTTCCCAGCGCCTGAATGTCGTGTTCGAAGGTGGTGTGCATCCTCTGCAGGGTCTCCACCGTGTTCTGGTCTCGGCCCAGCTCCTCCGGCAGCTTCTTGTGTTTGTCCAGGATGCGGTTGAGGATCTCCTTGGCGTCGTGGTAGAATTTGTGGAGCTCGTAGGAGGCGGCGAGGATCTGCGTCCGTGTGTCGATGAGCTCCAGCAGGTCGGCCCAGGCCTCGTTCAGGCCGTCCTTCCACTCCGCGATGGTGGCGGCGTCGCCGTGGCCGGTGTTGATCAGCTCGTCCGCCAGCTTGTTGACGCCATCCACGCGCTCCTGGCCGATGTTGCCCGTGTCGCGGGCGAATTCTCTGAAACGCTCCTGCAGCATCTGCAAGAGGAGAGGAAATAGAAATGGGCACGCTCACAAACGACGTGCTGCCTTAAAGTCTTTGTGACGTCCTGTTTTCACTCGTTTTTATATGGACACGTCGGGTTTTTATGCTTCCATAAGAACCTCAGAGGCGCCTGCACGGCGCGAGGAGGCGGCTGATCGAGTAACTCACGGTGACGTGCTCGTAGTCCTGTCCCAGCTCGTGTGATCCGGCCACCACCTCCCTCTCGGCGATCCACTGCTCGAGGTCGTCCACCTCCCGGTTGAGCTGGAAGAGGCGGAAACGCTCGTCCAGCTTCCCGCGGCGCTCCTCGGACAGATCCTTCAGGCCGGCGTACAGCTTGTCCACCTGAGACTGACGCATGCCGATGCGCTCGCTGCAGGACAGATTTTAAATCCTCATTATTCGCCAAGTTCATTCCTCTCTGTGACAAAGCAGGAAAACGACCTCACCTGTCGGGGTGCCCGGCAGCCACCAGGCCCCGGCTGGTGCTGGACAGCTGGTGGACGGTGTCGGCGTAGTCCTCCACCGCCTGCTCCAGGATCTGATGCTTCTTCAGCATGGCCACCGAACTCTGCTCGTCCTATAGACGCACACAGGCTGATTTTAGCAAAAGCAAAAGCTCAGATTTCTCTGGACTTTCCAACATGATTCAAAAAGAAACTAAATTAAAGAATCAGAAACAAGAAGTGAGAAAGGAGAGGAGATGCTGAGGAACAGAAAAGTGAAGGCAGTGGAAGGACAGCTGAGAAGAGTCGGGACTGTTAAACAGCTCTGACAGTTTCCCCTCACCTGCAGAGTTCACCTGAGACTGACGCCACAGAAAAACCAAAGTGAAAACATCACCTGCCTCCAGAGTTTTTAGAGTGAGCTGAGCAGCAGAAACAGTCTGATACCAACACAAAAGCAAAGAGAGGAAACAGGAGGTGCCCGAAAACCAAGAAAGAGGAAGTTTTTAGGCATGAGGACAGAAACACGGACCGACCGACTCTCTGTAACATCGTCTTTATTTAAATCGTGCAGGATGTTTCCTCAAGATGGTTCAAAGAGTCGAGGAGTGTTTGAGAAAAGCATGAAGCTGTTTAAAGATATTTTACAGCAAAGTTAAAAGGTTAAAAGCTGCAGTTCCTCCAACGTCCACTAGAGGCTCCAGCAGTGAGTCTGTCCCCGTAGACTCCCAAACATGTTCACAGCCTGACACACACTCTGTTCTCTGTGGGTCATTTCCCCCCTTCATAAAAACTAGATTCAACTTTTGTCACAGATTAAAGATTAAAAGGAAGTAAAAGACAGGAAGTAGAATAAGAGTCTCTATATGCAGAGGACAGGTTTTCTGTACTGGAGGAGACACGTTAACAGTTTCTCTGGGGTTCATTTCAGGAGTCAGAGACAAATATAACAACTGCTTCATAACTCACCGGGTTAAGTTATATTTAGGCTTAAAACTTGCATTATTAGGGGCGTGGCCTCTTTGACTGACAGTTGGCTGTAGCCACTAGCTGTCTGCTAGTCCTGGTCTGGACCGTGTTAGCACAATAACCCCACAGCAGCCATATTATTGGTCGGATAAAGATGCTAAAAGTGCTCCAACAGAAGAAAACGGAGCGTCTGAGAAGTCTGAGCTCCAGTTTTGATGCACAGTGGAATTCTGATCAGCAGGTGAGATGCTCCCACAGTTTGATCACCAAACTTAACTCAGTAATCTGGCCTTCAAAACATCTAACAGTTGAAACAGAACAGACACCCACAGAGACATACAAGGAAAGCCTCAACAAACATACAGCCAATGAGATTAAGTGGCTGTAAGATTTTCATTAACGTCTTTTTTCCTGCTCAGAGATATCCAACGCTGCTCTCTAAAGCCAAGAGGACCGGGTCAAACACACTGTGCCTGAATGCAACACAGGGCTGCTGCAGGGCAGTCAGAGAGAACTGCAGGAAAAGAATCGGGGAAAATGTTGTCCTTAGAGATGCTTTTATTCTGAAAATCTGAACACATCCACCTGACTCTGTTTGGTAAGAGGATGTACTGAGGTGCCAGTGCACTAAAACCTGACTCAGGTTTCCATCACACAGCCGGATCTCACGTGTCAGAGCTCTGCTAGTTTGAAAGCGTCCGTCTTCTCCACACCCCCCCACGGCTCCTCCCCTCACCTTGGCCTTCTCCTCTGACATCATGTACAGCTCCTGCTCGCTCATCCAGGCCTCGGCCTCGGCGGCGTCAAAGTAGTACTGCTGCGCCTCGTGGGCCTCGCTGAGGCGGGTGTGGCGCTTCTCCGTCTCCTTCTTGATTTGCTCCCACAGCGACTGCAGGTCGGCGAGCCGCTGGCGGATCAGCTCGGTCGTCGGGCTGTCCTCGCGCAGGACGTGTTGGCTGCGCTCGAAGATGTCGTCATAGCGAGGCTGGTGGCCCTGGATCTCCTTCTGCAAGGTCTGTGAAGGTCAAAGGTCACAGAGAGGATTATATGAGGCTTTACTGCTTTTATATTGAAATATTGTAAAAATCCCAAATAGGGATGGGTACCGGTGTCCGGTGCCATCATAAACGGTAGTAACCAGACCGAAAAGCAGCGCACATTTCGGTGCTTTATTTCGGTGCTTTTTTTTCCCTGAGCTGTGATACACTTCTAGCCAATCGTTTTACGTTTCCGAGGATAGTAGGCGGGGCCAGGTACGTACGTTCTTTTATGCAGAGCTACAGATTAAAAATGTCCAAGGCGAAGCGGTCAAAAGTCTGGCTGTACTTCACAGCAAAATATACAAACTCAGCAGCAACAAGTGCTTTAAGCTGATACTGTGATACTGTCAAAGGAGGCAACACCTCGAATCTCATGAAACACCTGGAGACGCATAGCGTTTTTTTAAAAGCCGAGAAATGCGCCGTATTTGATGCAGCAGCAGCTGTTCTTCTCTGCGTGAGTAGCTTCATGTTGTTCGTGTGTAATTTACGTTGAGTAGGCTAACCACGTTATTACATTAATGCATGTAAGGTGAACTAGCAAACATCATCATAGCTACATGCGGCTGTCTTCTTGTGTGATGGCAGATGCTCCCTTCACCCTGGCCAAAAAGGCTAAAATGACCAAAGAAAAAGTGGAAAACAGTTAAACATGAGAGGTTTTTGGACAAAGTTTGTGTTTTTTCCATTGTTTAAGCTTCCAGCCAAGAGTGATACCATATATGCCCCATAGCTGCAGAAAAGGCTAACATTGTTATCTTTTTACAAAAAACCAGCTGAACATGAGAGGTTTTTGGACAAAGTTTGTGTTCTCCATTCTTTAAGCACCGGTTTGAGCACCGTTTAAGCACCGGCACCGTTTCAAAAGTACCGATTTGGCACCGGTATCGGATAAAACCTAAACGATACCCATCCCTAATCCCAAACAGGAAGTGCTTAGAAATAAAAACCATCAGCGTGAAAAACGTGCAGTTTGCAGGTAAAGGTGAGGCGTACCTGGTTCTTCTTGATCAGGAGCTGGACCGTCTGCAGGTTGTGTCCATGGTCGGTTGAAGTGGCCAGAGGCATCCTCTCCTCCACCCACAGCTACACACACACACACACACACACGTCACCTGTTATTCCCACATCAGTGTTATCAGTGTGACTGCAGCAGCTGTTGCAACTTCCTCTCTGACGCTTTTACTTCTGGTTCCTTCTCAGAAACGACTTCTGTCAAAAGTCGTTTCTGAGAAACGTGGAGACGACGTTTGTGTTCATGTTATTAAAACATGTGTGTCATCGTTAAAGGACCAAAATCACATTAAAAATTACATAAATTATTTATGTACTTTTTTGTGTTGTTGTAGTATTTAAAGGATATTTTCTTTAATTTTCCATTTCATGCATTATGACTTTTTTTGCTGAAGTTTTTCTTTGATTCATTTTCATTCATCTCCAAATTCGTTTACTTTTAATGTTTGACACAATATAATACAAATGAATCCATTAATTTTGTATTTTACTAACTTTTTGTTGGGCCCAGATGATTTTCACCTTCAGAGGTCGTTACATTAAAAACTTACGATCTCGTCCTCCACGTCTCGGTTGAACTGGTGGATCTCCCGGGAGGCCATGAGGTGGTCTCTCCTCTTCTTCAGTGGTTCCTGGAGCGTCTGGAACTTCCTCTCCACGGTGACTCTCTGTCCATCCACCTCCTCGGAGCCTTTCCCTTCCTGGCTGAGGGCCTGTGACTGTTTCTGCAGCTCCTCCACCTCCTTCTGACGTACATCCACCTGGCTCTCCAGGATCTGCAGGAGGACAGTTTACAGGTGAGACGGGGAGAAGACGCCGCTGCAGCCACAGACACGAGCGCAACCCCCCCCCAGAAAATATGTGAATGACGTCTAAGACAAACAGTTTGTTTCAACAGAGCTGAAAGTTTTTCTGATATTCGGTTCAATCGTCGGCACGATGTTGCTTTATTTGCATCTTTTTGCTTTAACGAGGAAAATGAAATAATTTAATAAAATACCTTCAGAAAATATTCTGATGAGGAGCAAATGCAAAGCGAGAAATATCCACCGAAAAATCAAAATATTAAAAAATGCAACAAAGACCTAAAAACTAAATAAAATCAACATTTTAAAAATAAAATACTATATAAGCAGCAAAAAGAAACCATAAACAAAAATAAATAAAATAAATAAGAGAAGCTCAAAACTCAGTTAATGAGTAAAAATGCAAAACAGTCAAAAATAGAGAAATAAATCAAATCATAAAGTTTGCATTAAAAATAGAATTCATGTATAAAAAGACAATATTAAATATAAATACTTTAAATTAAAAACAGTGTTGCTCACTGAAGAACCAAACAGTGTTAAAAAATGATAAATTTAAAGAATATAATTTTAAAAACTGGTTCTGAGGCCTCGTCTTATTTTCCTTCAGTATTGTCAAAAATGTAAAATAAAAAATCTCCTGACGTCCGAGAAGCGACTGACAAACACAACGAACGTCTGCAGCAGAAACAGGACAGCCTGAACTAAAATTAGAGCAGCGAGGAAGACGAGGAGGAGGAGGAGGTTTGTTTTCCTCTCTCTCTGTTTGACAGATCAAACACTAATGATCTCCCTCCAACACCACACACACGCTCCTGTTTTACCATCTCTGTGAGGACCTCCCTGTTACTCTTACATTAATAAAACCATCGTCGGCACCATCGAGGACCTCCACCTTTAAAACCATCATCAGTGGAAAAACGGCGAGGTCCTCACAAACACGGCTGTCCGCGCTCTCAGCGTGGGCTCGACACTCCAGTGAACGATTACGTAAGAAGAGCGAGTGTGAGGCTGAATTATGTAAAAGCTGCTTAGAAAGCATGGCGATGGAGGACTCGCAGTAACGACGAGCTTCGGATCAATCAATCAATAATTATCTGATTATGAAAAAAGCTGTTTCTGTGCAGAATAACACGAGTCAGGGGCGTGCCTAAAGAAGGGGGGGGCTGGGGCCCAACCCGCCCTGCTGTTGAAATCAAAGGTCCAGGTTTCTCCTCCTTCATGCATCACTGCCAATACCAGTTTACAGGGAAACCCTCCGACAGCTGATAGAGTCAATAACAAAGTGTTTTTAGCCAACATCGTGCAGATATACAGTTTATAGTTCACACTGAAAGGAAACCTCGTCCTCACCTGCTGCTTCTTGAGCAGGATGTTGACCGAGGTGAGGTCTTTGCCGTAGTCGTCCGACTGCAGCTGCGCCTCCAGCCCGCCCAGCCACTTGTCGAGGTCGGCACAGCTCTGCGTGAACAGCTCGGCCTTGTTGGCGTCGAACAGACACTTGGCTTTGGTCTGCGTGGTCGACTCCAGCTCGTCCCACATCGTCTGCAGGGACGCCAGCTTCTCCTTCACCATGGCCTCCGTGTCTGGTTTCTCTGCCATCAGCGTCTGCCCGTCCTGCGGCACAGGAGGTTTCAACCAATCGTCAGAGCAGAAAACAACGTCGCGTCTACACCTTGAGCCGAGCGGTTGGTCTGGACTGGACAACGCTCCTGAGTTCAGGGATGACAGCTTAGAAACACGGCAGCTTTAAAAGAGGCGATGTCACAGGGACTCTTTTACATATTTGTGCTGATATACGAGGATGTGTGATGTTTATGCTGCCAACTGAAAATGATGCTTTTGCTCTCAGTGATGTCACCCAGCACCGACAGGCTGCTCTCGTACTCTAACAGCTGCTGGGCTCATCTGTGCTGCGTACTTCAGTCCTCCGATTCCCTCCTCGGTCTGACTCCGCCTCCTCCCTGCTCACCTTGTTGATCTTGTCCAGCCACTCCTTGTTGGACTGCAGTTCAGCCATGAAGGCCTGGTGCTTCAGCCACTTGCTGTGGAGGTTCCTGGCCTCGTCGTACGACATGTCCTGAGCCGTCAGCATCTTCTCGTTGATCCACAGGGACAGCTGAGGACACACAGCCGGCAAACGAGCTCAGACACCAGCAGCAGCTGAAGCAGAGGCTAAGCCCTCCGCACTCTGGATGTTTCGTGTGTTTTGAATGGCGGCGCTTTACCTCCTGGCAGTCCTGCAGGAACTTCTGCAGGTCTCTGTTGTCCTTCAGCCTCGTCAGCAGGTCGCTGGCAGCCGCTCGGTTCTTCTTGTGTCTGCAGAACAAAAGTTATTTTGTTTCGTTTTTCTGCAAGAAGGTTAAAGTTTGTAAAGCTCACGTTTCCCTTTAACATCGTCACATGTATCGTAAACAGGAAATCATCAAATGATCCTCTCTCCCTTCCCGGATCGATTTCTCACACACTGACAGACTCTTGGTCACCTCTGGTCGATGGAGTCCACCTTCTCCTGGATGCGCTCGGCGTTGATGTTGTCGTCAGCGACCAGGCGGCGGCCGGTGTCGACCACGGCGCCGATCTTCTCCTCGTTGGCGTCCATGGTGGTCATGAAGTCCTCCTGCTTCTTGATAGCAGCCTCGGCGCCCTCCAGGGTGGTGGGCATCTCTGTATGAGCCAGGACGTACTCCTGGTGGAGGAACGCAGAGGAGTCGTTAAAAACTAGCATCTGGATGATGTCATAGAGAGGGGTGGGGCTTTTTCAAGCCTGCTCGAGGGGCAGCCAATCAAAACAAAGTCATCTTAAAGGGGTTGTTTCAGAATGAAATGTAAGAACAATCTCAAAACCATCGAACTTCTACGTTAAAGTGAAGGAAGCAGGCTGAGGTTGTTACACTGAGATGATCTCCGCCTGAGCCACAGCCACCAGGCTCCAGCTTAAACTTTAATTCGTCTGATGTAATCCTCCCATCTCCGCTAACTAATGAGCAGCCTGGCTAAGCACAGCCTTCATCATCATCATCATCATCAGGATTTCCACCATTTTGCCAGAGGAGGAGAAGACCAAACACAGAGACATTACCATTTGTTCTGGAGTTTTTATTAATTAATGTTCTGTGTAACTGGTAAAAGAAACGTAACATGTTCGCTTGAAAACGTGTGAGTGAGCTGAAGCGGACAGAAATGAGTTGCTGTAGATCACACGCTGAGGGTAAACACGTGGCTGTAATGGAGGCTTTTCACCAGCAGGTGGCAGCGTGTGACCTGAGAAAACAGCCGCACGACCAGAAACATTTCTAATCTGAAGTGTTCGAAATCACAGCTGATGATTCTTTGAATCCTGGACTGTGACGCAGGCCGAGGCCTCTGATCGCACAGCGAGCGCCATGCTCACGCTGCTCACCTATCACAGGGCTGGCTGAACTTCTGAACTACCTCACGTCCCGTCACTCTCGTCTCTCAGCTGAGCAGCTACTTGACCTTTGACATCCTCTGCGGGACGTTTGAGCTCTCTGACTGTGTGAAGCTCAGAGACTGAGGCGTCTTTATTTGATACCTCTGACTCACCGTTTCCAGCTAAAGGTTTTTATTTGGGTAAAAGTTATGCAAAGAAAGAAAGAAGCTGGATTCTGTCCCAGCATGCACTTGGGGTACAGAGGGAGAGATCTGGGCAAAAATCATGTGACGGTTGTCGCAGATCGGAGACTGTGAGCATCATTAATGCGACGGCGGTTCACTCTGTGCTCACATCACATGACCCTCTGAACCATTTCCTGTAGTCTGGTATCCATGGTAACTGAGGTTTCAGATTCTACACCGTGGAGCACAGGTGAGATGGAACGGCGAGCTCACCTGGTTGTTGAGGAAGGCCTCGGCCTGCTTGGTGTCCCGGAGGAACAGCTGGTAAGCGTGAGACTGGGACAGCAGGTTCTGCCGGTTCTCCCACATCTTGTGCAGCTCGTTCCAGCCGGTGTCCAGCGCCTGCAGCCGCTGTCGCAGGAACATGTACTGCGCGTCCGTCTGGCCCTGCGTCACCATCTCACCCATGTCCCTCATCTTCTGGTAGTCCTCCTCATAGTTGCGTATCTCGTTCTTGATGCCCTCGTGCTGGGCCAGCAGCTTCTCGGCCTCGGCCAGCGTGTTGGGCATGTCCTCAGAGGCGATGACCGTCTGCGTCCGCGACAGCCACGACTGGAAGTCGTCAAGGTCGCGCAGGAACTGCTGCAGCTTGCTGGCTTCGCCCAGAGACTCCTCCCGGTTCTTCAGGGTGTCCTGAAAACAGCCAGGAGATGATTAGCGGCACCAAATTCTCCGTTTGGTAGTTATATACAGACACGGGGAGAAAAGCCTACTTTCATCTCGTCCCAGACGCCGGTGATCTCAGCCAGACGCCCTTTGATGGCCTCGGACTGTTCCGGGTGTTCGGAGCCCAAACGCTCCGCCTCCTTTCCCAGGTCGCTCAGCTTGTCCTGTATGGCCACGAGGTCGCGCTCCATCCCCGTCAGCTTCCTCTGCAGAGCCATGACGCCGGCCAGGTCGTTCCCCAGCTCCTGGGTCGACTCGATCACCTGCACACAGACGGGGGGCAAAAAGATCGATCAGGCACCACAGAGTGGTTCGTGTAAAAATCACGCCTCTCGTCGTTCGCCGGTTTTGGTAATTTGGCTCTGTTGGTACCTTGGTCTTCTCTTTGATCCAGGACTTGGTCTCGTTGCACTCCAGGTGGTAGTTCTGGACTCCCAGAGCAGAGTTCAGGCTTTCCTTCTTCTGATCCACCAGATCTCTGAACTGACTCCACCTGGACACAGAAACACCGTCAACTCTGATTCGATTTACCTGCTCAGGAACGGTTTGATGCCGGTTAATCAGATCAACCCTGCAGCTCACTTATTATAAATGACATCAAAGTAAAATTGAAACTCATTTTATTTACATTCTCAGTTTTAATAACAGCTTAACTCTGGTTTAGCCCCAACATTTGTTTTACGTTTAATGTTGAATATAAACCAACATTAAAGCTTTCTTTATTCTACGATTACAAATGTAAACCAAAAATTACAAGATATTCTGTTGCTTCCAGCTTTAGATCCAACCAGCACTGATCTTTAGTGTAGTTTTAAAAATCTGCTTCAGTTACTCAAACTTCATTAATCTCACATATAAGTATGACTCTATCCAAATCTGTTCCCTCTGGAGGACGCTGTAAAAGCTTCAAAGGAGTCTGAAACAAGTCAGGGAAGCTTATTTCAGACTGATGACAGGGATACTGAGGTGAGCTGCTGACCCTTCTTGTCAGTTAGCGCTGCTGTTTTTGTTGCTGTTAGCTTCTGTTAGCTGCTGCTAGCCGCTGTTAGCCAGCATTGGTAAACCTTTCTCTGAAGTGAAGCTAACATTGTTGGACTCCTAGACTTTAACTGATTAAGTGTTCATATGATGTGAGAATGTAGCCAAACTATTTATCAGAGGAAAAGTGTCATTTTTAGGACACTCGAGGCTAACATTAGCTCACAGATGCTAGCTTATAACCAGCTGATGTTTAGCCAGCCCTCTATGAGGGCAGGGTCACATGATTAATTGTGTCCATATCGGCGGTACTGCATAAGTAGCCGGTCTGTAACCACACACATAAACTGATTAGACATCTCCGTCTCTGTATTCAATATGGCGGAGCAACATGTATTTTTAATGCTGAGAGACATAATTACACCTAATCAATGAATATTTATGAGTAAAACATTCTTTCCTATTAAATAACCTAAAATAATTACCAGTATACAGTATCTTTAAAGTGTCTTTATTGACATGAACAGACTTTAATAACCGCGGGGTTGTGTTCAGTTTTTCTGTTAGCTTAGCTCAGTTTATCAGGAAGAAACAGGTTTGAAGCCGACCAGGATCCAGGAGTGTCTGGAAGTTTTTCCACTGAGACGGAGCAAAGCTGGTGTTGCTTTATAAATATTTCATATCAAAGTGAAATAAGAAAAGTTTAGAGAAATGCTTTCATGTTTTCAGCCAAACATCACAAACGTATCCAGATGCAGACCTGCTGGATACACGGACCGCTCTGGTTCAATCAAAGCTCTGATTGATTATTTGTCATTTAAAACAGGTAAAAATACATTTTTTAACCTCAGTCCAGCTTCACTTCCTGACTCGTCTCTGATCAGCTGCTAAATAAAGTTTTCACTGTGACTAAAAGTTTCTCAGCTGACCGACGTGCTCGCGTTCCTCTCCGCCATCTTCTTCAGTCTCAGATCGGTTTCTTTGTCGTTTTTAATCTCGCTTCCTTCACAAGCCTAATCGCCGTGCTGTCATCAGATTCCTGATAATCCCAGTTTGATTACCTGGTGTTGAGTTTGTCCTGCTGGGCTTTGATCTCCTTCTCGCTGGGATGTCCACTGTGGATCAGCTGCCTGGCAACCTGGTTTACCACGGCAACCCGGGACGCCTGGCTGTTCATCTCCGGCTCCAAACTCTCGAACCTGAACAGAGACGGTTAGTCGGACGTCACGAGGATCATCAGCATGAATATTTCAAAAAGATGCAAACCCTGTGAATCCATATTGCAAACAACAAACAGCTGCAGGACAGTTTTCTTTGTCCTAACGGCCGATCAGGAGAACCAGGATGAGAGGTCACAGGTGTGAGCAGGCGGGCTGCTTTAACTCTCCCAACAACGTATCAAAGTCGGATTTTACACCAAAGGTTTGAGCGGCTGAATCTGGCCATGAAAAGCTTAGAAACAGTCAAACAACGACAGTTAATGCCAAAGAAAAGAGTTTAATCCTGAGGTGGACCTGTTCTCATTTACAGCTCCGTGTTTTTATTCCTGCTGCAGAGATCAAATTAAACCTGAGCTCGTAAAACTCCAGTTTTAATCAGACTCCGGTTCATTCAAAAAGTCTTTTTTCATGGGGGCGTGCGATGGGTTTGACTGCTTTTATAACACAGGTGTGTCTGTCGCTGTAATTCAACCTGCTGACTAATGGTGACCGGTCCAGGGTGTGTGCCACCTCGTGCCCGACCCCGAAGACCAATCGAACCTCCCCAAAACTCTCAGTGAGTTTAATGATGCAGGGAACCTGCTGGAGTCTGAGCCTGGTCCTCACAAGGGCAGTTAAACACACACACACACACACACACACACACACACTTAACCAGCATCTGGGATCGGATCCATGTGACGTTTTGTGGTCGAACAAAACAGAGACAAGCAGCTGAAAACCCGAGAAGAAGGCTGCTGTGAACGAACCATGTAACCACACACACACACACACACACACACACACACACACACACACACACACTCTGAAGAACCTGTGTCTGGTGTAAATAACAGTTTACTGGTCTGTTCCCACAGCTTCCACTGCTGGAACATTATCTCTGGCCCTGCTGGGAGGAGAGGGCAGAATATTTGATGGAGCAGTAAAACACCCCGTAACTGAGCCATTAAACGAGCGCGCTGACTGTGGGCGTAACCCGGACAGGGTGGGCACGGCGTGCGTTTGCATGGAAATCTGATATTTTCCGTTATTCTTCGACGATCCAATGGCGGGCCGGTTCTTACCGGTGCTGGACGACCTCCAGGTCCTCCAGTTTCTCGGGGATGTCCATGCTGTTGAGCCACTGCTCCTTCTCGTCAATCCACACCTCGCAGGCGTCGGCTTCGCTCATCATCTTGTAGAGCGCCAGAGCGTCCTGCAGCGCCTGTTTCCGGAGCCGCGTCAGCTCGGCCACCTCCTTGTAGCGCTCCTCGATGCCCGCCAGCCGGCTCTGAACCTGCGAGCACACCAACCGTCAGCGAGGTGCGTTCTGGGATTTTGAAGCTTTACCTGGTTCGAAGCTTTGCTGCGTCCGTCACCTCCTCGGAGTTGGCCTTCTCGGGCGGCAGCGTCCGCGACTGCTCGTGCAGAGCGTCAATGACGGGCCGGTAGCTGCCGATCTCCTCGGCCACGTCCTTGTGCTTCTTCACCAGAGCCTGAGTGGAGAACTCGTCGTGGCCGACGTCGACGCTGGAGACGATCCGCAGCACGTCCAGCATCCACGTGTCGATGTCGTCCGCATCAGCCTGCAGACGGAAAAACAAACAGCACGTTTACCTTCCTGTGCCAGGCGAGTTCAGTCGCTGGTTTCTGACACTGGGAGAATGTTTTCACCTGGAACTGGTGCTGGTTGCAGGCCTCCTGCAGGCGGGCCTTACGGACAGCGGAGAGATGCTCCAGAGCCGCCCACTGTTCCTGCGGGAGGTTGGAGGGAAGGCGTTAGGAACAGGCGGGGATTCAATCGTGTCGTGTGTGACCGCGGCACAGGTGCGTCGTACCTGGATGTCCTTGATTCGCTCTTTTATCTTGTCGGCTCCAAAGTGGTTGTCGGCCACCAGCTCCTCGCCCTGTTTGATGGTCTGCTGCAGGTGGGCGGCGCGGCCGGTCATCTCGTCTTCAAAGGCTTTGTGCTGGCTCAGCAGTCGCAGCGAGCCCGTGAGGTCCTTCCCATAATCCTCGGAGGAGAGGATCTGCTCCTTCTCCCTGATCCACCCCTCCTACAGACCCCACACACACCCACGCTTCAGTCACACCTCCTCAGAGCAGGAGCTCAAACCACCGATTTACTACAAATAAAATAACAACAACAACTGATCACCTCTTCAGCCATTTCCCAGAAGAACTTCCACAGGCGGCGGGACTCCTCAAGGCGCGCCCGCCGCTCAGCCGCCAGCTGGTTCAGCTCCTGGTAGCAGAACTCGAGGTGAGCGACTCGGTCCTTGATGATCTGAGGGTCACACGGCTTGTAATCTGAGGAGGAGGAGCAGGAGGTGAGATGGAGGTGTTACTGGAGAACAAACAGCTGGAGCTAAGCGGGTAAAGTCTGCGTGTCGCACCCTCGGTGTCGCTGGCAAACTTCTGAGCGTTGCGGTTGACGTTTCGGACTCGGTCGGCCTGGATGCTGATGTCCGCCTCCACCAGGGCGTGCTTCTGCAGCAGGTCCTCCACGCCCAGCAGGTGCTTCCCGTAATCCTGAGACAGCAGCAGCATCTGGAGGTGGAGAGCACAGGGGCGGAGGTTAAACCAGCAGCAGAGCACAAACACGTGTCCTCAGAGGACGAGTAAAGAAATAAGAACGACCAATCAGGAAGACAAAGCCACTGATAAAAGATGGCGGCCGTCCCTCCGTACCTTCATCTCGTCCATCCAGTCCATGATGTAGAGCATCTCCTGGAAGACTCTCTGCAGGCCCAGGTTCATCTCCAGCCGCTGCCTGCGGGCCTTCAGCAGCTCCAGCAGATACTCCCACAGCCGGATCACGTTGTCCTTCCTAGCTGTGATGCGTTTGATGTCATGGTAACTCTCCACCTCCAGCTCCTTTGCCACGGCAACCACCGCCTACACCGGTGATAAGGAGGAGATGATAAGGAGGAGAATGACTTTCTAAGCTTTCACTCCGTCACCTGTGACCTCCGCCTAAACCAATCAATACGGGACGTCAGACGAGACGAGCAGGTGACGGACTCACCTGAACTCGCTCCTCGTACGCAGCGATGTCCGTTTCTATGGCTTCGTGTTTCTTAGTAGCAGCTTCCACGGCCTGAAGGTCGAATCCAAAGTTATCCTGAGGGACGACAAAGGAAAGGAAACGAGGGGAGGAGAGAGGAAACGAGGAAGACACAGAGGAAACAACATGAGGAGGGGACAGGGGAGGGAATAAGGATAAAGGAGAGGAAGGGAGTGGAAAAGAAAAAAGGAGATGAGGAAGGGAATGGGGACAAAGAGGAGAGAGGAAAGAAAATAATAAGGATATAGGAAACAAGAAGAAGATGAAGATAAGAAAGGATACACGGAAAGGGAAGGAAAAGAGGAAAGGAAACATGGAGGTGATGAGAGGACATAAAGATCAATTAAAATGATTCCTATAAAAGGTTTCGATCAAAGGTGACCCGGGCGGAGCCGAGCGTACCTGTGAGACCAGCCTCTGGTTCTCGCTCAGCCACGTCTCCCTCATGGCAGCTTTGCGGTCGAAGCGTCGGGCGAGTTGCTCCAGTTTCTCCTGACGAATCAGCTCCGTCCTCAGAGCCAGCTCCCGTTCGTGCTCCGCCTTCTCCAGACGCTCCCACGCCTAAAACAAACGCACACAGGAGCAGGTCTTTACATCTGTCTGAACATCTGGATCCGAGCAGTTCTGAACCTTTACAGGTTTGGACTCAAAGCCAGGTCGACACATCCAGGCGTGACTCTAAACCGTCCAATCAGCTCGCTTCGCCTCTCAGGGCAGATTAATGTAAAATAAACGTTTAAAGGCTCCATTCTTGAACTCTGACACAGAGCTGGAGGCGGGGCGGCCGGGTACCTTGTTGATGTCGGAGATGAGTTTGCCCTCTCGGGGGGTGTAGACCTTCTGGTTGTTCGCCCTCATCTTGCTCTGGATGGTGAACAGAAGGACCTCCAGGTTTCCCTTCTCTGTGAACCTGAAACACAGCAGCACAAACTCAGCCGTCTGAACCCTGCAGAGGAGTCTCCGCCGCTGCTGTCGGCTCAGTGTAACGGGAGGAACGGCGAGTCTTTTTGCTTTGCTCTCAGATGTGCGACTCGTTCCAGGAAAACTATTAAACGTCAGGTTTGTTTCATATTGTTTCATCTCCTTTAAAGCAGCTGTGCACTGCTTCCTGTTTGTGTGTCGTGGTTACACACACACACACACACACCTGAAGCACGTCTAACTGTCTGCGCTGCACTGATGGCTCCGCCCAATCTCTCCATCATCTCCAGGCCTGTCTTTAGTCTCCTCATCTCTGTAATTCTGTCTCGCTCCACCTTTGAGTGTCTATTCATCTTAATCTCCACCTGCCTGGATGTGCAGGTGGAGATTCCTCTACAAAGAGTTCGCTGCTGTGTGATCAGAGCACAACCATCCGGCACATTAAGCGCGCCGCTTGTCGTTATTACCACTTCCTGTCTAAATTAATTAAAAACGCTTCTCGTCTGTTTCCATGGCGATGTCTCGCATTAAAAGCAGATACTGACTTTGGGGGCTTCTCCACGGTGCGGTAGGTGTTGAAGGCCTGCAGCTGCTGCTGGACTCCCACCAGAGAGTTGGCAAACTTCCTGTTGTTGAGGATGATGATGGTCTGTTCGATCCACTCCAGCAGGTCAGACGCCAGAGACTCGTACTTCTCGATCATCTTCTCCGTCTCGATGGCGTTGTCCAGAACCTGAAGGGAAAAAACCAACGTGAGCTTAACGTCTGGTATATTTCAGGAAAGAAAGTGTTTAACGAGACGTTTTGTTTCTTTGTTCTTTAAAGTCGTCGTCACCTTCCCAATTCTCTTGCCCTCCACCTTCAGCGCCTTCATCTTGGAGAAGTAGTGGTAGTAGGTGACCACGTAGGTGATGATGGACTTCTCATCAGGGTGGTCCACACTGATGTCTGCACACGAGCATGAAGAGCGCAGATTTAACATGTCGTGTGTGTGTGTGTGTGTGTGTGTGCGCGCGCGCCGTGGCTTACCCTCGGGGTCCAGCAGCTTGGTGAGGCCCAGGTGCTGCTCGGCCAGGTTGAAGGCATTCTGCAGATTGTAGTGAGCGTTTGATTTCTTCAGCTTATCGAAGTCGATCAGGTCGGGTCTGCAGACCGGAAACAGAAGGAGAAAGGTCAAAAGGTGACGTGATTCCAGCTCTACTCGCAGACATCGTCACACGCTGATGGCACGCAGGCTAAAATGATCCCTGTCAGAGTTCAGCGCATTAGCTCGAGTTGTCTGGATGAATTAGGAAGCTCAGATTTTTTGCTGTCGCCATCTTGGTGTTGATAAACTGCAGGTGAGAAGCAACGCGTGAACCTGAGGAACTAAGGACAGAATGGGCTGTGAGGTCAGTTTATGATCATTGATATGCAAATCGTCATGATTTATGAGTACCATTCACAGAAGTGGGGAATGGCTGCAAACACAACATTGTAAGATGCTGTGCAGATGAAAAGTTTCAGCCTGTCTCAGCAATGCAAAGGTCCCAGCATCCAACATCACCCTGGAGGATAGGGAGGCACTCAGAAGTGGGTGATGGGTTGTCTGAAGCAGTCAGAACAGGACGCTGCGTCTGACCGGACCTCGGTACTGCTAACGAGACGCTGCCTTCCTTTTTCATCAGGATGTTTTCGTCTCATCTCGTTTTGTGACTAACGGAACTTTAGTCTTTATGTTTCCGCCTTCCCTCCATCAGGATTAGAGGTTTAAAGAAAAACAAGTTTGTCCACAAGTGAAAGTTTTGTAGAAGCCTGCGTACATCACACCTAATAAACTAAAGAAAGGAAGGTTTTAAATCTTAATGAGCTCTGAAGGACGCCGCGGTAAAAGCTCCCACGAGCTCCTGCTGTGGTGTTGGAGTGTTCGTCTTCGTAGAGAGTTCCTCTAAAAATCATTTTAATCTGTTTTTTAAAAATGCGATTAAGCAGAAGCCAGTGTTTCCATCAAACGTCAGATTTCTCCACTCGGAGAAGCGTGTGCCGGGTTTCTCTCGACCCTGCGCAGCACCTGCAGCAGGCTGAGCCCTACCTGTGTTTGTGGATGAGGGCGTTGAAGGCCATCCCGTCCCTCCAGCTGGTGGTGAAGTTGTGGATGTTGACATTAGGATATCTGCAAAGAAGAAATCATCATAAATCCATCTAACCATGTCAGAGTAATGACATCAACGTGCTGAAAGTGAGCTGCGACAGCCCCCCCTCGACCCGCCTCCCTGGACCCACAGCCAATCACAGTCCGCGCAGAGTCGTATAAGAAACTTTCAGGAGAGGAACCGAAGGACTCACCCTGCCGTCTTCATCTGACACCAGAGCAGCAGAGCGTCTTTGGCCGACTTCTTCTCCTTGTTGTCCTCCGTCTCCACGCTGATGTCCTGGATCTGAGGCGCACAGTTTAAAGAAGCAGTCAGCTTTAGGGTTAAACCGACTCCGAGGACTCTCACAGCTTTTTAAAGATGAGACAAAGTACGCAAAATGTGCTGAACAACATCTCTGCAAACCAGAAACGTCCTCATTTTCCAAAACGTCCCCCAATTTCCTGAAAACCTCAGTGTGTCCTTACAAAGACACACGAGCCTACAGACGTAACCATCTCACCTTCATTGATGGACGTCCATCAGTTTGAGTCCGACAGCTCGAATGATTCGAGCACAGCTGATGCGTATATGAAACCAACTGTGGTCCTGCTATCGGTCTGCACTCGCTCCTCCACCGCAGGATTTTAAACCGTCATTTTTTAATCCTCACAGCTTATAAAAGCTAAATCCTTTTCACCCAACTGTTCACTGCCCCAGTGACATCGACCGTCAGCATACAGTAAAACCACGTCACAGGAAGAGCCGGGGCTTCGGATTTCACCTGATTGTGTTTAACGAGTCTGAAGCTAACAAACAGCCGCCTGGTTTGTGACGGATGAAGTGAACATTTTACCACCAACTTCACTTCAACTCGTCAGTGTGCAGCAAAATATGCCGATTTTTAAACTCACTACTTCATAATCATATTAAGGGATTAGTTTCCAGTGTAGCAGTGCTTTCACTTCTATGTGAAATAAACTGTAATATTAAAGGTGTCATATTTGCCATTTTGCATCTCGTGTCAATAACTGGTTCAACGTGTGTGCGAGTGAGAATATACTCGGTGTGTTATGGGATGCAAAATAGTCTTTGGATGAAATCCTACAGGATGCAAAACAGCATCGATGTGAAAGGTTCAACAGAGGAAGTGCTTCATTATTTTAGGGATGCAAAATGGCACATAAGACTTTTTCTGTCTCACAATTGAAAACTGAGAAGTTTTGAGGACACAAAATCACAGACGGACGTAAACTGTGTCGTTTGTCCCCCATGGAAAACACCAGCTTCTCTACTTCGGTCACAGTGGATATCTTTAGTGTTAGGGATGACTGTAATGACGTCTTTTGGGATGCAAAATGGCGCCAAAAAAAGAGACACACCACACTAGCAGGTGATGACCCAGTCTGGTGTTGGGATGCAAACTTGCTCAGCTGCCTGTTACCTGGAAGCGGAGGATGATGGTCCAGATCAGGCCTAAAGTGAGGCGATGGTTTCCGTCGACGATGTCGTGGGAGCCCATGTTCTCCAGGTGAACCCTCTGCTCCTTCAGGAACTGCAGAGCCTTGTCCACGTTTTCCAGGCAGTGGATCCTCATACGACCCTTCGTGGGTTTCGGCTGAAACGACAACAAAAACAGGAGTGAGGTTTTTTTTAAAGAACCCGCAGAAACCAGAAACCGTGAACCGCGTCAGGCCGCCGTGTGTGAACAGCTGCAGACACAGCTGAACGCTTTCAAACGGACATTTTCTGTTTTATCATCTATTTATTGCTTCACGCTGCAGCTGCGCTGGTGTCCTGAGTTTATATCCCTCCAATTGGAAACGTCACAGATTTACAGATCATGGCTTGAAACGTCCACGATCGCCAAGCGACAGACAGGAGATCTGAGGACATTACACACGCTGTACTCTGGAGCACTTTGGGCATTTCTGCCATATAAGTTTCTATATTTGCTTTAGTTTTGGTTGATGAGCAGCTTTTAAAAAGAGATGGCGGGGTCCGCCCACCAGGGGGCGCTGCAAGTGGGACCTGAGAAACTGGCGTTGGAGCACTTTAGTCACTTTTGCCGTTTGACTTCAGACTGTGGGCTCGAGCTGCTGATCAGAGAATCTTTGTTGATGATTTCGATTCATTTTCAAACTAAATCTGAGGCTTGAAGCTTTATGATCGTGATGATTTGGTGCTTTTTAAATCATATCTGACTCCAAATTTGAGGTTTTACGGATTTGATGCTCTAATTAAAGAATTGATATGGATCCTGGGCTCTTTCCTTTCTCTGTTTCTGGGCAGTTCACCCATGAAACTGTGCAGGTGAGGAGATTCCTGTCCCGGAGAGGAAACGGAGCCCAGCGTGCCCGCAGTCGTGGAACGCCCGTGAGCCTCGGTTTCCCAGCAGGCGGAGCAGAAGACGCCGAATGAGGAGGACTCGGCTGTGATTATGACCAAAGGATTTACAGGACGATTTAACGCTGCGATAACCCAGTTTACTGTCGAGCTTCAGCCCCGAATCATCAGCCAGATGTTTGACAGTTCAGCTGTCGCACAACAAACGGACGCGACTCCACCCAAGCTGAATGTGACATCGAGTCAGAAACAGGAGTTCGCTGCTCTCAGGGTCAGGATGCTGTGACATCACGGAGAGTCTCCAGCTGACACAGGTGAGGCTGTGCACACCTGCCTGTGTTTCATGGACGTTGCTGAAAGCGAGCCTCTCGGACGGCTCTGACAAATTCAGGAAGGCGATGTTTAAATTTGGATGAAATCCCGAAATATAAACTAAACACAGGACAAATAGAAGTCGACGATAAAATAAATGTCAGAGCAGCCACGTTACATCCTGCAGCACACACACACACAGCGGGACAGAGGCCAACAATAACACCGCAGACGTTTCTTTTTCCCCACACGGACACAAACGGCTCAAAGTCGCTCCGTGATTCAGGACCTGGACTCGGACCAGAGGGATTTTTTGGACGATGCCGGCGGTCACCTCACGCTGACGCTCATCAGCACCTTCAGCCATGAAAACAAACCATTTCACCTCCCTCAGGAGCGGGTCCCACTCCGGAGCGGGAATTTCCACGCGGAGAAGGTTGGAGCGGCTTTCAGGCTGGAGCATCGCGCCGTGTCATGAAACGGGGGCGGCCTGTTTGTGTTGTGAGTGACTGCGGTGAGACTGATCGGAAACCTTTTCCCAAATAGGACCTGAGCCAAGCCTGAAAGGCCCCCTCAGAGTAACCCTGGAGTGAGGAGGACAGTGATGGATGTTTTTTATAACACAATACTGCAACGGGAGGCCTGAACAAGTCCAACAAAAACGCATCTTACTACCAAATGCTGCCCAGAAAACATCAGCGATCCTGCTGTGGGACTCTGACATGTTCCCTCATTATCATCCAGCTACAGGAAACAACACGCGGTGTGGATTAATCCGCCTCTGAAAATAGTCCCAACAAATTCCTTCCATTCAAGCGCTGCTGTTTCAGCCCTCTGAGTCATTTCTTAAACAAATGCTACCAATTTTAAACCATTTCTGACATTTTTCTCTGACCACAGGATTTCAGATTTCTCCAAATCCATCTTTCCCTTGAGCCCACGTCATGCTCGTCTACACATGTGCTCATCTACAGCGGCTCAGCACGATTTATAGTTCAAAATAATCCTTCTGTGTCTGACATGGGTTCATGCAGTTTATCAGCTAACTGAAACAAGCCGTTTTAGCTCCTCCCCCTTTAACGCTGCCTTTTCTGAGCCTCGTAATCTGACTGCCGGGACCAGCAGGTGGGTGGGGCTGTGCCCGATTGGACGTCCCAGCACGCGATGCAAAGCCAGATGTCGCTGGCCGTGAGGGGTTGCAGACAAACAAGAATTATTTCAGGTTTACTGTGCACACACACACGCAGCTGAAACTGCACGTGTGGCTCAAACTTCCATGTTATCGCACATGTCAGAAACACGGAGCTTTGCTACTTTAGCCATGATAAGCTAACAGATGCTTAGAAAACCACACACGCTGTCGCTGAGCAAGCTAGCATCAGGAAACTGTGCACGCGTGTCTTTGCTGTGGGCCACGCTGAAGCTGGACTTCACTTTAACTGTAAGCACAGAGACTGAAGCCGTGCACAGCTAGCCTGCTGCTGCACGGCCTCTGCAGCCGCTCGCTCGCAGATTCTTCTGCTGCTTCTGGAGGCGTTTGGCTGCATGTAAACCCTGAAGTTACTCAATGACTCCTTTCACAACTCAACCCCCCCCCCTGCACAAATACCCCATCTACCACCGTTACCCCCCCCCATCCTCCACCCAGCCTGCTTCACACATCACCATCTCTCCATTTCCAACATCCTCCTCACCGAACAGAAGGTGAAAACGGAGGAAAGTCGGATTCCTGGCTGCGTTTCCTCTCCGTGTGTGTTTGACAGGTTGAGAGAAAGCCGGATGACAGCAGAGCGAAAGAGGAGGTCAGAGATGAAGAGCTTCGACAGACAGAAGAAGAAAAAGAAGAGGGGGGGGATTTGGCTTGTAGCGTCGGAAGTCAGAGTCCGGGGGTCAAACTGGGAAAGTCTGAGTGATTTAACGTCATGCGAGCGTGAGGAGAATACAGCAGGAAGGCCGACAGACCGACTCGCTCTCCTCTCAGAATTCAAAATGTGGAAACTCGAGAGCATCAGAAACACCTTCGACTGTTTAACGTTCACCCGGATTTCTGGATTTCTGGGATGATTCGACATAAATGCAGTTCAGCGTGCTCTGAGCAGACATCTGTGAAAAAGAAACAGGTTGTCTTAAAAGGGGGAGGAGCTAAAACTGGTGGTTCAGACAGATGATATAGTGAGGGGCAGCACTGAGGCTCAGTATAAGAGAAAGAAGGATTATTATGAGCTTTGAATCATCCTAAGCTGCTGATCATCATCATCATCATCATCTCCTCCTCTCTATCCTCTGCTGACGTCTTAAAGAGTCGCGCTGCTGTTTTTATATATTTGGTGTGACGTGTACGCGGCGCCTCCGATGACACACATCTGTTTAAAAAAAGCTCGACCAAGACAGAAACGAGAGCGCTGGAAGCCGATGTGGTTTGAAGTGAAGCAGACAGAGGAAGGTTAATGATTGCCAGAGCCATAAACGCCTCATTTCATCTCCACAGAGAAGGAATAAACGTTTTAGATAAGATGAGGGGGAGAGCGGAGACGCCCGGCAGCTGCTGCTGTGCAGCGAGGACAGCACAGAGCTTTTGTCCATGAACGGCTTGGTTTCATCAGCCAGAGCCGAGGAGTTTACCTCCATCTGCACGTTCACAAACATCAGAGACATTTTACAAGGTGGACAATGGCTGAAAAGCAGAAAGTCTTTCGCTTATTTTCACGATTT
Source organism: Maylandia zebra (assembly GCF_041146795.1). Taxonomy (NCBI): domain Eukaryota; kingdom Metazoa; phylum Chordata; class Actinopteri; order Cichliformes; family Cichlidae; genus Maylandia; species Maylandia zebra. The sequence continues at coordinate 2,574,009 of NC_135179.1, forward strand.
GTTCAGACCCGAATGACCCAAAGTGGGTTAAAAAAAAAAAAAAGAAGTCCAATGCGATTCCATCAGTGCAGGCGGGGAAGGACGAAACAGACGTGACTCCGTCCTGACGTCGAACCCTCATAAAGACATATTTGAGATAACTTAAAAACGTCTCGTTCTCGGCGCTTTGGTGAGTGTTTCTAATATTTAGTCACATTAAAGTCACCTGATGATCAGTTCAGGTCACGTATGATTGTTTTTATGAAGCTGTTGATGGAATATTTCGTCCCAGTGACCCACCGCACCCCCGTCACTCTGAATGGTAAACATGTCTCCAGTTTCTGCTACTCCTTCAAAATAAAAGCCCTGACAGCGACGTAACCCACCAGTCTCTCTCCCGACAGGACCTCCAGCAGCTTGATGAGCATGCGTCCGTCCCTCAGGTCCATGTAGAGGTCGGTGATCCGACAGGAAACTCTGGACAGGTGGGAGTTCACCCACTTAGTGAAGGTCTTCTTCTGCACCGCCTCACGCTCATCTGAGAGAGACACAGAGACAGAGAGAGAGAGTGAGACACGATAATCACAGCCAGGAGTCTCCGAGCGTCCTGCTCGTCTCTGCAGGGTTTGGATGTGAACACGTGTGTGTTTACATATCTTTGTGGGGACCAACATCCTGGTCCTCACGAGTTTGAAGGTATTTTTCAGACAATGTGGTTTTAGTGACAGAGTTACAATTAGGTTATGGTTAGGTTTAGGGTCAGGCGTTCATATTTGATGGTTAGGGTACGCGGCTAGGTAATGATGTCCCCACAAGGATATAAATACACACGTGAGTGTGTGTTCTCCTGTGCTGGATAAAGCAGACTAAACCTGAACTCTGCTCGTGCTCACACAAACACGCAGCAGATGAAGTGTCGCCTGATGGCTCACACCTGCAGCAGAGTTTATTTCCCACGAGCCTGCTGGTTATTGTTATCGCCCACACACACACACACACACACACATACATTTATTTTCTAGTGGACAGCTCGAGGATCAGCCTCCAGTTTTTGGCTCTTCGGTGCGGTCGACGACATCTGGGACCAGACTGTTTCGCTCGAGTCGATCGAAGCGCACACTTACATAATTCAGACAACAGACGACGGATTCAAACTCAAAGGTCCTTTTCACAAACTGGGGCCAAACAAAACCAGAAGTCTAAAACGATCCCTCACCTACCATCTATTCTACTGGACAACGTGGCTTTGCATGAGTGACACTTCATAATAATCTAGGGTCTACTCCCGGGCCTCGGTGCAGCGCCGTCAGTCTGACGCTGTCTTTATAGAAACAGAACAAACAGAGCTGCAGAGTGTTTGAGCTTTTGTTTAATGTTTTAAACGAGCTCTTCGTCACACGTGTCTGTCGCCGCAGCTCGAACACGGCGGCGCGTGAACTCAGGAGGTCACAGGAGGAAGTTTCACAACTGGCACCACACCCACACATCCTCCACCCACAGCTGCTCTGTGCGTGCTTTCACACGCCGCTGACTTCTGAACTCACTGTGAAGATTCAAGCAGTGAAGACAGAGGTCAAAGGTCACGGCCGGCTGACACTCTAGCATGCCACGTTTTAAGTGGAGCTGCTTTAAAGTGCTGATTACTAACTGACCACACCAAAGGCTTTATGTGGACAAAAAACACCCGGGGTACTGTGGGGGGCGTGGCCTCTCTGACCCGTTATCGAACAGGTTGGTTTTGAATGATTGCAGATTTTAAACTTCTCGCATCGTCGCTGTACAACGTCTGCAGTCATACACGGTGGTTAAAGTCACTCCCGCAGATAAAAACACGGCACCGACAGATTCTTCGAGTCGTCTTCCAACACGAAGCTCTTCCTCCACACCGGACTGAACTCAGCCTGACCTCTGCAGGGAAACTGGGCCGATAAGATTTGCCCAGTCCAACAAACGTTCACACAAATCCACGACCTTCGCGCTGTGTTGTTATTTTGCAGCAAGACAATGGCCTCAGTGTTGAATGGCCTTCAGCGGAGACGCTCCGATATCAAACTGGAGCTGCTGGAAGACGCCACGAGGTCTACAACTGCCCAGATATCAACAGGAAGAAGCAACGAGGACGACTGGAACAAACAGTCTGCACAAATCTATGAAACCTGCTGTTTTCTGGCTTTAACGCTCAGATCGGATCGAATGAGCCTTTTTAAATGGAAGCTGCAGGTTCAGTGAGCAAAATGTAAATTTGTTCCAGAGATAAAACCACAACAATGCAGCTGATAACACTTCAACGCCGCCCTCACTGCGAGAACATCGGCACTGAGAACAGCAAACAGCCATCTGCGCTCTGACTGCTGGAAAGGCTGGAAATACCCTCCGCTCTCCGAGGGTACTCGGTGACGACGCCTCCCGGCCTCTCCAGTTTCACTCTGATGCACATTTGCGAGGTCGGGATGAGAAACATCCAAACGGATCCACATCTGGATCTTACAAACACTCTGAAAGTCAACAAAAACTAAACTGAAGAAACATTTCAGCCAAACGAACCCTCACACCGTATCGTCACTGTGGTAGAAAAACTAAAATCCTGTGCGAACTGTAGAATGAAGTGACACCAAAGTGTCAGCAGCCTATCACCCTGCAGGCTTCCCACATGGAGTAAGGCTGAGATCATCATCAAAGTTTTCACCGAGCGAGCGGCGCTGCAAGCCGTGGATTCATCAGGCCGGAGGTCAGCTGGTGCATTCAGAAAATCTGCATCATTAGCCTAAATGTTTGGGTGTAGCAGGGGTGTAGTGTCTGCAGATGGAGCGTGGCGGCCCGCGCTGCCTGCACAGGCTCAGGGCGGGCCGCTTAAAGTTCTTTAAGGCACGTTTGTTTCCTGCACGAGAGACATCATCACATGAGAGTTAAACTCGCCGAGAGAACCGAGCGTCTTATCTCCATCTTCATGCTTCCTACTGCAGGGTGTGTGTGTGTGTGTGTTCATGTTGGGGCTTCCCCTTCCTGTGCTCAGAAAGCAGCAGATGCTCGTCCCAGCAGGAGAATGTGTTCACACACACACACACACACACACACACACACACACACACACGCACACGTCGGCTATTCATATCTTGTGGGGACATCTAGCCACTTGCCCTAACCGTAACCCAACTGTAACCTGACACTAAAACCACATTTTCAGTCTATGGGGACCTGGATTTTGGTCCCCATAAGTATAGTAAAATTCCACTTTTTGGTCCCCACAAAGATATGAATACACACTCACACACACACACTTTCGGTATGATGCTGCTTGTGTCGTTTGCCTTGAGCACGGCTCACCTCCAGTTATGAGAAATACTCGAATATTCTCGCGGGCTGCCAACAGTCGCAGCGTTCCCGCCCGGCTGCATTCCTGCAAATGCTTTTCTGTCTAATCTTTGAGCTCCTGTCTGGGGGAAACAGCAGGTCTGCTTTTATTTGGTTTTATTTTAGTTTTAGCAGGAAATGCACCCGAGCACCCAGAAACAACCCTCAAACATTTAGACCCCGCCCCTTTAAGGAGTCTTCTCTCTTCTGATTGGACCACTCAGAGTGCACTTTATGGAGAGGAGCTGCTCAGCCATGAAGCTCCCAGCATGCTGATGTTAATGTGAGCAGGGTTGGAGTCATCAGCTTTTACGCACTCGGCTACCTCGCTCTAACGTTCCCGCATTCCACGATAAATCAGCTGATCGCGCGTCCGGTACCACGCTCAAATCCAGTGAGGGCAGCCTGCACGGCTCTCTGCCCGACTTCTACACCTGCAGTGGGACTGAGAACATCTGTATTCACAGTGTGTGAATGTGGCCAAACACTTTCGACCATTTTAACATAAATTTCAACAAACTGATTCTTTAAATGTTCATTTTCACGACGAGCTTCAGGAAAAACGATTATTTTTCCAGTTTTTTTGCAGAGTTTCCTGCAAATTTCACAAATGTCTGTAATTTTTTTCACGCCAAGTGATTTCAGGTGACGGGAGGCCCCGAGGTAAACGCAGTGTTACCATCTGCTAACGCAAAGCTACACAATCTCACCCTGACAGACACACACAGCTAAGCAGAAGTCAATGTCACAGGCTTCAGTTTCCTCACAGATACTGCTGAGCACACAAGAAGCAGCTGTGTGCGCTTCATTAGGCCTGCAGGAGACAGTGGTGTATTGATGGGGCGGGTCAATAACACACACACACACTTTGAGGATGACCTTAACCTGAGCCTGAGGAAGTACACACAAACCAGACAGGGGCATGGCGTGATTCGTCCCCACTGAGACAAAAAAAAGGAACACACACACACACACACACACACACACACACACACACACACAGGAATGTAGAGCATGAGCATCATGTGAGGCGCATCACTGCTCGTATCATCGTGTGAATGCGGCGCTCTCATAAACATGATCACGATGCATCATGGGAAGTCTAGGTCGACACGAGCTCATGACGGCGTTTGTGGCGTTCGTCCGAAATTTGAAAATGTTTCATCCTCAAAAAGTAGATAAAAATAAATAAATAAAATACATAAAAAAAAGAAAGAGGAAAAATAATAAACGTAACCAGAGGGGACCTTAGGGGGGATTAAATGTAGAGCAAAGGTTGCAAGGAAGGAAAGGATTAGAGAGAAGAGGAAACCAGAGGAAGAAGAAACAAACAAGGACAAGAAAGAAAGAAGAAAGATGGAAACAAGGAAATAAAAGAGCAAAGCATTCTGAATTCAAATGATAAGAGTCAAAAGAGGAGAGGAAGTTAAAGCAAGAGCAAGGGTGAAAGAGAGGAAAGGAAACAAGCCAAGAAAGATAAAGAGCTAATAATATGATATGATCATTATCATAATTGTCAGTGATTATTTAATGTATTTAATGTTATTATATTAATATATATTAAATAGTTTGAAATGTTAAAAAAAAAAAAAGATAAAGAGAGGAAAAGTTACAGGAAACGACAGAGAAGAAGAAAGGAAAGGACAGAGGTGAGGAAGAGGAAGTGAAGGTTGAGAGGACAGAACGGACAAAATGTTTGTCCTGAAGATTCAAACAACATCCAGTCGATGTTTCACGACGCAGACGAAGAACGAGCGCCATCATCATCATCGGCGTCGTCCCGACCTGCCGTCATGGTCGCGTTCAACACCGACAGCTTTTTATTTTCAGGCTGTGAGAAACGAGCACAGCGAACATGACATTTCACCAAACATGCCAGCTGCGTTCCCCTGAGAGTGTGTGTGTGTGTGTGTGTGTGTGTGTGTGTGTGTGTGTGTGTGTGTGTGGTTTACAGCGGGAATCAATCGTTTCTTTATCGTCACGTGGGCGTGATGGAGGGGATTTTTTAGGAAATGTCTGAGCGCTTACTTTAGTTTTTACTGCTTTCCCCTCATCCAGTAATGACTAATGAAGCTTTCTATGCAACTATGACCACACACACACACACACACACACACACACACACACACACACGCACACGCACACGCACGCACACGATGTGATGCAGAGATAAAAGGCTCAGATTAGCTTCAGTGAAGAAAGTTTAACTAATACGAGTCACAAATGTGTGAATGTTACAAAAAACATTTCAGAATTTTACAGAAATGTAACATAAATTTATAAAACTGCCAAATATTTAGACAGAGACGCTGATCCGCGACACACGAGCTTCATCACTTTTACAAAGGTTTCGCCAAAATGGCCACAAGGAACCTTTAACGTGAAAATGTCTCGAGGAGGCGGCGGCGAGCGAGGAGTGTCAGACAGGCCGAACACATCAAACATCTGTTTCCACTAACAGAGAGAGACAGAGAGGCTCTCTGACACACGGGCCTGCGTTTCCATATCCAGGCCAGTCCTGACGGATCGTATGACATTCCCAAACACGCACGATCGTATAACCCTGTCAAAACACACACTTCCAGTTCAACAGTTCCAGGATTCCAGCATTCCTGATCTCCCACAGGAAGCGGAGGCCTCAGAGGATCCCCCCCGTGAGCGAGTGTGGAGGTCGGAACTACTGAGAGCAACAGAAACAAACCGGCAGAAGCTCGGTTTAGTCTGCGATTCCTTCCTGCAGCGGCTGATTGCAGCTCACCTCTGATCCTAAAAGCCGCTCCCCGACTCACACGGATCCACACGGGCCATTCAGCAGATCCGCTCCATGATGCAACTCTGGCTTCAAACTTCCCTCTCGTTCATCACCTGAGCGCTCAGGTCCTCTCTCACACCGAGGGCGGCGACCTTATGAAGCACCTGGAGGTGACGCCTGCATGCAGTCACCTGACAGACACCTGAGTGCAGCACAAAGCCCCGATCACTGCTGTTTAACCTCCACACAAAAGGAGGAACTCCCAGTTCGTCTGTGCTCAGGTGTGTCTGGATGAGGCAGGTAACTGTCACCCGTGTCTGACAGCACAGACTCACTTTATGCAAATCTCACCTGCAGGTCAGGTTTGTTTTGACGTCCACAGAATCTGCAGGTGTTTGATCTCATTTTGTGCAACATCTGTGCGTGCATGTGTGCATGCGTGTGTGTGTTAATAATGAGCACAGATGTTCAGCAGAAAACTAAAACCTTCATTCACAGAAACTCAGACAGCAGGAGCCTGGCAGCCAATCACAGGGCACAATACTGGGGCCTGTCATCCAATCACAGCGCCCTCTCCTTCCGCCTGAATGGTTGATGTGACACAGAGCGGCAGTGTGTTCCCGTGAGGAGGGGGAAGCGAGCCAGATTTGGGGACAGAGGAGCATTGAGAGGCGAGGACACAGGCTGATTATCGACCGTTAAACCGACCGAGGCCATATGTGGCGCCGACTCAGCGCCGCCTCCGGGCAGGACGGATCGCGGCTATCCCTGTCCACGCCGGTGCAGACTCATCTTCACCGCTGTCCCCCTGCAATTTAATTGGAAAGAACTCGAATCAGTCAGGAGGTCGTTGGACCGTTGGGTTCCTGACGTCACAAGGCCGATGAGGAGACGCTTCCTGCTGCTGAGCTGCAGCGTCTCGTGAGCAGCACAACATGCTGAGACCTTTTTATACTGCGAGCTCGTCTCCTCGGACGGAAAACGCAGAAATGACGCCGCTGTTAGAAACGGGAACCGTCCGAACTGTCCAATCAAAACCAACGCCATGGCCCCGCCTTTCCTGTGAACGGTGTTTCTCAGAGAGGACGCTGTGCCGTTTCGCTGCTTTGCCCATCAGAGCCACTGAGCACGCTCAGTCCATCTCCAAACAGCAGACCTTAGCCCCGCCTTAGAGCCGGAGTTCCCGTTGTTCGAGCTTATTCTGATTGCTGCTGTTGTGTTTTCGCAGGAATGTTAATGGTTCATGTCGATGAGCCGACCCTCGTTTTCATCCGGGAAGATGACTTCATGTCACCGAGCAGAACGCCAACAAGATGCAGCTCGTTTCTCCGCCCCCACCCCTCGCCGGGACATTCACGCCGACAGTTTGTCTGATTTTTAGCAGAAACTGTCGACAAACAGCAAACTCGAACTTTTCAACCTTCTGTGACTCAAATCTTCTAAATCCAAAGTGCTTCAGTCCTTATTTACCAGCAGTAATCTCGGTCCAGCTCTAGTTAAAAACACTGAACTTTATTATCTTTAGTCGCAGGACTCAAAGAGTCCGAGAGAGTCTGTGAGCAGTCGGTTTGATCTCAGGGTCATTATGCACGCACTTCATTAATCTTCTTCACTATTCGGATTCAAGAAGGAAACACTGCTTATATTAGATTATAATGCATTTCAAAAACACACCTGATAAAGGCCTTTAAAGGAAAGCGTATCTGGGAGTTTGAGGAAAGGAAGCCAAAGCTCGAACGGGATGTTACAGACGCAAACACGGTGAAACAATAGTTTCTGTTTGCTGCTCTGACAGATTTAGAAACGGCTGCTTCCTCTCAGACGTCGTCTCCTTTTCCAAAACTTTATCTTTTCCATTTTTTTGTTGCTGCAGGCCGTTGCGTGTTTTCTGTGTTTATAAAATGAGGCGTTTTCAGTTTTAGCCTCATGCTTTGTGCTTCAGGATCATCTGAGGCCTGAGGCGTCTGTGCACGTCTGCAGAAGAATGAATCTGGTCAGTTATCAGCACTCGTGCTTTGTTTTGGCCTGTGTGTATGTTTTTGTATGATGTACAGACAACCATCAGTGGAGCGTAATAACTCTTGCATTAACTTCCTGTTGCTTCACGATGAGATCCTCTGGAAGTTCAGCTCAGGACCAAATCCAAAAATCCTGCCTGTGTTTAGATTTGACTGACAAAGTCCAAACTCGCAGCTGAAGCTCATCCTTCCCCTCTTCAGGTCGTGCATTAACATCCTGCTCTGCGAGAAGTCAAATAAACGAGGACGTCAAAGAGTCCTCTAATGACCCAACGTTTAACGTCTGATTAAAGTCTCTGTGGCTCCTCGCGCCGAGCCAACATCGGCACGGATTCCTTACACACAGTCTGACCTTCGAGGCAACACGCCGGCTCTGATAGAGCAGCCAAACCCTTCTAACACTCACATTCCTGCAGTAGGTCATTACACAACACCAGAGATGAGATAAGATCACTCGCTCTGACAAAACACGCGCTTACGAAATCACTGAAGTCTCATTCCCACACCTGCTCGCCCGAAAACACTAAAGACACACAAAGAAGAGTGTGTGTGTGTGTGTGTGTGTGGCATGCTGTTCCTGTCACGCTGACAGCTGAATAAAGACTCCATGCCTTCCTCCTTCCTCTCTTTCTCTACACGTCAGGAGCCGGCGAGGCTTTTCAGCGCCACTGTCACCCACAAACAAAGCCGAGCTCACGAGCAGAGCCGTCAGTGTGTGTCCGCGCCGTCGGACGCCAGGAAATGCACGCCGTCGATATAAATCAACTTTTCCTTCATTACAGAAGCTTCACCGCAGCGCCCGGATGCGTGGCTCCAAGTATTGGTCGGCGCTGTAACGCTGACGAAGCCGGCTCACAACAGCGACCGTCACAGCCTCGCGTCAGGATCAATCACCCTGATTATCAATGATAAATAAGTCTGAGACGACTGGGTCACGAGCTGCTGCTGCTCCTCTCCGAGGTCACGTGACATCGCCGCTGAGGGATCACGTGTTCCCCGACGGGTCGCCAACCTGTCTGCAAACGCTCGCCAACGAGGCACGGAGCAGCAGTAAAACCCGAGAACGTTCGCCTTCAAAGTAAAAGCTTGCGGCTAACATGTTTCAAAAGGTGTGACTTTTACTTTGAAAGCAGCTCCGTTTCCTGTTTGTGTCAGTTTGACTGCTGCTGAGAGATCCGTGTATCCGTGTTTAGCTAACGGGTCGTTTTTCACATTTAACAAATTATTTTTGTTTGTTTTGATGACTTTTATTCTGACGTTTAATGATTTGAACTCAGACCTCAGTAACTGCGTTTCGTTCCCTGATGACAGTCATGAATCCTTGAACTTGGGGCACTTGTTTTAGCGCCCGGTGCTCGCAGACTCATGCACGGCCGGGCCTCGTTCACACGACGTGTGGTTAGTGGTCACATGACCGGACTGATACGAGTCCTAAAACCTTCTGTAATGACGTCTGCGCTTCAGATGCCTTCACAAGAATAATCTACAACAGAAAACATTCGACGCCTGGTTCAACAACTCCGAAGCTACAACTGTCCCAGACGAGGCGCTGGCTCCGTGCTGGGAGGTCATGAGGTCATGGTGTTCTGCCATAAGTCGTCATTTTACGTCAGCAACGGAGAATTTAAGGTTTGTGGAACCCGGGTATGCAAGCCGTGGTTGGCGTCCCTGTGGTGTGGCGCTCTAAAGGCCCACGTGGGGGCAGATTCTGCGTACAGGCTGTAAAGGTGTTCACAGACACAGAAACCAGCGTCTGCTCTGAAGCTGCTGTGATGACTGATTATTAACCAGATGTGTTTAATGAATAATCAGCTCACAATAAAATAGGAGCTGGCCGGCGTCGCGGGTGGATGTGCTGCTCCGTCTGCAGCTGATGAATGGAGAACATTGTGATTTATTAAAAGCTCCTGACGTGAAATTATCACCGCGAGCAGCTTCCAGATCAGCTGACGGTTTCCTGTTAGTCTGGAGGGATTTTAAAGCCCTGCTGCTCGTTCATGAAGGACTCTGTGGGTTATTTCCACTGCTGCTCAGTCGTGACCATCCAGACCTCGGAGGTGGTCTGAGACGGGTCCGATTACGGCCCCCTGAGTCCTGAGAACACCTGGAGAAGCAGCTTCAGGCTCGAGCTCAGGAAATCAGAAAGAAGAGTCAATAAATCTGCAAACTCTCAGTTTTATTACAGAAGCGCTGGTGCTTACTTCACTCCCTTAACGTGCTTTAAATGCATGTTCACTGAAAGCAGCTCTGTTGGATGAGTCATGTGGCTTTCCGGTGGTTGAGCGCAGAAAACCCTCAGAAACTGATTAGCAGCATCTGAAGCGCCGTGACGAGGCGCCGTGACCTCGCTGGTTTGTGGTCTGAGGTGAACTTCTCTCTTCTCAAACAGCTGTGTGCAGCTGTGGACACAAACAAACACGTTACCTCTGTTTATTTTTAGCTTTTATGCATCTCTCTCTCTGGGCTCAGACTGGCCCCGCCCCCTCTGCGAGCGTGCTCAGTGGAGCGTCCCTATGAAAGAGTCCTTTCAAGCTGCAGATCTGCGAGTGGAAACGGACTGAGACTTGAAACGCACAGCTCCGTCCTGAGACGCTTCCTCGTGCCACCTTCAGGCTCTCAACAATCACTCCATTCTGCTCCCGCCTCCGACGCCGCTGGTTCCTGCGTCCGTCGTCACCACCAAGCTTTCATTTGATCCAGAAATGATGGCGGCTATCAAAAACAGGACAAACTAACCAAATATTTTCTTCTAGAGATCGAAGAAAAACTCCAGTTTAATCATTGAGCTTTGATGGCGAAGGCCTTTAAGTCGCGAGGCTCCACGTCATGCTGAAGGTTACAGCTGATGGTGGGAGCCCGCCCCAGCTGTCAGGGGGCAGGAGGGGGGGTAGATCCTGCACAGCTATGGAGCTGGGTTTTGTCCAACTTTTAATCTAATTTCCGGCTTTATAGAGTTAAAGAGAGGACTTTGCACATCATCAGTCATACAGAGAAGTTCCTGAATCTTAAATCAGCGCTGAAAAGATTTCCAGACAAACTCCTGCATGAGCTCATCAGACGCTGAGCTCCAAGGATCGGCCTCGAAGATTTGCAGCACTAAATCTTTCTGTTTGCAAAAACGTACGAGTGGAAAAATCTCAGTGCAATCAAAGCCTGCGATGATCAAATAAAAGCATATATACTCAACACACCCAGCAGCCGATCCCTTTGGAACTGTGACGGGGGGCGGGGCGAGCAGGAAACCACCAGGACTGTCACGCAATCTACTTCCAACCAATCAGTCGGTGTCATTCACCGAACCATGAAAACACACTTTGGCTTATGAAACACATGAAATGGCCCCGGAGGAGCTTAGCATCCTGTGCTAACGGCATCACGGGCCGGGTTCAGCGAGTCGTCCCGAACGCAACTCGACACGGGCCGAGGGAGAGGAGCGAGGCCGCATCTCACCCCGCCTTTGTGTGAATTTCACGAAAGGAGCTTCCTTTAATTTCACTAAGAGGGTGGAGGTAGGAGGCGGGCCGGGCGGGGGCGCCGGGGGCGCCCGCAGACGCTCTGCAGAAGCTCATGAAACATTGATGAGGCGGCCGAGGTGTTTTCTTTCTCTTTAGAGACACAGAGAGGGAGGGACGCGGCGAGCTCGGATCATGTTAGACACCCTCCCCACACCACCCACCCCCTCTGATCCCCCCCCCCCTCCACCACCGCGCAGAGCTCAAGGAATCCCAAACCACCGAGATGTGTGCTGATTGGCTGACTCAGGACCACGGAGGAGGGGAGGGGGATGATGAGAGCACAGAGGGATGGTGGTTTTGTTTTTGTGAGCAGAGCGCGTCCGAGGGATTTGGCGTTTCAGGAGATGGCGGGTTTTTACAGCGCTACAGTAACCGCTCTGCCTCAGCCTCCGTTTGTTCTACATTCATGTTAGAATCCCGGCGTGAACCACAGCGTGCGCCGCGCACGGCCGCTGGAGCACAACAAAGGACCCGACTCCTTCTGGGTCATTTATTCATCCACACATGCAAATATCAATTACAAACCACGTCTTGTTCAGTTCCCAACAGAAATAAACTCAACCGGACCGGAAACATCAGCGACCAGCATCCATCCACTCAGCATCGCTCGTATTTCCACTGAGCTGGTTTTAAAATGAAGCTCAGGCCACCTGAGACAGACGACCTCCAGGTTTTGGTGGTTTTACAGGGCGGTGGCTCCGCTGTGCTCACTGGACGATCAGGCTCTGTTGATAAGTGACTGCTAACAAAGTTTTGCTAATGTAAATAAAAAACCATTTCCTGTTACCACTCCATCTTTTTATCACACCTTTATCTCTGCACTCTGTCCCGTCATCACGTCTTCTTTGCATCCATCCATCTAAATTCAGTGCAGTTACATATTCATGTATTTATTGATCTTCCCTCTCAGGGAGGGAAATGCAGTCCAGACTCTGATCCCTAAATTTGATTTAGAAACGTCAGGAGGCAGCCGCGGGGTCACGGAGAAGCCGTGTCACATCTGCAGGCCTGGTTCAGGCGTCTTATTAGGATCATTTTTCTTTCTTTGAATGAAATCTTTATAAAATGATGACGTCTGCTCTCCTGAGCCGTTTCAACATCAGCCAGCATCTGTACCAACATGAGTCTGTGCAGCAGGCCGACTCGCTTCCCCCCATGATTATTCTCTTAACTGGAGCAAACATGGCTGACTGCCTCCACGCTCATAACCCGCTGGGAACCGAACCACCTGAGCCCCACACGGGACAGCACATGAATTTAGAGCCTCGAATGCCTTCATAAGCACGAGCTAACAAACCCCTCTGAGGGTCGACGTCCTCATGGACTGATTGATGTTTCATCACAGCCCACATTTAGATTCTTCCTCTGCTCTAACAGAACATGCCGCGCAACACTTAAGATAAAACACATCTGATAAGTTCACGTCTGAATGATTTGGTTCTGTGAGCAGGTCAAAAACAGGATAAAGGTCAGCCCTGGTAGGCGGAGCCAGATGAATGACATAAACCAGCATTAACACGCTCACGTAAACATCGAGTGTGACAGATCCCAACATATCAACTCGGTAAGAAGTCATGAAGCAGCCTCTGAACTAAACTCGGACACACGGCACACGCGTGTGCATCAGTAACGCGTGTTACAGCAGGAATCTCAGGACTGAAGAAACCAGGCTTTCAAAGCAGAGTACAGTCTGTGCTCGAGTGCAGACGTTTTCACATTCGGTCAAATTCTTACGACAGAACATCACAAAGACTCAGTGACCTCAGCGTGACCCCCCCCAACAAAGAAAAAACAGCCAGGAAGCTACTTTCAGACACTCTGGAGGTTTGTGGGCGTCAGCGGGTCGATGAGGCTCCATTAGCCTTCTGCTAAATTCAGCCTGCTGCTAATTTTTAACTGAAGTGTTTGTGCGTGCAAGGACGATTCGATTTTAACGGCTCATATCGATACGAGTGTCCATCGATGAGTCGGGAGGTTAAATGTGTTTACACGCCTGAGCGCCGCTGCTCTCCTTCAGCAACAGAAGACACGCCACTCGCGCTTCCACGCAGGAACGTTTTCCACTCCTGAGTGATTTCTGTCTGACGCATCAGAGAGAAACTTGGGGTTCAGCATCTCGCTCGAGGATACTTTCCTGTGCGGACTGGAGCGGTCTGGGATTGAACCACCAACCGCCCGACATAGCCACCCCACTTCCTACCAACATTCCCGGGTAGAGCCTGTGCTCAGAGCATGTAAGCAGCTCCATCGTACAAACCAAACCAAGCCTTCAGTGTAAACGTGTGGCAGAAAGTTTCCTGCTGCCTGCTGAAAAACACCGACACAGCTCACACACATGCAAGCAAACACAACTACACGGTTTGGTTTCTGGAGCCGACGTACGTCAGCCTGAGATACAGGAGGCTTATTTCCAGCTGCGGATCATGCAAAGCTGCTCCAGTCGAGCTGGAAATAAGCAGAGCGGAACAAAGAAGAAAAACTTCAGCTGTTGGTTTCATTTAGCGATGTCATCGCTGCATCGATTAATAACGGGCACATTCCTGAGCTTTAAGTCAGGAGAGACAAACGGCACGTGTGTCGGGAGGCCAGCATCCTGCTGAGGAGCTCCAGCCTGATTACTTCACAGCTACGTGAAAAAATGTGGGTGTGGGAGCGCCTCCCTGCCTCCCCCGCACCGCTCCTCGGCGAGCGGGTCACCGTCAGCCCGTCAGTTGTGATCAGTGTGTGAACGTGAGGCGCGGTTTATTTGCAGAGGTAAGGTCAAGCTGCTGACTCATCCACAGCCAGCTCTGATTTCATTATAAGGTGATAATGATTAATAAAGTCAGGGCGACACCTGCACGCCTCAGCCACCATCCCAGCGCGACCGCACTCCTCTTTACTTCCTTTTACTTTCTCTGGAGCTCTGCTGCTGCTCTGAAAGCCTCCTACGGCTCCTTCTACTGTTTCAACCCTTCAAGTGTGCAAATGCAAACAAACTGCAGCCCACAGCATTAAAGGAAACCCTAAACCCAGGCCCACACAGCTTTCCCCCGCATGCGCTGCTCCTCACACACTGAGGGCTCCTTGTTTCATCTTACCTTGAAGCTGTTTGAACCTCCCCTCCAGCTGGTTGTAGTTGAAGGCAGCCTGGCCCGAGAATCCGGGGCCGGGGCTGGACCCCCTGACGGGGCTGAGGCTGGGGCTGGGGCCTCGCCCGGGACTGGCGACGTGAGACGGGCCGGGGCATCCGGACCCCGGGGACAGGGGGCCGCCGTAGTCTGAAGTTGGGGAGAGGGGTCCAGGCGCGAGGGGGCCGGGGAGGCCGGCCGTGGCGCTCTGAAGCTCCATGATTAAACTCCACAGAAGACTTAGATGGAGCTCGTCCACATGGAGCAGAAAGTTTATAAGTGAGTCACACAAGCCCGCAGAGGTTATCTCCCCCCAGGATGAGCTCGAGCTCCACGGCGACAAACTTCAGAGCCTCAACTTCTCTGCAGCAGGAGCAGCTTCCAGGTGACCACCGACTCCTTAAGAGTCCTTAGCACAAGAACGTAAAGTGAGTTTAGAGAAGTGATCCCAGTTTTAGCTCCGACACCGAGGGGAACGCTCCCTGCTCCTCAGTCGAGCTGAGAGGAGGACAGAAGAACTGCAGAGTCTCCGTTTCACTAGCGTGGAGCCAACAATCGCTGGCTCAGCAGACGCGCGGCGGCATCATGCTTCTGTTTTCCCTCCATTCATCCATCTGTCAGAGTCTCCGGGGATCACGCCTTCCCCTCAGTTCCACCCATCCTCCGTTCAAACGCACGCTCAGACCCTGCTCGATGAAAAGGTGGAGCAGACGGAGAAAGGAGGTGGAGGGAGGCAGAGAAAGAGTGGTTTGTCCTGCGGTGTGCAGCAGCAGCAGCTCTCAGACACTGAAAACACCTTTCAGCAGACGAGGCGAGAGTGCAGGGGGGAGGGGCCGCCAGAGGGAGAGGCTACTCCCACGGCAGCCAATCACAGTTCAGCGATGATGTCACCCACTCATTGGCATAAGGGGAGGAGACGGAGGAGAGCGAGAGAGGGAGAGAGCGCAGAGGGCCGATCGAGCTGAAGATTAAAGAGGAACTTTAGTCTAATCTGCAGCTTTTTACTGCAAATGTGAAGCAAAAACATTAGATTCTTAAATCTGTGCTTAAACAGCTGCAGGGCGCCGCCTCCACAACACTCATATTTAAATGATCCCGTTTATTTTGTTCTTTGCGTCATGTGAAAAAGGTCAAACTGATAAGATTAAAATTCGCTCTGTGAGTAAATGTTTAAAGAGCCACAGTTTCCCCCCCCTGGGAGGGGCAGACGCTTTCAATCAGCCCCAAAACTTTCACCATCCTCAGCCTTCAAACCCCAAAGTGTCCATGTCCCCTGCAGCACCGAGACCCTGAGCAGAAATCGTTTTCAACAAACCGAAGGAAGCAGCCGGGTCTTATCAGACAGTTTTAAACACAGGGATACGTGTTCACAGTAAAACCATCTGCTTCCTGTCAGCTGACCAGCTTCAGTCTGTGGTTCACGCACAAATAATAACGTTTTCCTCTCTGAAGGAGCAGAGATCCAACTTCTTTGGCGATGACGAGTAAAGACAAAGTGGACGTCACAGTGAGCACACGCCTCAGGTTCATATCCACAGGAACAAAATGACTGTTTCAGCTTTGTCTGATTTCCAGCAGCTCTCTGCAGATTTGACAAGTTGTTTTTTTATTTTGAATTATTATTATTGCTGTGATTGACTCTTTGCAGGTCCCAACAGTAAAAATGTCGCCTCGGCCTTCGTTTTGCTGGACCTCAGAAGCCGGAGATGCATAAATACATCATAACATTACAATAAAAAAACAATAAGCATCACAGAGGAAACCTGGATTAAACTTGAGTCACAATCAGGCTGCTGGGTGTTGAATCGATTATGTTGCAGGTGATTGTGCACGAACCAAACTCATAAACGTTTTAGAGCAGTGTCCAACTCCAGGCCTCGAGGGCCGGGATCCTGCAGGTGTTAGACGTGTCCTTGATCCAACACAGCTGATTCAAATGGCGAAACGACCTCCTCAACATGTCTTGTATTTCTCCAGAGGCTGGTAATGAACTCATCTTCTGATTCAGGTGTGTTGACCCAGGGTGAGATCTAAAACCTGCAGGACACCGGCCCTCGAGGCCTGGAGTTGGCCACGCCAGCGTTAGAGTGTGAACACACTGATCGACCACAGAGTCACACTTTAAACGCTGCGTCGTTGTTAGAGACACACACAGATTTTTGTTTTTGGCTAAATGTGGCTCTTTTATGATAAAGGCCAAAAACTGTGATGCAGACTCATCAGGTCATAATCTTCATACTGAGTATAAAGCGCACACTCAGCTGTGTGCACTGATTTGCACACACTGTTGCAGAGCTCCTGGTTCTGTTGTATTTAAACACGTTTTGGGTATGCGCGCCCGCTGCCCCGCCCACGCGCCCTGCACACAGACGGCGAGACTTCCTGGTTCAATCAAAGTCGATAAATAAAAACTTCATTGAGCTTTAATTTTGCTGCAGGTCACGTCTGATGTTTTGCAGTGGAAATTGCTGTTTTGCAGCAATTTCCACTTTGGAGCTCATCTCCTAACTATAAATAAGGTGCAGCTTATCTCATGTCAGACACAGATCAAAAGATAAGTGCAGCGGTGCCCCGAATACCAGCGTTTTACAACCACGCACGTCCTTCAGGTGGACTTTGAAAAGCTGCACAAATATTCTACAGGTCGTGTGTCCAATCCAGGCTCATACGAGCCACCTGCAGCTGCTTCAATAAAGTAATACATTCAATAAAAACTTCTTCTTAAACCTCTTGAAGGAAACCACATCACTGGGCTCGTGTGTGTGTGTGTGTGTGTGTGTTAGAGGGGAAAGACGGATACAAAGAAGACGGAAACAGGGTGGAGTGTGTGTGTTACTCCGAGCTCATCACTCACATGCAGACATTCAAACATCCTGAGAAACCCTCAGAGCTAATATTAGAGAACACTGTGGAGATGTTCTTCCTGTCCGAGTCCGGCCTGTACTTCCTGTTTGCTCCCACCGTCCATCAGTGCGTGCACGGACACACACACAGTCATGTTGTCATATCATTTTGGAGACATCTACTTGACGTAATGCTTTCTCTAGCCCCTAATCCTAACGATAACCTAACTGTAACCCTGAAACTAAAACCGCAATTTGAGTCTGAAAAATGCCTCAAACTTGTGGGAACCAGGATTTTGGTCCCCATTAGGGCTGTTGGTGCCCACAAAGATATGTAAACACACACACACACACACACACACACACACACACACACACACACACACACACACACACACACACACTCTGCAGGTTAGGAAAAGGCGGAGGCTGCAGAGCTTGACTTCCTGCGTTACCAACTGGACACACAGGCAACATCGAGGAGATGAAAGGTCAAAGGTCACAGCACTGAGACAATACATGGAACAAATATTCACGTGACCCTGAAATAACTGCGAGCTCCACGGAGACGGGAGCGCGGCTCATCTTTGCACGCGCACATTTGTCATCCTCCAACGATCTGAAGGACAAAAACGAGCCCGAAGTGAAATTGAACTGCAGAGCCAGCCTTTGTTCTCCTCATTAAAACTCCACCCACAGGCAGGTACGCCGTTACACCTTTGTCAGATAAAACGAGAGCAGAGGTCACGCAGACAATGAGGCACAGAGTTCAACCGAGGAAGACTTCCTTTAAGACGGCGCCCTCTGCGACGACTCTAAATCACACCGATTATTATTTATCAGAGTTTTCACTGACGTACATCCTGTTTTAAAGATTTTACATGATCATTATTTGATATTTGGGGTCGTGCACTGGCTGCCAGCTGCCTGAGGCTGTCCAGCGGTTCCCACAGCCGTCTTCAGCAAACAGAAGCTCTGCTGTCACCCTCAGCTTCAGTCACTGAAGGCCATGACTTTCAGCCAAACGCAGCGTGTGCAGTTAGTGAGTTCAACAAGTGAAATGAGCGTGTCAGAAAACCCCCGAGTAACAGCGAGGAGGGTCAGCGCGATGGCCGACATCTTAGCCAATCCTATTTTACAGCCCCCATAAACATTTTCAAAATAAGCACATTCACATCTCAGCGCAGAGCCGCACAGATACGTTACGTAAGGCAATTAATCTCATTTTAATTTGTCTGATAGTTTATTTCCAGTCATAAAAGAGAGATGATGATTTAATGCTCGTCACTACAAAGGTCCCGTTTGGTCTCGTGCTGTTAATCAAGAGCAAGATCTATGATGAGGAAATAAAAGCTTCTGATCAAGGATCATTAGTGGCGTCCTGCCTTTATGGCTTTTAAAAAAAAAAAAAAAAGAAAAAAAAAGGAAAAAAAAAAAGAAAAGTGGTGTTGATGAACGTCAAGACAAGCTCTTCCTTACTTCCTGTTCCAGTGGCGGCTCTTCATAGTTCTTAATAGCGAGTAATCCCTGGGAGCTTAAAGCTGCTCTGAACACTCAGTAATCCTGTTTTTTTCCCCCCTACATGGATCTGTGTGACGTCATAGGGAGGAGGACATCCCTAATATGGTCATATCAGGTACCGACGCTCCACCCATCAGATGTTCAAATTAAGGGGCAGCCAATCAGAAGAAAGCCATGTTTAGAGGGAGAATTTAAAACTGCTATTTCACCCGAGGGGCCGCAGCGAGACACAGGTGGATTATTTTGAACTGTTAATCATAGAAAGCTACTCTAGGAGAGTCCACAGAGTCAAAATAAGCAGAAAAAGGTCCAAGCTGAGTTATTATAAGTTGAGATTATTGACCAAAACAATCACAATAATGACTTTAGCCTTTTTTTAAATGCACTATCAAGCCTCATCCTGCACTATTATTTATCTATAATCTGATTAAAAACATCAGTGAAACTCTAATTCTTATTTCTGAGGAGCTGATGTTTGGAAGCTCAAAGCGATCAGTTATAGTTACACACTGATGCTGCTTTAACTTCACAACCAATCACAGGGGAGGAGACCGGATACTTAAAGTGAATACCAAAGACCTGCTTCGTCCACGCTCTGCTGCTCGCTGCACTGACTGTGACCGAAAAAGCCTCTGAAACAAGCCGAACCATCAACATCTGAATTCATCCGAGCCAGCAAAGCGGTGATGGTCAGAGAACCTGCTGGCTGAGCTTCGCTAATGAGGCAGGCCAGATAACAGACCATCAGATAAAAAAAACCCGCATCCTTCTCTGGCAACCGCACGGTAACCGTCACCTTTACACACCGTGACAGGCTCACGTTACAGAGGCTGGATGTGAAAGCAAGGCCGAGCTCGCCGGATCTGCTTCGCTCATGTGCAAAGGAGGGGGCGTCGGCGCTCTGCTACTTTTTCTATAAAAACATTCCATCACAGATTAAGGACTGGCCTCAGATTACTTCATGTACATTTTAACGAGCACACAGTAGCGATCAAAAGTTTCATCCCAGGAATAAAAGTTCCTTTACAGACTTAAAGGGCGGGTTTGAGGGGAAAATAATGGGCTACACAGTTTAACCATGATTATAGTGAGAAAAGGCCAATTAATAACCAAACAGAGAGAATATTATCAGTCCTAAATGATGATATAAAGTAACCCCAAGTCTACATGTTGTGAAGGCAGGAAGAGGTCTTTTGTCCCATTCAAGAACATTTTTTCCAGGAGATCCAAGCCACAGGAGAACATAGGTCTACTCGACAATGACGAGGATCCAGACCTCAGAGGGTTAAAGAAACTGCGAGGAAACCTGAGGTGTCTGCACAGTTTCCTTCACAATCAAAGGGCACTTGGAACTAGAGGACAGGAAGGACCTAAAGACACAACAGAAAAGAAAGGAAAAAAAAAAAAAAAAAGTTCCTGAGAGGACACAGCTTCGTGACAGCGGCTGAAAGGAAAACCTGGAATGTTGAATTCCTTCATAAACCTGCTGCTCTGTGTTTCCACTGTGGTAAAATGGTATTCATACATATTTATACTAACATTGAAGTTAGTGCTCATGTTCCAAAACCTGCAGTTCCTCTAACGTCCAGCAGAGGCAGCAGTGAGTCTTTACAGCACAAATAAACATGTTTACAGCCTGATGCGCAAACGGTTTGGTCTCTCTAGATAATTTCCGCCTTCATAACACCCGTATGAAACTTACAGAATGAAAGATAAGATTAACAAAAACAGGGACGAGCTGAATAACAGTGCCTTTAATTTGTATTAAAGTTTGCATTATTGGGGGCGTGGCTACTTTGACTGATAGGCGGATGGTGACACAGGCGGCTGCAGCTGCTAGCTGTCTGCTAGCTTCACTGCAGCTAGTTGGAGTCCCAGAACTGGACCACTGGAGAGTGTCTGCGCTGGTGGAGCACTCGAACTATTCTAATGACATCACCCGACCAACTGGGTGCTGTGGGGTCACTGTGCTAACAGACCATCCAGGAAGTCTGAGCTCCAGGTTTGGGGAAATTCTGGGATTTTATTCAGTAATTCACAGTCTAGCTAATATTAGCTGAAACACACCCCACCCTCCAACTCCACCGCTGCCTCCAAGACAAGGGAATCAGGCAGCAGGCTAAAATTTGATTACATGATAAACCTTTCATTTTCTATATTACTGTTGAATTGTAATGAAAATTATTGCTTTGTGTTTATGAACTCATTTCTGAGTGTACACTGAGGCTTCAAAATGTGTCACAGTGGCTACGTCCATCTTTAATGGTTTTTAGTTTGAGAGTTACAAAACGAGCTCAAACCTCTGAACTGTCGCGTCTGATAGACACCAAACTGATGACTGAGCCACAGTCTTTAAAATCCGTCACCATCCACCATCAAACGCAGCGATTTGCTAAAAACAAACTGGAAACTGTTTCGGCTCTCGCAAAGCAGCCATCAGTGCAGAGGTCAGAGGTCAGGTCGCAGCAAACAGACAACAGATGGACCAAACGTTCCTGCAGCTGACGGCAGGAGAGCGAGCCGCTCTTTATGTTGTTAATCTGTAGATAACAGCACGCTCTGTCCTTCCCGCAAGCGTCACGCTGCGTTTCGCTCAGTCATCCGGCTTCCTCGTGGTCAGGGCCCTCGGGACGACTCCGCCGTCGAACCAAACGCCCCATTCATGCAGGCTCCTCGCACTGGAGGCCTCGGGGAAAACACCGGGACTTTTCACTGAGGACGAGCCGCTGCTGAAGCCTCTCCCTGCTCTTCCACAAACTGAGAGCCGGCTCACAGTCTAAACTTGTGTTGCTGCCGTGGCGAATGTCACACCGACACGCCGCCTCGCCCTCCCGACCACACAGACACATTCCTGTGAGGTCAGAACATCAGCAACGTTTTACACCATCATAAAATGGATTTCTCTGACAGATTCAACTCTTTCGATCCACATAAATGATTTTACTCACATTTTCTGCCCAAGAAATCGATCCAAACTGTTCATGTGCACCGACGAACAGGAATATAAGAAATATAAGAAATCTGTATTTCATGGCATTAGAAAGCATTTAGAGCTCCGACAAAACAAACTACAAGCTCGTTAAGTGTTATATTCAGAGTTGGACGGTAGGTAACGTTAAAAAAGATTCACCAGCCAAAATTCTTCATGTGATCAGCCTGCAGCTCGAAAATCACTGAATCATATCTGTTATTAATCTCTGTCTCTCTTCCACAGCATGTCTGTATCCTGTCTTCCTTTTCTCACCCCAACCAATCACAGCAGATGGCCCCGTCCCTCCCTGAACCTGGTTCTGCTGGAGGTTTCTTCCTGTTAAAAGGGAGTTTTTCCTTCCACTGTCGCCAAAGTGCTGCTCATAGGGGGTCATATGATTGTTGGGCTTTTCTCTGTATTTTTGTAGGATCTACCTTACAGTATAAAGCACCTTGAGGCGACTGTTGTTGTGATTTGGTGCTGTGTAAATAAAACTGAACTGAACCTTGTTCTGGATGATGCTGATTTATGGTTTTAAGCCCAGGAAGATTCGCTGTGCTCCGTGTTACAGCTGGTGAAGACTAGCTATGGTAACAAACAGTTCCTCTTTAAACTGTTATTCCCATAAAGTGTGAGAGTTTTACAGTATTTAATCAGCGTCACAGTAAACTGATGTGATGAACGGTGAGAGCAGACACAAGAAAGCTGCTGAAGTAGTGACTTCTCCCCTCAGTTTAAATGTTAAAGACCCAAACACAACAGTGTACACATTCGTGGCGACCGTGGCTCAGGGGGTTGGGAATCGCATCTTTAACTGGAAGGTCGCCGGTTCGATCCCTGGGCTCTCTGTCCTGGTCGTTGTGTCCTTGGGCAAGACACTTCACCTAACGCCTACTGGTGTTGGCCAGAGGGGCCGATGGCGCGATATGGCAGCCTCACTTCTGTCAGTCTGCCCCAGGGCAGCTGTGGCTACAACTGTAGCTGCCTCCACCAGTGTGTGAATGTGAGAGTGAATGAATAGTGGCATTGTAAAGCGCTTTGGGTGCCTTGAAAAGCGCTATATAAATCCAAACCATTATTATTATTATTCAAACCCATCTGGGCCCAACCCGGGCCACCTACTGCTCTGTTACGAGCTAGGCCCGATGTGTGGCCTAAATAAAGGTGGACCTTCAGCAGAGGGGATGCAAACAGGAAGTCCTTCATGATTAATTTAAGAGCGTGAAACAAAGTCGTACTAAAAAGGGAAAAAGACAAGGGGGGGGGGGTGATCTTAAACATGAACGAAGGGAAAATCCAGACAGAAAACACGAAACACAGAAAGTTTAGTTTCACTTTGAAACCACACACGTTTAAAAAAAAAAAAAAAAAACAGACACACCAACATTCCCAGCATTCCTGCATCCAGCCCCCCGAACAGGAAGAGAGCGCGTGTGTGTGTTTGTGTCTCTGTGGGGAACCTGGACTGCTCCTGGTTCTCATTACTGTGGGGCTGGGTGAGTCTCTGCCACTTTAAAGCTTCAGTCCTCGTGTGAAACTTTTCCATAAACAGCTCCAACAGTAAACTCAGATCATTCATAATCACCAGTTTAACCTTCAGTCAGGCTTTAAATCAGGAGAGCAACAGGTAACTTCACAGAACCAGAATCAGCTCTGACAGGTCAGATGGAGGGAAATGATCCCCTGTGGAGACCCTGGCAGGGAACAGCCAGCAGCAGCAGCAGCGTACAGGCACAGCACGTTTTAATAACTCGTCTGTTTGAACTGGACTGAAGCACGTGCTAGTGAAAGTCTGAGAGCAGCACCAACCATTTGTCTCCTGCTGCATGAAGGAAACACACCTCGGTCACCAACAACCTAAAGGTCACAGCTCTGTTTGTGGGAGCAGACGCTGTTTGTTGGGACTGTTAATAGGGAGGAGCCTCAGCAGCAGCGTGACATCACAGTACAGCCGCATATCAGAAATCATACGATCGTCAATGCTGAACATTATACTGATCCATGTGAGCCGGAAGAATGACCACACACACACACACACACTCCTTCTGTTCATTGTAAGCAGATCTGCCTGCGTTTCCATGCTGACTGGCGGTTTTGTGTTTCCCAGGATATCATATGGAGGCGAAACACAGTTGGCCACACACACACACACACACACACACACACACTCTGAGGTTCCAGCTTCAGCTTTCAGGTGAACTGTTGAAGGTTTAATTGGCTGAAGTCATGTTTTATTAGAACTGCGACGACCAATCATCTCACAGCACCGACTGCAGTTTCAGTCTGATTCATCACACACACACACACACACACACACACACACACACACACACACACCTGTTATTTGACACATTTCATGAGTTTGTGCTGCACAAACACAAACTTCAGTTTCTGTGCCAAATATTTTCTCACTCGTCTTCCTTCCCTTGACTCCTTGCTTCGATCCCTACTTCACTTTTATTCCTGTATGATTTCATGTCCCTCCTTCCTTCCTACTCTATCCTCTGTTCCTACTTCACTTTACTTCATTTCCTTTCTTCATCACGACCCCGCTCTCTTTCTCTCCTTGACGTTACCTTTGATTTGGCTTCCTACCTTCATAACCTTTCTGTTTGCTCTCCCATTTCCTTCTGTCCTTCCCTCCTCATTAATCCTCCATGTGGAGAATGCAGATCAGTTACTGAAACCACAAAAACTACGACTGCTGCCACACACACACACACAGTCGTGTTTTCATATCTCTGTGGGGACATCTACTTGACATAATGCTTTCCTAGTCCCCCTAATCCTAACGATAGCCTAACCCTGACACTAAAACCACATTATGAGTCTAAAAAATGCCTTCAAACCCATGAAGAGGCATTTTGGCCCCCACGAGTAAAGTAAACTTCCAATTTTCGGCCCCCACAAAGATATGTAAACATCACACACACACACACACACACACACACACACACACACACACACACACACACACACACGCTGAGCTCAGCATGAAGAGGAAGAGGCTGCAGAGGAAGGAGGAGCCGAGTGCATGTGACAGACCATCATCTTCCTCTGCCAACAGATCACATGGGATCATCTTCATCACACAGAGGTCTCACTGAGCAGACTGAAGACTGTGTGCTGCTAAAACTTCACTGAATGTTCAAAGATTAAATCTAAAGAACTGAAGGATTTATACATTTTTGGCATACAGTCTTATTTCCTTTCCTTCTCCCTCTATCCTTCCTTTCTACCTTTGGTTCCTCCCTTTCTCACCTCCCTCATCTTCATCACCTCTCTTTATTCAGGCACACATGAGACAAGACCGGCCCCGCCCTCACAGACCATCGTCTTCCTCTGTCCAGTGGTACTATGGCTCATTCGTGGACTCTCACAGGGCAGCTTTGCATGATTCACAGCTCAAACTAATCCTTCTTTACCTGACCCCAGCCCTGACTGCAGCTGCTCAGGTCGTCCTCTGAAACCAGCTGTTTTAGCTCCTCCCCCTTTCAGGCTGCACTTGTATTCTGATTTCAGAACTTTATGATCTGCTTTTGTTTTATCTGAGCATAACAAGCACGATGGAATTTTTATTGACCATTTAAGCACACACACACACACACACACCTGCATATTTAACACTGGTGTGAATTATTTAGTGCCGTGTGATGCTCCTGCAGCAGTCGGCCTTCAGAGTAAAACAGCTTCAGTTACTGTGACACGTTTACAATCAGCCCCGAGCCGCGGCCGGTTTAACCACAGTCCACTCCATGAAACAGACACATTTAAACTCAGAGGACTCAAAAAGTCCTCGTCTGTGCACAAAACATTCATTTCGCTTCCTATTTATTTAGAAGCATCTAAACATTTACCGTCCAGACCAGCCGCCGAGCGGAGGCGGGCAGAGCGACACAAGCTTCTGACTTTGTTCCAGCTGATTTATGGGAATGTTGAATTTTAAAAATCACCAAATATCAGAATTACCCTGCGTCAGGCCTCTTTCTACAATCAGATGATGGGATTTCCCCCAAAGACCACCCCGACAGCTTCATACCTCACAGAGTAGGGGTGAAACGATAGAAACGATATAAATTTGGCCAACGATAGAGATTTTGACTATAACGCTCTATTGCGATAGCGCATGTTGATGATGTCATCAAACTGCGCCTGTTTTGGTCAAAAGCATCGCAGTGGCTACAACCATTATCATCTGCAAATTATGGCGGGCGACAGTCATAGCAAAGAGATGAAGCACTTTTGAAATATGGGGAAAGCCAAAAACTGCGCTTCCTCCACTTCCGTAACATTGATTCATTAATGTTGAATTCTCTCGCAGCTGCTCTGTTCCCATGTTGTTTCAGTATATTAATAACTAACCTCGTATTGTGGATGAATGATCTCAGTTGTTCTCCTGACTGAAGTTTGCCCCGTGTACAGCATCCTGCTATGCGATTGCATTTGTCCCTGACCACCAGAATCCGTCACGTTAACTTTTATCGAGTGGAAGAAAAGTTGGCTTCATCCTCCAGCTTCACTGTGCTAATGTTATGCTAACATAGCTGTGTCGCTAGCAATCACGTAGCACAACATTATATACCAGGTAGTCCAACTTCAGTAACCCTGCGAACGCCACTGCTGTTTAGTTTTCTGTCTTCATTTATGTTGGAAGTGGTAGCAGAGCTGTACGTTTGAATTAGTTTCAAAAATCTCTCAGTCAGAACATGCTATGAAATGTTTAGGTGGAAGCTAGCGAGCTAACTCCCTGCTAACTTCTAACTCCGTTAAATTTAATAACTTCTGTTTTCATGGATGCCTGGATGTTAAACTTAATTGTTACACCTGGTAAAGCAGCAACGCTGATGATTTTATTAAAGATGAAAGAATTTAGACCGTTTTTAACTCTCAGTGTTGTTTGACTTTGGGACCTGAATGGACGGAGTTTTGGACCCAGATTACTCCGAAGCTCCTCACTACGGCAGCCGTAATGCTCTGACAATCCATCAAGCAGTGCTGCTTACCAAAGCTGTACTAAAACATTTTTAACAGATTTCTGCAGCCAAAATCTGTTCGAGGTCAGTAAGCACAACCAGAATTCATACATAAGGCACACTGTCGATTTTTGACAAAATTAAAGGATTTTAAGTCCTTATAGTGTGGAAAATATGTTATACAGAAGGAAAGAATATATCGCGATATATATCGTTACCGCACATGCTTTAAATTATATCTCGATATGAATTTTAGGCCATATTGCCCAGCCCTATCACAGAGTATGTCTTTTTGGTCATTTCGGGCTCAGTTTGGAAACTTTTGTGGTTCAGACGTCATGAACTCACATTTGGCTAATTTAAGGTGGAGCTGTGGCTGAACTCTGGCGACCAGAGTCGACACAAGTCAACAGGCACAAAAGTGGCCCAAAGAAAACTGAAATACGGTTGAATTTAAACCATTACTGAAGCTTCTCCGATTTTATGCTAATAATTACACCGAACTATGTCTTCATACACTGAAAACAACATGAAGTCATCAGCCTGCGAGCTGGAGTCACGGTGGGGGCGTGGGGGGGCAGATTATTTGGTTGCTGTGTGTCCGTGACATTTGGCTCCAGCTCCGCCCGGATGCTTCGCTCGCCTCGTGAAGCGGCAGGCCGGCGTTCACCGAGCGACAAACCAGGAACCTAAAACTGTAAACTGCTCCACATCAGACGGCACGAGCCAGAAAAATAGAAACAGCAGTAAAACCCAATCTGGAGGTTTCCAGCCTCCATCTTTATGGTGGAGACCTGAGCCTGCACATGTGAGATACAGGAAACGTTTGTGCAGACGTCTGCCTCACTGCAACATGAAAACTGCATTTTAGCCACTCAGCTGCTGTTCATTGGGGCTGGCTTACAGCGCCCTCTGCTGCACCTCCAGCTGAACTGCAGCCGCTTCACTAACAGGAGGGAGAGCGCTCGCTGAGGAGGACTCAGGTGTTTCTGTGCTGGACCCACAAACAGTGCGGCGACTCTGAGCTTCAGATCCAGACTGATCAGCCGCTCTGAAGCGTCCCAGGTTTGATCTCTAATGGTTTTATAAAAGTGGCAGGTGTGACATCATCATCATCAGCTGTCAGGGATGTGAACGGCGTCCTACCTGCCAGGGCTTTGATTCGCGAGCGCTCGAAGAGGCGTGCCGAGCTGTTCTCGTTGTCCCAGTCGTCGGCGTCCCAGCGGTTGTTGACGCCATCGTTGTACTGCTGCTGGATCTCCATGTGGTCGTACTCCGCCGCTACCGACGTCATCTTGACCTCCCCGTGGCTCCACCTCCGCCTCCCCCGCTGGCTTCGAGTCCGTTCACCTGCTGCCTGCTGCTGATCACGCCGGACGCTCGCACACGCTCAGACCGGCTCTGGCTGGCAGGCCGAGATCACTTTAGGAAACCTGCGGGAGGGAAAACGGAGAGAACGAGGTGAGAAACGATGAACTCATAATCAGCTTTATTAAAGAACAGCTGACGGCTGATTGGACAAATATTTATGATTATCACAAACGAGGTCAGACGAGGCCACGCCTCTTCCCCTCGCCCCGATGACCACAGAAGATCAAAACTGCAGAAGGCGGCTGATAAACGAACAGGACGGGGTGTGCAGCACACGCCGTTGTACGCTCATATGTCAAAATGCACTCAGTGTTTGTGGGCGTGCACACTCGGGACAAAACGTAGACGCTACAGAAGAGTCTGGCAGGACGTGACCCGTCTGTGGGGCGTGCACTTATCGATCAGAGCACATCTGCAGAGTCTGCACAGGAAACCAACGCCGGCGTTTTGTGTTCGTGCATTGGTGAGAAACACTGAGCTGTGATTAAAGCAGCACAGACACTCTGCTGCTCTCAGCCGCTGAGGGAGGCGGTCACATGACTGTGCCTTCTGCTCCACGATTGGCTGAAGACCACCCAACCTCCCTTTGAACAGAACAGTTTCTAAGCTAGAAGAAGGGCGCCTCCTCCTGGTCACAACACGTTACTACAACATCTGAGAAGCAAACACACACTGTGAACGCATCAGAGCAGTGAGGCGTTCAGTGACCAGCTCCAACATTCTCACTAACCTTTAGTTTAAAGGTTGTGAACGATTTCATTTATGAGCAGATCGCTCCTGTCAGTAAAGTCTACAGATAGGAAGTCTGTGCTTCAATGCAACATGTGATCTACCTGTGCAGGTAAACACAGGAGCGACTCAGCGCAGGCGGTCCTGCAGTCATCAGCATGACTCTGAGATGGCGTTTAACTAACCACGACCTCAGCGGTTCACCCAAAGCAGGGAAACCTCAGACCTGAGCCGTCAGTCACATCTGTCTCCAGAGGTGCGCCATGTGACCAGCTGCTGGACACCGAGAGCTTCAGCACGTAATAAATGAATGAATGAGTTACAGCTGAGCCACCGTCTGAACCGTGAGCATGTCAGAGGTCAGAGGTCAGCTCAGGTTTCATAACACGAACAGAAATCTGGTGGAAACAAACAGACGTGAGGCTCACTGCTTTAATGTGAGGAAAACAGGAAAGTTTGAGATGCAAACTGTGATTTTACCCTTTAAGTTTATTATTTTCACTTTAATTAATCTTTGACAAAAAATAGATTAAAATTGAAATAAACTTATAAGTAACATCTTAAATAAAAATTTGACAGACGTCAGCACTTCTGCTCTCTGATTGGCTGCACTCCGTCCCATCCTCCTCACACTGCGGTCAATTCAAACGTCTCTACTCTGCATCACACCACAGGTTCCCTCTGGCTCCGCCTACTGAAGACCAACTCAACCAATGAAATTATTCTGAGTCTGTTTTCCCTGCAGAGTGTGTGTGTGTGTGTGTGTGTGTGTGTGTGTGTGTGTTGCCACCCACTTACAGCTCAACAACCAGTCAGGCTGGAGCTGCTTGTGTTGCTACGCTAAAAATACGCCACAACTGGGACCCCGTGTGTGTGTGTGCGCGCGCAGAGTGAAGCTAACAATGTGCACTCAGACAGAAGCAATAACACACACACACACACACACACACGGAGTCATGACAACAGTTTTTAGTAAGTGTGTCACTGCAGGGCAGCAGACTGAGTGAGGAGCTGAGAGACGCTGAGCTGCAGGATGAAACTGAAGCTGCTGTTTCATAATCTGGTAACAATCATCATCACCGCAATCATTAATCCGCAGACACTCGAATGCATCACGCGTTGGCGGTTCAGCTTCGGGGACGCGGCAGGAAGCTTTCGTGTCTTTAAGCAGTGAAAACGTCCATCCTGGCGGCCGCAGCGATGGACGCGCTGCACGTGAAATGTGTTTGTTTGCTGAGGCTGTGCAGTTGGATGAGTTTAAAAAGTCTCCGGCCAGGCAGGTGACCACACACCTGACTGAGAGCGAGGTTTGGCTGCACGCAGATGATGGTGACTACGTTCCTGCTGCAGCGATAGGTCAAAGTTCAGGGGCTGAGGAAGGCAAAGCTGTGAGTAAGGATGCTGGGAATCGGGCCAGCGCGCGGGAAACTGAAGGTCTGCTGCAGGTCAGCGTGTGAAAGCTGCCAGCAGCAGAAAGAACGAGGCGACGGGAAGAGCCGAACCTTCTCAGGAGGATATTTATAGCCCGGAGAGAGGACGACCCTGGCTGGGAACAGGAAGTACAGAAATAGAGATGACGGGGCAGAAAAATTCAGACTTTTTACACTTTTAAGAATTTTGTGTTGTAGCTTTTCCTCATTAAATCTGATATGAGGGACGTTAAAAAGTGAGGTCAGCAGTCGAGACAAATGCCCTGCTGGAGCCTACATTTCCCATCATGCAGCTTCACATGAATCCAGCACGTGTGCCTCATTTCTGAGCATCTTTTTCCCTTTTCTCTCCTCTCCATCTCTCGCCCACGTCCTCCTCCCACCTCTCTCACCCTCCCAGCATCCTTCACTACAATTACCTCCTGTTGAAGCTCGCCTCGGCTTTCTTTCTGACGAAAGCTGTCAAGTGCAGCCCCCCCTCCGCCCACACCTCTGTCACACTGTGACTGTAGGGGTTTTGGTTTTAACCTGAGACCTCTGCAGACATCGGTAATCCTACACAGGATGTGATTGTGCTTTTAAGGGCAAAGAATAAAACTGTACGGTCAGGAGACGTCGGCCACATGTGTGAACGAGGAAGATTAAAAATATAAAAATTATCTGAGGGTTTACGGACAAGCAAAGACTAAGAACTCAAAGAATCTAATTAAAATCAGCTGAAACTGTAAAACCGAGTGGACGACAAACCGCCACCCGTGTGTCACGCTTTTAAAGGTCCAACAATCAGACATGAAGTCACAGAGTCCTGTGACACAGGTGGATGAGCACTGATCTGAGGTCAGAGCGTGCACGGCTCGTTCCGTCTCCGAATGAGAACGAAGGAGGAGCGCGGCTCGACTTGGAGTCGAGTCCTAAATCTGCTGCTGTGGGAGAAATAAACTCCTCTCCCTCCTCTTCACACGTTTCTGTTCCTGAACCAGCAACAAGCAAACATCATCCTCTCCACCTGCTCCACCCGAGAAGCTGCTGCTGGAGTAACAACAACAAAATGTAATGAAAGCTGAGAAACCTCCAGTAACTAAAACACATTCTAACACGTCCAAGTCCTTCGCTTTGCTTTCACGCTGTTTAACCACGCTGAGAATCCCTCGCCGACTCAAACGATGTTGAGCCCAGTAAGAACCCGTCACGGTCTCGTACACGGGTGCGTCTCACCTTTTCCTGAGGCCGGTCAGAGGCAACATTAAAGCTGCTTCGTTTTCTTTCATACGTGCAGAGAACCAGAAACCACACAGCATCGTTTCCTTTCAAAATAAAGGCACGACCTGCTCCTCTGAGTGGACGACTGAATGTTATTTACTACACTCTATTCTGCACTGAAAGACGGGCAAAAAACACACGTTGCCATGGTTACGCTGCCCCAGCATGCAGCGCGTGGGAGCCCACTCGTCACGGTGGCGACAGCGGCACAAAGACTCTCGGCTGAAGCTTCGGGAGGAGGAACGACCACACTGCCAGCGGAGCTAAATCACAGACGGCGGCGACAGGATAAAAGAACCCGCCCTGTCTGTGGAAACGAATCAAAGTTCAGGATTAGGAGTGGAAGTGGACCGGAGGCCCGCGGAGGTCACCGGCTCTCTTAGTCAGCAGCTTCGTCAGAGCTGCTGTGGACACAAGAGACCACAGGTCATGTGGTTCAATCAGCTGATTGATTGTTACTGAATCCTTTCATGAAAATAAAATTCAAACACTTCGTTGGCGTCTCGTCAGCGCACACCTGCTGTTACCTGATGAAGCTGAAAACAGATGGAAAAACAGACGACGCTCGTTTCGTTGTATTTTTAGCTCTGACAGTTTCACTATGCAAATATCAATAGTTCACCATGGCAACGCAAACCGGCAGAATCTCACTCTGCATTCAGACTCCTACGCAGGACAAGCTGCCGCCACGGCGCTCGCCCCGACCATGAACAGACGCACACCGACCGACGGCGGAGACCAGACTGGAACCACACGGACAGCAAAGACTCGAGTTTTCCAGTCGTGTCGGATCACCACAGACTTCCTCCACGACCGCGGGTCGGCACCAGAGCCAAACCTGAGCTGAGCAAGGTCACAAAGAAAACACACAGCAACAGGTGTGTGTGTGTGTGTGTGTGTGTGTGTGAGAGATTATCTGGGACATGCATGAGGCGGTGATCCATCACTCTCCTCTCTGCAGTCTCATGTAGGCCACACTGAGCAATGTGGGGCAGCAGCTATCCGACCCGACACCACCGAGGTCTGAGCAGAGCAGCGGCAGGAAGTCAGAGACACTGATTGGATGGAAGCTCGCACTTGGAATCAGGGACGGCGCCATTTTGGCTCCAGGTTTGAATGATTGCGCTCAGCTCTGTTCAGGTTCTGTTTCACTTATGATTTTATAAAAAGGTGCAAAGAAAACACGAGGAGCTCAACAGCACCGTGTGAACTCCATCCACAGCTCACAGCAGTGCTGGAGAAGCTGTGAGATGTTCGCCTTACAGACGTCCATAATCACAGCAGCTCGTCCAGCTGACTCCAGGTGTTCACGTCAGGGACATAACCTCTCTTTGATTGGACGGTCTCCGCTTTGGCTAATATAAAATTAGTTGTTGCATCTGAACATGTTTTACTCTTTGAACGACGCTCACAGATCGAAGACGTTTGTTTTCTCGTAAACCTCCGCTCGATCTCACCTCCGTCTACATCGGAGGCGTCGCCCCCTGCTGCTCAGTACAAAGAATGCACGTGTCAGGTAAAACCAAAAACACTAAATAAATCCTCAGGCTAACTCGAGCCCGACTGATCAGTGGAGCCTGCTTTGATTAATGAGGAAACCATCCTGAATCTAATTAGTGACTCTGAGCCGGAGCCAGTAATTAGATTTTTGTTAGATTTGAGATAAGATGTCCTCGTAACGATTGAATCATCGCAAAGAGACGGCACACACAGATCCAGGCGGATGGATACATCACGCTGTCAGAGATGATCCGAGGACTCGCTGAAGTCTGACAGCAGGTGAGTTTAGACATCAGTGTCGGGTTTAACTAAACCAGCATCTGCTTTTGAGCCCAGGCGTCCCTGAGCTGCTTTCATGTCTCCTGCAGGAAGGAGTTAGTGAAGGTCTCAGGACAGCTCTGACAGTCATGCTTGTGATGTACACTGTAATCCGGTTATCTCATCCTGAGCAGACAAAGACCCTGAAGTCACACATAATTGGCCTGCACGAGAAATCATGCTGCACTAAAGGTCAGCAGAACCAGTTAGAGGAAGCCAGTGTGCTCCATCTTCTGAGGACAAGAAATGCTTCTGCATTAATGTGCAGAAGACTGAACGTTTCTATCTGGAACAAGGAGCTTTTGGACCGTTCGCCCTTTGATTGGCGCAGTTTTCAGACGTGAGCTGGAGTGGCGGGCGTCCTCTGCGCCGAGAGCCCGAGCACGGCCGAACGTGCGATTGTGTCCCAGCGTCAGCTTTCAGATAAGAAACAAACAGGGACACACGAACAGCGTCTGTGGGAGAAACAAAGACGGCATCGAGCGCCGCGTCCTGGCTCTTCCTGTTTAATTGTGACGTCCAATCAGAATCCTCCCGTGGAAGCGTCGCCTCAGAGAAAGCGGAGTTTAAGCTGATCGTGCCTGAGGGAGCCGATTGGAGGACGCGCAGCACAAATATGACAGTTAAAGGGCAGGACACTGAGCATCTCCACTACGCTAATTAGGTTATCTGAGCCGTTAATAGAGTTAGAGGTTGCCATGGTTACGATGACTAATCAATGGGCCGCAGACAGCCCTGCTCACTTTTCACAATGACGGCTTCAAATGCAGGGAAGAAAATTCAGATTTGATCTGCTCTGTAAATGAGCTCGAGCTCAAACATAGCGGCCCGTCTACGCCTCGGCTCCTCGGATTAAACAAGGACGACTTTACACATTTAACACTCGAGTGCACACACGCACCCCAATCCTCCAATCACAGGTCCAGAATCAGCCGTTTCCAAAGCTCAACAGAAACATTTTGTCTGCAGCTTTGATCTAAAATCAGTCTGACGTCCAGACTTTTGGTGCAACGACAGAAAGACAGCGAGGTCTTTGTGAGACGAGCTTCAACCGCGGGACGCGTCAGGGTGAGCGGACCGTCACGAACACGAGGAGCGTACAGACCGGCTCCTCCCACAACGAGCTGATCCATCCAGGCTAACGCATGCGGACGACAGAGCGTGTGGATGCAGCAAAGCAGGAAGGACTTCAAGATCCAACTGCAATTTATTGTTTCTGTCCAATTCAAATTTTAGTCATTTATTAACGTTTTACCTGCTACAGGACCTTCATCGGTCACGTTTCTCAAAGTAAACTACAGCATCAGCATCCTACTTTATTTCAAACTACATCAGCAGGAAAAAAGACGGCTGCAGCTCCAGGTGTGCAGCGTGACGCGGTGTGGAAGCTGAATTATTAATAACGGCCACCAGGGGGCGGCACGTGAGGCTGCAACAAGCACTCCGGTCGTGTAGCAGCGACCCTCTGACCTGATGTCTCCAAACATATTGATGATGGACTCACGTGACCCACGCACCTTTTTGTAAACGTTTGTTATTCAGAGCGTCAAAAGGGAGGCTCGACCAGAAGATCCAGACAACAACAACAACAACAACAAGTCCCAGCACGTCAAAAAGAGAGAGGACGACTAAACTCCAGCCTGAATTCTGCAGCCAGGACAGTCTTTTACATTCAGTCTATTCCAGGATTATTTTTGTGTACGATTTAAATTTTCTGCACTGTAGCAACGTCGCGGCATCAAATATCTGCGGCTTGTTTAAGCAGTGAACTTGCCAGTTTAAGACAAATACATGATAACGGAGGATTATTTTGACCTGAGAGTCCTGCAGAGCTATTCTGGTGCAGTCCAGAAGCATGAAGCTGGAACACCTTTAAGGTGTTTGACAACCAGAGCACAGCTGAGTCTCCGCCTCCGTTTACCTGTGAGAAAAAACGTTTCGTTTCACCTTTTGATTCAGGTGTCTGACGCTCTGCAGTCCTCTGAGCAGCTGTTTGTCCTTCCATCAGAGGACAAACAGCAACGCCAAGCCTGGACACACACACACACACACACACACACAAATCAATCAGCAGGGATCAATAATGACTCAGGCATAAAGGTCTGCCCCAGAACCACGTCGCCAGGGTTACATAAATTAAAGCACCTCTTTCAAAATAAAAGCTTTTCTAACTAAACGTTAATGCAGCAGTTTCACTTCGCCTGCGACGGTGCCGTCGGTGACTTAAAGCTACAAGAAGTGGAAGTAATATTTTCACGTTAAAGATGCAGATCTTTTAGCAGGGGTTTGCTGTTTTGTCACACTCACTGAGCAGCTCTTTAAATCCATCACAAGAATCACCCTAATGAAGGCAATAAACATCCTAAAGACTCAAATACCGCAGAACTACAGACTTCCTGGGCCCTGCAGAGCTTTCCCAGGAATCGTCACACCATCACCATAGACGTCCTTCAGGTGGACTGAAGGTAGGTGGCAAAAAAGGGAACACTGTGCATTTAGTGAACTTTAAAAATTGACCTTTAAACTGAGGTTCGTGTGTTTTTAGACTGTGATGCTCTTAGAAAAGCTGGCAGACAAGCAGAAGCCCCCAAATTGATCAGCCTGGAGTTTTGAGGCAGGGGTGGAGCTCCAAGGTGGGGACGGAGCTCTATCCATCAGGACTGAAGCTGATCTCCAGCATAAGCTATGAAACAGAAAACTGGTGAACACTAAAAACCTGACTGACTTCAGCAAAACCACAGAAACACATTTAAAAAAGAAAATGTCTAAAACCTGAAGCAGCAAACACGGAATCTGCACAGCTGACGAAGCCTTGAGCTACGGCGGGATTTCACTCGGGTCTGAAACTGGATGAGCCAAAACCATTCAGTCAGTTTCCGGGGCCCCTTTGCTCTGTCATGTGAGCGCACACACACACACACACACACACACACACACACACACACACACACACAAAAGGGAATAAAGGGCTGAAAGCACAGGAATGTGTCAGCAGTCAGAGGAGATGAGATCACGAGAGAGAGCTGGGTGGGAGAATGAGAGAGGGCGAGTGAGCACATGAGTGAATGGGACAGCGAGAGAGAGACAGAGAGAGTAGGAAGGAAAAACTGAGACCCCCTTTTCCACCTGTTTAAAGACCCCGATCTGCATCTGGATCTCTTATCGGGAAAAGTCACGCGAGCTGATGGACACGTTCCTGCGATGACGATAAAACTGAAGCAAATCTAAAGCAGCTGTAAACAAAATTACCCACAATGCACGTCCACATACTGATCATGTGTTAATAGCAGGTGGTTCGATATAAGAGCAGTGACTCTGTCAGAGATCAGCACCAATATTCAGCTTCTTTTGATGGCTGACATCATTTTCCATCTGGTCACATGTCACAAGTAAGGGCCAATCAGCAGCGGCCGCGGGGAGAGACATTTGAAATGTGTCTTTTGTGTCATCTTCGTTGGTCTTCAGTCCTCCGTGATATGTTGTGAATTCATTACTTGAGAACCAGCAGATGTTATTATCGTAGCGCTCCATATTTTGGTCCCAGTAACTTAAATGAGCGTTTTTGGTGTTTGAACCGCGCAGGCGTCCTTCCAGCTGACGCCGGCTGTTTGTGTTCCTCTTTGTGTTTCTGTCACTTTGATTTTCTCTGGACGCGCTTCAGTCGTCTCTGCCCGTTTGTTCTCCGTGAGAACCAATCGTCTGCAGCTTCACACCGACCTCGGCTAAACACAGCTAAAAAACAGTCCAATCAGAAAGCCGGAGAGGTGAAAAACCGCACGCAGCCAACCTAGCCGAGCTCCCCTCGCCAGCCAGCCAGACAACGCGGCCGCTCGCCATCAATAAGTCATGCGGTCACATTTGCTCACTCGAGCGAGTTGTTTTGTTCAGAGCAGAGATTCAAGTGAGACAGAGAGAGCAGGAATTTCAGAAAACAAGTCAAAGGACAGAGTAGAGACACGCCGATAGAACTTCATTAAAATGATAAAAAATGGACTTATTAGTGAGCTCCAGAATCAGACTGGAACTGTGACCAAGGCAAAAATGAGCCGTCACTTTAGACCTGTGAGCTCTTAATCTAAAAAAAAAAAAAAAAAATGTTTTAACGTTCATTAGTAAAAATTCCAAAAATAACATTTAACAGTAGAACCACCAGGGGGAGCCATTCTGACACTGTCCTGCAACAAAGAAGTTTCCTGGAGGTCAGATGTTAATTTTTCCTTTGATTAAAATTAAGATTTGACTAAACAGATATTTAAGACTCAGTTTTATTAATTTTACAAATCCTGTTACACCAGCCTTCATGTTTAAATGTGTGTAAACAGTGTTGCTAGGCAACTCAGCATGCTGCCATTGTGGGGTCCAAATGACGTCCACATCACATCTGGGTATAAATGATCATTATTTGTATTTCCCCTTTTATTCTCACTCCAAAAATTAATCAAATGATTAAAAAAATATATATTTTAGGAAAAGTCAGAAGGTTTAATTTAACAGAATTATGTGATTTATAAAAAGGGGTCAAAACGAGCCTCTTCAAACACACAGGGTCAAAGTTACCACCACAGACTGTAGGTAAAAGATGGAGGGAGCCACGCTGACGTCAAGCCCTCGTTAGCTACGCCCACTTCCAGTGACATCATCAAGGACAGAAAAAAAATGTTCAGGAGTTTGAAGGTTTTTTGGTGTCGCCCCCTGCTGGATATTAAAGACAATGCAGGTGTAAGAAGCTTCAAGCCAAAGATTTCCAGACGATAAGGTTGTTTTCACATCTTTGTCTTTAACGCCAACACCATGGAAGAGTAAAAACACGAGAGCGTGTTGTGGATTTTAAGCAGGATACTCTGACAGGAGAGGAGACGTGAATCCCGGGGCAGACGTAGGAACATCTGGAAAGTTTAAAAGATTTCACAGGATCTAAATAAGTTGTTTGGATCGTAACGATGTGGAATATTATTGCTGTTTAACCAAAAGTGTACATGTGAGGGTTTCCCACGCTGATCAGAAGACAGAGATAAGAAGCACGTCTGAGGGACATCCTTCACTTGGATTCATGGTTTCTGCTTTTAATCTCGGCTGCACAGGTAAACATGTTTATAGTGTTTGTGCACTTTTTACACTTAAAGGGAAATGAGGGGTCATTTCTATATACTCAGGTTATTTTGCAGATGTTTTACTGAACGCAACAAAAGGTGCTCGCCGTCTTAAAGACGGTCTCTCACAGCAGCTGGAATCAGAAAGCCTTCAAAGGTCTCACATTGGTTTCCTTACATGACTGAAACAAGCTGACAGGCTTCAGCTCATCCACTAAACTGGTTAAAGGTCCGTTAATTGGCCTGTGTTTACTCCATTACACTCATAATTGATGAGTCAGCGTAGAGAACATCAGTCAGTTAATGGATTCAGTCATTATATCACTTTACAGCTTAGCACGAGGACGTCCATCTACACATTCATAAATGATTAGAACTGTACTGTTCTTCCTTCATCGAGGAAGAGGAGGAGGAGGAAGAGGAGGCGGCGTTCTCACTGCACGTGTGCAGGTTTGTAAAATGCATCGAGTTCTTTATTGCTGATGACGTGAGAGCAGAGCTGCCTTCAGTACATTTCAAATCTATATTTGATAACTTCACAATGGATTAACATCTGTCCATGTGTGGGTGCTGCACACACACACTCCTATTATTTAAGTCCACCATTTACTGCTACATGCACACAATCAATATCTGATCCAGCAGCTCAGGAGGCACTTAGTTAGCATTCATGAACACACACGCCATGTGCTCTTAACTATGCAGCTGCCAGAGCAGCTATTAATTATCAATGAGCATCCTGAGTGCTCTGTGTGTGTGTGTGTGTGTGTGTGTGTGTCCCATCAATAACACGCTGCATCCTCTGCTCACCCAGGAAGTGTAGATGGTAGCATTTCGATCACGCACTGACATGATGCCAGGCGGCCATGTTTTTAAATTAATTCCCCCATTTCTATGCACCAGTTCCTCGACCGACCAGCGGAGGCAGCAGTGAGTCAGTCCCCATAGACTCGCATGTTAAAACTTGACAGCAGAAACAAACATGTTTACAGGCTGATACACAAACTGTTCTGAGGTCTGACACCTGTAGGGGGGGGGGGGGGGCTCACCTGTTTAAACTATATTGAGGCTTAAAGTTTGCATTTTTAGGGGCGTGGCCTCTGTATGATGCATTCGGACAGGAGCACATAAAACTGACTTTGAGGCTTCAAACCAAGCGATGCCACAGAAGTCCTCACTGCCAGCACGCGCACGAACACGCACACACAAAGCTGATGGCAGCTGATAAGAATCCAGTGATGACTTCCACTGGTGTCTCTCAACACTGCAGCCTTTTTGATGGAGTTCAGGCTCAGAGAGAAACAATCCTCAGCCAGTGACAGACGGCTCAGTGGGAGGGGGGTAAAAAGGATAAAAGGACGAGAGACAGAAGCAAATGTTGCGTAACAGATGTAGTTTTCCACCAGCAGCTTTCACGTGATTGCTCCCTGCAAGCCTTCATTTAATGAGGCCGTGCAGATTTTACCTTCGCACAGGAAGCATGTGTGAGCGACAGGCCGTGCAGGCGCACAGCAGCGCTGCAAATCTGCAGCTTTTCACGTGTTTGTTTGTTTTGTTTCCACCATTTTTATCTTAGCAAGTTCAGGAGAGATCCACATGGAGCAAACGCTGCTGAAAAACTGTTACAACTGCCAACCAGACGACGGCGTTTTCTCCTCACACCGTGCACGGTAACGTCACCGCACATCTTTAAGATTAGATTTTTCTTAATCAGGTAAAATGTTAACGATGTAGTGATGTCATGCCCAGGCACATCTGAGAGCGAGAGCAGCCTCTGATTGAGCATTTTTAAAAAAAACAAAACAACAAAACAAAAAACACAATAAAATACAGAGATTTAATATTTCTGTTCAAGTATTAGCTTCACTGTCCGAGCGCCACTAAACACGGAAACAATCTGAAGAGCCTCAAACTGGCTGATCCGAGTTCAGCGTACGGCCGATGAAGTCCCGCCACAGGCCTCCGGGCTGTCAGAGCGTGAGCGTTTCCAGCTGACGGCCAGAGCGCTGAAAGGCTTTTACATAAACACGTCGGCCTGAGCTCGGCACCCACACAGAGGACGCCGTTACTGAGAGAGTGCGAACCCGGAGACGACGCGAGGAGGCGAGGGAGTGAGCGAGCACGTCGATGTGAAACACACGGCGCTGTTTTTATTCATGTTTCTGACGTTTTACAGATTTGTTCAGGCTGCTGCTCAGCCGAGGGTCGAACATTCAGCACAGGAGGTCACGAGCTCATCGGGAAACTGACAGCGAACCGTAAGAATGAGTCACAGTCATGTGACACGTTTGGAGACCCTTAAAGTCCACCACAGAACCAAGCACAGCTTATCTTTATACTTTTACCAGCTGTTGGGGGCATTTCAAGTCACTATGCATCAATGCAACTGTTACATCCCAAATTATAATATTATGTATGCATTAAGTCCCTAGGAACTAGAGAGACTGCAAAAAAAAAAAAAGAAGAAAAAAAAAGAATCAAAATTGTTTTGTGGGGGTTTGTTTGTAAAAAACATTTCTACTTACAGAAATTTCAGAAAAACTTCAAAAATTTCAAAGCTAAATGCAAAAACATTGCACAAAATAGTTTCCAACCACAGGAAATTTGGAGTGTCTTTATAGGTTTAATTTTTATAAACTTCAGGAAAAATTAAAAAAAATATTATTGTGCAAAATCCCCCCCCCCCCCAAAAAAATAAAATAAATAAATGTAAATAAACGATTTCTAACATTGAAATTTAAGCTCTAAGCCTCCCAAGTTTCCCATGACGTCACTTCTGGTTGTGGCAGCTAACGGTGGACACGTGATGATCCGTTTTTGTTGTTGCACTCGCTCTTTACGTGATTTTCGCACAAAGCCAAATGTGGATGGAAACCACGACCTGGGACAAGCTGAATGCACGTGATGTAAGTACAACGCCTCGAGCTTCACAAATCTGAGCCTTAAAAGGGTCAAACACAGCTTTGGATCCTAAATTAACAAAATCGTGTCTTTTTATGTTTTTCTGAATATTAATAACAACGTATGTTTTCTCCGTTTTCCACTTTGTTGTCTCACTACAAAAAATAAAGTTTGTCTGTTTTTTTCCTCATACATTTACTTCATAATTTTTTCCCACTTTTCACGATCATATATTTACAATTTTTTAAGTTTGAATTTTAAAATTCAATCTCTGATTATTATTGTTACTTGTTTCACCTTCAGTGGCAACAACGTGATGTTGTATATTTCTAAATAAAATTTGAGAAATCTACATTTTTCTACAACAAACAAACGAACATGGGGGAGGGTTCCTTACAGCTCTTTGAAGGTCGGGGGTTTTGAGGTCATTTGTGTGAACATTAACTTTGGTGCTGTTTCACGTCATGTGAGGAAGAATCCCGAGTATGTGCTTTTACTCTAAATACACCGATAAGGATGCTGATTACAGAGGCAGCAGCTAACGATGCTTCAGCTCGTCCACACGGGGCTGAGCTCCGGCTCAAACCTCATCCTGTCGTCTTTCATTTCCCGAATCACCGGAGATTTATTCTCCCAAATCCTGGATCAAACCAGGACGTGACAGGAAAAAATAAAATCGTCCGTACACAACAGAAAGTTTTCACTTAAACATGGCCCCTCCTCCTCCTCTCCACCCCTTCCCAGTCCAAACTCTCCCACTGCCTTCCTGCCATTATGCAACTGAAGCCTGCAGCCAAAAACAGCCTGCCAGCCTGCACTCCTCCTCCTGTTCAAACAAACAGCCCGTCCTCCTCCCTCTGCTCCAGCAGACGGGTGGAGGACGCAGATGAACAAGACTGAAACCCCGTCGTCGCTGTCGGCGTCCCGCTGGGCGTTATATGTGCAGGAAATGCATATGAACAAACTTTCAAGGTTTTACACGGAGATCCAGGAGATCTTAATCTGGAAACACACACACACACACACACACACACACACACACACACACACACACACACACACACACACACACACACACACACACACACACACACACACTTCTAAGAAGAAATGTGGAGATGACAGCTAAGGTCATGCAGGGTTCAGCGTGTTCCGGTTGTGAGGACGTGAGGTGTTGGATGGATCTCCTCCTGTGAGCCTCGTCCGATTTATTTACTAAGCTGGAACTTCAAACGTGGTCATTTGTCAGAGCGTGGCTCTCTGATTGTTGTTACACTAACGACTGAAGTGGAAAAGATTTATCTGAAACCATCGTGACACCGATGCACAAACCTGCTGCCGTCCTACAGAACAGTTCATCCGGTTAATCTGCCAGCTGCTTCGCTTTAACTTTTTTGAAGTTTATAGAAACCCTAACTTAAGACCTAAAGAGAGTTCTGAATATCATTACCACGATGTAACACAGCGCCATGTGCTGATGAAATCAGGCTGCTACGATCCCAATCAGCATTATGGTCGTGGTACAAATGGAGCTGGGATCGAGCCTCGGGAGCGAACCCCCGCACGCTGACAGATGTAGAGACTACATGCAACTTTGACGCTAGCTAGCGTGACGCCTCGATAACGGAAATCAAAGGGTTAATCACAGTTAGGACAAAGGTGGTTTGGGTTTGAGAATCAGCATCACTTTACTTGGAACATTTTTAATGTCAAACACTGAGTAAACCCGCCCCGGTCACAGCTCGTACACCGCCGGGTTCAGCAGTCAGACCTTTGAACAAACTCATTGTGCTTCTGCATCTCCTCAGTGCATCAAGATATTCATATTCCAAATCTGGGATGAAAAAAAACGAGCTTCCATGTTGAACTAACAGTCTAACGTTAATGTTCGAGAGACGTTAGAATAAAGCACGTTTTTTTCATACCTGTGGCAGGGGTGTCTCCGTTTTCAGAACTTTTCTGTTGCGGTCAGTTATTTTGATGAAAATTAACACGACCGTGCAGTTTTTCCAAAACTGGAAAAATAAAGATATATGAACTAAACTGAGGATGGCAGGGAGTTCGTTTAGAAAAGGGTGTAGCTGCAAGCCAAAGTGTGGTCGAATAACTGCTCAGATACATCGTTTTATTCACTGATGGAAGTGAAATTAAAATGCGATTATTTTGGCTAGTCCTGCTAGCTTGACGGCTAAGTTACAGAAAAAACCTGCAGAGCAGAAACGTCTGAAAATGTGCACATCAAGAGTTTTAAAATCAGAGTTTGAGGCGGACACCCTCAACCGGCCGCCCCTCCCTGAGCCTAGATCTGCTGGAGGTTTCTTCCTGTTAAAAGGGAGTTTTTCCTTCCCGCCGTCACCAGCTGCTCACCCATAGATGGTCGCCTGATTGTTGGG
The DNA here is from genome assembly GCF_041146795.1 of Maylandia zebra. Lineage (NCBI taxonomy): Eukaryota > Metazoa > Chordata > Actinopteri > Cichliformes > Cichlidae > Maylandia > Maylandia zebra. The sequence goes on from NC_135179.1 coordinate 2,618,034, forward strand.
ATTCTGTGTATTATTGTAAAGTCTTTACTTTAGACCGCTTTGAGGTGACTATTGTTGCGATTTGGTGCCATTCAAATAAAACTGACTTGAATTGACAGGTTTTCATATTTTCATATTCGAGTTTCAGACAAAGCGAGGACGTGAGCTTTGTCAAACAGAACCTTCCACACATACTGTAAAGGCCGAAGCTCGAGCAGCCAAATGGCTCCAGGATAAATGTGATATCCTCAGATAAACAGCACAATTATTCCCTCATATCCATTTCTGAATGAGCGCTGTGTCTGAGCGGGCAGACAGACGGCCCAATTGTCGAACCAGACGCCTGGGAACATGGGACGGTGACAACAACACATTGAGGGAGCCGGGGTCGAGTCATTTTAATGAAGTTGAGCTCTAATTTGCCCGAGCCGAGTAACAGACAGAGGAAGGAAGGAAGAAAGAGGCTTGTTCTCCCTCTCATTATTGTGATTTTTCCACTGTGAATCCATGACCTTCAGACAGAAAGGGACAAATTACCGAGATGACATGAACTTTCCATGAACCAGACGGACTAGGAAAAAAAAGGACAGGTCTGGGATTCTAGCTGTTTAACCCACTCCTGTAATCAAAGACCGATGAACTACAAGAGGAAAATTTGGAAGAACTTTGACTTGCAGTAATCGAGTCTTTTCCGACTGTTCGGACAGATGTCCCATTACCATGTGTGCACGTCTAAGTTGGGGCAAAAGGAAGAACTACACCTGAATATTTAAATATTTGGATATTCAGTTGTCCGTTTTTGGATCCAGATATTACTCCGAGGCCATGGTTCTCAGCTGGAAAAGGCTTGATTGCCCACTTCGAATTGGAAATGAGTTGCTGCCACAAGTACAGGACATTAAAGATCTCTGGGTAGAACCATGGACGCTGCATTGGTGTGTTGCTGTAAGGAAAGCTCTGAGCTTGCAGGCAAAACTTTCAATCTATGCTCCTATCATCAGTTATGAGCATCTGTTAGAGTCAGGAGTGACCCTTCAAGCATCTGCTCTGAACTGAGTGGTTTCAGGTGTGCTTATAGGACAAAACGGCTGAGTTTACATCAGGAGTCAGAGAGGGTGACGTCTGCATGTGCAGCTCAAATCAAATCAAATCACTTTTATTGTCACATCACATGTGCAGGCACACTGGCACAGCACATGCGAGTGAAATTCTTGTGTGCGAGCCCCACAAGCAACAGAGATGTGCAAACACAACAACACAAACGAGCAAAATACAAGAATGGCCAACCTGAAACTGCGCTTAGAAACCCGTCATTAAAGCACATTAATGTTTACTGAGGCGTCAAAAGTCGTCATTAAAGCTACAGGAGAGCAAAGAGTTCGTCTCAGTCATGAGTTTGGCCTCCAACAATTATGACAAAAAAAGAAAACAATCAGGGGAAATTTTCCTTTTTTGTAGCAGATTTTGCGACAGAGCTGCTTTTTCTCGTGTTATTAATCAAGCGCTCCCAAATCAGGCCTTTGTCAGACTTTTGCTCCTCCCAGGAAAGAGGAAAGTCTGCCTGCTTTTTACAGCTGGTGCGGTAGTCTGGATGTTATCCAGCGCCTTTCTACTCGAGCACTCGAAGCCTTTTACACATCGCGTCTCATTCACCCATCCATACGAGCCTTTCTATGTCTAAACACATTCGCACTCTAACATATCAGGAACCACTCAGGGTTCGGCATCTTACCCAAGGATGTCTTGGCGTGCAGATTGGAGTAGCCAAACAAATAAATGATCGTCGAGGCAACGAGACGCTGCAGTGGGCAGTTCGGCCTTTTTCAAAGATGGAAGTCCAACCAGAGCCACTCACAGACCGCTCGCTCCACACATCGTTCCACAGTCGCAGACACGGCGACACGCACAGCTCTGCGTCGGCCAATCGCGCCACCCCGTGGGTCCCACGATCGGCTTTCGCTCGTAAACGACAGCTGGATGTCTGCTCTCCATCACTCGCCTTGAGGCCATCACGCAGAGCTTCGACCCAGGCCTCATCTTAATTTATATTTCTGCCACAGACACCAGCTCAGTTAAATGATCGGGATGAAAATACTAAATACCAAAATGATCAATATTTCTGCTGTAACCCAGCAGACACGTTGGGCCATGGTTACGTAACTTCTATAACTGAGACCCTTCATTCAGACCTTTCACTGAACATCACCCGGAGCAGATTTCTAATCTATGATAAAGGACTTTTGGGTAAAAGAGGCTGGATGATGCATAAATGTCATTATAGCCAAATTTTACCCACAAATCTGAATGAAAATAACTGGATTCACACAGAAATGCTGGCGAGGACGTCGGGACGCGAGAAAACACGCTCCGAGTAACAGATGAAGGGAGAGGAATTATCATCTCAGCGGGATTTACGCTCACTAATATCCACAGGAAACCAGTCGGAATAGTTCGGATCAGCGAGTGGGTGTTTGTGGGCGGCAGCTCTGAACACATCTCCACATCTACAGTGAGGAGAAAGACTGGGATGAAGAGGATGAGGGTGGGCTTAATGGCAGCTCCACTGGGAGCAGATAAGCAGAGTAAAAAGGAGGTTATCATTAGGGGGGAGCGCTATCTGAGCGTCACAGCAGAGTGACGATGAGCAGAGCAAATGAGGACACGAGAGTCCGACTGAGCCGGAGCAGGTCACCCTCAGACCGCCTCGGACCAGTTTACCCCCCTCTGATGTCCACGAATCGTCCAGGGCGCCTCAACATTAGAAACCAGAAGCGGAACGACATGATTTAAAGGTCAGAAAGTGAGATGCAACCTCGGAGGAGGGAGAATATGAAGCGTGTTAGAGAGGGAGAGAAGAGAGAGGGAAGGAATGTGAGGAGGAAGGAAAGAAAGGAGGGATCAGACGGGAGGAACGAAGCACTCGAGATACACAGCCGAGGTTAAGAGGAGTCTTCAGAAGTCCTTCTGATCTGTCCATCTCTGAGGAGGAGCAGGAGGAGGAGCGTTCACTGCTCTGATTCCTCCTGCACAGAGAGGAGACGTCACGGGATTGGTTTACTGGATTTCAAAACAAAAATAAGACGTTGGGCTTAAAGAGACGATCAGCTGCTGTGTTCTGTCAGGTCAAACTCGTGCCGACACTCTCACAGCGTCGCCTGTGAATGCTTTTAATACGTTTCCTGACAAATCAGTCGTATCTTTAAATTCCACCTTTGAAATCACATCTTGCCCTCATGCGGCCCGCGCCTCGTCCAGTGACAGCAGTGTCTGTTCAGCAGGGCCTGATGGTGGAGGCTGATGTTCTCTCAAACACATGAAAACATTAAGTAAACAACCCTAAAATGAGTCTGCTAATGTACCCTGACAGCATGCCCAAACAAATTCTTCGTGCAGTCACTTTAACGTTTTCTCAAATGGGGAAAATGAACGTAAAAGAAAAAAAGCCTTGGGTGCCCAAAAATAGAGCGCACTAAAACGGTCCATTAAAGCGCTTTGATACGATCAGGTTCACATTCAGCCACTGCAGCAGGGTGGGGGTTCAGTCTCTGGAGATCTATGGAGAACTGGCTGTTCCCAAACTCTCTGATACAAGCAGGGCGGATCACAGGAGGAGGGGGCGGGGCCTCTGCGTGAGCGCCAAGGAGGAGAGAATGAACCAAACAGGGGTGAAGCTAGGAAGAAAGCCCAAAAGACCTTCATCTTCCCCCTCTCTCCACCCATCCTTTGCAGTGACGCCCAGAGCTCACACCCACTCTGCAAACCACATGACCCACACGTCCAGATGTGTTTCATACACTCCAAACACTCACACCCTTCAGGTGACCGTTAACTCAAACTGCAGGCAGACAAAACTGAGGCGGGAGAATATTTTCTGCCCCGTTTTGCTGCAATCTTGTCAAACGTGCACATTTAAACAGCTGTAATGATGCTTGTGGTTACAAAAACACTTCCAGTCCCACAGAGGTCCGTGTGAACACGGCCTCCAGCCGTTTCAGCTCAAACTGAACCCGTCAGGACGATTATCCAGGAAATGCTCATCAGCTTACTGTGACTAAAGCACCGGGGCCAGTATTAATTGTTTAATCTTAAAAAATGGCTCATTTGGACTTTCACTGGAAGCTCCACCCACACCCAGCCAGGTGTTTTACCTGAGCACAGATTATTTGTGCCCAGCCAGATGTTGAGTTTGTTTAAAAGACAGCTGCAACAAAAGTTTCATTAAATCAAAAACACTTTCATTAACAAAGCCTCGGAGTTACTGAGTTAATATTTTCATATTAAATGATCTTCCAGCTCCATCCGTGAGCCCACAGCTGACAACAACCAGACGTTATCACGCAGCGTTAGCGGCTTCAGCGGTTACTGTCCTGGCGTGATGCGAGTCTGGGAAAAGAAAAAGCTGCTTTCTGGTGAAAAACTGAACACCTAGAAATAATTTCTGCTACAACACTTCAGCAGCTTCGGTCCAAAAATATCCCAGAGCACAGAAACCTTCACACAGGAAGACGCCATCGCCGCACGCAAACGCTCGGCTCTTCACAGTCCAGACTGGAGGGTCGGCTGTGTTGTCATGGCGATACATCCCATCATATCTCCCAGGCCGGCTGCCAGACTCTCTCTCTCTCTCTCTCCCCAACCCACAGTCCTGCTCGGCACATGTTGCAGTGCATTGTGGGATGTCAGATCTAATCTCACTTCTTAGGATGATGTGTGTGTGTGTGTGTGTGTGTGTGTGTGTGTATTACTCATGTTGTGGGGACCTGCATTTCCAGGGTACAATGTGGGAACTTGACTTCCTTTTTCCATAAGTCATTGAATTCCAGGATGAAGAACTGGTTCAAGGTCAGGTGAAGGTTAGTTTCAGGGAATAAATGCAAGGGCAAAGTCCTCTGAAGTGATGAAAACGTGCGCGTCCCGATGATCCGACTCTTCAACGTGGGATCGCATTCCTCAACACTGCAGGTCAGCACTGACCGCCCACCTGTCGCTATGACTCACCTGTCTGCCTGACTGCAACTATGAGAAAGCTCCATGCAGCAACATGGAGGAAGCAGAGAGAGGAATGCAGTCATTATTTAAGGGAAACATTCAGAGCTGCGCAGTCTGTGTGAACATCCTGACGAATGTGCATTCAGTCAAGGACGCATAAACCCTCCCCCTCCCTGTCCAAGGTCATCCAAATCATTTTGTGTGACGCCAAGTGTGTCAGTGGGTATTTGTGGGTAAGGAATACGCTGGTGTAAAGCTCCTTAATATCTGTGAGCGCGCAACCGGCAGCTGTGTGCTGAAGCAGACAGCTCGCTACTAAAAACACTCTGCATCAAGGGCGAAGATTTGGCATGGACGGAAGGGACGTGTCCCCACCAATAATTTGATCTATTCGAGTAAAGAAAATCAAACCAGATAGAAAGAAAGAAAAAAAAAAAAAAAAAAAAAACACGATCTGTCAGCGTCTCATTCACCCAGCGGTGCATCCTGGGTGAATGATGCACCGCTTCCTTCCTTCCGTTTCTAATTTTGATTGAAACTGTCAGAGAAAACGGAGCCTCGAGCAGCCAGGACATTAGTTTACAGAAGCTGTACCACGTCCAGCAGAGACTGGACAGTATAGATGGAAAACAAACATGGCAGCAGTTTATCTCAGTCAGCGAGAGGAGCAGGCATGTGTTCGGCTCCTTCACATAGTGGACATTGAGTTGTTGTGTCCATGTCTGTTGCTGTAACAGTAGTTCATGTTCAGAATAAAAGATCCCAGCTCACTGATCTGATCGGGGCAATAGTGCCTGAGATGTTACATAATGTTGCTGAGAGATCTTTTACTCTGTGGTCATCTTAGACGAGTAGTTTATGGACAAAACCCAGCAGGTCATTCAGTGTTCCCTTAGTGCCAAAGTATAACAGATGTTGGTGTAGTATAACTGAAGTAATGTTAAGTCCTTAAAGTCATATTCTTTTATTGTCATGACTGTATTTGAAGCTGTTTTTATTTTTGTATGATACCTGATTTATATGGAATATGGCTGAAGTAAACTAAAGTCTAAAATACTCAGTCATTTGTTTAATAGTAATTTAACATTTTATAATTCACATATAAAACTATGAATTGTGATTTTAAATGGTTTAAAAGCAGGTAGAATTTCATATTTCTCCTTTTATCAAGACTTTAGCTCTGCTTTCAATACGATACTCCCGGACAGACTAATAGTTAAACTGCTAGAAATCGGACTTCCTTCCACCACCTGCCGCTGGATCAGAGACTTCCTCTCAGACCGTGTACAGAGAGTTAGAGTGGGGCCTCATCTTTCCTCAGCCCTCAGCCTCAACACTGGCTCTCCACAAGGCTGTGTACTGAGTCACCTACTGTACACTCTGTACACACATGACTGTGTTAGTTCCCACCCAGACAACACAGTCATCAAGTTTGCAGATGATACCACCGTGGTGGGGCTCATCTCAGGGGGAGATGAGACTGCGTACAGAGCTGAAGTTCAGAGGCTGTCAGACTGGTGTGTAGATAACAACCTGGACCTCAATACCACCAAAACAAAAGAACTGGTAGTTGACTTCAGAAGGAGGAAGTCCGAGCTGCAGCCTGTCAGCATCAACGGGGAGTGCATGGAAAGGGTCTCCAGTTTCAAGTTCCTGGGTGTGCACATAGACACAGACCTCCAATGGAGCTCTAACACCTCTGCGGTCTTAAAGAAGGCCCAACAGCGCCTCCACTTTCTGAGAATCCTCAGAAAAATGGACCTGAAGAAGGAGCTGCTGACCGTCTTCTACCGCTGCTCCATTGAAAGTGTGCTGACATATTGCATCGGTGTGTGGTTCTCCAGCTGCACCACAGCACACAGAAGAGCTCTCCAGAGGGTCATCAATATGGCCCAAAAAAAAAAAATCATTTGACATCCTCTTCCCTCCCTGAAGGACCTGTACAGCACTCGCTGTCTCAAGAGGGCACGCAGCATCCTACGGGACTGCACACACCCAGGACGCCGGCTGTTTGAGCTGCTGCCGTCTGGCAGGAGGTTCAGGCTGCTGAGGTCCCGAACAAATAGACTCAGGGACAACTTTTACAACAGGGCAATAGCCCTGATCAATGTAAATAGCTGACCTGACTGGATACCTCCCTGGACTTTTTTTTAAGGGGGGAGGTAACAATGTTTAAAACAATAATAATATTTATATTTATAACAAGGTGCAATAATAATTAATGTGCAATAATAACAGTGTGCAATACACATACACTTATTCTTCTTTTTTATACTAAGTTAATATACTGTGTTGTGTTGTTTGTTGCGTTGTGATGTGTCATATCATGTCGTGTTGTGTTATATGTAGTGCCGACGTAGGATAGTTCTCCAATTTCATTGTACTACTGTACTATGTATGACTGTGCAATGACAATAAAGAGTTATCTTATCTTAAGAAGCAAAGACAAAAAGGAAAAAAAGAAAGAAACAGGGCTCCGTGGTTGGATCATCCGTCCCCACCAACGACAAAACCAAATCTACGCCCTTGCTCTGCATACATCCTTAAACTAGTGGGGCCCAAGCTTTTTTTTTGCTAGGCCCCCTTTTGTTGTACAAGGAGAATCAATCATCACACACGTCCATACACCTCGGCACTTGTGCAGGTGAAACTAAAGGGCAGATTTGCTTCACCATATTTTCTAGTCTTTGGCTTAGAATGAAGGTGGTTTGGAAACATATTCAGCGATGCTTCGTCTCCTGCTTTGCGTTTCTGTGGCCGCCCCGTCAAAAACCTGTCCATGATGCTAGCAGTGTCCAAGCGCTCTTTTTTTATTCTTTTCTCTTTTCATACCGCCCCCCTGCAATGGGCCCCTCGGAATATTATGGGCGTGGCCTCTTTGTCAGGGGGTGACATAATATGGTTAGACTAAAATCTAAACATCATGTTTGTAGAATTATTATTTCATTATTTTGTGTAAAAATATTTGAAACTACAAAAACTACAAATAGCTAAAATATCACAAAACAGTTACTTTGTAACTAATAACTGACCTGTTACCAACAAACTGCAGTAAAACATGCAAACTTCCATTCTGCTCTCCACGTAGCATCGACACAACCCTCTCCAGCTGTGTCTATGCTACGCCGCTATTACCCCGCCCACTTTGGTCCAGCTTAAATTGTTTTTCTGAGGTTTGTTTTATTGAGTTTCAACGTTTCTAAAAATGTGACACGCTGAGACATCTGTGTGTTTTCAACAGAATTAATGTCGTCACATTTTCTGGCCTCGGCGTGGCCAGAAGTCAGTCTCTCTCTCTCTCTCTCTCTCTCACTCACACACACACACACACACACACACACACACACACACACCCCCCCCCCCCCCCCCCCCCATCAGGATGGACAATTCCTGGAAACTGAGATCAAATCTACTCGCTTGCCTTTTTTTCCTCCCTCTGATGTTGCTATGGCAATAAAAAGGCTTACATCAGTGACCTACACCCTTCTCATCACCCGGGTGGAGCTGTAACACAAGCCCTGATGATGCCATGCATTACATTACGTGTGTGTGTGGTTAATGTGCATGTGAGATTTTATTTCAGTAACATGTCTGTGCTTTAGTTGGTGTACAAAGAGATTCCATGGAAAACAATTAGTATGAAAAAAGTGGAATTTGAGTCATAAAAACATTTTATTATGTGTGAGATGAGCTTTTACTTTGAAAAGTGTGAGAGGAGACATTAATCAAGCAGCTTCGCTGCAGCTGAGTGTTTTAAAAGCTTTAGATGGTACGTTTCCTCGGCCTTCGAAGTCTGTGGCGAATCTCAGCCCATCACAGTGGCTGAGGTTACAGAAAGCTCCTCAGAGCTAGCACAGAAACAATGCCTCAGCTTTCTTTCACTCCTGTGTAGACGGAACTAACACGAGTAAATTAACCAGCCGCAGTTTAACAGATGATTCGTGTTGGGAGTGCTGGGGGCGGCTCCACAGTGGTTTACTCACTCGCCCAGCGTGTGGAACTGCAGATCTGATGTGCCGTTCGGTCACAGGCTGGGGAGCGAAGGATAAAGTGCAAGTTCACGCAGATCACATGACAGCAGAGAGTCTGCAGAGCTTCAGCCCGGAGGAAGGTGGCGTTCCACTTTCGCCTAATCGCTCATTTCCTGTCGGCGTCTGCAGGCCGACCCCGCCCTCGTAGCGCTGCCTCAGGGTGTGCGCACGATGCATTCACAGCGTTTATATTTACACACACCCACAAAAAAGACATTTACACACCACTCAAACTCATTTCCCATGATGCCGAGCAACTTAGACTCCATCCACCACCAAGAACATCCTGGGATTTGAACCGGCAACTTCAACAAACCTCAGAGACACACACACACACACACTCTGCAGATGTCAGGTTAGTGTGCAGCCTGAAAACATCTGGAGGCCTTACAGTGAACATTTCATTTAATAGGAATGTGTGTGTGTGTGTGTGTGTGTGTGTGTGTGTGTGTGTGTGTGAGAGAGGAACGCCTTTGGCTACATGGAAATCAAATTAAATGGAGTCCTGCTGAAGGTCAGTGCAAAATGCATGAGTGTGTGTGTGTGGTATTTCCTCTCAAACTGTTACATGGAACACACACACACACACACACACACACACACACACACACACACACACACACACACACACACACACACACACAATGAATGGTCATGACGTTAATCACAGCCTCTCAAACACTAACCTGTTGTATTCTGCTACGTCTACGGTGGCCCTGAAAGCTCAAACACAGCAGCTACACAAAAGCAGGAGGTGGTTTCAGAGTCTTCCTCATTACACCAACTTTGAGCAGCTCTTCCTCATGTTTTAGCTCCAGAGAGGAAGATGAAGGGCACTGAGCTGCTCCTCCTCTTCCTCTCCGAGGTGCATTTAAGTGGAATAAATGGGAAAAGCCTCCATTTAACATGAAAGGAAAACCAACAATGAATAAAAAGCTCAACTTTTATCTGCAGAGAAGACAAAAACAGCTCATCTGTGACTCTGTTACTAAAACTAAATTAGCCTTAAATTTTCTCACTAAGGAATGAAAACGATCCTTTAAACTTGAACGCGTCAGTGCTTTGACTTATTGTTTGACTATTATGACCAATAATTAACGTGGTGAGATCTTTCCCTCTCCTGTGCTGGGCCAAGTCACTCGCTTGCATTAATTCACATCCATGTGAGCCATGAAAACGACGTCTCAAAGCGACGCTGCAGGTTAACGGACTAAGCTAGTGCTCAGCAGTGCTCTGATTGGACGAGCTGAGCAGATTTCCCCTCTGTCGCTCGCTCAGCCGTGCTGAGGTTTTGTACGAGCTCTGCAACTCTGACACTGTCGGGGCTGAAAACCCGTTCGTAGCCACTTTTTCTTCTTCGTTGGTCTCTGCAGACAGCGCAGCTGGCGTCAGTCCTTTAACCTGCTCTCTGCTGCTCGCCTCCTCACCTTTCCGCCGTCTCATCAGACGCCTGTGAAACCAATTAGCCGGCAGAGAAACTGCAGCGTGACAGATCAGAGCAGAAGCTCAAAATCAGATGTTTTACGTTTACGCACTTTTATTTTTCCGTCTCCTCGTCTATCAGGAATAAACTGACGAGCTTTTTGGAAGCACAGAAATGGAAAATATTGCTGCTGCACATCAGCGCAGGCTCTTCATAAACGCTCCTCTCCACATACTTTATTCATGAGATCTCAGCTTGTGCGTTTTTCCTTTTTAATCTTGGATGGAAATTTACTTCGACATTTATGAGCCGAGCAGCTTTGGCTTCTGTCACCTTTTAAAAACTTCATTTCAGATCCCAACAAATCCCGGAGCCTCGGGAGGAAGTGAAGGACCAACCGAACCGAGATTAGAAGAAGGCAGAGACGCTTTAATCCAAACATCTTTCATCACACCGAGTTTCATGTGTGTTTGACCCCCGCTGGGGTCAGACTGCTCCATGTAAGCCCCCCCACCCCCACAAGTAAAATCCGTATATGAATATGGAATCACAGCTTTGATGCTCGGGTTCGATCACACTCGAGCGTCGCACTGAAACTAAAGCTCGGGTCTGTCTGCTTTACAGATGCTCTTATATAAACGTCTGTTTTCAGTTAATGATTTTTGCATCTGTCATGTGAAGATAAAGAATCTGGTTATTGTGAGGACTTCCTGTTCCTGCTCTCAGGATTCACATGGCAACAGTTTAAAACCTGAGGTTTTAAATCGAAACATTTCTCTACGCAGACGTCACTTTAGTAAGACGTCACTTTCAAAGCGTTACATTAACCGTAGACGTTGCATGTAGATTACTATCAGTAATCTTTAAACAATAAACTAAAAGCTATGAAAGACTTTAAAATGTTTACAACACGTAAAGATTTTATAAAGACCTTAAACTTAAGAACAAGATTTTACTTAAAAAGAAATTTAAAATACTTTTTTTTAAAATACAATCATTATTTTAAAAACTAAAAGCTTTAATTATAAAATAAAGTTTCTGTAAATTCTTAAAAGTTTAATGTGCATTTAAAAGTTGCACTTTAGTAAAAGTTTTCCAAAAACATTCTACAAATTCGGTTTAAAGAGATTTCCTTAGACGACATCGTTTTAAAATCAGATTTAAAAGACTTTGTAGACTTTCTAGTAGACTTTTAATTACCCGCTTTACTTAGTGTTAAACTGCACATAATCTTAAAAAGATGTTTTACATTCAATAGAAAATTCAAGAGCTTTCAGTTTATGTTAAACATTATAAAACCTGAATTTTAAGAACTTTTATTCAACACGTTCATTTGAAAAACTTTAAAATCTCTACTTTACATTGACTAAAAGATTTGAAACTTTAAAGCTGCACACAAACATTTTATTTTCAACGCTTTATGCTCTTAAATCAAAACTGGAATTATTCAGTTTTTTTGTTTTTATAAACACATTTAAATACATTAAAGTATTTCACATTGAATAAATCTTTCTCTAAGTTTGCATTAATGAGACGTTCTAATAAACCCACAGTCCTCACTTTACATCAACTAAACGCTTTGATTTTTTTTTATGCAAACAGCTTCACCTGACTTCTGTGTTGCAGCTCCACCTCCACCTGCTCCGTGTCTGCAGGTGAGACTGCGCCCGTGTGCAGCACAGCGAACGCTCCGAAGCGTCCGACTAAATTAAACCAGACTTTTAGACCCAAGCTTTAAAATCTGCGGCGTCGTGGTGAAGGTGAGCGCCGCTCTCACAGACTTTCTATACTTAGTTGAAGCTTCGCCGCTGGGAAACAGACCCTCCTCCTCCTCCTCCCTTTGTCCAACTGCTCCACTTCCTATCTGCGGGACACTTTCCAGAACATTCCTGCGTCCCTCCTCGTTCTCCTCTGCTTTCAGTTTTTACAGCTGGTATGTTTAATTCCTGTCCTCCTTCATCATCATCACCTACTCCCATCCCCACTGCCAATCACGTCACTTCATTTTAACTCGGTCCACTTTATTTTAGTAATCTGATTACTTGTTCTCGCCTTGTTTCCTGCTGAGGTCACGCAGCATTAGCTTTAACTATGAACACAAACACGGTGTGTCGCGTTTGACGCCGCTCGCCTCACCACCTCCTGTTCTCCTCCCCCTCGTTCTCCTCCCTCAGGACCACCTCCCTCCTGGTTTTCATGCAGCTCCCTCCTCTCCCACGCATCCTTCCTCACAGCATCAAAATCGAGTTTTCTCCACACCCATCTGAAACTCTATCAGCTTCAAGTTTAAGCCTCAGAGTCGTGAATCTCTGACACTGCACTGCTTCAGTGAAGAAGGTGCAGTTTAAGCTCTTAAGGAGAAGCAGAAAAATGCAAGGTAAGAAGGAAGGATAAGAAGGAAAGGATGCATACAGGTAAGTGTGGTGAAGACAGAGAGGAAGGATGACTGGCCTCGTTTCCTAAAATAAAGCTCACCTCTTTGCTCTTAAAGGAACCTAGTTTCATCGATACTCCTGCTGCTCTGCACTACAGCAGATCAGCTGAGCATTAAAGGATGTGGGCAGATTTATGATGCATGGATCTGCACCAACCAAAGAGCAGATTTGAACTCTAAGCTTTGGACAGCATGTCACTGCTGATGTTTGGCGCTGTAATGCAGAACAGGAAGGAGGCCTCTGCGTTTCCTCGTTACATCCAAAGCAGCAAATCAACCTTATGACCAATCCCAGAAACACGTCGACATTTAAAAAGACGCCGTGCGTGCCGTTTCCACGTTTCCCATAAACGCACCTCCTTCATCTCGTCACGCGCTTCCTCGCCATCTTTGGAATGAAACATCCTGCGATGGAGGTCGTTACTTCTTTTTAAAGGGCCAACGACTTTGGCAAAATTCAGACCAAACATCAGCCAGATTTCATATTTCCTGAATACAAAGAGTTGATATTTCTGAGCTTTTTACAGAGAAACACATCCTGAATTCAATGAATCGGACTTTTCTGATATTATGAATGTCTCTGGGAGGAAACGAGTGACACGGCATAAAATATTCAACAAACTGAAATCGTCTGAACAGCAGGAGACGATCAAACATGCTGCAAATAATCTGCCATAAACACGATTCCTAATGATCCCCGTCTGTAAACATTCACCCACTCAGGACCAAAATCCTGACCAAACACCTCGTTCTCCTGCATTTATGCTTCAGATTCAGATCACATGACCGCAGGCTCCTCCTCCTTCATCTGGCGACAATGAAGTCAGAGCGGCGTCCCTCTGTCCTCGCTATGCAAACAACCCGACGTCTGAGACGGGTTGTTTACAGGAAGGAGCTCGGAGAAGAAACGACAGCAGGAGGGACGGAGGCCACAAAACGTGACGATTCAGACCAAAGGCGGTCTGAGGCGGACGCGTTCGACCGCACGAATAACAGCGGCTTAAGTGAAGTTATCAAAAGTGCACATTAAGAAGTGAGAAATGCTTTTGTGGACAGTTTCCTATGAGTTTATGGTTCAATGTGAATCCAACAGACGTTTACTTTATAAAGTCTGATCCAAATCTAAAGGCATGTTTAAAGCCATCGTGTACTCCAGTCTCAGCTGCTGGTTCATGATGATGAACACAAAGTTTTCCACATTTAACCAGAACATCTACGTCAGCATCATCATGCACGGGTTCAAAACCCTGAGACGATCACAGGTCAGCAAGTCGAGGAAACGGGAAAACGTTTGAATACAAAAACCAGGCCTCAAACTAAAAGCTCCAGGATTGGAAACGGTTTCGTTTCCTTTGCTTAAACATGAAAAGAGGTTTTTGTTTGGTGAGCAGAGACAACAGGAGGACGCACAGACCGCTCGGGCTCACATCGGCGCTCTGACACAACGGCAAAGACAAACAGGAAGTGCTGTGCATTCAAAGACAAAGTCAACACAAACCTGCTGAACTCACCACCGGTGCCTCCATTCATGAATACGACTGAGCCAAACATTTAAAGGAAGTTCTGCTGACGCCACCTCGTAGCGTTTTCGCTTCGCCTGTTATGCAGTCGTGCTCCTACAACGCAGCGAGCTGAAGACACAACTGTTTAATATTGATGGAGCTGGAAGCGTGGGAGTCGGACGCTGCAGCAGAGCTGATGACTTACAGCTCGGATCCCCCCGCCGCGTGACGCCGAAACCCACATCATCACCGCCGCCCACACTGCCTCAGAGGCATCAGCGGAGGAGCCAAAACGTACCCAGAAGCATCGTCGGATCTCCATCAGGAGTATCGATCCACTGAAAGTGTCCCTGCAGACCGTTAAAACATCCAAACGGATCGAACCAAGAAACAAACCAAGCGAGGACTTCCCCTCGTTACCAGCTTCACTTCATTTAAAGGTCTCAGAGCCACCTGAGCTCTGACCACGAGGACGCGGCAGAACCTGCTTTCACCACCACTTTCTTTCTATCCCATGTAGGGCTGCCACAAACGACTATTTTGATAGTCGACTAATCAGATCATCATCCATTGGACGTAAAAGTACAGCTTATTGCACCAGCAGCATCTGCTCTTATATAACTATCACTAGCTTACAGCTTTAAGTGTTTCAGGTCTGTGCAAACTAAAAATAAAGACAAAAAGATAGTTTATTAAATTTTAATGAAATTTGCAGATTGTTTCGGTGAAGTTTAATAAACTCCTTGCTATCTAAAATATAACAGGACACTGGAGTAAATTCTCGAGCATCTCACACTTCTGATAATCAGCTGTCTGCTTGACGTTTATTCAGCTGTGTAAAAACTATAACTTTAATCTCAGCCAAACCGATTTACTCAGGAACAAATAAAACACTGAAAAAAGCCAAACAATAACATTGTTAAGTTATCTAAGTGACTCATATATCATGTTTAACCTGAGTAGTGAAAGACGGCGGTGGGTTTGAAAACGATTTGCCGGGAGTCCGGTGTTCTCACGGCTCTAGTGACCTAGCCCCCGGCTAGCTATCGAGCTAGTGGGTAACAGACGTCTCTGAAAACGTCGGAGCGCTTTTGAAAATATGTGGTGTCCTGATAAACTGAGCCGATATTTGAGGTTTACACAGCTACATTCTCGCCTGAAAATATGTTAAACGTTTATTTTGTGACCCAGAAAGAATAATAAGAGTAACATTAAAACTAACTAGCTGCCGCCATTGTTGGAAACTGAGCTGGGCTGCGCTATGAATTCTGGGACACAGCTTCTTCTTCTTCGGGGTTTAACGGCAGCTGGCATCCTTGTACATGCAGTGCTGCCATCTTCTGTTTCAGTCCGTTATTACACTCTTAAATCCTGCTACTTATTCCTGCGTCTTTTGGGATCACAAACCTTCAAACGACGCGTCGACTATTAAATCAGTCGACGATTTTGATAGTCGACTAATCGTGGCAGCCCTATTCCCATCACCTTTTACCTTTTTCACTCACACAAAGCGCACGATCAGCTGTGGGGCTGTGTCTGAGCTGAGGGTGGTGTCTGGGTCGAGCACACAGGCAGAACAGAAGCATCACAAAAACTGGCTAAAAATGAGAGATTCTTAATATCCAGAAACAAATTCAGTCACTTAAAAGTTAAAAATCAGGGATCGGCTTGTTTATTCGCTCACTTATGAGGCTTTTAGTTGGAAACCAGCCAGGCAGCCCAAACTAGACCGGCCCAGCAGGGTACACCAACCTTAGACCGGCGGATTTTTATCATATACGCAGAAACATTTCTCAAACTTCACAATGGGCAAAATTTCCATAACGAAAAAAGCAAAATTACAAAAATTTAGTTCACATTAAAAGTCTGTTTAACTGTTCCCATCACAGCTGAACTCTGCTTGTCTTCATGTCCTGTTCATATCAAACATGACCAAAGTCCCTAATAATGAGCTGAGCCTGCTTAAGCTCTCAGTTTCACCGTTTTTTGGGGGTTTTTTCCCCCCCCATTCTTGGATCTGTGTGACATCACAGAGACAGGATATGCCTAATATGGCTCTCCCAGACAAAGAAGCCCCACCTCCTCTGCTGTTCAAATCAAGAGGCAGCCAATCAGGAGAGTTTGTGTAAAGTGAAAAATCAGTGCTAAAATGGCTTTAAGTGCAAGATAAAGTAGGATTATTCTGAACTGACACTCATGCAAAGCTGGTCTAACACAATATAAAACGTGGAGAGAATACTCTGGTGAATCGTCTTTATAAAAAGTACATTTACTATAAACTTGTCAGATTTTTAAGTGGTTTAAATGTTACATTTTGATCATAGGCGGTCCTCCAGGATCCCCACACCCCCCGTGGTATTTTAAAGGGAGTAAAATAAAACTGGTCATCCTCAGTGGAAGTCATCCAAACATCTATCAGTTTCCTTTTGCTTATCCAGAGCCGGGTCACAAGCCCAGCAGGGGGTTCCAGAGGAAGGTTTTCCAGCTGAGGAAGGGATCTGGGAAATGTTGGCACTAGAACTGACTGGAGGAAATCACGTCAGTGTGAAATATGCTTTTCCTCGAGCATCGGTTAACTGTGAGGATTACGATCTTACTTACACGCCAGAAAGGAAAACTCTGGCTGCGTGATTCAACATTTTTTTTAAGTTCATGTTTCAATCTTTTAAAAGATTTTAGGGTTGGAGATTAACTTTTTACTGCCAACACGGCGGCGTCCTTGAGCCTCCCAGTGGGAACAAAGTATGAAAAGCAATAATTTTTATCCCTGAAACAGCAGATTTAGGCTGAAAAGGTGCAAATCTCCATCTCTGGTTTCACTGCAGCTCTTTGTTAAAGCAGCAGCAGCCTGACAACTGCTCCACACCTCACTGTGATATTATAAAGGCTCCGGTCAACAAGTTGCCAAATGTTTCCCAGTTGCTGCATCAGAGAAATGAGGAGATAGGTGGGGGAGGATGAAGATAAGGGTGAGGAGAAGCAGGGGAGGAGGAGGAGAAAGCAGGGTGAGGAGAAGCAGTGAGGACAGATCAGGGAACGAAAAGATTAGGAGGAGAGAAAGCAGCACTCGGCCTGTATCTGATTACATAATTGCTTCAAACAGGGTCTGCGCAAACAGCAGCAGTCCACGCAGAAACACCTCCACGTCCCCGAACTTCATTTAAGCCCGCAACGTTAGAAACACGTCACACTCCTGCACAGAAACAGCAGAAATATCTGCAGACATCTGAATTATTAAGACGCAACGATGAGCTGTGAGGGGAGAGCAGCGGCGCTGGGCGGGACAGAGGGACGGAGTACAGAGAAGGTCACTCCAGAGAAGCTGTGGGAACGTCCTGCTGTTTGTTTGCTCTGAGGTCGACCACGCCTGCACCACCATCATCATCATCATCATCATCCATCAGGAGAGCGGGGACAAACAAACCCTCCATCAGCTCCGACTGAGCCGTGAGAGCTGCAGACTTTCACCAAAACAACAACCACCTCCTCCTCCACCAGCAGCAGCAGCTCCTGCGCACCATGCACAAGTTCAACGCCACGATGGAGAACATGGCGGGGGGAGGGGGGCGCACAGACACACGGGGAGAAGACGTCGCTGCCCGGCTCGTCTTTGCACCAACAGCCCGCAGCTGTGGAGGTTAACCCGAGAGAGGCAGACCGGGGCTGCACTCACCTGGAGACCGACGGAAGCGCAGTGGAGTCCCGCTCGGAGCGAAGGACGGACGGGCTGCTGAGAGCTCGGAGCACGAAGAGCGCAGAAGCACAGTCCTGAAATCCACCAATCCTCCTCCTCCTCCTCTTCCTCCTCCCCCCGCCCTCCGCTTCAGCCCGGCCGGGACTGCAGCGCACGGTGCGCTCGGTTCAAACACCGGGACACCCCGCCGGGGCACTGACCCTGCTTTATGACGATTATTATAACGTCATCCGCAGCAGTCTCATAAATATTACTAAGCAAACTAAAGTAATTACACTGACAGATCCCCACCGCCTACACTCACTGTGTTCATGTACGATCAAATCAAACCGCACAGCGCTTTATACTGTACGGTAACCCCCGAAAACCACACTCGGCCCTGTGAGCAGGCACTTGGCGATAGTGGGAAGAAAAAACTCTCTTTTAACAGGAAGAAACCTCCGACAGAAGCAGGCTCAGGGAGGGGCGAGACAAATTTAATAACACATTTTCTGTCTGTTTATTCTGCCATGTTGAATTTGAGATTGACTTTACTGGATAATTTTAATATTGCTTCCTTTTGCATCTATTTTATTTGAGCTTTGTTTTTAATTTAAGATATATATTAAGTATTAAGTAAGATAGAAAACAATTTTTAAAAGCCAGGTAAATATATGGTTCAAAAAGCTTTTCTTGAATGTTCAGACTCCTCAGTTTCCCTGAGATAACTAATAAAAATATATATTTCACCCCATGTGCCAGTTACACTCACAGACAGCTGGATTTGAACCCAGGACCTTTGTGCTAACCGCTGTGCCACCATGCTGCTATCATTTTAATGTAACTGTTGTCTTTAATGGAAGCGACACACCTCGTGTTGTCAGGTGACTGAATGTGGAACAAATGAAAGTTTCATTAAAACTCTTCATAAATAGAAACATAATTTCCATCCTTTCCTCTCGAATTCAAAAATACTTTTGTTTTCTTCACTATTTTTGTCTCTTTTTTTGTCTTTTTTAACATTTGTGTCAGACTGTTTTTATCATTTATCATTTTAGATGGTGTAGAAAACATTAAAAGTTTACCACCAGTGTATGCAAATTGTCTTTTATGTAACTCATACATTACAAATGACCATACAGCCTTATATAGGTTAAAAATATGACTAAACAGTAAACAAAACTCAGGTACATGTTGCATGACAAATGTTTATGCGACAGATCAGTTATAATTTGTACAGTCGGTGTGTAAATATTCAGACTTCTAAAACAGTTAATTTGTGATTTGTTTTTTCATTTAATGCCTTTTTGACTGGATTTAACTTGATTTTACACATTTTCTGCATCATAAAACCAAAACATTCAGTCTTTTCTTCCATCACTGGTAAACATTTACATTTTTCATTAACTGTATAGTTACTTTGTACGCATACACATAGACAGATTAAATTAATAATAAAAGATTTTGATGTAAAATAATAATTTGTGTGTGTTTACAATCAAAAACAGGACTGTCCTCGGAGACCAGCCTGATGTCAGTGCGCCCCAGGGCAGCTGTGGCTACAACATAGCTGCCATCACCAGTGTGTGAATGTGTGTGTGACTGAATGTAGTGTGAAGTGCTTTGGGGTCCTTAGGGACTGAGTAAAGCGCTATACAAATACAGGCCATTTACCATTTACCATGACGTCCTCTGCAGTGGACAAAAAAACTTATCGATACTTTTTCCTGCAGTTCTCCGGAGGCTGTATCCTCCTCATCAAAGTGACAGTGCATGTTTAGGCTCCAGGTTACAGCACCAGAACGTCTCCGCCCGTCTGTGCTGCGGTTGAGTTTATAAGAAGCGCCCCTATCTCCCAAAGTAAGAGTGAGGGGCGGAGAGTCAGGCAGGGAGGAGGGAGAGGAGGGAGAGTCTGCAGAGACTGAGTGATGCCAAAATGCAAAAAGTTGGAGGTGTAACATCACTGAGCAGCAAAATATGAAAGATGCAGTTAGAAATACTCAGCTGAGCCTCCCGTTGGGCTCAGTCTGGGTGACCCTGATCTTATCTCCATCATCTACCCCCCACATCCTCCCTGTGTGTCCAGCAGAAACAGACCTCAGGCTCTGTGTCCTGGCAGCACTGGTCATAATAAACCTCCCACTCGATGAATCATCAGATCAGAGCTCCATTTGTCCACTGACTCTGTAAATCACCCTGCAGGAGAAAGATAACTTCAAGCTTTTTATTCAGTGACTGTGAGCTCAGGACACAGAAAGAGGAGCTTTAAAAGGGAAACATGAAAGTCATATAACTCTTCCACTGATTGATGTTCACGTCAAACATGACCATAGTTTCTAATGATGACGCCACTGCAGGTAACAGAAGTCCCAGTGAGCTCAGGCTGATGAAACTCTCAGGTCATCACAGTGTTTTCTGCTCTTAGATCTGAGGGGATAAAAGCCCCGCCCACCTGCTTTTCAAACGTTCTTTTTAAGAGGGGCAGTCAATCAAAAGAAAGGAAGCTTAAAGGGGAGGAGCTAAAACGTAGAATAAGCTCCACACATATGATTTTGGACTGAGTCATGCAAAGCTGCTCTGGGAGAGTAAAGCATGAAGCCGGACGGGACTCGTGATCCCTAACAGTTTGTTTTGTGCTGATTACGAGACAATAAGTAAAGATGCCTCATCCTCAGTGTGTTACAGTGGGCTCTTTGGTGGGTGTCACTCATTTTGGACACCACACTATTTCTCTTTGTGATTCTTAATTATCTCATTGTTTCTACTTGCCTTACAAGAGGAAAAACTCCCACCAACAGCTGCAAGCAGCAAAGATCAAACCTGGGTTTCAGTGTTTAGATACTCTATCCAGGGAGCTTGTCATTTATCCACACAGAGCTTTTCCAGTTCTCTTGAGAAATGAGTAAAATAACTTCTTGTTACTCATTTCTGCAGAACAAGACGTCCAGTTCAGAGACTTAAAGGAACTGAGCTAAAGTCTAACAGGTAGTCACGAGCTACAGCTGCCTGTCAGGGTTAATCACCCCTGTGCAGTGGTTATGAAGTGGGAAACGCTGTAAACATGTTTATTTCTGGGAGTCTGTTGGGACGGATTCACGTTGGAGTGGACATCAGAGAAAATGAGCCTTGGAGCCCTCTGCTGCAGTCCTCGCTGTGCACATTTTCAATCCATCTGTGGATCTTTTGTGTCTCTTTATAGATGTTTTTTGCCTTTGTGGTCATCTGACACATCGGTTTATAGAGCGAGAGGCCACATCACAGGTTCCTCAAGCAGCAGCACACACAGTGTTTGGTCTCGTTTACAGATGTCTACACTAAACTCCTGCAGTCTCAAGGTCTACAACTCAAACTGGCCCTAACAAAGATATGAACACAACAGGCTGCTCACTGCGTGTGTGTGTGTGTGTGTGTGTGTGTGTGTGTGTGTGTGTGTGTGTGTGTGTGTGTGTGTGTGTGTGTGGGATTATCACTCAGATACCAGACACCGTGTAGAAATGTCTAACAGACCACAGCCATATTTGAGGAGAAGGTCAGAGGTCGTGGAGGTAATTCCCCGTCGTGCAGCAGCTGCTGCAGAGCTCTGAAGTCACTCCCTGTTTTCTGCCTGCTGCTCATTCACTTCCTGTCGTTACATCTGAGTGGATAAACTCTCATTTATTCCATCAGTGATATCATGGACAGGCGACACAAGATTAATTCCATGAAAAAGAAACGAGTTACATCACAGCTTAATCTACTGAGAAAAGTAACTTCTTAGAGAAATTTCACAGTCCCAGAAAGAAGTGTCCTTTGCTTTTATCTCACGTTTACATCCAGATGAACTGTTTAACATGGGAGTCTATGGGGACTGACTCACTGCTGATGCCTCCAGTGGACACCAGAGGAACTGCAGGCAGATCAGAGTCAGTTACTTCATTTCAAGCTGTGAGTCAGCTGGCTGCAAAAACATGTTTGTGCCTCGTCGTCGGTCGACAGCGTGACGGTAAAACCGTGTCTGATGGTCACAACTAGGTCGCTGATTGGCTGTTTGTTTCCTGCCTCCCTGAGGAGAACAGAAGATGCTGTTTGTGCGAAATGTCAGCATTTCTTTCACTGCAAAGTTGCACTCAACTTCAACATGTTGCTTAGTAACAGCTGGCTGTCAGCACCCACTCAGGTGTGTGTGTGTGTGTGTGTGTGTGTGTGTGTGTGTGTGTGTGTGTGTGTGTGTGTGTGTGGGCAGTTTGAGTGCTGGGCAGATTTAAAGGGAGAAGATGGATAAACAAAGCCGAGGAAAGGAGAAGAGGAGAGGATACACGAGAGAAAGAAGGCGAGGAGACGACTTTTCTTTCTTTCTCTTTGCAGACAGAGTGGCGTTTCCATGGTGAACACTATGGGATGCCAAGCTGGTTGCTGGGAGAGGAAGAGGAGGAGGAAGAGCAGGTCAAGGCTGGTGGATTTTTTCCAGCATTTCCACAGAGACTGAAGAGTGTGGGTGGGCTGGCCCTCTCTCTCTCGCTCTCATGGCACGTCACTGAGTGTGGGGGCGGCTGTGTTATTATTTGTTGTAGCAGGAAGAATGAGAGAAGGTTGGAGGTGGGTGGAGGAGGACAGCTGCTGCAGATGTCAGGTCCACGGGGACCTGACATCTGCCTGTGGTCTCAGTCGTGACAGGGAGGTGACTCAAGTCCACTGCTGATGTCCAGGACTTGTTTTTAGGAACTCGGGATCTGTAGCTCCTCTGAGCTGCTGACGGTGCAAAGCAGATTTGACATCACTTCAGCATGTGCTGCCGTTCATCGGGGCATAAACTGGCCGTGAACAGCCAAGGTCTTCGACCAGCTCACACTGAGTGTTTGACAGAGTCACGGTTAGTCGATGACAGGTGTGTCTGGGCGACACGGTACCTTCATCACGCCTGTTAAACCCGTCGTGTCACATGTGGGCCAGGAAACGCTCAAAAGTACAGATGCTTATCTGAATTATCTTTATTTTCAGTGGTCACCAAACATAATGACAGCAGCGTCTTTGAATTCAGGGTTTTTGAGCACCACATCTCTGCTCTCTGCTCTAACGTGTATGAGATGTGCATGACTGTAGCTAGGTGTGCTTAACAAAGTGTTTACATGTGCACAGGCTCTGAGGAGAATTAAGATCCTCATAAAACACGAACACCTCCTCCTCTCTAATCTCCAATTGTCTTTATTGTGTGTGTTTGTGTGTAAGGTCTCAGGGCAGGTTGGCATGACAACAAGCGTCCACGTCCAACAGTGTATCCATGGAGATTTGCTCTCTAAGCACACACACGCACAGCGTGGTGTGCGTCTGTAACTGCAGATATTTCCTGATGAACGCAGCCTTTAAAGGACCATTCAGCTGTTTTTATTTTCACATCTCACTGGCTCTGATTGGCCGTTGCTGCGGTGACGGCTGCTCTGGGGCTCCCGCTGCCTCAGGGGATTGTTGCTGCCGATCCGGGAGCCTCTCGCTGTGATTTAATTGGATCAGATGGCAGGTAATCGTATCAGGTGATGTGCTGTTATGTAATGACATCACTGCAGGGGCGTGTTTGTTTACATCACGCAGTGGTGTACGATGCAAATCCATTAATAACACACGTCTCACAAACCCTTTTGCGTCTTAGTTTAAAGGCCTTCGATCGTAGCCTGAAACTTTATCTTAGCCCGTGTGGAAACCGCTCAACGCAACTTAATGTAGAGGCCACAGTCGATAATGAACGTCATCGAGAAGTAAAGACGATGGAAGATATTTAATTCATACAAATCAGGCTTTGATGGTTCCAGTGTTTTTAGGTGCTTGCTGTACAGATGGAGACACAAAGCCAACATCCAACTTATTAAAAACTATAAATAAATTCTCAGTCACCCTCTGAATAAACCAGCAGCAGTGGTTTCATGACGTCCAAAGTCTTCATTCATTGAATCTGTAGGAGCATCGTTGACCTCTGACCTCTTCCAGGGGACGGTGGAGAAGCTGTTTGCAGGATCTTTGCTTCACTGGTCAGAAGCGAGTCTTGAAGCCGGAGAGCTCCAGCTTGTCGATCGACCTCTGGTTGGTGAAGGAGGCTCTGGTGATCCGGCTGGTGGGACTTCCTTCTTTGCTCAGCCACACCTTCCTGTAAAGGACCCAATGAGAAAGAAGAGAGTGCAGTTCAGGTTTATGGTACACGGGTCTAAGTCCTACACGCACTGCAGACAGAAAAGAGACTTTTGTTTTTACTGTGACGGCCGATGATCACAGCTTAGTGGTGGGTCATCGGTCACGGACGACTCTTCTGTGGTTGCTGCCTAAAGATTTCAAACATTCTTACTTAAACTTGCCAAAGATTCCCTGAGGTTCGTGACATTTTTACATTTCCTTCAGGATCAGTCTGGTTGAGACCTGCACCAACCAATAAAAGATTATTTATGTCTGCAGACACTTATATTGAGCTTTGATAGCAGCATCAACACCACTGTCCAGAAAGGAAAAGGCATCATGGCGATTCAGTGAGAAAAAAACAAGAAGAGGAAGAACTGGGGTGGAGTTGGGCTGCAAAGTGGCTTGCAGAGCAACTGTGAGCTGCTTACAGCAGCTTCTACAGCGTGTCCTACAGGCAGATATGGAATGGCTTTCACAGAGACGGCAGCTGATGGTGACTTGCTGCCAGAGTTCAGTCGGTCCACAGAAAGCTCTTCATTCAAGTCCAGTAAAAACTGGAACTAGTCGTGGATCCAGTTGCTTTTAATCACCACAGACTCTGATGTAATATGTACACTTGGGTTTTAAGGGGTATTTATTATTTTCTTCTTTTTTTTGGGTTGTATGGAAGCCCCAAACGCAATTTCATTGTTCTTGACAATGACAATAAATAAATAAATAAATAAATAAATAAATAATAAAGTAAAACTGTCTGCCTTTCAGAGCTGCTGTTAGGTTCACTGCACTAACCGACCGTCCGAGAAGGCTGAGCTCTGGTTTTGCTGAGTGAAGTTTTAGGATTTTATTTGGTTCTTACTGAGCACTGATTGGCTGACTTCAGTGTCTGTGTGATGCTCCTATATACAGTCTATGGATGGCACCTGGTAACTACTGCAGCTACTCTTAGCTGGTAACTTAGCACGCCAACCTCTCGTCCAAATACGGTCACGTCCGGCTCCAAACACCAACATGCTGACGGCCAAAACCATAAAGTTGTGAGTTCAAAATGCAGAGTCCTGAAACCGATGTTCCTGACCTCACTGCTCGAGGGACATAAACGTTCAAAACCAGAAAAGAAGGCCCCACCAGCCGACTGGGGGTCAGGCCTGCATCTGGACGACCAAAGGCATGATGGGTAAATAAAAACATTCCTCTGGTTTTACATAACGCTGGGAGTTTGCTGTGCAGCAGCTCTCTGAGCGTTTGGTCGAGTGCAGGCGTGTGTAGATTAGAGGAGATTGCAGGGGATCAGGGTCACGTCCATGTAGCTGCACCGACTGAAGGCGGGCCAAAGAGAGCGGGCGAGCGAGCATGAGAACAAGAGTGGGGATGGGGAGAGAGAGAGAGAGAGTGGCTGTCCTAGTTTTGCTTTATTGCCAAACTCTGTCTACAGTGGACCGATCTGCTCCATGACCCACTACTCTACTGTCCACACACACACACACACACACACACACACACACACACACACACACACACACACACACACACAGCTTAACACTAATTCTCCAGCAGCTGGATGTTTGCTGGTTTCTAATCTGCTGCCATTTCTCTCTGATCCGCTCATGCACAGCTGCACTTCGACACTCGCGAGGACTCCATCTATGTCAAAAGCTCCGCCCTAAGCAAGATATTTCCAGTTATTACATCATAAGTGCATCGTTTCTGTCAGCACTGACCCTGTGCACGACCACCCAAAGGTCTCATGCAGCGAGTTATTACAGTTTAGTTTTTACTCTAAGTTTATTTTTTATCACTTTCACTGTTAGTTTAGGTCTTGGTGTTTGTCGGGGATCTGTGATCTCTCTAACAGGTAACATAGTGAAGGTGTTTGACTCACACTCATCAGACGTCCTCAATCTTGATATGCAAATACACAAAGCCTCATCAGACCAGCTGTGCAGCCAGCTGTGCTGCAGTTTACCACACGGAGAGACTAAAAATGGTTCCATTAAGTTGTGTTTCTCCCCCCAAAATCTAATCATTATTATAATCATTAATGCCATGAAGTGTTGAATTAGGACCCAACTTGCAAGAAGATGGAGGTAAAAGGAAAACTAATCCCGTGATGCAAGAACACGATGACCAGCGATGAGGGGATGACAGCGCTGCATGTACACAGGAGCAATCAGGGGAAGTGGACACAGCTGGGAAACCAAGGCACAGGTGATAATAATCACAGAACATGAGCCAGGAGGGCAGGTACGGCTACACACGAGAGATAAATGATTCCTGAAATCAGACGTGAGAAGCAATAACGAAACATGGAGAGGCAGACGTGCAGGAGGAAGAGACAGGAAGTTAGAACTCAAGACTGAAAACTGGAGAAGAAGCGGCACACGACGTGGTGCGGCGTCTGGCTGACATCAGGTTTTTCTTTAAACATTTTCCTTGTGGTGAAGCCTCAAGTGGAGTCGCAGGTGTAGTCCTTTCTGCTGCTCCGCCCCTGGGTGGAGTTTCTCCCTTTGAGCTGTCCTGCACTGGCCTGTTAATGGAAGCTGCAACTCTTCTCTGCCAGAGCATCGTTGCTGCGACCGCACTCACCTGCATGCGCTCTTTTATTTGATTGTTTTTGAAATTACACAAATATTATCACTTCTGCTTCAGTGACCCCAGATCTGTTTCATCGTCTAGGTTTGGTCTTTAGTTTATGTTGGCTACAGTGACCTTGTCCTCATGTACGGTATATTCCACACAATGCTAACAGGAAGTCAGCAGCACACACTGTTGCTGATCCGAGCCAAATAACTCTCTTTACAGGTTTGTGACAAAACCACAACATGTTCATCGACCTGATTATAACCAATGTAAGGAGACCTGGAAGGGTTTTACAGCGCCTATAAGTTAAATGTATTTTTCTAACGACAGGTAGCCTTGAATACAACGAATGACTCCCTAATGTGGGTCTATTCTGCTTTTCCTTATTTCCTGTCAAACATCTCCTGTTACAGTGGAAGTTTCTGATAATGAGCTCCGTGAACGTGCTGTAACCTCAGGCTGAAGCTCAGGCTGCTTTTCCCCACTGTTGGGTCTGTGGTTGCGCGTTAGGCAGCTCCTCTCGTGTAATTAAACTTTTTATTGCCAACTTAAGATACGACACCTTCCCGGCTCTCTTGGTCACTTCTAACAGTTTGAGGAATTTCTATGTGGAAAAACGTGGAGCAGACTTTCCAGTGTCCACAAACACCACCAAGCTCCTGGCTCCCAGGACACACACCCCGACACACACTCCACAAGCTAAACTAAGACATACTTTCTACAGTAACAGCCAACATGTGGGTGGGAGCCGCGGGTTTGCTCCTTTAAATCAGTGCCACATTTGCCCCAGCAACATATTTTGATTACACATAAATTTTCCATTCATTTGGATTAAATCCCATATTTCCCACAACTAACGCTGATATCCAGTGTTTTAATTCAGCAAACTGCAAAGCGTTTGTAGTTTAACGTCAGGATTTTCCCGCCTCTCTCTTTGTTTCCATTCCTTCACTTTCATCAGCTCGGCTCTGGAAATTTTTCTGCTCCCAGAGGAATAAATAGAAACCACCCACTGCTTCACCTCCCACCGCCAGCCTTCGCTCTCCATACTCCACACAGCCTAACGTTTGCATTGCTCTCCTTTCCTCATCTTTCCTTATTTCCCTCCTGTTCCTCCTGCACGCCTGGAGGAACAGCTGGATCCCGTTTCACAGGCCTGGCAGGAAGTGAGGTCGTGGTGAAAGTGGAGTCGACAGGAAGGACGTGAAAGCAAGTGTGTTAACATGGAAATAATAGTCGATATACAACGGAGAGAAGCTGTGTGTGTGTGAACTGTATTAACCCTGACCCTTTACAGTCTTATTGACTGTTAGATGTGCTTTTGTTGTAATACAGCCAATCACAGTTCCTCATGTGTGTAACCAGCCTGTAAACACATTTAATGCCTGCAGTTGCTTCTGTGTTCAGACTGAAGCGTCCAGCTCCTAAAATTTATGCTGAAGCTTGAAATGAAATCTGTTTTTGTGCCATTTCTTCCTCTGGGGACCCCGCCCGCCTGGCCCTGCAAGGAGCGTGTGTGTGTGTGTGTGTGTGTGTGTGTGTGTGTGTGTGTGTGATGTCAAGGAGCATCAGCAGATCCCTTGAGGTGGTGATGTCATCTAAATCGGACGTCCCCACCCAGTGACATCACTCCCCCCGGACAGGATGGGACGTTCAAAACAAACTGAGCCCGGCTTCAGTTCCAGATCTGATACCATTACGCTGCATTCACTGACAGCTGGGAACTCAGAGTTTCTAGTGTTCAACTGGAAAAACAAAGGCAGAAACATCACCAAAGGGAGCAGATATAAATCCTGTAGCTCTGCTTGAAGAACCCGCAGTGTGGTCGCAAGTATTTAATATTTAACAATTCACCTGCATGAGAACAAGAACTCTTTAAACTGCTCAAATCTCCTGAACCAAAGCGTCGGTGCCTGCAGATCTGCTGCCGCGACAGAACAGACCTGAAGCAGGTAACCGTTGTGTTGTGAAGGCAAAGGTCGCCATCTAGTGGCTGAAAAAGAGTATCACCGCAGCACTTTGCAGTGAGAGTTGCACCAACCTGCTGTGGCGTGTCAGTGTGCACTCACATCTCCTCCACCATGTCAGCCGGACCCTGCACCTGTCCCACCACCGTCCCTTTGTAGGTGTTCTTCACCCAGCCGACCAGCCCGAGCCGCAGACCCTCCTTCTCTGTGTACTGGTGACGGGAAGAAAGGAGTTAATAAAATCCTTCAACCTGGATGTTAAACAAAGATTGATGTGGGACATAAAAACATTAAGTCAATAAAATAATGTATTAAAAAAATTGTATATACTTAATGTCTGTTTTGTGTGTTGGATAATCCTTCTAGTTTATTGGTTTATCTCCACAGAGGAACGATATGCAGCATGCTTTTAGTCATAAAGAAGGGGCAGCCAATAAAAACAGCTGGTTAGAGTTGACATAAAGGGGGAGGAGCTAAAGCAGGTTGTTTTATTTCAATGCTTTCACTGGGATTTTTTCCCCCACTGTAGCCTGATGAGTTTTGTGAAATCCACACCTGATCGTGTCGCCAGTTGTGTAAATTAATATGCGAAGTGTCACGGTCATGGATCAATGGTCACGACAGCATATTTATGGTGAAAAAACTGACCTCACAGCCGCTTGTTAGTCAGCGGGCTGCTTTCAGTTACTGTGCAAACGTAAGGCTGGACACCTGCAGTCAGCTGAGACTGAAGAAGTCACCTGTATGATGACGTAATGCTTCTCCCACTGAAAACGTCCAGATGAACAGAATCAGCTTGCTGGGATTTCCTTACCTGGATGATCGAGACACCGTTTACATGTGTGCAAAAGGCCAAGATGCATAGAAAAAGCTACGTTTCTGTGCAGACTGAGCCTCGAACTGAGCTGTGGGTTTGGTGAGGATGGGATTTGGTTTTTGGAAGCAGCAGGAGGTGATCGCAGCAAAAAGAGAGCTCAAAGGAAAACTCACCATTCGGAAGCAGACGCCTGTCAAAGTAAGAAGGAGAGAAAAGAAAGTCTGAATTAGTAGCTGCTATTTTTTAATAGCTTGTTTCCAAAAGTCACATTTGTGTTTTGTGCATTTTCTTGTTTACACAGCCTAACAGAGGTGGTCTGTTTGGGCTTTTGTGAAGTTGGTGGCATTCATGAGGCTCTAAGAAGTGAAAGTGAGGCCAGCCCAGCTTGTTCCTAAATTAAGCAGCAGTGGATCGTTTTACAGGCTCTCAGAGGCCAACAGGTCTAAGAAGCAGAGGAAGAAAAGGGAGTTAAACATACAGACCCTGGACGTGACCGAAGATTTCAAAGTCCACCGACACCAGATTGCTTCCGGCTGAGTCATCAGCAGACATCC
This sequence comes from Maylandia zebra, assembly GCF_041146795.1. Lineage (NCBI taxonomy): Eukaryota > Metazoa > Chordata > Actinopteri > Cichliformes > Cichlidae > Maylandia > Maylandia zebra. The sequence continues at coordinate 2,648,121 of NC_135179.1, forward strand.
TGAGAGACTCGAGCTCAGAAATGTCCCTTTAACAGAAGAGCTCTGCAGCGTCTCCGTCCGCCTCCTCACCACATGGTCATGTCGTCCTCCTGAGCTTTTTAAAGGAAAATCTCACCACCAGCTGAGGAGCTCATGGAACATGTAGTCCATTAAAAACTACAAACAGTAATGATGGGCAAGTGTCCTCCTGTAAACTGATCAGATCCTTTGAAATCAGCAGTGACAACACCTGCCTGGTGTTTGGTACTTAGGGGACACGACTGAGAAGATGAAGGCTGCACAGAGGGTCATTAACTCCACTCTGAACGTCACTGGCCTCTCCCACCCCTGGAGGCCATCGCCATAATGGACTGTTAACAACCACTATCCCCCCACATCTCACCCCTGCCCACGCACCTCACCAATCTGAGCCACGGTCTCAGTAACCCTCATCACTCAGGACACTCACACACAGACTCTATTCAGACCAAGTCCTTTCTTGGTCTACACACCTTTGGAACGGGAGTCGTAGGTTTGACTCCCAATAGGCTAGACCCTCCACGCTAACCAAGCCCACCTCGGACATCAGCGAGAGACATAAATATGAAGCCATACCAGCTCAGACGTTGCCCGAGGTCTGTGTCAGGTGTTGAGGAACCAGGACGCCCTGATGAGAAGTGGGCTACTGGAACAAGACGGCATCGGTGGGCAAGAGATGAAAACAGGGCGCTGGTGGATGTTACTACACCAGTAACCCCAGTGGAAGGGTCAACATGTCAACTGGCTTCTGCATTTTGCCAGTGAGGACAGAGAAAGAGATCTGACATCACATTTAAGCATTTAAGCAGCAAAAATCCAGTTTAGGAATGTGAGTCAGTTCAGACTCACATTCATAGAAAACAGCAGCTCGTCAGTCCTGCTCCTGAAGGACGCTGATCCCAACTGGAGCCAGGGGGTCCGAATGTGCCGGCACATCCAGTGCAAAGAGCACGGCACAACACACAACACACACATGTGTGCGCTTGTCTTGACACTCGCTGACATGATGCATTCTGATTCTCTCACAACCAACGCAAACGTGTCCTTACTGTCCAAAAAGTCCTCACATCAGTGTTCCTACAAAGACCGATGGAACAGTACGCACACACAGTCAGCTCGCGACCTCGGACATCATCAGGGGAACGCAGAGGTCATCATCCTACACATGACCTTTAACCCCCTAAAATACAGATTTATGTCAGACAAAGATGAAACTCTAACAGTTTAACACTAACATTTACATCTCATTAATTTAACGAGTGTTCGCGGCAAACAGTCGTTATCCTGTCTTCCTTCTCTCACCCCAACCAATCACAGCAGATGGCCCCGCCCCTCCCTGAGCCTGGTTCTGCCGGAGGTTTCTTCCTGTTAAAAGGGAGTTTTTCCTTCCCACTGTCACCAAAGTGCTGCTCATAGGGGGCAGAGATAGTGTCTGTCTCCTGAATCCAAACTGGAAGCTGGTTCCACAGAAGAGGGGCCTGAAAACTGAAGGCTCTGCCTCCCATTCTACTTTTAAATACTCTAGGAACAACAAGTAGGCCTGCAGAGCGAGAGCGAAGCGCTCTAATAGGGTGATATGGTACTACAAGGTCATTAAGATAAGATGGGGCCTGATTATTTAAGACCTTGTATGTGAGGAGCAGGATTTTGCTGTATTTCAGTATTTGTGGTTTTCAGTTGATGTTGAAAATAAAGAAAGTGAAGAATAAAACGTCTGGAATGACATAAAAAGCTTTAACAGTGACATTAACGTAGAAATATGTAAAGAGGAAATGGATTCTCGTTTCTGCTGTGCCAGCTCTGCGCACATTTAGCAACACTTTACTTAATTGAGGACTTTCTGCAGATATTATGGTTCATAATCACCTTTCATTATAATCCTCTTTATGATTTCTATACATTTCTAAATAAAACAAACAGTGATGATAAAACTGTGTTTAAAAGTGTTACATTTGATGTTAAACACATTTTTTATTTCATTCTTTTGTGTAATATTTGAATGATCTTTCATTTCAAACGTGTAAAGCAGTGATTCTGACTGCAGTGTTTGAACGCTGTGATAACAGATGCATTCCTGTGCTCGGGGTTTTCTGGCTCTCTCGCTGCTCTTCGTCGCTCTCCCTGCCAGGGGCCGGTGTTGTGCTGACAGCTGAGGACTCTGACATGAAGCCAACATGATCATTCTTGTATTTTGCTCGTTTGTGTTGTTGTGTTTGCACATCTCTGTTGCTTGTGGGGCTCGCACACAAGAATTTCACTCGCATGTGCTGTGCCAGTGTGCCTGCACATGTGATGTGACAATAAAAAGTGATTTGATTTGATTTGATTTGATCTGTGCTGTAAAAATATTTACTGTACACGACCACACTGAGCGCGCTCCGTGCAGCCCGGCGGCGTCTGTAGCGCAGCCAGGCCGTGTCTGGTCTCAAACCGTAACCGGCACCGTTTTTAAAGGATGCCGTCTGCGTGCAGCGGCGAGGCTCTCGGGTGCTGCTGCCACTCTTTTGGACAAAAGCTTTGTGATACTTGACCTGACTTTTTATATTTCACTCTCAGGATAATGATACACTTTAAAGGGGAAATAAATACATGATTAAATAAGTCGTTAGTATTATTGTCTGATCGACTGTCTCTCTTTACTCATCTTCAGCTCACCCTGGTCACTCAGAGCTCCATCCAAGCCTCCGTCTTCATCTTCAACACCACCATCTAGACTCGGGGTCTGGTCCTAACTCCCATCACTGCTGGGATTCTGATCACAGGTCATCACAGAAGAGCGGTCATTGTTCCACATGGTCTCTCCGTGTTCATTTGGTCTCTGATCACTTTCTCTGAAATCACTTTTAAGGTCTCAGAATAAACAGAAATACCACCTTAAATGCTCCCACAGGCGCCCGCCTCATTTTTAGAAGCTGAGAGTCGTTCAGATTATAAATGTGTGTCTGGATTCACGTACACTCGTGCAACACAAGATGTCAGCAACGCAACTCTGAGTAACTCAGTCTGAGAGGAAGCATGGCTTCCCCCGGTCGTCATGGAGACGCTTCAGTGGTCATCACATGATCTGAATTTCTTGTTTCTGGAAAAGTAAAGATTTGTCAGGCTGAAAGAGGACACTGGACACACACACTCCTCACACACACAGTGTGTGAGGAGTGTGTGTGTGTACAGCACCATTGTTCTCTTTGAGTGCGACAGTTTGTGTGTTAATTTGTCTGCATCTGCTGTGTGTGTGAGACTAACTGCATGTGTCCACTTGCCTTGTGTGTGTTTGTGTGTGTGTGTGTGTTCATGCTGGTCTGTACTCTGTGTGTGTTTACACTTGGATGAGCCTTCTGTTCGGCGTGCAGTCGCTCTCAGTGAGCTGGGTTTTTAGGTCGCAGTGTTCTTTCTGCCACAGCCGTGTGCACACATGCACGCATGCACGCACACACACATGCACACACACATGCACACACACACAGTCACACACACATGAACACACACACACAGTCACACACACACACACACACAGGAGAAGATGTTGGGCGCTATTAGGCACTGGGCTGCCGAGTTAGATGGGGATGGGAGCGGTGGTGGTGGTGGTGGTGTGTGTGTGTGTGTGTGTGTGTGTGTGTGTGTGTGTGTGTGTGTGTGTGTGTGTGTGTGTGTGTGCTTAGGGGGTCCCAGAGGTCTTGTCATGCATATGGGCACAGAGCCAAGCTGAGAGCCTGCGAGTGTGTGTGAGTTTGTGTGTGTGACGCTGGAGGGTTTAAAACCTCCACTGCTGTGTAACATGTCGACTCTTTTTAGTAATGTCATCCAGTACACACACACACGCACACACGCACACACACACACACTCGTGAAAGCTGGTGAAGTCTTTCTGATTCGTTGTGACTCAGAGCTTTAAACTTACAGGACCTACATTTCATACTGTATGTTACATTCATCGAGCTCACGTGTTTGATTTTAAATGCTTAACAAAAATTCAATAAATAAAATAGAACATATGTTGTCTTATATTCATAATTATTGTACACAGCCATCAGCTACGACATTCAAACTGGGCACCTGGTAGTGGGTTTGTCCCACGCCTGCTGCTAAAACCATCAGGGCGAGGAGTCCACAGGTGCTGAAGGTGTCCTGTGGTGCCAGATAAACAAGATGTTTGCATCAGATCCTCATCAAAGTCGTGAGTTATCAGAGCAAAGATCGAACGCTGTCCCTCTTAACCAGAGTGAACACCCTGGCACTAATTTCCAAGTTTATGAGCGGGAACTGGACAAATACAAAATTCAATTCAATTTTATTTACACAGCGCCAAATCGCAACAACAGTCGCCTCAAGGTGCTTTATACTGTACAGTAGACCCTACAGTAATACATACAGAGAAAAACACAACAATCATATGACCCCCTATGAGCAAGCACTTTGGTGACAGTGGGAAGGAAAAACTCCCTTTTAACAGGAAGAAACCTCCAGCAGAACCAGGCTCAGGGAGGGGCGGGGCCATCTGCCGCGACCGGGCATTTAAAAGGAGGAAATCGCTCAGACACTCAGAGAAAGCTTTACAAACACTGAATGAAACTCATCCTCTAAGTTAGGAGACGGTCCGACGACCATAAAGATGGTGGAGATTTGTCCGCTTTCTTTTACCTAAAATTACACCACAACTAATTTAATGATAACTGCATATGTGTTTAATAAAGTTGCCATGGCAACATGACGCAGTTGTTGTGTAATCTGGGAAGTATATTTGGTGGTCAGTGGTTAAATAAATTCGTTATCTTCTTTCTTATCAGACACAGAGATGAAAACAACAGTGGGCAGCGAGTTAATAGACATGTTTACACTCAGATTTATCAATCTAATGAAAAAGGGAAATTTAACCGAGTTACTGGTTTTCACAACAGTCCAGCAAATGACATCTATTTTGTGCTGTAGAACAAATCATGTCTGTGATTAGCAGCAGTCTGAACACTCAGACTTTAAATTCCAACAGCTAACCAATAAATCAATCAATAAAATTAGTAAAGTCACTCACTTTCAGAAGAGGAAATGGATGAATAACTCAGGTTTTCCATTGGGCCACACTGCATTAAACAGTGTAAACAAAGAGCCACACATATGCGACAGAACAAAGAGTCACATGAAGTCCTGAATTACTCCAGACTCAGTGAGTATTTGACACAACGCTTTTAGCCAGTCCAGCTAGCTCTTAGGTTATGTCAGTAGGCTGCAGCCAACTGAAGTCTGTTTTCTTACTCCTCCCAATCCTAGTGCATGATCCTAGCTACTGTGGCTGCTGTGCTCGGACCTCTGTTCATCTCATCTGCATGTGTAGGCTGTCACTCCGCCGTTTACCTCAGCTGTCAATAAAACGCGTTTTCCATTGATACCTCCTCAGATCAACTCGGCATGATCGCCATGACTCGACTCAGCTTGACTGTTTGTTTTGTTTCAATCGAGTCCCACACAATGTGTGAGGTCGTTGTTATAGCAACACGGCGAAGCATTACGTCACGTAATTAGCATGTGACACAAATGCTACAACACAGCCGAAGACATACCTGCTGCTCGGTCTGTGGCTTTTCATCAGACTCGGGGAACACTGTGTTGTTTTTTGTAGCCGTTTCTTTCATTGCCAGGTTTCCAAAATGGCAATTTAGATCTTTGTGAACGAGATGCATGACTCATCGAGCGATGCCACTGACCAACCAATCGATAGCATGCAGTCTGATGCCGTCACATTTTAGTACCTGCTTGGACTGCTTGGCGCCTCAGCTGTGCAGGTATTATTTTAGTACCTTGTACCTTGTACCATGAACCTAATGGAAAACCGTGAAACCTGCGAAGGACTGTGGCGAGTCAATCCGAGTAGATACTAATGGAAAGGAACTTATGTGTGCACGTCTATTTACTCTGGAAGAGGCTGCAAATTTTGGGAGAGGAGTCCGAGTTGGGAATACTTGTTGATGAGTGAAACTCACTTTCATCTGATGACAACCATACTGAGGTGAGCTGTTGAGGATATCCTGAACTTTTCTATCAGCATAGCTACTATTTTTGCCACTGTAAGCAGCTGTTAGCCTCTGTTAGCCGCTTTTAGCAGCTGTTAGCATGTGCTAGCCACTGTAAGCAGCTGTTAGCCTCTGTTAGCCGCTTTTAGCAGCTGTTAGCATGTGCTAGCCACTGTAAGCAGCTGTTAGCCTCTGTTAACAGGTGTTAGCGCCTGTTAGTTGCTGCTAGCTGGCATATGTGACACCTTCTTTGGACATTTGTCATGGTCTTCCATGTCTCTCAGGTTTTCCCATTCGGGTTTGTTGTTGGTTTTGGATACTGGTTGTTTTTCTCTCCCTCTCTGTTTGGGCAGAACTCATTACAGGTTTCCGCTCTACCTACAATAAATCTCTACACCTGCAATAAACTCACCATCCACTTGTTATGTTTATGTCTCTAGCCACTACTTAACTACTACTACTACTTAACTTGCACACTATTTTTCTCAGTTTATATTAAAAAAAAACAACCCTATACTTTAATCTTAATAACTGTACAGTACTCTGTTTTTGTAACTACTGTCCATGATGTAAATTTTTTTTTTTCTGTGTCCTGTTCTGTTTGTATATGTGATTTTATTCTGCTGCTGTTACAACCAAATTTATCCTCGTGGGACAATTAACGGATTATTCTATTGTATTCTATTTTATTCTACTTAAGACGACAGCTCTGTGCTACTCATCGCTGGATTGTTGTACTACTGCAGTGAGTTTTTCTAGTTTATCGTGTTCTTTGGATCTGTAACCTGTGTATACGCAGATATATGAGTACAATATCCTTTTCTATACTAACATTTTTAAATACTAATTTCATGCCAACCATCGATTGTTTGTACTGTTTACACCTGAGCACAGAGTTCCTGTTACTTCTGAACAGTTTTTCCAGTCACACAGACCTGCTACTCACCACCACGCGGTGAACATCGTGTTACGCAGAGCATCTTTGAGGGAAGCTTTATTTCTGTTTGTATTTTTGCTTTTTTTCAGCTCTTCCCTCATTTCCTCAAGAGCGTTTGCGGTTTCCCACGCCGCCATGTTAAATAAAACTGTGTCCCAGTGAGTCACCTGGTAGACGGGCTGCACCATCTCACTACAGCCTGAGCCTATTTTTAACTTCAGCACAACACACGAGCGTTTGTGGACAAGAACAGGACCGCTGTTTCCTCGTATTTGGGAAGGTTTTAACATTTTAGTGTAAAGCAGAAATACAGTTTTTGAAAAACGCGGTCAGCAGATAAAGATGCATGAATCCATTTTTTAAATGGCAGAAATCCTGATGTGGACATGAGCCTGTTGATTTTGCATTAATCTTTAACACTTTTATGGCTTTTTTGCGAAGATGCCACATGCTGATTACAGGAAACGTTACAGGATGGTTGATTTGACTCAGATGAAATGTGTGTGTGTGTATGTGTGTGTGTGTGTTTGTTTGGGTGGGGGATGTGTTTCCAACCCTACTAACGAAATTGACCTTAATCAAAGGACACAGGAGCAGCGGGCCGCTATAATACACACAAACCTGGAGGGTGGGAGGGCATCAGCACACACACACACACACACACACACACACACACACACACACACACACACACACACACACACACACACACACACACAGAAATAGACACACACACAGCCAGCGGCAGTGTTTTGAGAGAAAAAGCAAAAGAACATTTGTCTGGTCAGTTGGTGTCTGACTCCTCTGAGTCCAAACAGCACACAGGACGCCTGGTGTGTCTTTGTGTGTCTCTGTGTGTGTCTGTGCGCGTGTCTCTGTGTGTGTGTGTCTTTGTGTGTCTGTGTGTGAGATGAAGGATGCTCGTCCTTTCAGTCCAATGTTGACATTAATGCTCAATTTAATGGAAGGGTTTGTCATCGTGTGTGAGCTGGTGTTTGTGGATCTGCATTCTGTCTGAAGCCCAGCAGGGGGCGACTTCTGTTGTTTGAGTCAGATTTTAAAGCAGTCTGTGGGAAAAGTCACCTGTGTCCTCACGCAATGAGCTCAGTAAACAAGCTTTCCTGATAATTTTATCATCTCAGTCTCTGAATCCGACTCGGTGGCCATTCTGTGAACTCTGGTCCCGTTAGAGTAAAACGAGCTAAACGAGCATGTTTGCTAGCCTGTAAGTGTGCAGCGTCCTTTGGGTTCTTTGCAAGTTCACCAAAAACAATAAATGGTCAAGCTTTCCTGACCAATGACTGACAATGATGAGCCTGGATTTGTTTATAAACTTTTAAAGGAATGTGTGCTGATAATTTGCAGACCACACATACAACTTTAAAAATATATTCCAGACTGATAAAGCAAAGATGTAAGTAAAGTAATCACAGTGTACCCCTCACAAACTCATCTAAAGGCTTTCCGGCGCTTCTCTGATTCATGTCTGCATTCAGTGAACTTGAGCTTGCTCTTTTATCTCTGTGTTAAATGTTTTTAATGGTGCTTTCAGGGTCACATGGGAGTTTTACATACAAATACTCAAATAAGGAGTTTATAGCAGAGCATTGTGGTGGCACCGAGGTGAACAAATGTGTCACTTCAGCTGTGTTTAAAATAAGGAAGTACAAGGTACAGTATTCACATCAGAGAGCAGTACAACAACAATCAAATCACAAATATATTAAAACTGTGCTTCAGTACTTGAGTACATGTAATAAGTTACATTCCATCACAGCAGTGATGCTGCTGGTTATGGTGGGAGGAGGCATTCATTAGGTGTTCTCAAAGACGCATCGCTGCTTTCTACACCATAGACTGTATATAAAAGACAGAGTCCACTGCTAGTAACTCATTGGTTACTGATACGTTAACGTAGCATGTTGGCCTCTGCTATACAGTATAAACAAGCGGTCCCCAACCTTTTATTGTTTTTTGTCCAACAATGTTTTCACAATGTTTTTGTTTTTAAATTTTACATATCGAAACTTGTAATTTTAGTTTCATTTTTAAAATGGATAAAAAACTTGACCCTGATTTAGCTCCATATAAACACTCCACAGAGTCCACATGTTTTCTGTGGCTCTCTCAGCTGTTGTATGTTGTCTTTTTTTTCTCGTCTCCTTCTTTGACGTGAGGCGATGAAGCTGTTTCAGAGGTCAGCTTTTCTGAAAATCACATAGGATCGTCACATCTATACCTTCGTGGACTGCCACGCTGCCAGCATTTTCTTGGCTGACAGCAGCTCTCGCTCTCAGACATGTCTGGCTTAGTCTTGTCGTGCCTGTATTTGCATTTGTCCAAGATAAAGACAATGTTGGATAACACCTCCCACCCACTCCATGACATGCTGGTCAGTCACAGGAGCTCGTTCAGTGAGAGACTGAGATTACCGAAAAGCACCACTGAACGACACAGGAAATCATTCCTGCCTGTGGCCATCTCCCTGTACAACGCATCCACTTAACACACTGTTTGCTGCTACAACTACACATGTTTCTTTTCCAACTATTTATTTATGAGTGACTTATGTATGTATGTATATATATGTATATATTGTACTATTCTTAGTTAGCGTATTGTCTGTCTTGTCTTAATGTTGGTTTATAATGGAGCACTGTAACAAAAAATAATTTCCCCCAGGGATCAATAAAGTATTCTGATTCTGATTCTGATTCTGATAGCGCTTTATTTAGTCCCTAAGGACCCCAAAGTGCTTTACACTACATTCAGCCATTCACACACTGGTGATGGTAAGCTACATTGCAGGTCCTGGCACTGACAGAGGCGAGGCTGCCGGACACTGGCGCCACCGGGCCCTCTGACCACCACCAGTAGACAACGGGTGAAGTGCCTTGCCCAAGGACACAACGACCGAGACTACAAGAGACTATAACGCGAACTCCCAACTCTTGAGCCACGATCGCCAGTATATCACTGACATCACATAAAAATGTAGCAGTATCATGTTAGCAGCACTCATTTGCAGCCTTGAGTGATGTAAACTAAACTTTATTCCATCCTGGCAGAAACACGAACAATAGAAAAGAAGAAGAGAAGAGAGATGAACACTGATCAGTTTCTTCTAGAGGTGAAATCCTCTGTGGCGTCCACACATGGTCGTCTCTCTGTGACCTCCCGTGACCCTGACCTCACAACTGCAGTTTAAACCTGCAGCTTAAGCCTAAGCTGGGAGGTCGTGGTAGTAAAGTGGCGCCGAGCTGCAGCTATAGCATCATGAATAAGTCAAATACTGTACCCGCCCCCTCCCGATCCTGGGTTCAGGCAGGAACAAATGCTCACACTGTCATGCATAATTTACCACGACCATAAGCTGTACGTTACGTCTGCATTGCAACAGAAAAACTGCGACGTTTATCTGAGTTTTGAGTCTTCATTGATAAAAGCTGAAGGTCATCAGGACCGACACCTGCATGTTTCGTCCCCTTTTGACCTTTAACACTGATTTAAAGACACTTTGCTCTTCATACATGTACGATCATGATTTTCTGCACAAATAATGAACCTAATGTTCTGTGTTTGCGTCTCTTTGTCCTGTTATTCTATTTCCATATTTCCATCTCTTCAGTCTGCAGCGGTTTCCAGCAGAGCGGCACAGACTCTCCCTCCTCCCTCTCCGCTTGGCTGAACTCTAGCTGAACCTTTACTTGAACCCTGGATGAACTTCGCCAAACTGACCCATTAATCTACTTTAGGTGTGAAGTGGGCTATACGGTGGCCTGCGAGGGACACCTCGAACTGGTCCAGAGTCAGCGGCGGCAACAGAAAAGTCTGCAAATCATCGAACACGTGCACGGTGGGTAACAAAGCACAAAGGAGAGCAGATTACATAAGAGGAAGCAAAGGAGGAGACTTGGAGGATAACAGCAGATTTACTCTGAAGAGTCACGAGAGCTGATCGGCTCATCACCTCAAACAGGACACAAAAGTCCTGCTGAACAACTTCTACATGCTGAAAAACTCCAGCTCTGTTCTGGTTTTGTAGGAGGCGCTCTAACAACCACGAGTCCAGAATAAATGGCGTCCGAGAAATGTTTTAATTGTTTTCCTTCTGCAAACATCCATCATGTTTTCGATAGAAACAGTCAAGTTTACAGAAGTTTATGATTTAGGTCGCGGTCCTGTTGGAAGATGACTCAGACCCAGTTTTGCTGCTGAATCTTCTCCTTCCTCCATGATCCTTCCCCCTCAGGGAGATTCCCAGCTCCACACAGTGTAACAACCCTTATTGTGGCACCGCTAGGGGGTGTCGTCCTATTATTGTAGTCATTGGAGAGTCTAGTGTGAGTGTAGCAGCAGCCCATACAGTCGAGCAAGCTTCCTCCGTCCGTCTGTTTAGAGAGACCGTACCATTGCAACGGGCTGGACCTGACCCCCACACATGTATGTACGGATAGCGCAGAGGCGTGGAGACCTGGCTTGTACGGTCTTGTTCTGCCGTTCTAACTGACTGGCCTCAGAGTTGTCCAGCTAACCTCCACCCCACATGCCTGCTGGACCTGCTAGCTGCTCCTTCCTCGCAAAATGCCGTTACAACTCACTGAAGTATCTCCACAGCATAATGCTCCCACCACCGTGCTTCACTGTGGGGACGCTGTTCTCTCCGTTCTTTCTCCAGACATTAGCAGCATCTCTGTGGCCGCAAACTTCTGGTTGAGTCTCATCTGACTGAAGGATGCTTCCAGTCTGCAGGACCTTTCTCCAGGTCATCCTCAGCGTACTTCAGGTGTCTCTCTGAGTTTTTCACCAAAGTCCTGGTGACTGAGACCTCATAGACTGTTCCTGTGTAGGTTTCAGTCTTACATTCGTGTCGTGGCATTTTTTCTGTCACCTTTATATAAAGTCTTTTGTTCAGAAATAAATTTACTCAACAAAATTATGCGAGACTGGAGATTGTCACGGCGTGAGGGGCGGGGCCAACACAGAGAAGGACTGTCACTCACACTGACTCCTAACCATTTTAGAATCACCAGGTAACCTGACATAACCCACACAGGCATGAGGACAACATGCAGACTCCACATAGAAAGAGGCAGCTGACAGTGGATTCAAACCCACAACCTTCTTACTGTGCACACAGACATTGGCCCACCGGCTGTGACGGTGTGGGAAGGTCTCGTTTTAGAAACGATGCTTCAGTCCAGACGTTTTAAAAACATCCAAATACAAGAAAACATGGGTTCACTGTGCATATTAAAGCTGAAGGAGGCAAAGACGTGATTTCACTTTCATTTTTTCCTTTTTTTTATTTCCTGGTACCTTTCCAGGAAATAAATGTATGTATGAATTGAGTTTAGGAACAGTTTGTCTTATTACGGTTTTGTTTGGGTCTAAAAATCTTCTCAGTAACAAAAAGCTCCAAAAATATGAAACTCTTCTTGTGCTTCACATGTCATAAATAGCACACGTGTGCATGCAGGCGTGCAAATGTTAAAGGCAGGAGTATAAACAAACACTCATGTCCTCAACGTGGCATCGCCAACCACACACACACACACACACACACACACACACACACACACACACACACACACACACACCGTGATTTCATCACGGCCAATGTAGGTCAGTGTGTGAGCCCCGTACACAGAGGAGGAGGAGGGAGCGAAGAAAACATCCTGAATTGAATGAACCAAATGTTTTGATTTGTAATGGACGTTTTGTTGCCTCGTGGCTGTGTGGACGCTCCGCCGCTGCACCAGCCAGGCCTTCCTCCTCCTCCTCCTCCTTCCCATTCTCTCAATGAAGAGTGTGCAGTTTCCCTGCACTGTTGTGTGTTTGTGAAAAGCCTTGCAGGGGACTGCATGTATGAAAGTAAACACAGGATGATGTGTGTGTTCAGAGGGAGTTTCCACTCCAATGCCAGGTGCTATTAATAGCTTGCTTGATTTCATTTGCCGCGTGTTGGTTTAATGGCTCAGACCGTCATAATATCGCCAACTTGGATAACCGGGACCCAGCGCCTCTCTGCACTGTACTCTCCACTGGGAGTTACCGCGGTACAGTACGGCCGCCTCACTCCTAACAGGGTCTGACAGCGAGTAACTCCCCGTCTACTGTCCTTGTTTCTTCGCCCGGACTCCCTCCTCCTCTTCCTCAAACAGTTTAAACCAGTCTGATCTGGATCATGTCAGGCTTGCAGAGTAAATATGATATTGTTCGCCGATGACGCCACCATATCTGTCACAGTTTGTTTGACAAGGGGCGGGTGACCGGTGTAAATACCTGAAAAGGAAACAGTTGGGTTGAGAGGTCTTTGTCAAACACGCAGACAGATTATCGGTGATCCTGGAAATCTGGCCCGTGACGACAGCTGCGGCTACGACCACGCGACATCCAAAGCTGCGATGACAGAGGTCAATCAAAGACCGCCACGGAGGTCAAAGACACAGTGTCTGCACCGACATGGGCAGATCATGCTTGATAAATTGCGTTGGCGAGCTTTTACAGTGACAGACAGACTGTCATACCTCATCATAGTCGTGCACAAACTATCGATGAACTCTTTGGTATACGTTTTCTGGTTCAATGAAACAAAGTCAAAAAAAATCTTCCAGGCATTTAGAACGAAGACGAAATATGAGGCAAAAGATAGAGATGATAATCACCAACTAAGCTCATTTAAAATCAAGTGGCCAAGTGTGAAAACTGCAATTCTTCAAATGTCCAAGTGAGCCTGGCTCCAGAAGTGAGATGTTAAAATGTCAACTTTACAGCAGAAATAAACAGAACAGCAGAGGGAAGCGACTGGATGGTAGGAACAAGAAGAGAAGTGCAACTATACGCAGATGACACACGTTTATATACTGGAGACTTTAACAGTTTATGTGTAGCTCTAGGGATGGGTATCGTTTATGTTTTATCCGATACCGGTGCCAAACCGGTACTTTTGAAACGGTGCCGGTGCTTAAACAGTGCTTAAAGAATGGAAAACACAAAATTGGTCCACAAACCTCTCATGTTCAGCTGGTTTTTGTAAAAAGATAACAATGTTAGCCTTTTCTGCAGCTATGGGGCATATATGGTATCACTCTTGGCTGGAAGCAGTGCTTAAACAATGGAAAAAACACAAACTTTGTCCAAAAACCTCTCATGTTTAACTGTTTTCCACTTTTTCTTTGGTCATTTTAGCCTTTTTGGCCAGGGTGAAGGGAGCATCTGCCATCAAACAAGAAGACAGCCGCATGTAGCTATGATGATGTTTGCTAGTTCACATTACATGCATTAATGTAATAACGTGGTTAGCCTACTCAACGTAAATTACACACGAACAACATTAAGCTACTCACGCATAGAAGAACGGCTGCTGCTGCCATCATCATCCTCATCATTTCGGCTACACTGGCAGGGCTAGGGGCCAGGACTTCGGGTTCTTGGGTGATGTTGCTAACTCCGGGCCGATAACAGGCACCACACCCGCAGTAGATGTGCTCGGTGTGAGGTCTCGCAGCAAGCTATCAAATACGGCGCATTTTTCGGCTTTTAAAAAACATTATGCGTCGCCAGGTGTTTCATCAGATTCGAGGTGTTGCCTCCTTTGCACAGTATCACCTTAAAGCAGCGGTCTCCAACCTTTTTTGCACCACGGACTTGTTTATGCCCGACAATATTTTCACGGACCGCCTTTAAGGTTTCGCGGATAAATACAACAAAATAAAACTAGTACCGGTACCGAAAAAAGAAGATTTATTCATAACACACGTGAAAAGACCCAACGATAAAAACGATAACAAAATAACGCTCAAAACCGACAAAAACCCTGAAAACTATACATTTCACACCTGAGCCTCAACTCTCGTGGCCCGGTACCAAACGACTCACGGACCGGTACCGGTCCGAGGCCCGGGGGTTGGGGACCGCTGCCTTAAAGCACTTGTTGCAGGCTGCTGAGTTTGCATCTTTTGCTGTGAAGTACAGCCAGACTTTTGACCGCTTCGCCTTGGGTGTTTTTAATCTGTAGCTCTGCTCTAAAAGAACGTACGTACCTGGACCCGCCTACTATCCTTGGAAAGTACTACTATCCCTCCCTGAGCCTGCTTCTGCTGGAGGTTTCTTCCTGTTAAAGGGAGTTTTTCCTTCCCACTGTCGCCAAAGTGCTGCTCATAGGGGTCATGTGATTGTTGTGTTTTCCTCTGTATGTATTACTGTAGGGTCTATCTTACAATATAAAGCACCTTGAGGCGACTGTTGTTGTGATTTGAACTGAGGGGAGGAGCCAGAGAGAAATCTGAGCAGGTTAGTGTCTGAGTCTGAGTTTCCCTCATGTCTGTGTTACCACCCTCAGGGTTTACATTTAAAAACTTTCTGGAATGGGGCCCAGATCACTATAATACAATAATAATGCATATCATGCTTTTCAATGCACTCTTCAAATGAAAGTGCTGCTGCTTGCATGCTGTGTACCGTCCACATTATGGCATGCGACCTCCTTTGTCCTCAGAGTGAAAGCCTTATCCTCGTTACTTCTGTTGGCTGAATCTCCTTTAAACCTCCTCCCTCCTTTGGCTCCTCTCCTTGATGACTAAATCGGATTTTGCAGGTGAAATCAAACAAGAGATCAGACCTTCAACGTGATTCACGTCTTCCAGTTGGTTCCAAAGTTTGGAGCGCTTGGTTTTACACCAGAGGTAAGCAGAAAGGACAGCTGGGAGGTTACATCAGGCGTCTGCGCCCCTCGGGAATGGAGGGCTTATGGTAGCTGCCGAGCGAACGGGGAGTCAGCCAAGTTCATGTTTTGTGAGACCAGACACACGATAATCTAACTCCTGAAAGCTGCTCATAAATACCCGTGCTGTTTTGGCAACAGGGCGGTAATCTGTGCAGCTGGTGGCGAACCCGAGCAGCGGAAAAACTGACACCGCCGACCGACCGCCTCGGAGAGGAGAGGAGGGAAGCAGGGATCAGACGAGCTTCTTCTGTCAGAGAAATCTGATTTATTACCCACGAGGAAACTGACTTTGAAAACAAGAGCTCGGTTTGTTGAGGCTGATGTGAAGTCTGTCCACACTCTGTTTGAGGACTTAGTGTCACTTTAACTACAACCTGTCAGAAATTATTCCTAATGAGAGAGGAAGAGCCTTTTTGGTCCAAAATACAAAACAAAGCAGCAAACAATCACATTTTAGAGGCTTCAGCACACGAATAATGATTAAACCTAATTCCTCAATCCACTGTAGTAACCTCAGGTCCTTTCATGCAGATTAGTGTACTTCAAAGTGCTTCACAGATAATCAGACTTAAGTTAAAAAACTAGGTGTTACAAAGTGCTTTAAACAAAAATAAAAGAAACGATTGTCATGTAAATTTAAAGCAGATGTAGTTAGTTAAGTTTATTCAATCAAGGACAGCACATGACACGCGTTGCATGAGAACACAATGCAACCGTTGTTGTGTACAAAGGTTTTCTGGCCAAAGGTGATTTGCAATTTATAAATCAAAAGCTGAAGGTTTAGGTTCCTGTTTCTTGATCGAAGCGCCAAACTCAGACTTACTAAACTAAACTGTCAACAGGAAAATTTGATATTTCTGTTTTAAATAAACCGCATACCCTCCCATCTTTACACCTGTTGATCTCAAACCAGATCCAGCCGGGATTAAGTCAGGTCAGCAGCATCAGTTGCCGTGGCAATGTCAAAAGTGCATCACGTGTATCACAAAGTTCGACTTCGTCGTGCGGGACTCAGGTCACACTTGAAAATGAGACTTTTACTGCATAAAGAATCAGTCGTTTTTCTGTAAGAGACAAACTGCCGTCAAACTACTGAGCAGTGAGATTCACGGACAATCGAGCGTTGTTGGGTTTACCTGCATGTAGCTGTTGGATCAGTGCAGTAACGATGCTGAGCCCGTCACAGAGCATGCTGGGAGAGCCACGCCTTCACGCACTCCAGGTCAGGAAAACCCAGAGTCGAACTCGTTCACAGCCTGTGTCTTTATGTAAACAAGTTTAAATACAAATTATAATTCTTGAGATATTTTCATGTAAGAGAAACAAGTGCAGTCTGAGTTTTTCCACATGGTGAAGAAATGCTGCTCTGGGCTCGAGGGGGACATTATGGAAGTTGCACAGATGATCCTGAAATTTATATAGAGAAAGTTTTTGTTCATTGACAGAATCTACTGTAAAAATCACAGATTCTCTATCAGCGGGAACCGTATAAAAATACAGTTACGTCTGAAAAACATGTTCACCTTCACTTTTTACAAAGCTGTCCAGTTGTCCAGATTGGAGACCTTGGCAGGCTGATTCTGGCCCCCGGACCTTATGTTTGACATCCCTGGTTTAAGACTCTTCACTTAAAGAAAACATTTTGAGCACAAACATCAGAACAATCGCAGGACTCTGCACGGATCGAGCTGATTTAGCAGGAAATAAAAGTTTAACGTTTAGTCTGAATCTGCAGCCACATGGACATATTTCTGCAGATACTGCAGCCATAATTTTGCAGCCTATTGTTGACAGATGTCACTCGTTCATGTGAGCTCAGAAAGGGTTAACAGAGAAAGCTGATAGCCTCCGTCACCACAGCTGTTACGGCTGACTGAGGTTTCAGGTTTGGCCGAGCCAGCGAGCACGACCTGTGATAACCCAGCTGATCACAATGTTCTTCTAAAAAATCTTTAACGTGTTGTTTTCCATGTTTCTGATTTACAGACGTTTGAGTTTCACCTGCTGGCAAAATGAAAGGTGAGGCGGCTGCGTTTGCACCACCTTTGTTGGAGGTTCAGATCCAGTTAAACTGAAACACCATCTGGCACAAAAACACAGCAGAGATTTAATAAAGCAGATTGGAGGAGGGAGGCCTGTGTGTGTGTGTGTGTGTGT
Source organism: Maylandia zebra (assembly GCF_041146795.1). NCBI lineage: Eukaryota > Metazoa > Chordata > Actinopteri > Cichliformes > Cichlidae > Maylandia > Maylandia zebra. Next base: position 2,665,963 of record NC_135179.1, read on the forward strand.
GTGTGTGTGTGTGTGTGTGTGTGTGTGTGTGTGTGTGTGTGTGTGTAATCTGGATTTCAGCTTTGTTGTCCAACACAATCGGCTGTGAGTGTAAACAAAGGTGACTGTAGAGCTTGTGCGTGTCACTGAACACAGCTTGTAACTTGTTCAGTTATTTATTGTAATTAAAAAGGTTCACATGGGGAAGTTTACGGTGTTTCTGTGACTCTGACCCTGAAAATTAAACTGGAAAATCACCATCACAGTCATCTTACTGGGATTTTAACTGGTTTGAGCTCTTCGTGTATAAACAAGACTGATTTTCATGCTGAAAACGAAGAAAACAACGTTTATTTTCAGATTTGGGGTTTTTTTAGCTGTAATTTTGGATTTGGTTTGGAAAACATGTTTGGGTGACTCAGCAGCCTTTTATAATAACTGCCTAAAAGTGCTGTAGTGCGGATTAGCATCCCGGCAGCGCTCCAAAGGCTCAGAAAGCTGCAGGCTTACTGTGTGTCAACAGGTTTTGTTTGATAGATTAGGGAAAATTTGGGAAGATTGAGCTTAAAAAAACAGGAAAACCCAACCAAACAGCCCCAACAGAAGTTCAGTTTCCTGTCTGCTCGTTAGGATCGGGCTAAATGTTTCTTTTCTCACATCAGGCTTTGCAGGAAGTCGTCACGCACATGAATCTGCCAGGACTCCTTGATTTTAATGATCTTTTATATTTTACTTTTCTTAGAGATATGAAAGAAATCCAGCTTTCAGTGGCTTCAGTGGTTTGTTTTGTGTTGTTTCGAGTCTGTAATATGTGACGAGTGAACTCTAACAACCTCAGGTGCTCCACGAAAACACCTGAAGTCTGTAATTTCCTGTTGTGATCATTAATCAGTGTGTTGTGTTTACATGTTGACGTTCTTGTGGATGTGTGCGATGGTTCCCAGTGTTTGCGTGGCCAAGAACAGCTTAAAGGTTTAGCTGTCAACAGGCCGCCATGACCGAGACTCCCGCGGTGGTTAATGTGTCTGCGCCAGCGTTCGTGCCCAGGATTGTTGTGTAACGGTGCCACAAAGGACGTCGTTCGTTTTGTTTGCAAGAAACACATCGAACAATAAATCTAGCAAATTTACTGCAAGTATTTACTATAAAAGATATTTTATGACTTCAAGACCAAGTTTGTATCCTATGTTTTTATTTTTTGGTCCATCTATTAAACTTCGGCAGCTCTTTGTCCTCTGCAGAATATTTGAGTGTCAGAGTTTATCCCACAAACATGTTTCCTGTACTCGGATCTGATCGCATTCCCAAAGAGATCGATCTGATTTGCTTTGGGAATACGGGGGTATCAGGGCCCATTGTCAGGCTATCCCGTCCCCGTACAGCTGTAGTGAGAGCTCGGGTCCACTTCCAGCAGTAAGCCTGGTTTCCTGCAGGTGTCAAACTCACCTCCGTTCAGAACCTTTATTTCCAGGCGCAGTTGAAGGGTGGAGTGCCTCCACTTCCATGGCCTCATGTCTCTGTTTGCTGATGATGTGGTTCTTCTGACTTATTTGAAAGATCTCCTCCAGCTCGCACCGGGCAGTTAGCAGCTGAGCGTGAAGCGACGGGAATGACTCCGGGTCAGGGGTGATTGGTGGAGGGATCGGTGTTTGCAGCGATTAAGATGCTGCATAGCTCTGTTGTGATGAAGCGAGCGCTGAGCATGAAAACAAAATCTGCTGATTTACTTTTCGAGCTACGTTTCTATGTAAGTGTTGAAAATGAACTTCTGATAAAAAGAGAAGGCATAGATTACATTTCTCGACTGGCTCCCACCAGGAGGAGGTGAGGAGGGAGAGGGAGGCCGAGGCCTGCTTAGTCTGCTGCTTCAGAGAAACAGGCCCGGATAAGCACCTGCATGGATGCACACTATGAAGTTTATGTAACATATCCTCCTTAACCTTTTAAAGTCTGAACCATAAAATAATTACCAGAAAATCTGAATTTTGGGGAAACTGAATGTTTATTAAACATTAAGATTGTTTATTAGGGCCCGAGCACTGAGAGTGCGAAGGCCCTATTGTATCTGCTCCGTTTCTTATTATTATTAGGGCCCGAGCACCGAGAGTGCGAAGGCCCTATTGTATCTGCTCCGTTTCTTATTATTAGGGCCCGAGCACTGAGAGTGCGAAGGCCCTATTGTATCTGCTCCGTTTCTTATTATTATTATTAGGGCCCGAGCACTGACAGTGCGAAGGCCCTATTGTAATTGCTCTGTTTATTAGGGCCCGAGCACTGAGAGTGCGAAGGCCCTATTGTATCTGCTCCGTTTCTTATTAGGGCCCGAGCACTGACAGTGCGAAGGCCCTATTGTAATTGCTCTGTTTATTATTATTATTATTATTAGGGCCCGAGCACCGAGAGTGCGAAGGCCCTATTGTATCTGCTCCGTTTCTTATTATTATTATTATTATTATTATTATTATTATTATTCACCCCAAACAAGGGCCTTTTTGAGGGCCTAAACATGCTCAAAAACTCATGAAATTTTGCACACATGCCAGGTCTGGTGAAAAATTTTGTATTTTAATGGTTTTATATATGAGCACTGGGAAATGGCTCTAGAGCGCCACCTATGCCTTGTTAAATGCAGCCCTACGACCACATGGTTTGAGCTACATGTATGAAATTTGGCACACATGTGTATCATGCCAAGACGAACAAAAAAGTCTGTGGGCCCACTGACGCAAACCCAACAGGAAGTCCGCCATTTGGAAGAGAAGGTGACATTTTGGCTCTAATTTTGCCATTTCCATGCCTCGAACTTTAACGAACTCCTCCTTGGGGTTTCATTTCATAACCTTCAAATTTGGACAGTGTCAACTACACCCTTGTGCCATGTTAAATTGCGGAGCTTTTGAGTTTTCACAATACTATGAGGCCGTGGCGCCATGGCGAATTTCGATGACTCGCCATGAAAATCTTATTGCCTCTCATTTTGTCATAGATTTTCTGACCTTGACCAAAGTGAACACATATGATAAGGCTCCACCCCTAAACATATTTCAACTGCCATATTTGACATGAAGGACAGCGCCACCTAGTGGGAACAGAAAATGTCATGTTTTACACTTTGGGGTACAGTATAGTGATGGGTGACATCTGCAGCCTCAAATTTCTCCAGAAAACCCTTAAGGAGTTGGTCTTGGGTTACAGTGAAAACTGTGACTTTTCGCAAAAGGGTGTGACCCCAGCAGCATGGCGAACTTTGATGTCACGCCATGAAGAAACAAATTAGTATAACTCCATGAAATCCAGTCTGATCAGTACCAGACTTTACAGGCATGATGTCAGACGCGCCCTGAACAGATTGATGTGCCCATTGTCAGAAATACGGACAGCGCCACCTAGTGGCAACAGGAAATGTCATGGCTTTAATTTTGTTGTACTGATTTTCACAGGTTCATCGTGGCCACCTCAAAAGCGGTGAATATCACCATCAGTCCCTCGTGATGCTTCAGTGCCAAAATTGTGACTTTAAACTGAACGGCGCACCCTGGTGGCAACGCGGTCCACCATGAAAGATGAAGTGGCTTTTGAGGGGCTTGGAAAGTTTATAGAGGCTTGAAATTTGGCACACACCTCCAAATGGATGAAGGCATTGTTGTCATGTGACCATTTTCCTTGAATAGCGCAAAATGGCTCCACGGCGCCCCCTACAATATTCAAAAATATCAGCCCCTGCTCTGTGTTTTATCTATGAGTCTGAAACTTGGTAAGCTTATAGGAGATATCAAGATCTACAAAAAAGTCTCTTGGAGCAATATCCCAAATCCAACAGGAAGTCAGTCATTTTAAAATTAATGTGTAATTTTGGCGACATTTTCTCCTCTTTTCAGGCCTCATACTTTCACGAACTCCTCCAAGGGATTTCATCAGATTGAACTATTCTTCAGTGTGTCGAATCCAAAGACCTTTGTGTTGTTAAATTGCGAAGCTTTTTACGTCCAGGGAAACGGGGTGGTTATGGCGGCACGTGGAGTCTCAATCACTCGCCAAAAAGCAGTAATCTGCTGTCACTCAAAAACACAATGTCCAATCGCTCCCAAAGGTCGCAGGCATGATGAGACTCAAGCTCGGAAATGTTTGTTATGCCATTTGTCATTAATGGTTAGAGCGCCACCTAGTGGGACGACTATAATCATGATTGAATGAGATGAAAGGTTAGCTGTTGGTTAAATGCATGAATTCCATCAATGTGACATCAGATCGGACGTGCTGGTTTTAGGTGTTGGGTGTGGCTCGACACGCCGGGGTGCGAGGGCCCTCATAACGCTGCTTGCAGCTTTAATTAGGGCCCGAGCACTGATAGTGCGAAGGCCCTATTGTAATTGCTCTGTTTATTATTATTATTATTAGGGCCCGAGCACCGAGAGTGCGAAGGCCCTATTGTATCTGCTCCGTTTCTTATTATTATTATTATTATTATTATTATTATTATTATTATTATTATTATTATTATTCACCCCAAACAAGGGCCTTTTTGAGGGCCTAAACATGCTCAAAAACTCATGAAATTTTGCACACATGCCAGGTCTGGTGAAAAATTTTGTATTTTAATGGTTTTACATATGAGCACTGGGAAATGGCTCTACAGCGCCACCTATGCCTTGTTAAATGCAGCCCTACGACCACATCGTTTCAGCTACATGTATGAAATTTGGCACACATGTGTATCATGCCCAGACGAACAAAAAAGTCTATAGGCCCATTGACGCAAACCCAACAGGAAGTCCTCCATTTGGAAGAGAAGGTGACATTTTGGCTCTAATTTTGCCATTTCCATGCCTCGAACTTTTGCGAACTCCTCCTTGGGGTTTCATTTCATAACCTTCAAATTTGGACAGTGTCAACTACACCCTTGTGCCATGTTAAATTGCGGAGCTTTTGAGTTTTCACAATACTATGAGGCCGTGGCGCCATGGCGAATTTCGATGACTCGCCATGAAAATCTTATTGCCTCTCATTTTGTCATACATTTTCTGACCTTGACCAAAGTGAACACATATGATAAGGCTCCACCCCTGAACATATTTCAACTGCCATATTTGACATCAAGGACAGCGCCACCTAGTGGGAACAGGAAATGTCATGTTTTACACTTTGGGGTACAGTATAGTGATGGGTGACATCTGCAGCCTCAAATTTCTCCAGAAAAGCCTTAAGGAGTTGGTCTTGGGTTACAGTGAAAACTGTGACTTTTCGCAAAAGGGTGTGACCCCAGCAGCATGGCGAACTTTGATGTCACGCCATGAAGAAACAAATTAGTATAACTCAATGAAATCCAGTCTGATCAGTACCAGACTTTACAGGCATGATGTCAGACCCACCCTGAACAGATTGATGTGCCCATTGTCGGAAATACGGACAGCGCCACCTAGTGGCAACAGGAAATGTCATGGCTTTAATTTTGTTGTACTGATTTTCACAGGTTCATCGTGGCCACCTCAAAAGCGGTGAATATCACCATCAGTCCCTTGTGATGCTTCAGTGCAAAAATTGTGACTTTAAACTGAACGCCGCACCCTGGTGGCAACGCGGTTCACCATGAAAGATGAAGTGGCTTTTGAGGGGCTTGGAAAGTTTAAAAAGTCTTGAAATTTGGCGCACACCTCCAATGTGGTTAAGGCTTTGTTGTTATGTAATCATTTTCATTGAATATCCCAAAATGGCTCCACAGCGCCCCCTACAAAATTTCAAAATCACAGCCCCTGCTCTGTGTTTTATGTATGAGTCTGAAACCTGGTAAGCTTATAGGAGATATCAAGATGTACAAAAAAGTCTCTTGGAGCAATATCCCAAATCCAACAGGAAGTCAGCCATTTTAAAATTAATGTGCAATTTTGGCAACATTTTCCCCTCTTTTCAGGCGTCGTTCTTTGACGAACTCCTCCAAGGGATTTCATCAGATTGATGCAATCTCCTGTGTGTGGAATCTAAAGACCTTTGTGTTGTTAAATTGCGAAGCTTTTTACGTTCAGGGAAACGGGGTGGTTATGGCGGCACGTAGACTCTCAATCACTCGCCAAAACGCAGTAATCTGCTGTTACTCAAAAACACAATGTCCAATCTCACCCAAAGGTCGCAGGCATAATGTGACTCGAGTTCAGAAATGTTTGTTATGCCATTTGTACATAATGGTTAGAGTGCCACCTAGTGGAACGACTAGCTAATCATGAATGAATGAGTTGAAATGTTAGCTGGTGGTTAAATGCATGAATTCCATCAATGTGACATCAGATCGGAGGTGCTGGTTTTAGGTGTTGGGCGTGGCTCGACGCGCCGGGGGTGCGAGGGCCCTCATAACGCTGCTTGCAGCTTTAATTATTATTATTTCGGCAAATGAATTGGCCGTTTGAGGGCCTAAACATGCTCGAAAACTCATGAAATTTTGCACACGCGTCAGGTCTGGTGAAAATTTACGTATTTTAATGTTCTCAGACATGGCCAGGGAAAATTAGCTCAGTAGCGCCACCTAGAAAAATGTAAAACGCGAGCCCCCGATATGGGTATGACCTACATGTTTGAAAGTCGGTACACCTATATAACGTTCAGAGTTGAACAAAAAAGTCTATTATGGCAATGTCCTAAACCCAACAGGAAGTCCGCCATTTTGGATTGAAGGTGACATTTTGGCTCTGATTTTACCGTTTCCATGCCTCGAATTTTAACGAACTCCTCCTTGGGGTTTGATTTCATAACCTTCATATTTGGTCAGTGCCAACTACACCCTTGTGCCATGTTAAATTGCGGAGCTTTTGAGTTTTCACAATACCATGAGGCCGTGGCGCCACGGCGAATTTCGATGACTCGCCATGAAAATCTTATTGCCTCTCATTTTGTCATACATTTTCTGACCTTGACCAAAGTGAACACATATGATAAGGCTCCACCCCTGAACATATTTCAACTGCCATATTTGACATCAAGGACAGCGCCACCTAGTGGGAACAGGAAATGTAATGTTTTACACTTTGGGGTACAGTATAGTGATGGGTGACATCTGCAGCCTCAAATTTCTCCAGGAAAGCCTTAAGGAGTTGGTCTTGGGGTACAGTGAAAACTGTGGCTTTTCACGAAAGGGTGTGACCTCAGCAGCATGGCGAACTTTGATATCTCGCCATGAAGAAACAAATTAGTATAACTCCATGAAATCCAGTCTGATTAGTACCAGACTTTACAGGCATGATGTCACACCCGCCCTGAACAGATTGATGTGCCCATTGTCAGGAATATGAAGAGCGCCACCTAGTGGGAACAGGAAATGTCATGTCTTACACTTTGTTGTACTGATTTTCACAGGTTCATAGTGGCCACCTCAAAAGCGGTGAATATCACCATCAGTCCTTGATGATGCTTTAGTGCAAAAATTGTGACTTTAAACTGAACGGCGCACCCTGGTGGCAACGCTGTTCACCATGAAAAATGAAGTGGCTTTTGAGGGGCTTGGAAAGTTTATAGAGGCTTGAAATTTGGCACACACCTCCATTGTGCTTAAGGCTTTGTTGTTATGTGATCATTTTCATTGAATAGCGCAAAATGGCTCCACAGCGCCCCCTACAAAATTTCAAAACATCAGCCCCAGCTCTGTGTTTTATGTATGAGTCTGAAACCTGGTAAGCTTATAGGAGATATCAAGATGTACAAAAAAGTCTCTTGGAGCAATATCCCAAATCCAACAGGAAGTCAGCCATTTTAAAATTAATGTGAAATTTTTGTGACATTTTCCCCTCTTTCCAGGTACCGTTCTTTGACGAACTCCTCCAAGGGATTTCATCATATTGAACCAATCTCCAGTGTGTGGAATCTAAAGACCTTTGTGATGTTAAATTGCGAAGGTTTTTACGTTCAGGGAAACGGGGTGGTCATGGCGGCATGTGGAGTTTCAGTCACTCGCCAAAAAGCAGTAATCTGCTGTCACTCAAAATCAAAATGTCCAATATGTCCCAAAGGTCGCAGGCGTGATGAGACTCGAGCTCGGAAATGTTTGTTATGCCATTTGTCAGTAATGGTTAGAGCACCACCTAGTGGGACGACTATAATCATGATTGAATGAGATGAAATGTTAGCTGGTGGTTGAATGCATGAATGTCATTAATGTGACATCAGATCGGAGGTGCTGGTTGTAGGTGTTGGGCGTAGCTCGACGCGATGGGGTGCGAGGGCCCTCATAACGCTGCTTGCAGCTTTAATTAGGGCCCGAGCACTGAGAGTGCGAAGGCCCTATTGTATCTGCTCCGTTTCTTATTATTATTATTATTATTATTATTATTATTATTATTATTATTATTATTCACCCCAAACAAGGGCCTTTTTGAGGGCCTAAACATGCTCAAAAACTCATGAAATTTTGCACACATGCCAGGTCTGGTGAAAAATTTTGTATTTTAATGGTTTTACATATGAGCACTGGGAAATGGCTCTACAGCGCCACCTATGCCTTGTTAAATGCAGCCCTACGACCACATCGTTTGAGCTACATGTATGAAATTTGGCACACATGTGTATCATGCCAAGACGAACAAAAAAGTCTGTGGGCCCATTGACGCAAACCCAACAGGAAGTCCGCCATTTGGAAGAGAAGGTGACATTTTGGCTCTAATTTTGCCATTTCCATGCCTCGAACTTTTGCGAACTCCTCCTTGGGGTTTGATTTCATAACCTTCAAATTTGGACAGTGTCAACTACACCCTTGTGCCATGTTAAATTGCGGAGCTTTTGAGTTTTCACAATACTATGAGGCCGTGGCGCCATGGCGAATTTCGATGACTCGCCATGAAAATCTTATTGCCTCTCATTTTGTCATACATTTTCTGACCTTGACCAAAGTGAACACATATGATAAGGCTCCACCCCTGAACATATTTCAACTGCCATATTTGACCTCAAGGACAGCGCCACCTAGTGGGAACAGGAAATGTCATGTTTTACACTTTGGGGTACAGTATAGTAATGGGTGACATCTGCAGCCTCAAATTTCTCCAGGAAAGCCTTAAGGAGTTGGTCTTGGGTTACAGTGAAAACTGTGAGTTTTCGCGAAAGGGTGTGACCCCAGCAGCATGGCGAACTTTGATGTCACGCCATGAAGAAACAAATTAGTATAACTCAATGAAATCCAGTCTGATCAGTACCAGACTTTACAGGCATGATGTCAGACCCGCCCTGAACAGATTGATGTGCCCATTGTCAGAAATACGGACAGCGCCACCTAGTGGCAACAGGAAATGTCATGGCTTTAATTTTGTTGTACTGATTTTCACAGGTTCATCGTGGCCACCTCAAAAGCGGTGAATATCACCATCAGTCCCTCGTGATGCTTCAGTGCAAAAATTGTGACTTTAAACTGAACGCCGCACCCTGGTGGCAACGCTGTTAACCATGAAAGATGAAGTGGCTTTTGAGGGGCTTGGAAAGTTTAAAAAGTCTTGAAATTTGGCGCACACCTCCAATGTGGTTAAGGCTTTGTTGTTATGTGATCATTTTCATTGAATATCCCAAAATGGCTCCACAGCGCCCCCTACAATATTTCAAAACATCAGCCCCTGCTCTGTGTTTCATCTATGAGTCTGACACTTGGTAAGCTTGTGTAAGATATCAAGATGTACAAAAAAGTCTCTTGGAGCAATATCCCAAATCCAACAGGAAGTCAGCCATTTTAAAATTAATGTGTAATTTTGATGACATTTTCCCCCCTTTTCAGGCCTCATACTTTGACGAACTCCTCCAAGGGATTTCATCATATTGAAGTATTCTTCAGTGTGTAGAATCTAAAGACCTTTGTGATGTTAAATTGCGAAGCTTTTTACGTTCAGGGAAACGGGGTGGTCATGGCGGCACGTAGAGTTTCAATCACTCGCAAAAAGCAGTAATCTGCTGTCACTAAAAAACACAATGTCCAATCTCTCCCAAAGGTCGCAGGTGTGATGAGACTCGAGCTTGGAAATGTTTGTTATGCTTTTTGTCAATAATGGTTAGAGCGCCACCTAGTGGCATGAATATAATCCTGGTTGAATAAGATGAAATGTTAGCTGGTGATTAAAAGCATGAAATCCATCAATGTGACATCACATCGGACGTGCCGGTTTGAGGTGTTGGCAGTGGCTCGACGTGCCGGGGGTGCGAGGGCCCTCATAACGCTGCTTGCAGCTTTAATTAGGGCCCGAGCACCGAGAGTGCGAAGGCCCTATTGTATCTGCTCCGTTTCTTATTATTATTATTATTATTATTATTCAGGCGAAACAAGGGCCTTTTTGAGGGCCTAAACATGCTCAAAAACTCATGAAATTTTGCACACATGCCAGGTCTGGTGAAAAATTTTGTATTTTAATGGTTTTACATATGAGCACTGGGAAATGGCTCTAGAGCGCCACCTATGCCTTGTTAAATGCAGCCCTACGACCACATCGTTTGAGCTACATGTATGAAATTTGGCACACATATGTATCATGCCAAGACGAACAAAAAAGTCTGTGGGCCCATTGACGCAAACCCAACAGGAAGTCCGCCATTTGGAAGAGAAGGTGACATTTTGGCTCTAATTTTGCCATTTCCATGCCTCGAACTTTTGCGAACTCCTCCTTGGGGTTTGATTTCATAACCTTCATATTTGGTCAGTGTCAACTACACCCTTGTGCCATGTTAAATTGCGGAGCTTTTGAGTTTTCACAATACTATGAGGCCATGGCGCCATGGCGAATTTCGATGACTCGCCATGAAAATCTTATTGCCTCTCATTTTGTCATACATTTTCTGACCTTGACCAAAGTGAACACATATGATAAGGCTCCACCCCTGAACATATTTCAACTGCCATATTTGACACCAGGTACAGCGCCACCTAGTGGGAACAGGAAATGTCATGTTTTACACTTTGGGGTACAGTATTGTGATGGGTGACATCTGCAGCCTCAAATTTCTCCAGGAAAGCCTTAAGGAGTTGGTCTTGGGTTACAGTGAAAACTGTGACTTTTCACGAAAGGGTGTGACCCCAGCAGCATGGCGAACTTTGATGTCACGCCATGAAGAAACAAATTAGTATAACTCAATGAAATCCAGTCTGATCAGTACCAGACTTTACAGGCATGATGTCAGACCCGCCCTGAACAGATTGATGTGCCCATTGTCGGAAATACGGACAGCGCCACCTAGTGGCAACAGGAAATGTCATGGCTTTAATTTTGTTGTACTGATTTTCACAGGTTCATCGTGGCCACCTCAAAAGCGGTGAATATCAACATCAGTCCCTCGTGATGCTTCAGTGCAAAAATTGTGACTTTAAACTGAACGGCGCACCCTGGTGGTAACGCGGTTCACCATGAAAGATGAAGTGGCTTTTGAGGGGCTTGGAAAGTTTATAGAGGCTTGAAATTTGGCACACACCTCCAAATGGATGAACGCTTTGTTGGCATGTGATCATTTTCATTGAATAGCGCGAAATGGCTCCACAGCGCCCCCTACAATATTTCAAAACATCAGCCCCTGCTCTGTGTTTCATCTATGAGTCTGACACTTGGTAAGCTTGTGTAAGATATCAAGATGTACAAAAAAGTCTCCTGGAGCAATATCCCAAATCCAACAGGAAGTCAGCCATTTTAAAATTAATGTGTAATTTTGATGACATTTTCCCCCCTTTTCAGGCCTCATACTTTGACGAACTCCTCCAAGGGATTTCATCATATTGAAGCATTCTTCAGTGTGTAGAATCTAAAGACCTTTGTGATGTTAAATTGCGAAGCTTTTTCCGTTCAGGGAAACGGGGTGGTCATGGCGGCACGTAGAGTTTCAATCACTCGCAAAAAGCAGTAATCTGCTGTCACTAAAAAACACAATGTCCAATCTCTCCCAAAGGTCGCAGGTGTGATGAGACTCGAGCTTGGAAATGTTTGTTATGCTATTTGTCAATAATGGTTAGAGCGCCACCTAGTGGCATGACTATAATCCTGGTTGAATAAGATGAAATGTTAGCTGGTGATTAAAAGCATGAAATCCATCAATGTGACATCACATCGGACGTGCCGGTTTGAGGTGTTGGCAGTGGCTCGACGTGCCGGGGGTGCGAGGGCCCTCATAACGCTGCTTGCAGCTTTAATTATTATTATTATTATTATTCACCCCAAACAAGGGCCTTTTTGAGGGCCTAAACATGCTCAAAAACTCATGAAATTTTGCACACATGCCAGGTCTGGTGAAAAATTTTGTATTTTAATGGTTTTACATATGAGCACTGGGAAATGGCTCTACAGCGCCACCTATGCCTTGTAAAATGCAGCCCTACGACCACATCGTTTGGGCTACATGTATGAAATTTGGCACACATGTGTATCATGCCAAGACAAACAAAAAAGTCAGTGGGCCCATTGACGCAAACCCAACAGGAAGTCCGCCATTTGGACGTGAAGGTGACATTTTGGCCCTAATTTTGCCGTTTCCATGCCTCGAACTTTAACGAACTCCTCCTTGGGATTTGGTCCTATAAGCTTCAAATTTGGACAGTGTCAACTACACCCTTGTGCCATGTTAAATTGCGGAGCTTTTGAGTTTTCACAATAGTATGAGGCCGTGGCGCCATGGCGAATTTTGATGACTCGCCATGAAAATCTTATTGCCTCTCATTTTGTCATACATGTTCCGATCTGGACCAAAGAGCACACATATGATAAGGCTCCACCCCTGAACATATTTCAACTGCCATATTTGACATCAAGGACAGCGCCACCTAGTGGGAACAGGAAATGTCATGTTTTACACTTTGGGGTACAGTATTGTGATGGGTGACATCTGCAGCCTCAAATTTCTCCAGGAAAGCCTTAAGGAGTTGGTCTTGGGTTACAGTGAAAACTGTGACTTTTCACGAAAGGGTGTGACCCCAGCAGCATGGCGAACTTTGATGTCACGCCATGAAGAAACAAATTAGTATAACTCAATGAAATCCAGTCTGATCAGTACCAGACTTTACAGGCATGATGTCAGACCCGCCCTGAACAGATTGATATGCCCATTGTCGGAAATACGGACAGCGCCACCTAGTGGCAACAGGAAATGTCATGGCTTTAACTTTGTTGTACTGATTTTCACAGGTTGATCATGGCCACCTCAAAAGCGGTGAATATCACCATCAGTCCCTCATAATGCTTCAGTGCAAAAATTGTGACTTTAAACTGAACGGCGCACCCTGGTGGCAACGCGGTTCATCATGAAAGATGAAGTGGCTTTTGAGGGGCTTGGAAAGTTTATAGAGGCTTGAAATTTGGCACACACCTCCAAATGGATGAAGGCATTGTTGTTATGTAACCATTTTCCTTGAATAGCGCAAAATGGCTCCACAGCGCCCCCTACAATATTTCAAAACATCAGCCCCTGCTCTGTGTTTCATCTATGAGTCTGACACTTGGTAAGCTTGTGTAAGATATCAAGATGTACAAAAAAGTCTCTTGGAGCAATATCCCAAATCCAACAGGAAGTCAGCCATTTTAAAATTAATGTGTAATTTTGATGACATTTTCCCCTCTTTTCAGGCCTCATACTTTGACGAACTCCTCCAAGGGATTTCATCATATTGAAGCATTCTTCAGTGTGTAGAATCTAAAGACCTTTGTGATGTTAAATTGCGAAGCTTTTTCCGTTCAGGGAAACGGGGTGGTCATGGCGGCACGTAGAGTTTCAATCACTCGCAAAAAGCAGTAATCTGCTGTCACTAAAAAACACAATGTCCAATCTCTCCCAAAGGTCGCAGGTGTGATGAGACTCGAGCTTGGAAATGTTTGTTATGCTATTTGTCAATAATGGTTAGAGCGCCACCTAGTGGCATGACTATAATCCTGGTTGAATAAGATGAAATGTTAGCTGGTGATTAAAAGCATGAAATCCATCAATGTGACATCACATCGGACGTGCCGGTTTGAGGTGTTGGCAGTGGCTCGACGTGCCGGGGGTGCGAGGGCCCTCATAACGCTGCTTGCAGCTTTTTAGGGCCCGAGCACTGAGAGTGCGAAGGCCCTATTGTATCTGCTCCGTTTCTTATTAGGGCCCGAGCACCGAGAGTGCGAAGGCCCTATTGTATCTGCTCCGTTTCTTATTAGGGCCCGAGCACCGAGAGTGCGAAGGCCCTATTGTATCTGCTCCGTTTCTTATTATTATTATTATTATTAGGGCCCGAGCACCGAGAGTGCGAAGGCCCTATTGTATCTGCTCCGTTTCTTATTAGGGCCCGAGCACTGACAGTGCGAAGGCCCTATTGTATCTGCTCCGTTTCTTATTAGGGCCCGAGCACTGAGAGTGCGAAGGCCCTATTGTATCTGCTCCGTTTCTTATTATTATTATTATTATTATTATTATTATTATTCACCCCAAACAAGGGCCTTTTTGAGGGCCTAAACATGCTCAAAAACTCTTGAAATTTTGCACACATGCCAGGTCTGGTGAAAAATTTTGTATTTTAATGGTTTTACATATGAGCACTGGGAAATGGCTCTACAGCGCCACCTATGCCTTGTTAAATGCAGCCCTACGACCACATCGTTTCAGCTACATGTATGAAATTTGGCACACATGTGTATCATGCCAAGACGAACAAAAAAGTCAGTGGGCCCATTGACGCAAACCCAACAGGAAGTCCGCCATTTGGAAGAGAAGGTGACATTTTGGCTCTAATTTTGCCATTTCCATGCCTCGAACTTTTGCGAACTCCTCCTTGGGGTTTGATTTCATAACCTTCATATTTGGTCAGTGTCAACTACACCCTTGTGCCATGTTAAATTGCGGAGCTTTTGAGTTTTCACAATACTATGAGGCCGTGGCGCCATGGCGAATTTCGATGACTCGCCATGAAAATCTTATTGCCTCTCATTCTGTCATACATGTTCCGATCTGGACCAAAGAGCACACATATGATAAGGCTCCACCCCTGAACATATTTCAACTGCCATATTTGACATCAAGGACAGCGCCACCTAGTGGGAACAGGAAATGTCATGTTTTACACTTTGGGGTACAGTATAGTGATGGGTGACATCTGCAGCCTCAAATTTCTCCAGGAAAGCCTTAAGGAGTTGGTCTTGGGTTACAGTGAAAACTGTGAGTTTTCGCGAAAGGGTGTGACCCCAGCAGCATGGCGAACTTTGATGTCACGCCATGAAGAAACAAATTAGTATAACTCAATGAAATCCAGTCTGATCAGTACCAGACTTTACAGGCATGATGTCAGACCCGCCCTGAACAGATTGATGTGCCCATTGTCGGAAATACGGACAGCGCCACCTAGTAGCAACAGGAAATGTCATGGCTTTAATTTTGTTGTACTGATTTTCACAGGTTCATCTTGGCCACCTCAAAAGCGGTGAATATCACCATCAGTCCCTCGTGATGCTTCAGTGCAAAAATTGTGACTTTAAACTGAACGGCGCACCCTGGTGGCAACGCGGTCCACCATGAAAGATGAAGTGGCTTTTGAGGGGCTTGGAAAGTCTATAGAGGCTTGAAATTTGGCACACCCCTCCAATGTGATGAAGGCTTTGTTGTCATGTGATCATTTTCATTGAATAGCGCGAAATGGCTCCACAGCGCCCCCTACAATATTTCAAAACATCAGCCCCAGCTCTGTGTTTTATGTATGAGTCTGAAACCTGGTAAGCTTATAGGAGATAATAAGATGTACAAAAAAGTCTCTTGGAGCAATATCCCAAATCCAACAGGAAGTCAGCCATTTTAAAATTAATGTGTAATTTTGGCGACATTTTCCCCTCTTTTCAGGCTTCATACTTTGACGAACTCCTCCAAGGGATTTCATCACATTGATGCGATCTCCTGTGTGTGGAATCTAAAGACCTTTGTGATGTTAAATTGCGAAGCTTTTTACATTCAGGGAAACGGGGTTGTTATGGCGGCACGTGGAGTTTCAATCACTCGCCAAAAAGCAGTAATCTGCTGTCACTCAAAAACACAATATCCAATCTCTCCCAAAGGTCGCAGGTGTGATGAGACTCGAGCTCGGAAATGTTTGTTATGCCATTTGTCAGTAATAGTTAGAGCGCCACCTAGTGGGACGACTATAATCATGGTTCAATGAGATGAAATGTTAGCTGGTGGTTAAATGCATGAATCCATCAATGTGACATCACATCGGACGTGCTGGATTTAGGTGTTGGGCATGGCTCGACACGCCAGGGTGCGAGGGCCCTCATAACGCTGCTTGCAGCTTTAATTATTATTATTATTATTATTATTCAGGCGAAACAAGGGCCTTTTTGAGGGCCTAAACATGCTCAAAAACTCATGAAATTTTGCACACATGCCAGGTCTGGTGAAAAATTTTGTATTTTAATGGTTTTACATATGAGCACTGGGAAATGGCTCTAGAGCGCCACCTATGCCTTGTTAAATGCAGCCCTACGACCACATCGTTTGAGCTACATGTATGAAATTTGGCACACATGTGTATCATGCCAAGACGAACAAAAAAGTCAGTGGGCCCATTGACGCAAACCCAACAGGAAGTCCGCCATTTGGAAGAGAAGGTGACATTTTGGCTCTAATTTTGCCATTTCCATGCCTCGAACTTTTGCGAACTCCTCCTTGGGGTTTGATTTCATAACCTTCATATTTGGTCAGTGTCAACTACACCCTTGTGCCATGTTAAATTGCGGAGCTTTTGAGTTTTCACAATACGGTGAGGCCGTGGCGCCATGGCGAATTTCGATGACTCGCCATGAAAATCTTATTGCCTCTCATTTTGTCATACATTTTCTGACCTTGACCAAAGTGAACACATATGATAAGGCTCCACCCCTGAACATATTTCAACTGCCATATTTGACACCAGGGACAGCGCCACCTAGTGGGAACAGGAAATGTCATGTTTTACACTTTGGGGTACAGTATTGTGATGGGTGACATCTGCAGCCTCAAATTTCTCCAGGAAAGCCTTAAGGAGTTGGTCTTGGGTTACAGTGAAAACTGTGAGTTTTCGCGAAAGGGTGTGACCCCAGCAGCATGGCGAACTTTGATGTCACGCCATGAAGAAACAAATTAGTATAACTCAATGAAATCCAGTCTGATCAGTACCAGACTTTACAGGCATGATGTCAGACGCGCCCTGAACAGATTGATGTGCCCATTGTCGGAAATACGGACAGCGCCACCTAGTGGCAACAGGAAATGTCATGGCTTTAATTTTGTTGTACTGATTTTCACAGGTTCATCGTGGCCACCTCAAAAGCGGTGAATATCACCATCAGTCCCTCGTGATGCTTCAGTGCAAAAATTGTGACTTTAAACTGAACGGCGCACCCTGGTGGCAACGCTGTTCACGATGAAAGATGAAGTGGCTTTTGAGGGTCTTGGCAAGTTTATAGAGGCTTGAAATTTGGCACACACCTCCAATGTGACGAAGGCTTTGTTGTTATGTGATCATTTTCATTGAATATCCCAAAATGGCTCCACAGCGCCCCCTACAAAATTTCAAAACCACAGCCCCAGCTCTGTGTTTTATGTATGAATCTGAAACCTGGTAGGCTTATAGGAGATATCAAGATGTACAAAAAAGTCTCTTGGAGCAATATCCCAAATCCAACAGGAAGTCAGCCATTTTAAAATTAATGTGCAATTTTGGCGACATTTTCTCCTCTTTTCAGGCTTCATACTTTGACGAACTCCTCCAAGGGATTTCATCATATTGAACCATTCTCCAGTGTGTGGAATCTAAAGACCTTTGTGATGTTAAATTGCGAAGCTTTTTACGTCCAGGGAAACGGGGTGGTTATGGCGGCACTTAGAGTTTGAATCACTCGCCAAAAAGCAGTAATCTGCTGTCACTCAAAAACACAATATCCAATCTCTCCCAAAGGTCGCAGGCGTGATGAGACTCGAGCTCGGAAATGTTTGTTATGCCATTTGTACATAATGGTTAGAGCGCCACCTAGTGGAACGACTAACTAATTATGAATGAATGAGTTGAAATGTTAGCTGGTGGTTAAATGCATGAATTCCATCAATGTGACATCAGATCGGAGGTGCTGGTTTTAGGTGTTGGGCGTGGCTCGACGTGCCGGGGGTGCGAGGGCCCTCATAACGCTGCTTGCAGCTTTAATTAGGGCCCGAGCACTGATAGTGCGAAGGCCCTATTGTAATTGCTCTGTTTATTATTATTATTAGGGCCCGAGCACTGAGAGTGCGAAGGCCCTATTGTATCTGCTCCGTTTCTTATTATTAGGGCCCGAGCACTGAGAGTGCGAAGGCCCTATTGTATCTGCTCCGTTTCTTATTATTATTATTATTAGGGCCCGAGCACTGAGAGTGCGAAGGCCCTATTGTATCTGCTCCGTTTCTTATTATTATTAGGGCCCGAGCACCGAGAGTGCGAAGGCCCTATTGTATCTGCTCCGTTTCTTATTATTATTATTATTATTATTATTATTATTATTATTATTATTATTCAGGCGAAACAAGGGCCTTTTTGAGGGCCTAAACATGCTCAAAAACTCATGAAATTTTGCACACATGCCAGGTCTGGTGAAAAATTTTGTATTTTAATGGTTTTACATATGAGCACTGGGAAATGGCTCTACAGCGCCACCTATGCCTTGTTAAATGCAGCCCTACGACCACATGGTTTGAGCTACATGTATGAAATTTGGCACACATGTGTATCATGCCAAGACGAACAAAAAAGTCTGTGGGCCCATTGACGCAAACCCAACAGGAAGTCCGCCATTTGGAAGAGAAGGTGACATTTTGGCTCTAATTTTGCCATTTCCATGCCTCGAACTTTTGCGAACTCCTCCTTGGGATTTGGTTGTATAAGCTTCATCTTTGGTCAGTGTCAACTACACACCTGGGCCATGTTAAATTGCGGAGCTTTTGAGTTTTCACAATACTATGAGGCCGTGGCGCCATGGCGAATTTCGATGACTCGCCATGAAAATCGTATTGCCTTTCATTTTGTCATACATTTTCTGACCTTGACCAAAGTGAACACATATGATAAGGCTCCACCCCTGAACATATTTCAACTGCCATATTTGACATAAGGGACAGCGCCACCTAGTGGGAACAGGAAATGTCATGTTTTACACTTTGGGGTACAGTATTGTTATGGGTGACATCTGCAGCCTCATATTTCTCCAGGAAAGCCTTAAGGAGTTGGTCTTGGGTTACAGTGAAAACTGTGACTTTTCGCGAAAGGGTGTGACCCCAGCAGCATGGCGAACTTTGATGTCTCGCCATGAAGAAACAAATTAGTATAACTCAATGAAATCCAGTCTGATCAGTACCAGACATTACAGGCGTGATGTCAGACCCACCCTGAACAGATTGATGTGCCCATTGTCAGGAATATGAAGAGCGCCACCTAGTGGGAACAGGAAATGTTATGTCTTACACTTTGTTGTACTGATTTTCACAGGTTCATTGTGGCCACCTCAAAAGCGATGAATATCACCATCAGTCCTTCTTGATGCTGCAGTGCGAAAATTGTGACTTTAAACTGAACGGCGCACCCTGGTGGCAACGCTGTTCACCATGAAAAATGAAGTGGCTTTTAAGGGGCTTGGAAAGTTTAAAAAGTCTTGAAATTTGGCGCACACCTCCAATGTGCATAAGGCTTTGTTGTTATGTGATCATTTTCATTGAATAGCGCAAAATGGCTCCACAGCGCCCCCTACAAAATTTCAAAACATCAGCCCCAGCTCTGTGTTTTATGTATGAGTCTGAAACCTGGTAAGCTTATAGGAGATATCAAGATGTACAAAAAAGTCTCTTGGAGCAATATCCCAAATCCAACAGGAAGTCAGCCATTTTAAAATTAATGTGTAATTTTGGCGACATTTTCCCCTCTTTCCAGGTATTGTTCTTTGACGAACTCCTCCAAGGGATTTCATCATATTGAACCAATCTCCAGTGTGTGGAATCTAAAGACCTTTGTGATGTTAAATTGCGAAGGTTTTTACGTTCAGAGAAACGGGGTGGTCATGGCGGCACGTGGAGTTTGAATCACTCTCCAAAAAGCAGTAATCTGCTGTCACTCAAAAACACAATGTCCAATCTCTCCCAAACGTCTAAGGTGTGATGAGACTCGAGCTCGGAAATGTTTGGTATGCCATTTGTCGGTAATAGTTAGAGCGCCACCTATTGGGACGACTATAATCATGGTTCAATGAGATGAAATGTTAGCTGGTGGTTAAATGCATGAATTCCATCAATGTCACATCAGATCGGACGTGCTGGTTTTAGGTGTTGGGCGTGGCTCGACGCGCCGGGGGTGCGAGGGCCCTCATAACGCTGCTTGCAGCTTTAATTATTATTATTATTATTCACCCCAAACAAGGGCCTTTTTGAGGGCCTAAACATGCTCAAAAACTCATGAAATTTTGCACACATGCCAGGTCTGGTGAAAAATTTTGTATTTTAATGGTTTTACATATGAGCACTGGGAAATGGCTCTACGGCGCCACCTATGCCTTGTTAAATGCAGCCCTACGACCACATCGTTTGAGCTACATGTATGAAATTTGGCACACATGTGTATCATGCCAAGACGAACAAAAAAGTCAGTGGGCCCATTGACGCAAACCCAACAGGAAGTCCGCCATTTGGAAGAGAAGGTGACATTTTGTCTCTAATTTTGCCATTTCCATGCCTCGAACTTTAACGAACTCCTCCTTGGCATTTGTTCCTATAAGCTTCAAATTTGGACAGTGTCAACTACACCCTTGTGCCATGTTAAATTGCGGAGCTTTTGAGTTTTCACAATACTATGAGGCCGTGGCGCCATGGCGAATTTCGATGACTCGCCATGAAAATCTTATTGCCTCTCATTCTGTCATACATGTTCCAATCTGGACCAAAGAGCACACATATGATAAGGCTCCACCCCTGAACATATTTCAACTGCCATATTTGACATCAAGGACAGCGCCACCTAGTGGGAACAGGAAATGTCATGTTTTACACTTTGGGGTACAGTATAGTGATGGGTGACATCTGCAGCCTCAAATTTCTCCAGGAAAGCCTTAAGGAGTTGGTCTTGGGTTACAGTGAAAACTGTGAGTTTTCGCGAAAGGGTGTGACCCCAGCAGCATGGCGAACTTTGATGTCACGCCATGAAGAAACAAATTAGTATAACTCAATGAAATCCAGTCTGATCAGTACCAGACTTTACAGGCATGATGTCAGACGTGCCCTGAACAGATTGATGTGCCCATTGTCGGAAATACGGACAGCGCCACCTAGTGGCAACAGGAAATGTCATGGCTTTAATTTTGTTGTACTGATTTTCACAGGTTCATCGTGGCCACCTCAAAAGCGGTGAATATCACCATCAGTCCCTCGTGATGCTTCAGTGCAAAAATTGTGACTTTAAACTGAACGGCGCACCCTGGTGGCAAAGCTGTTCACCATGAAAGATGAAGTGGCTTTTGAGGGTCTTGGCAAGTTTATAGAGGCTTGAAATTTGGCGCACACCTCCAATGTGGTTAAGGCTTTGTTGTTATGTGATCATTTTCATTGAATATCCCAAAATGGCTCCACAGCGCCCCCTACAAAATTTCAAAATCACAGCCCCTGCTCTGTGTTTTATGTATGAGTCTGAAACCTGGTAAGCTTATAGGAGATATCAAGATGTACAAAAAAGTCTCTTGGAGCAATATCCCAAATCCAACAGGAAGTCAGCCATTTTAAAATTAATGTGCAATTTTGGCAACATTTTCCCCTCTTTTAAGGCATCGTTCTTTGACGAACTCCTCCAAGGGATTTCATCAGATTGCACTATTCTTCAGTGTGTGGAATCCAAAGACCTTTGTGTTGTTAAATTGCGAAGCTTTTTACGTTCAGGGAAACGGGGTGGTTATGGCGGCACGTAGGCTCTCAATCACTCGCCAAAACGCAGTAATCTGCTGTTACTCAAAAACACAATGTCCAATCTCACCCAAAGGTCGCAGGCATAATGAGACTCGAGTTCAGAAGTGTTTGTTATGCCATTTGTACATAATGGTTAGAGTGCCACCTAGTGGAACGACTAGCTAATCATGAATGAATGAGTTGAAATGTTAGCTGGTGGTTAAATGCATGAATTCCATCAATGTGACATCAGATCGGACGTGCTGGTTGTAGGTGTTGGGCGTGGCTCGACGCGTCGGGGGTGCGAGGGCCCTCATAACGCTGCTTGCAGCTTTAATTATTATTATTATTATTATTCACCCCAAACAAGGGCCTTTTTGAGGGCCTAAACATGCTCAAAAACTCTTGAAATTTTGCACACATGCCAGGTCTGGTGAAAAATTTTGTATTTTAATGGTTTTACATATGAGCACTGGGAAATGGCTCTACAGCGCCACCTATGCCTTGTTAAATGCAGCCCTACGACCACATCGTTTCAGCTACATGTATGAAATTTGGCACACATGTGTATCATGCCAAGACGAACAAAAAAGTCAGTGGGCCCATTGACGCAAACCCAACAGGAAGTCCGCCATTTGGAAGAGAAGGTGACATTTTGGCTCTAATTTTGCCATTTCCATGCCTCGAACTTTTGCGAACTCCTCCTTGGGGTTTGATTTCATAACCTTCATATTTGGTCAGTGTCAACTACACCCTTGTGCCATGTTAAATTGCGGAGCTTTTGAGTTTTCACAATACTATGAGGCCGTGGCGCCATGGCGAATTTCGATGACTCGCCATGAAAATCTTATTGCCTCTCATTCTGTCATACATGTTCCGATCTGGACCAAAGAGCACACATATGATAAGGCTCCACCCCTGAACATATTTCAACTGCCATATTTGACATCAAGGACAGCGCCACCTAGTGGGAACAGGAAATGTCATGTTTTACACTTTGGGGTACAGTATAGTGATGGGTGACATCTGCAGCCTCAAATTTCTCCAGGAAAGCCTTAAGGAGTTGGTCTTGGGTTACAGTGAAAACTGTGAGTTTTCGCGAAAGGGTGTGACCCCAGCAGCATGGCGAACTTTGATGTCACGCCATGAAGAAACAAATTAGTATAACTCAATGAAATCCAGTCTGATCAGTACCAGACTTTACAGGCATGATGTCAGACCCGCCCTGAACAGATTGATGTGCCCATTGTCGGAAATACGGACAGCGCCACCTAGTAGCAACAGGAAATGTCATGGCTTTAATTTTGTTGTACTGATTTTCACAGGTTCATCTTGGCCACCTCAAAAGCGGTGAATATCACCATCAGTCCCTCGTGATGCTTCAGTGCAAAAATTGTGACTTTAAACTGAACGGCGCACCCTGGTGGCAACGCGGTCCACCATGAAAGATGAAGTGGCTTTTGAGGGGCTTGGAAAGTCTATAGAGGCTTGAAATTTGGCACACCCCTCCAATGTGATGAAGGCTTTGTTGTCATGTGATCATTTTCATTGAATAGCGCGAAATGGCTCCACAGCGCCCCCTACAATATTTCAAAACATCAGCCCCAGCTCTGTGTTTTATGTATGAGTCTGAAACCTGGTAAGCTTATAGGAGATAATAAGATGTACAAAAAAGTCTCTTGGAGCAATATCCCAAATCCAACAGGAAGTCAGCCATTTTAAAATTAATGTGTAATTTTGGCGACATTTTCCCCTCTTTTCAGGCTTCATACTTTGACGAACTCCTCCAAGGGATTTCATCACATTGATGCGATCTCCTGTGTGTGGAATCTAAAGACCTTTGTGATGTTAAATTGCGAAGCTTTTTACATTCAGGGAAACGGGGTTGTTATGGCGGCACGTGGAGTTTCAATCACTCGCCAAAAAGCAGTAATCTGCTGTCACTCAAAAACACAATATCCAATCTCTCCCAAAGGTCGCAGGTGTGATGAGACTCGAGCTCGGAAATGTTTGTTATGCCATTTGTCAGTAATAGTTAGAGCGCCACCTAGTGGGACGACTATAATCATGGTTCAATGAGATGAAATGTTAGCTGGTGGTTAAATGCATGAATCCATCAATGTGACATCACATCGGACGTGCTGGATTTAGGTGTTGGGCATGGCTCGACACGCCAGGGTGCGAGGGCCCTCATAACGCTGCTTGCAGCTTTAATTATTATTATTATTATTATTATTCAGGCGAAACAAGGGCCTTTTTGAGGGCCTAAACATGCTCAAAAACTCATGAAATTTTGCACACATGCCAGGTCTGGTGAAAAATTTTGTATTTTAATGGTTTTACATATGAGCACTGGGAAATGGCTCTAGAGCGCCACCTATGCCTTGTTAAATGCAGCCCTACGACCACATCGTTTGAGCTACATGTATGAAATTTGGCACACATGTGTATCATGCCAAGACGAACAAAAAAGTCAGTGGGCCCATTGACGCAAACCCAACAGGAAGTCCGCCATTTGGAAGAGAAGGTGACATTTTGGCTCTAATTTTGCCATTTCCATGCCTCGAACTTTTGCGAACTCCTCCTTGGGGTTTGATTTCATAACCTTCATATTTGGTCAGTGTCAACTACACCCTTGTGCCATGTTAAATTGCGGAGCTTTTGAGTTTTCACAATACGGTGAGGCCGTGGCGCCATGGCGAATTTCGATGACTCGCCATGAAAATCTTATTGCCTCTCATTTTGTCATACATTTTCTGACCTTGACCAAAGTGAACACATATGATAAGGCTCCACCCCTGAACATATTTCAACTGCCATATTTGACACCAGGGACAGCGCCACCTAGTGGGAACAGGAAATGTCATGTTTTACACTTTGGGGTACAGTATTGTGATGGGTGACATCTGCAGCCTCAAATTTCTCCAGGAAAGCCTTAAGGAGTTGGTCTTGGGTTACAGTGAAAACTGTGACTTTTCACGAAAGGGTGTGACCCCAGCAGCATGGCGAACTTTGATGTCACGCCATGAAGAAACAAATTAGTATAACTCAATGAAATCCAGTCTGATCAGTACCAGACTTTACAGGCATGATGTCAGACCCGCCCTGAACAAATTGATATGCCCATTGTCGGAAATACGGACAGCGCCACCTAGTGGCAACAGGAAATGTCATGGCTTTAACTTTGTTGTACTGATTTTCACAGGTTCATCGTGGCCACCTCAAAAGCGGTGAATATCACCATCAGTCCCTCGTGATGCTTCAGTGCAAAAATTGTGACTTTAAACTGAACGGCGCACCCTGGTGGCAACGCAGTTCATCATGAAAGATGAAGTGGCTTTTGAGGGGCTTGGAAAGTTTATAGAGGCTTGAAATTTGGCACACACCTCCAAATGGATGAAAGCATTGTTGTTATGTAACCATTTTCCTTGAATAGCGCAAAATGGCTCCACAGCGCCCCCTACAATATTTCAAAACATCAGCCCCTGCTCTGTGTTTCATCTATGAGTCTGACACTTGGTAAGCTTGTGTAAGATATCAAGATGTACAAAAAAGTCTCTTGGAGCAATATCCCAAATCCAACAGGAAGTCAGCCATTTTAAAATTAATGTGTAATTTTGATGACATTTTCCCCTCTTTTCAGGCTTCATACTTTGACGAACTCCTCCAAGGGATTTCATCATATTGAAGCATTCTTCAGTGTGTAGAATCTAAAGACCTTTGTGATGTTAAATTGCGAAGCTTTTTCCGTTCAGGGAAACGGGGTGGTCATGGCGGCACGTAGAGTTTCAATCACTCGCAAAAAGCAGTAATCTGCTGTCACTAAAAAACACAATGTCCAATCTCTCCCAAAGGTCGCAGGTGTGATGAGACTCGAGCTTGGAAATGTTTGTTATGCTATTTGTCAATAATGGTTAGAGCGCCACCTAGTGGCATGACTATAATCCTGGTTGAATAAGATGAAATGTTAGCTGGTGATTAAAAGCATGAAATCCATCAATGTGACATCACATCGGACGTGCCGGTTTGAGGTGTTGGCAGTGGCTCGACGTGCCGGGGGTGCGAGGGCCCTCATAACGCTGCTTGCAGCTTTAATTATTATTATTATTAGGGCCCGAGCACTGAGAGTGCGAAGGCCCTATTGTATCTGCTCCGTTTCTTATTATTAGGGCCCGAGCACTGAGAGTGCGAAGGCCCTATTGTATCTGCTCCGTTTCTTATTATTAGGGCCCGAGCACCGAGAGTGCGAAGGCCCTATTGTATCTGCTCCGTTTCTTATTATTATTATTATTATTATTATTATTATTATTATTATTATTATTCACCCCAAACAAGGGCCTTTTTGAGGGCCTAAACATGCTCAAAAACTCATGAAATTTTGCACACATGCCAGGTCTGGTGAAAAATTTTGTATTTTAATGGTTTTACATATGAGCACTGGGAAATGGCTCTACAGCGCCACCTATGCCTTGTTAAATGCAGCCCTACGACCACATCGTTTGAGCTACATGTATGAAATTTGGCACACATGTGTATCATGCCAAGACGAACAAAAAAGTCTGTGGGCCCATTGACGCAAACCCAACAGGAAGTCCGCCATTTGGAAGAGAAGGTGACATTTTGGCTCTAATTTTGCCATTTCCATGCCTCGAACTTTTGCGAACTCCTCCTTGGGGTTTCATTTCATAACCTTCAAATTTGGACAGTGTCAACTACACCCTTGTGCCATGTTAAATTGCGGAGCTTTTGAGTTTTCACAATACTATGAGGCCGTGGCGCCATGGCGAATTTCGATGACTCGCCATGAAAATCTTATTGCCTCTCATTTTGTCATACATTTTCTGACCTTGACCAAAGTGAACACATATGATAAGGCTCCACCCCTGAACATATTTCAACTGCCATATTTGACACCAGGTACAGCGCCACCTAGTGGGAACAGGAAATGTCATGTTTTACACTTTGGGGTACAGTATTGTGATGGGTGACATCTGCAGCCTCAAATTTCTCCAGGAAAGCCTTAAGGAGTTGGTCTTGGGTTACAGTGAAAACTGTGACTTTTCACGAAAGGGTGTGACCCCAGCAGCATGGCGAACTTTGATGTCACGCCATGAAGAAACAAATTAGTATAACTCAATGAAATCCAGTCTGATCAGTACCAGACTTTACAGGCATGATGTCAGACCCGCCCTGAACAGATTGATATGCCCATTGTCGGAAATACGGACAGCGCCACCTAGTGGCAACAGGAAATGTCATGGCTTTAACTTTGTTGTACTGATTTTCACAGGTTGATCGTGGCCACCTCAAAAGCGGTGAATATCACCATCAGTCCCTCGTGATGCTTCAGTGCAAAAATTGTGACTTTAAACTGAACGGCGCACCCTGGTGGCAACGCGGTTCATCATGAAAGATGAAGTGGCTTTTGAGGGGCTTGGAAAGTTTATAGAGGCTTGAAATTTGGCACACACCTCCAAATGGATGAAGGCATTGTTGTTATGTAACCATTTTCCTTGAATAGCGCAAAATGGCTCCACAGCGCCCCCTACAATATTTCAAAACATCAGCCCCTGCTCTGTGTTTCATCTATGAGTCTGACACTTGGTAAGCTTGTGTAAGATATCAAGATGTACAAAAAAGTCTCTTGGAGCAATATCCCAAATCCAACAGGAAGTCAGCCATTTTAAAATTAATGTGTAATTTTGATGACATTTTCCCCCCTTTTCAGGCCTCATACTTTGACGAACTCCTCCAAGGGATTTCATCATATTGAAGCATTCTTCAGTGTGTAGAATCTAAAGACCTTTGTGATGTTAAATTGCGAAGCTTTTTCCGTTCAGGGAAACGGGGTGGTCATGGCGGCACGTAGAGTTTCAATCACTCGCAAAAAGCAGTAATCTGCTGTCACTAAAAAACACAATGTCCAATCTCTCCCAAAGGTCGCAGGTGTGATGAGACTCGAGCTTGGAAATGTTTGTTATGCTATTTGTCAATAATGGTTAGAGCGCCACCTAGTGGCATGACTATAATCCTGGTTGAATAAGATGAAATGTTAGCTGGTGATTAAAAGCATGAAATCCATCAATGTGACATCACATCGGACGTGCCGGTTTGAGGTGTTGGCAGTGGCTCGACGTGCCGGGGGTGCGAGGGCCCTCATAACGCTGCTTGCAGCTTTAATTATTATTATTAGGGCCCGAGCACCGAGAGTGCGAAGGCCCTATTGTATCTGCTCCGTTTCTTATTATTATTATTATTATTATTATTATTATTATTATTATTATTCAGGCGAAACAAGGGCCTTTTTGAGGGCCTAAACATGCTCAAAAACTCATGAAATTTTGCACACATGCCAGGTCTGGTGAAAAATTTTGTATTTTAATGGTTTTACATATGAGCACTGGGAAATGGCTCTAGAGCGCCACCTATGCCTTGTTAAATGCAGCCCTACGACCACATCGTTTGATCTACATGTATGAAATTTGGCACACATGTGTATCATGCCAAGACGAACAAAAAAGTCAGTGGGCCCATTGACGCAAACCCAACAGGAAGTCCGCCATTTGGAAGAGAAGGTGACATTTTGGCTCTGATTTTGCCATTTCCATGCCTCGAACTTTTGCGAACTCCTCCTTGGGGTTTGATTTCATAACCTTCATATTTGGTCAGTGTCAACTACACCCTTGTGCCATGTTAAATTGCGGAGCTTTTGAGTTTTCACAATACTATGAGGCCGTGGCGCCATGGCGAATTTCGATGACTCGCCATGAAAATCTTATTGCCTCTCATTTTGTCATACATTTTCTGACCTTGACCAAAGTGAACACATATGATAAGGCTCCACCCATGAACATATTTCAACTGCCATATTTGACATCAAGGACAGCGCCACCTAGTGGGAACAGGAAATGTCATGTTTTACACTTTGGGGTACAGTATAGTGATGGGTGACATCTGCAGCCTCAAATTTCTCCAGAAAAGCCTTAAGGAGTTGGTCTTGGATTACAGTGAAAACTGTGACTTTTCGCAAAAGGGTGTGACCCCAGCAGCATGGCGAACTTTGATGTCACGCCATGAAGAAACAAATTAGTATAACTCAATGAAATCCAGTCTGATCAGTACCAGACTTTACAGGCATGATGACAGATCCGCCCTGAACAGATTGATGTGCCCATTGTCGGGAATACGGACAGCGCCACCTAGTGGCAACAGGAAATGTCATGGCTTTAATTTTGTTGTACTGATTTTCACAGGTTCATCGTGGCCACCTCAAAAGCGGTGAATATCACCATCAGTCCCTTGTCATGCTTCAGTGCAAAAATTGTGACTTTAAACTGAACGCCGCACCCTGGTGGCAACGCGGTTCAACATGAAAGATGAAGTGGCTTTTGAGGGGCTTGGAAAGTTTAAAAAGTCTTGAAATTTGGCGCACACCTCCAATGTGGTTAAGGCTTTGTTGTTATGTGATCATTTTCCTTGAATATCCCAAAATGGCTCCACAGCGCCCCCTACAAAATTTCAAAATCACAGCCCCTGCTCTGTGTTTTATGTATGAGTCTGAAACCTGGTAAGCTTATAGGAGATATCAAGATGTACAAAAAAGTCTCTTGGAGCAATATCCCAAATCCAACAGGAAGTCAGCCATTTTAAAATTAATGTGCAATTTTGGCAACATTTTCCCCTCTTTTCAGGCATCGTTCTTTGACGAACTCCTCCAAGGGATTTCATCAGATTGGACCGATCTGCAGTTTGTGGAATCTAAAGACCTTTGTGATGTTAAATTGCGAAGCTTTTTACGTCCAGGGAAACGGGGTGGTTATGGCGGCACGTGGAGTTTCAATCACTCGCCAAAAAGCAGTAATCTGCTGTCACTCAAAAACACAATGTCCAATCTCTCCCAAAGGTCTCAGGTGTGATGAGACTCGAGCTTGGAAGTCTTTGTTATGCCATTTGTACATAATGGTTAGAGCGCCACCTAGTGGAACGACTAACTAATCATGAATGAATGAGTTGAAATGTTAGCTGGTGGTTAAATGCATGAATTCCATCAATGTGACATCAGATCGGACGTGCTGGTTTTAGGTGTTGGGCGTGGCTCGACGCGCCGGGGGTGCGAGGGCCCTCATAACGCTGCTTGCAGCTTTAATTATTATTATTATTATTATTATTCACCCCAAACAAGGGCCTTTTTGAGGGCCTAAACATGCTCAAAAACTCATGAAATTTTGCACACATGCCAGGTCTGGTGAAAAATTTTGTATTTTAATGGTTTTACATATGAGCACTGGGAAATGGCTCTACAGCGCCACCTATGCCTTGTTAAATGCAGCCCTACGACCACATGGTTTGAGCTACATGTATGAAATTTGGCACACATGTGTATCATGCCAAGACGAACAAAAAAGTCAGTGGGCCCATTGACGCAAACCCAACAGGAAGTCCGCCATTTGGAAGAGAATGTGACATTTTGGCTCTAATTTTGCCATTTCCATGCCTCGAACTTTTGCGAACTCCTCCTTAGGGTTTCATTTCTTAACCTTCAAATTTGGACAGTGTCAACTACACCCTTGTGCCATGTTAAATTGCGGAGCTTTTGAGTTTTCACAATACTATGAGGCCGTGGCGCCATGGCGAATTTCGATGACTCGCCATGAAAATCTTATTGCCTCTCATTTTGTCATACATTTTCTGACCTTGACCAAAGTGAACACATATGATAAGGCTCCACCCCTGAACATATTTCAACTGCCATATTTGACCTCAAGGACAGCGCCACCTAGTGGGAACAGGAAATGTCATGTTTTACACTTTGGGGTACAGTATAGTGATGGGTGACATCTGCAGCCTCAAATTTCTCCAGGAAAGCCTTAAGGAGTTGGTCTTGGGTTACAGTGAAAACTGTGAGTTTTCGCGAAAGGGTGTGACCCCAGCAGCATGGCGAACTTTGATGTCACGCCATGAAGAAACAAATTAGTATAACTCAATGAAATCCAGTCTGATCAGTACCAGACTTTACAGGCATGATGTCAGACGCGCCCTGAACAGATTGATGTGCCCATTGTCGGAAATACGGACAGCGCCACCTAGTGGCAACAGGAAATGTCATGGCTTTAATTTTGTTGTACTGATTTTCACAGGTTCATCGTGGCCACCTCAAAAGCGGTGAATATCACCATCAGTCCCTCGTGATGCTTCAGTGCAAAAATTGTGACTTTAAACTGAACGGCGCACCCTGGTGGCAACGCTGTTCACGATGAAAGATGAAGTGGCTTTTGAGGGTCTTGGCAAGTTTATAGAGGCTTGAAATTTGGCACACACCTCCAATGTGACGAAGGCTTTGTTGTTATGTGATCATTTTCATTGAATATCCCAAAATGGCTCCACAGCGCCCCCTACAAAATTTCAAAACCACAGCCCCAGCTCTGTGTTTTATGTATGAATCTGAAACCTGGTAGGCTTATAGGAGATATCAAGATGTACAAAAAAGTCTCTTGGAGCAATATCCCAAATCCAACAGGAAGTCAGCCATTTTAAAATTAATGTGCAATTTTGGCGACATTTTCTCCTCTTTTCAGGCTTCATACTTTGACGAACTCCTCCAAGGGATTTCATCATATTGAACCATTCTCCAGTGTGTGGAATCTAAAGACCTTTGTGATGTTAAATTGCGAAGCTTTTTACGTCCAGGGAAACGGGGTGGTTATGGCGGCACTTAGAGTTTGAATCACTCGCCAAAAAGCAGTAATCTGCTGTCACTCAAAAACACAATATCCAATCTCTCCCAAAGGTCGCAGGCGTGATGAGACTCGAGCTCGGAAATGTTTGTTATGCCATTTGTACATAATGGTTAGAGCGCCACCTAGTGGAACGACTAACTAATTATGAATGAATGAGTTGAAATGTTAGCTGGTGGTTAAATGCATGAATTCCATCAATGTGACATCAGATCGGAGGTGCTGGTTTTAGGTGTTGGGCGTGGCTCGACGTGCCGGGGGTGCGAGGGCCCTCATAACGCTGCTTGCAGCTTTAATTAGGGCCCGAGCACTGATAGTGCGAAGGCCCTATTGTAATTGCTCTGTTTATTATTATTATTAGGGCCCGAGCACTGAGAGTGCGAAGGCCCTATTGTATCTGCTCCGTTTCTTATTATTAGGGCCCGAGCACTGAGAGTGCGAAGGCCCTATTGTATCTGCTCCGTTTCTTATTATTATTATTATTATTATTATTATTATTATTCACCCCAAACAAGGGCCTTTTTGAGGGCCTAAACATGCTCAAAAACTCTTGAAATTTTGCACACATGCCAGGTCTGGTGAAAAATTTTGTATTTTAATGGTTTTACATATGAGCACTGGGAAATGGCTCTACAGCGCCACCTATGCCTTGTTAAATGCAGCCCTACGACCACATCGTTTCAGCTACATGTATGAAATTTGGCACACATGTGTATCATGCCAAGACGAACAAAAAAGTCAGTGGGCCCATTGACGCAAACCCAACAGGAAGTCCGCCATTTGGAAGAGAAGGTGACATTTTGGCTCTAATTTTGCCATTTCCATGCCTCGAACTTTTGCGAACTCCTCCTTGGGGTTTGATTTCATAACCTTCATATTTGGTCAGTGTCAACTACACCCTTGTGCCATGTTAAATTGCGGAGCTTTTGAGTTTTCACAATACTATGAGGCCGTGGCGCCATGGCGAATTTCGATGACTCGCCATGAAAATCTTATTGCCTCTCATTCTGTCATACATGTTCCGATCTGGACCAAAGAGCACACATATGATAAGGCTCCACCCCTGAACATATTTCAACTGCCATATTTGACATCAAGGACAGCGCCACCTAGTGGGAACAGGAAATGTCATGTTTTACACTTTGGGGTACAGTATAGTGATGGGTGACATCTGCAGCCTCAAATTTCTCCAGGAAAGCCTTAAGGAGTTGGTCTTGGGTTACAGTGAAAACTGTGAGTTTTCGCGAAAGGGTGTGACCCCAGCAGCATGGCGAACTTTGATGTCACGCCATGAAGAAACAAATTAGTATAACTCAATGAAATCCAGTCTGATCAGTACCAGACTTTACAGGCATGATGTCAGACCCGCCCTGAACAGATTGATGTGCCCATTGTCGGAAATACGGACAGCGCCACCTAGTAGCAACAGGAAATGTCATGGCTTTAATTTTGTTGTACTGATTTTCACAGGTTCATCTTGGCCACCTCAAAAGCGGTGAATATCACCATCAGTCCCTCGTGATGCTTCAGTGCAAAAATTGTGACTTTAAACTGAACGGCGCACCCTGGTGGCAACGCGGTCCACCATGAAAGATGAAGTGGCTTTTGAGGGGCTTGGAAAGTCTATAGAGGCTTGAAATTTGGCACACCCCTCCAATGTGATGAAGGCTTTGTTGTCATGTGATCATTTTCATTGAATAGCGCGAAATGGCTCCACAGCGCCCCCTACAATATTTCAAAACATCAGCCCCAGCTCTGTGTTTTATGTATGAGTCTGAAACCTGGTAAGCTTATAGGAGATAATAAGATGTACAAAAAAGTCTCTTGGAGCAATATCCCAAATCCAACAGGAAGTCAGCCATTTTAAAATTAATGTGTAATTTTGGCGACATTTTCCCCTCTTTTCAGGCTTCATACTTTGACGAACTCCTCCAAGGGATTTCATCACATTGATGCGATCTCCTGTGTGTGGAATCTAAAGACCTTTGTGATGTTAAATTGCGAAGCTTTTTACATTCAGGGAAACGGGGTTGTTATGGCGGCACGTGGAGTTTCAATCACTCGCCAAAAAGCAGTAATCTGCTGTCACTCAAAAACACAATATCCAATCTCTCCCAAAGGTCGCAGGTGTGATGAGACTCGAGCTCGGAAATGTTTGTTATGCCATTTGTCAGTAATAGTTAGAGCGCCACCTAGTGGGACAACTATAATCATGGTTCAATGAGATGAAATGTTAGCTGGTGGTTAAATGCATGAATCCATCAATGTGACATCACATCGGACGTGCTGGATTTAGGTGTTGGGCATGGCTCGACACGCCAGGGTGCGAGGGCCCTCATAACGCTGCTTGCAGCTTTAATTAGGGCCCGAGCACTGACAGTGCGAAGGCCCTATTGTAATTGCTCCGTTTATTATTATTATTATTATTATTATTTCGGCAAATGAATCGGCCTTTTGAGGACCTAAACATGCTCGAAAACTCATGAAATTTTGCACACGCGTCAGGTCTGGTGAAAATTTACGTATTTTAATGTTCTCAGACATGGCCAGGGAAAATTAGCTCAGTAGCGCCACCTAGAAAAATGAAAAATGCGAGCCCCCGGTATGGGTATCACCTACATGTTTGAAAGTCGGTACACCTATATAACGTTCAGAGTCGAACAAAAAAGTCTATTATGGCAATGTCCTAAACCCAACAGGAAGTCCGCCATTTTGGATTGAATGTGACATATTGGCTCTGATTTTACCGTTTCCATGCCTTGTACTTTAACGAACTCCTCCTTGGGATTTGGTCGTATAAGCTTCAAATTTGGACAGTGTCAACTACACCCTTGTGCCATGTTAAATTGCGGAGCTTTTGAGTTTTCACAATACTATGAGGCCGTGGCGCCATGGCGAATTTCGATGACTCGCCATGAAAATCTTATTGCCTCTCATTCTGTCATACATGTTCCGATCTGGACCAAAGAGCACACATATGATAAGGCTCCACCCCTGAACATATTTCAACTGCCATATTTGACATCAAGGACAGCGCCACCTAGTGGGAACAGGAAATGTCATGTTTTACACTTTGGGGTACAGTATAGTGAAGGGTGACATCTGCAGCCTCAAATTTCTCCAGGAAAGCCTTAAGGAGTTGGTCTTGGGTTACAGTGAAAACTGTGACTTTTCGCCAAAGGGTGTGACCCCAGCAGCATGGCGAACTTTGATGTCACGCCATGAAGAAACAAATTAGTATAACTCAATGAAATCCAGTCTGATCAGTACCAGACTTTACAGGCATGATGTCAGA
The DNA here is from genome assembly GCF_041146795.1 of Maylandia zebra. Classification (NCBI taxonomy): domain Eukaryota; kingdom Metazoa; phylum Chordata; class Actinopteri; order Cichliformes; family Cichlidae; genus Maylandia; species Maylandia zebra. Next base: position 2,700,838 of record NC_135179.1, read on the forward strand.
CCCGCCCTGAACAGATTGATGTGCCCATTGTCGGAAATACGGACAGCGCCACCTAGTGGCAACAGGAAATGTCATGGCTTTAATTTTGTTGTACTGATTTTCACAGGTTCATCGTGGCCACCTCAAAAGCGGTGAATATCACCATCAGTCCCTCATGATGCTTCAGTGCAGAAATTGTGACTTTAAACTGAACGGCGCACCCTGGTGGCAACGCGGTCCACCATGAAAGATGAAGTGGCTTTTGAGGGGCTTGGAAAGTTTATAGAGGCTTGAAATTTGGCACACACCTCCAATGTGATGAAGACTTTGTTGTCATGTCATCATTTTCATTGAATAGCGCAAAATGGCTCCACAGCGCCCCCTACAATATTTCAAAATATCAGCCCCTGCTCTGTGGTTTATGTATGAATCTGAAACCTGGTAGGCTTATAGGAGATATCAAGATGTACAAAAAAGTCTCTTGGAGCAATATCCCAAATCCAACAGGAAGTCAGCCATTTTAAAATTAATGTGCAATTTTGGCGACATTTTCCCCTCTTTTCAGGCTTCATACTTTGACGAACTCCTCCAAGGGATTTCATCATATTGAACCATTCTCCAGTGTGTGGAATCTAAAGACCTTTGTGATGTTAAATTGCGAAGCTTTTTACGTCCAGGGAAACGGGGTGGTTATGGCGGCACTTAGAGTTTGAATCACTCGCCAAAAAGCAGTAATCTGCTGTCACTCAAAAACACAATGTCCAATCTCTCCCAAACGTCTCAGGTGTGATTAGACTCGAGCTCGGAAGTGTTTGTTATGCCATTTGTACATAATGGTTAGAGCGCCACCTAGTGGAACGACTAACTAATCATGAATGAATGAGTTGAAATGTTAGCTGGTGGTTAAATGCATGAATTCCATCAATGTGACATCAGATCGGACGTGCTGGTTTTAGGTGTTGGGCGTGGCTCGACGCGCCGGGGGTGCGAGGGCCCTCATAACGCTGCTTGCAGCTTTAATTATTATTATTATTATTATTATTCAGGCGAAACAAGGGCCTTTTTGAGGGCCTAAACATGCTCAAAAACTCATGAAATTTTGCACACATGCCAGGTCTGGTGAAAAATTTTGTATTTTAATGGTTTTACATATGAGCACTGGGAAATGGCTCTAGAGCGCCACCTATGCCTTGTTAAATGCAGCCCTACGACCACATCGTTTGAGCTACATGTATGAAATTTGGCACACATGTGTATCATGCCAAGACGAACAAAAAAGTCAGTGGGCCCATTGACGCAAACCCAACAGGAAGTCCGCCATTTGGAAGAGAAGGTGACATTTTGGCTCTAATTTTGCCATTTCCATGCCTCGAACTTTTGCGAACTCCTCCTTGGGGTTTGATTTCATAACCTTCATATTTGGTCAGTGTCAACTACACCCTTGTGCCATGTTAAATTGCGGAGCTTTTGAGTTTTCACAATACGGTGAGGCCGTGGCGCCATGGCGAATTTCGATGACTCGCCATGAAAATCTTATTGCCTCTCATTTTGTCATACATTTTCTGACCTTGACCAAAGTGAACACATATGATAAGGCTCCACCCCTGAACATATTTCAACTGCCATATTTGACACCAGGGACAGCGCCACCTAGTGGGAACAGGAAATGTCATGTTTTACACTTTGGGGTACAGTATTGTGATGGGTGACATCTGCAGCCTCAAATTTCTCCAGGAAAGCCTTAAGGAGTTGGTCTTGGGTTACAGTGAAAACTGTGAGTTTTCGCGAAAGGGTGTGACCCCAGCAGCATGGCGAACTTTGATGTCACGCCATGAAGAAACAAATTAGTATAACTCAATGAAATCCAGTCTGATCAGTACCAGACTTTACAGGCATGATGTCAGACGCGCCCTGAACAGATTGATGTGCCCATTGTCGGAAATACGGACAGCGCCACCTAGTGGCAACAGGAAATGTCATGGCTTTAATTTTGTTGTACTGATTTTCACAGGTTCATCGTGGCCACCTCAAAAGCGGTGAATATCACCATCAGTCCCTCGTGATGCTTCAGTGCAAAAATTGTGACTTTAAACTGAACGGCGCACCCTGGTGGCAACGCTGTTCACGATGAAAGATGAAGTGGCTTTTGAGGGTCTTGGCAAGTTTATAGAGGCTTGAAATTTGGCACACACCTCCAATGTGACGAAGGCTTTGTTGTTATGTGATCATTTTCATTGAATATCCCAAAATGGCTCCACAGCGCCCCCTACAAAATTTCAAAACCACAGCCCCAGCTCTGTGTTTTATGTATGAATCTGAAACCTGGTAGGCTTATAGGAGATATCAAGATGTACAAAAAAGTCTCTTGGAGCAATATCCCAAATCCAACAGGAAGTCAGCCATTTTAAAATTAATGTGCAATTTTGGCGACATTTTCTCCTCTTTTCAGGCTTCATACTTTGACGAACTCCTCCAAGGGATTTCATCATATTGAACCATTCTCCAGTGTGTGGAATCTAAAGACCTTTGTGATGTTAAATTGCGAAGCTTTTTACGTCCAGGGAAACGGGGTGGTTATGGCGGCACTTAGAGTTTGAATCACTCGCCAAAAAGCAGTAATCTGCTGTCACTCAAAAACACAATATCCAATCTCTCCCAAAGGTCGCAGGCGTGATGAGACTCGAGCTCGGAAATGTTTGTTATGCCATTTGTACATAATGGTTAGAGCGCCACCTAGTGGAACGACTAACTAATTATGAATGAATGAGTTGAAATGTTAGCTGGTGGTTAAATGCATGAATTCCATCAATGTGACATCAGATCGGAGGTGCTGGTTTTAGGTGTTGGGCGTGGCTCGACGTGCCGGGGGTGCGAGGGCCCTCATAACGCTGCTTGCAGCTTTAATTAGGGCCCGAGCACTGATAGTGCGAAGGCCCTATTGTAATTGCTCTGTTTATTATTATTATTAGGGCCCGAGCACTGAGAGTGCGAAGGCCCTATTGTATCTGCTCCGTTTCTTATTATTATTATTATTATTATTATTATTATTCACCCCAAACAAGGGCCTTTTTGAGGGCCTAAACATGCTCAAAAACTCATGAAATTTTGCACACATGCCAGGTCTGGTGAAAAATTTTGTATTTTAATGGTTTTACATATGAGCACTGGGAAATGGCTCTACAGCGCCACCTATGCCTTGTTAAATGCATCCCTACGACCACATCGTTTGAGCTATATGTATGAAATTTGGCACACATGTGTATCATGCCAAGACGAACAAAAAAGTCTGTGGGCCCATTGACGCAAACCCAACAGGAAGTCCGCCATTTGGAAGAGAAGGTGACATTTTGGCTCTGATTTTACCGTTTCCATGCCTCGAACTTTTGCGAACTCCTCCTTGGGGTTTCATTTCATAACCTTCAAATTTGGACAGTGTCAACTACACCCTTGTGCCATGTTAAATTGCGGAGCTTTTGAGTTTTCACAATACTATGAGGCCGTGGCGCCATGGCGAATTTCGATGACTCGCCATGAAAATCTTATTGCCTCTCATTCTGTCATACATGTTCCGATCTGGACCAAAGAGCACACATATGATAAGGCTCCACCCCTGAACCTATTTCAACTGCCATATTTGACATCAAGGACAGCGCCACCTAGTGGGAACAGGAAATGTCATGTTTTACACTTTGGGGTACAGTATAGTGATGGGTGACATCTGCAGCCTCAAATTTCTCCAGGAAAGCCTTAAGGAGTTGGTCTTGGGTTACAGTGAAAACTGTGAGTTTTCGCGAAAGGGTGTGACCCCAGCAGCATGGCGAACTTTGATGTCACGCCATGAAGAAACAAATTAGTATAACTCAATGAAATCCAGTCTGATTAGTACCAGACTTTACAGGCATGATGTCAGACCCGCCCTGAACAGATTGATGTGCCCATTGTCGGAAATACGGACAGCGCCACCTAGTGGGAACAGGAAATGTCATGGCTTTCATTTTGTTGTACTGATTTTCACAGGTTCATCGTGGCCACCTGAAAAGCGGTGAATATCACCATCAGTCCCTCGTGATGCTTCAGTGCAAACATTGTGACTTTAAACTGAACGGCGCACCCTGGTGGCAACGCTGTTCACCATGAAAGATGAAGTGGCTTTTGAGGGTCTTGGCAAGTGTATAGAGGCTTGAAATTTGGCACACACCTCCAATGTGACGAAGGCTTTGTTGTCATGTCATAATTTTCATTGAATATCCCAAAATGGCTCCACAGCGCCCCCTACAAAATTTCAAAACCACAGCCCCAGCTCTGTGTTTTATGTATGAATCTGAAACCTGGTAGGCTTATAGGAGATATCAAGATGTACAAAAAAGTCTCTTGGAGCAATATCCCAAATCCAACAGGAAGTCAGCCATTTTAAAATTAATGTGTAATTTTGGCGACATTTTCCCCTCTTTTCAGGCTTCATACTTTGACGAACTCCTCCAAGGGATTTCATCAGATTGGACCGATCTGAAGTTTGTGGAATCTAAAGACCTTTGTGATGTTAAATTGCGAAGCTTTTTACGTCCAGGGAAACGGGGTGGTTATGGCGGCACTTAGAGTTTGAATCACTCGCCAAAAAGCAGTAATCTGCTGTCACTCAAAAACACAATGTCCAATCTCTCCCAAACGTCTCAGGTGTGATGAGACTCGAGCTTGGAAGTGTTTGTTATGCCATTTGTACATAATGGTTAGAGCGCCACCTAGTGGAACGACTAACTAATCATGAATGAATGAGTTGAAATGTTAGCTGGTGGTTAAATGCATGAATTCCATCAATGTGACATCAGATCGGACGTGCTGGTTTTAGGTGTTGGGCGTGGCTCGACGCGCCGGGGGTGCGAGGGCCCTCATAACGCTGCTTGCAGCTTTAATTAGGGCCCGAGCACTGACAGTGCGAAGGCCCTATTGTAATTGCTCTGTTTATTATTATTATTATTATTATTATTTCGGCAAATGAATTGGCCGTTTGAGGGCCTAAACATGCTCGAAAACTCATGAAATTTTGCACACGCGTCAGGTCTGGTGAAAATTTACGTATTTTAATGTTCTCAGACATGGCCTGGGAAAATTAGCTCAGTAGCGCCACCTAGAAAAATGAAAAACGCGAGCCCCCGGTATGGGTATGACCTACATGTTTGAAAGTCGGTACACCTATATAACGTTCAGAGTCGAACAAAAAAGTCTATTATGGCAATGTCCTAAACCCAACAGGAAGTCCGCCATTTTGGATTGAAGGTGACATTTTGGCTCTGATTTTACCATTTCCATGCCTCGAACTTTAACGAACTCCTCCTTGGGGTTTGATTTCATAACCTTCATATTTGGTCAGTGCCAACTACACCCTTATGCCATGTTAAATTGCGGAGCTTTTGAGTTTTCACAATACCATGAGACCGTGGCGCCACGGCGAATTTCGATGACTCGCCATGAAAATCTTATTGCCTCTCATTCTGTCATACATGTTCCGATCTGGACCAAAGAGCACACATATGATAAGGCTCCACCCCTGAACATATTTCAACTGCCATATTTGACATCAAGGACAGCGCCACCTAGTGGGAACAGGAAATGTCATGTTTTACACTTTGGGGTACAGTATAGTGAAGGGTGACATCTGCAGCCTCAAATTTCTCCAGGAAAGCCTTAAGGAGTTGGTCTTGGGTTACAGTGAAAACTGTGAGTTTTCGCGAAAGGGTGTGACCCCAGCAGCATGGCGAACTTTGATGTCACGCCATGAAGAAACAAATTAGTATAACTCAATGAAATCCAGTCTGATCAGTACCAGACTTTACAGGCATGATGTCAGACCCGCCCTGAACAGATTGATGTGCCCATTGTCGGAAATACGGACAGCGCCACCTAGTGGCAACAGGAAATGTCATGGCTTTAATTTTGTTGTACTGATTTTCACAGGTTCATCTTGGCCACCTCAAAAGCGGTGAATATCACCATCAGTCCCTCGTGATGCTTCAGTGCAAAAATTGTGAGTTTAAACTGAACGGCGCACCCTGGTGGCAACGCTGTTCAACATGAAAGATGAAGTGGCTTTTGAGGGTCTTGGCAAGTTTATAGAGGCTTGAAATTTGGCACACACCTCCAAATGGATGAAGGCTTTGTTGGCATGTGATCATTTTCATTGAATAGCGCGAAATTGCTCCACAGCGCCCCCTACAAAATTTCAAAACCACAGCCCCTGCTCTGTGTTCTATGTATGATTCTGAAACCTGGTAAGCTTATAGGAGATATCAAGATGTACAAAAAAGTCTCTTGGTGCAATATCCCAAATCCAACAGGAAGTCAGCCATTTTAATATTAATGTGTAATTTTGGCAACATTTTCCCCTCTTTCCAGGCACCGTTCTTTGACGAACTCCTCCAAGGGATTTCATCATATTGAACCAATCTCCAGTGTGTGGAATCTAAAGACCTTTGTGATGTTAAATTGCGAAGCTTTTTACGTTCAGTGAAACGGGGTGGTTATGGTGGCACTTAGAGTTTGAATCACTCGCCAAAAAGCAGTAATCTGCTGTCACTCAAAAACACAATGTTCAATCTCTCCCAAAGGTCACAGGCGTGATGAGACTCGAGCTAGGAAATGTTTGTTATGCCATTTGTCAGTAATGGTTAGAGCTCCACCTAGTGTGACAACTATAATCATGATTGAATGAGATGAATTGTTAGCTGGTGGTTGAATGCATGAATTCCATCAATGTGACATCAGATCGGAGGTGCTGGTTTTAGGTGTTGGGCGTGGCTCGACGCGTCGGGGGTGCGAGGGCCCTTATAACGCTGCTTGCAGCTTTAATTATTATTATTATTATTATTATTCACCCCAAACAAGGGCCTTTTTGAGGGCCTAAACATGCTCAAAAACTCATGAAATTTTGCACACATGCCAGGTCTGGTGAAAAATTTTGTATTTTAATGGTTTTACATATGAGCACTGGGAAATGGCTCTACAGCGCCACCTATGCCTTGTAAAATGCAGCCCTACGACCACATCGTTTGGGCTACATGTATGAAATTTGGCACACATGTGTATCATGCCAAGACGAACAAAAAAGTCTGTGGGCCCATTGACGCAAACCCAACAGGAAGTCCGCCATTTGGACGTGAAGGTGACATTTTGGCTCTAATTTTGCCGTTTCCATGCCTCGAACTTTAACGAACTCCTCCTTGGGATTTGGTCGTATAAGCTTCATCTTTGGTCAGTGTCAACTACACACCTGGGCCATGTTAAATTGCGGAGCTTTTGAGTTTTCACAATACCATGAGGCCGTGGCGCCACGGCGAATTTCGATGACTCGCCATGAAAATCTTATTGCCTCTCATTTTGTCATACATTTTCTGACCTTGACCAAAGTGAACACATATGATAAGGCTCCACCCCTGAACATATTTCAACTGCCATATTTGACACCAGGGACAGCGCCACCTAGTGGGAACAGGAAATGTCATGTTTTACACTTTGGGGTACAGTATAGTGATGGGTGACATCTGCAGCCTCAAATTTCTCCAGAAAACCCTTAAGGAGTTGGTCTTGGGTTACAGTGAAAACTGTGACTTTTCGCAAAAGGGTGTGACCCCAGCAGCATGGCGAACTTTGATGTCACGCCATGAAGAAACAAATTAGTATAACTCAATGAAATCCAGTCTGATCAGTACCAGACTTTACAGGCATGATGACAGACCCGCCCTGAACAGATTGATGTGCCCATTGTCGGGAATACGGACAGCGCCACCTAGTGGGAACAGGAAATGTCATGGCTTTAATTTTGTTGTACTGATTTTCACAGGTTCATCGTGGCCACCTCAAAAGCGGTGAATATCACCATCAGTCCCTTGTGATGCTTCAGTGCAAAAATTGTGACTTTAAACTGAACGCCGCACCCTGGTGGCAACGCGGTTCACCATGAAAGATGAAGTGGCTTTTGAGGGGCTTGGAAAGTTTAAAAAGTCTTGAAATTTGGCGCACACCTCCAATGTGGATAAGGCTTTGTTGTTATGTGATCATTTTCATTGAATATCCCAAAATGGCTCCACAGCGCCCCCTACAAAATTTCAAAACCACAGCCCCTGCTCTGTGTTTTATGTATGAGTCTGAAACCTGGTAAGCTTATAGGAGATATCAAGATGTACAAAAAAGTCTCTTGGAGCAATATCCCAAATCCAACAGGAAGTCAGCCATTTTAAAATTAATGTGCAATTTTGGCAACATTTTCCCCTCTTTTCAGGCATCGTTCTTTGCCGAACTCCTCCAAGGGATTTCATCAGATTGCACTATTCTTCAGTGTGTGGAATCCAAAGACCTTTGTGTTGTTAAATTGCGAAGCTTTTTACGTCCAGGGAAACGGGGTGGTTATGGCGGCACGTAGACTCTCAATCACTCGCCAAAACGCAGTAATCTGCTGTTACTCAAAAACACAATGTCCAATCTCACCCAAAGGTCGCAGGCATAATGAGACTCGAGTTCGGAAATGTTTGTTATGCCATTTGTACATAATGGTTAGAGTGCCACCTAGTGGAACGACTAGCTAATCATGAATGAATGAGTTGAAATGTTAGCTGGTGGTTAAATGCATGAATTCCATCAATGTGACATCGATCGGACGTGCTGGTTTTAGGTGTTGGGCGTGGCTCGACGCGCCGGGGGTGCGAGGGCCCTCATAACGCTGCTTGCAGCTTTAATTATTATTATTATTATTATTCACCCCAAACAAGGGCCTTTTTGAGGGCCTAAACATGCTCAAAAACTCATGAAATTTTGCACACATGCCAGGTCTGGTGAAAAATTTTGTATTTTAATGGTTTTACATATGAGCACTAGGAAATGGCTCTAGAGCGCCACCTATGCCTTGTTAAATGCAGCCCTACGACCACATCGTTTGAGCTACATGTATGAAATTTGGCACACATGTGTATCATGCAAAGACGAACAAAAAAGTCTGTGGGCCCATTGACGCAAACCCAACAGGAAGTCCGCCATTTGGAAGAGAAGGTGACATTTTGGCTCTAATTTTGCCATTTCCATGCCTCGAACTTTTGCGAACTCCTCCTTGGGGTTTCATTTCATAACCTTCAAATTTGGACAGTGTCAACTACACCCTTGTGCCATGTTAAATTGCGGAGCTTTTGAGTTTTCACAATACTATGAGGCCGTGGCGCCATGGCGAATTTCGATGACTCGCCATGAAAATCTTATTGCCTCTCATTTTGTCATACATTTTCTGACCTTGACCAAAGTGAACACATATGATAAGGCTCCACCCCTGAACATATTTCAACTGCCATATTTGACCTCAAGGACAGCGCCACCTAGTGGGAACAGGAAATGTCATGTTTTACACTTTGGGGTACAGTATAGTGATGGGTGACATCTGCAGCCTCAAATTTCTCCAGGAAAGCCTTAAGGAGTTGGTCTTGGGTTACAGTGAAAACTGTGAGTTTTCGCGAAAGGGTGTGACCCCAGCAGCATGGCGAACTTTGATGTCACGCCATGAAGAAAGAAATTAGTATAACTCAATGAAATCCAGTCTGATCAGTACCAGACTTTACAGGCATGATGTCAGACCCGCCCTGAACAGATTGATGTGCCCATTGTCGGGAATACGGACAGCGCCACCTACTGGCAACAGGAAATGTCATGGCTTTAACTTTGTTGTACTGATTTTCACAGGTTGATCGTGGCCACCTCAAAAGCGGTGAATATCACCATCAGTCCCTCGTGATGCTTCAGTGCAAAAATTGTGACTTTAAACTGAACGGCGCACCCTGGTGGCAACGCGGTTCATCATGAAAGATGAAGTGGCTTTTGAGGGGCTTGGAAAGTTTATAGAGGCTTTAAATTTGGCACACACCTCCAAATGGATGAAGGCATTGTTGTTATGTAACCATTTTCCTTGAATAGCGCAAAATGGCTCCACAGCGCCCCCTACAATATTTCAAAACATCAGCCCCTGCTCTGTGTTTCATCTATGAGTCTGACACTTGGTAAGCTTGTGTAAGATCTCAAGATGTACAAAAAAGTCTCTTGGAGCAATATCCCAAATCCAACAGGAAGTCAGCCATTTTAAAATTAATGTGTAATTTTGATGACATTTTCCCCCCTTTTCAGGCCTCATACTTTGACGAACTCCTCCAAGGGATTTCATCATATTGAAGCATTCTTCAGTGTGTAGAATCCAAAGACCTTTGTGATGTTAAATTGCGAAGCTTTTTCCGTTCAGGGAAACGGGGTGGTCATGGCGGCACGTAGAGTTTCAATCACTCGCAAAAAGCAGTAATCTGCTGTCACTAAAAAACACAATGTCCAATCTCTCCCAAAGGTCGCAGGTGTGATGAGACTCGAGCTTGGAAATGTTTGTTATGCTATTTGTCAATAATGGTTAGAGCGCCACCTAGTGGCATGACTATAATCCTGGTTGAATAAGATGAAATGTTAGCTGGTGATTAAAAGCATGAAATCCATCAATGTGACATCACATCGGACGTTCCTGTTTGAGGTGTTGGCAGTGGCTCGACGTGCCGGGGGTGCGAGGGCCCTCATAACGCTGCTTGCAGCTTTAATTATTAGGGCCCGAGCACCGAGAGTGCGAAGGCCCTATTGTATCTGCTCCGTTTCTTATTATTATTATTAGGGCCCGAGCACTGAGAGTGCGAAGGCCCTATTGTATCTGCTCCGTTTCTTATTATTAGGGCCCGAGCACTGACAGTGCGAAGGCCCTATTGTAATTGCTCTGTTTATTATTATTATTATTATTATTATTCCGGCAAATGAATCGGCCTTTTGAGGGCCTAAACATGCTCGAAAACTCTTGAAATTTTGCGCACGCGTCAGGTCTGGTGAAAATTTACGTATTTTAATGGTTTTACATATGAGCACTGGGAAATGGCTCTAGAGCGCCACCTATGCCTTGTTAAATGCAGCCCTACGACCACATCGTTTGAGCTACATGTATGAAATTTGGCACACATGTGTATCATGCCAAGACGAACAAAAAAGTCTGTGGGCCCATTGATGCAAACCTAACAGGAAGTCCGCCATTTTGGATTGAAGGTGACATTTTGGCTCTGATTTTGCCATTTCCATGCCTCGAACTTTTGCGAACTCCTCCTTGGGATTTGGTCGTATAAGCTTCAAATTTGGACAGTGTCAACTACACCCTTGTGCCATGTTAAATTGCGGAGCTTTTGAGTTTTCACAATACTATGAGGCCGTGGCGCCATGGCGAATTTCGATGACTCGCCATGAAAATCTTATTGCCTCTCATTCTGTCATACATGTTCCGATCTGGACCAAAGAGCACACATATGATAAGGCTCCACCCCTGAACATATTTCAACTGCCATATTTGACATCAAGGACAGCGCCACCTAGTGGGAACAGGAAATGTCATGTTTTACACTTTGGGGTACAGTATAGTGAAGGGTGACATCTGCAGCCTCAAATTTCTCCAGGAAAGCCTTAAGGAGTTGGTCTTGGGTTACAGTGAAAACTGTGACTTTTCGCCAAAGGGTGTGACCCCAGCAGCATGGCGAACTTTGATGTCACGCCATGAAGAAACAAATTAGTATAACTCAATGAAATCCAGTCTGATCAGTACCAGACTTTACAGGCATGATGTCAGACCCGCCCTGAACAGATTGATGTGCCCATTGTCGGAAATACGGACAGCGCCACCTAGTGGCAACAGGAAATGTCATGGCTTTAATTTTGTTGTACTGATTTTCACAGGTTCATCGTGGCCACCTCAAAAGCGGTGAATATCACCATCAGTCCCTCATGATGCTTCAGTGCAGAAATTGTGACTTTAAACTGAACGGCGCACCCTGGTGGCAACGCGGTCCACCATGAAAGATGAAGTGGCTTTTGAGGGGCTTGGAAAGTTTATAGAGGCTTGAAATTTGGCACACACCTCCAATGTGATGAAGACTTTGTTGTCATGTCATCACTTTCATTGAATAGCGCAAAATGGCTCCACAGCGCCCCCTACAATATTTCAAAATATCAGCCCCTGCTCTGTGGTTTATGTATGAATCTGAAACCTGGTAGGCTTATAGGAGATATCAAGATGTACAAAAAAGTCTCTTGGAGCAATATCCCAAATCCAACAGGAAGTCAGCCATTTTAAAATTAATGTGCAATTTTGGCGACATTTTCCCCTCTTTTCAGGCTTCATACTTTGACGAACTCCTCCAAGGGATTTCATCATATTGAACCATTCTCCAGTGTGTGGAATCTAAAGACCTTTGTGATGTTAAATTGCGAAGCTTTTTACGTCCAGGGAAACGGGGTGGTTATGGCGGCACTTAGAGTTTGAATCACTCGCCAAAAAGCAGTAATCTGCTGTCACTCAAAAACACAAAGTCCAATCTCTCCCAAACGTCTCAGGTGTGATTAGACTCGAGCTCGGAAGTGTTTGTTATGCCATTTGTACATAATGGTTAGAGCGCCACCTAGTGGAACGACTAACTAATCATGAATGAATGAGTTGAAATGTTAGCTGGTGGTTAAATGCATGAATTCCATCAATGTGACATCAGATCGGACGTGCTGGTTTTAGGTGTTGGGCGTGGCTCGACGCGCCGGGGGTGCGAGGGCCCTCATAACGCTGCTTGCAGCTTTAATTATTATTATTATTATTATTATTCACCCCAAACAAGGGCCTTTTTGAGGGCCTAAACATGCTCAAAAACTCATGAAATTTTGCACACATGCCAGGTCTGGTGAAAAATTTTGTATTTTAATGGTTTTACATATGAGCACTGGGAAATGGCTCTACAGCGCCACCTATGCCTTGTTAAATGCAGCCCTACGACCACATCGTTTGAGCTACATGTATGAAATTTGGCACACATGTGTATCATGCCAAGACGAACAAAAAAGTCTGTGGGCCCATTGACGCAAACCCAACAGGAAGTCCGCCATTTGGAAGAGAAGGTGACATTTTGGCTCTAATTTTGCCATTTCCATGCCTCGAACTTTTGCGAACTCCTCCTTGGGGTTTCATTTCATAACCTTCAAATTTGGACAGTGTCAACTACACCCTTGTGCCATGTTAAATTGCGGAGCTTTTGAGTTTTCACAATACTATGAGGCCGTGGCGCCATGGCGAATTTCGATGACTCGCCATGAAAATCTTATTGCCTCTCATTTTGTCATACATTTTCTGACCTTGACCAAAGTGAACACATATGATAAGGCTCCACCCCTGAACATATTTCAACTGCCATATTTGACATCAAGGACAGCGCCACCTAGTGGGAACAGGAAATGTCATGTTTTACACTTTGGGGTACAGTATAGTGATGGGTGACATCTGCAGCCTCAAATTTCTCCAGGAAAGCCTTAAGGAGTTGGTCTTGGGTTACAGTGAAAACTGTGAGTTTTCGCAAAAGGGTGTGACCCCAGCAGCATGGCGAACTTTGATGTCACGCCATGAAGAAACAAATTAGTATAACTCAATGAAATCCAGTCTGATCAGTACCAGACTTTACAGGCATGATGTCAGACCCGCCCTGAACAGATTGATGTGCCCATTGTCGGAAATACGGACAGCGCCACCTAGTGGCAACAGGAAATGTAATGGCTTTAATTTTGTTGTACTGATTTTCACAGGTTCATCGTGGCCACCTCAAAAGCGGTGAATATCCCCATCAGTCCCTCGTGATGCTTCAGTGCAAAAATTGTGACTTTAAACTGAACGGCGCACCCTGGTGGCAACGCTGTTCAACATGAAAGATGAAGTGGCTTTTGAGGGTCTTGGCAAGTTTATAGAGGCTTGAAATTTGGCACACACCTCCAAATGGATGAAGGCTTTGTTGGCATGTAACCATTTTCCTTGAATAGCGCAAAATGGCTCCACAGCGCCCCCTACAAAATTCCAAAATATCAGCCCCAGCTCTGTGTTTTATCTATGAGTCTGAAACTTGGTAAGCTTATGGAAGATCTTAAGATGTACAAAAAAGTCTCTTGGAGCAATATCCCAAATCCAACAGGAAGTCAGCCATTTTAAAGTTAATGTGTAATTTTGGCGACATTTTCCCATCTTTTCAGGCACCGTACTTTGACGAACTCCTCCAAGGGATTTCATCACATTGGACCGATCTGCAGTTTGTGGAATCTAAAGACCTTTGTGATGTTAAATTGCGAAGCTTTTTACGTCCAGGGAAACGGGGTGGTTATGGCGGCACTTAGAGTTTGAATCACTCGCCAAAAAGCAGTAATCTGCTGTCACTCAAAAACACAATGTCCAATCTCTCCCAAACGTCTCAGGTGTGATGAGACTCGAGCTTGGAAGTGTTTGTTATGCCATTTGTACATAATGGTTAGAGCGCCACCTAGTGGAACGACTAACTAATCATGAATGAATGAGTTGAAATGTTAGCTGGTGGTTAAATGCATGAATTCCATCAATGTGACATCAGATTGGACGTGCTGGTTTCAGGTGTTGGGCATGGCTCGACGCGCCGGGGGTGCGAGGGCCCTCATAACGCTGCTTGCAGCTTTAATTATTATTATTATTATTATTATTCACCCCAAACAAGGGCCTTTTTGAGGGCCTAAACATGCTCAAAAACTCATGAAATTTTGCACACATGCCAGGTCTGGTGAAAAATTTTGTATTTTAATGGTTTTACATATGAGCACTGGGAAATGGCTCTAGAGCGCCACCTATGCCTTGTTAAATGCAGCCCTACGACCACATCGTTTGAGCTACATGTATGAAATTTGGCACACATGTGTATCATGCCAAGACGAACAAAAAAGTCTGTGGGCCCATTGACGCAAACCCAACAGGAAGTCCGCCATTTGGAAGAGAAGGTGACATTTTGGCTCTAATTTTGCCATTTCCATGCCTCGAACTTTAACGAACTCCTCCTTGGGATTTGGTCCTATAAGCTTCAAATTTGGACAGTGTCAACTACACCCTTGTGCCATGTTAAATTGCGGAGCTTTTGAGTTTTCACAATAGTATGAGGCCGTGGCGCCATGGCGAATTTTGATGACTCGCCATGAAAATCTTATTGCCTCTCATTCTGTCATACATGTTCCGATCTGGACCAAAGAGCACACATATGATAAGGCTCCACCCCTGAACATATTTCAACTGCCATATTTGACCTCAAGGACAGCGCCACCTAGTGGGAACAGGAAATGTCATGTTTTACACTTTGGGGTACAGTATAGTGATGGGTGACATCTGCAGCCTCAAATTTCTCCAGGAAAGCCTTAAGGAGTTGGTCTTGGGTTACAGTGAAAACTGTGAGTTTTCGCGAAAGGGTGTGACCCCAGCAGCATGGCGAACTTTGATGTCACGCCATGAAGAAACAAATTAGTATAACTCAATGAAATCCAGTCTGATCAGTACCAGACTTTACAGGCATGATGTCAGACCCGCCCTGAACAGATTGATGTGCCCATTGTCGGAAATACGGACAGCGCCACCTAGTGGCAACAGGAAATGTCATGGCTTTAATTTTGTTGTACTGATTTTCACAGGTTCATCGTGGCCACCTCAAAAGCGGTGAATATCACCATCAGTCCCTCGTGATGCTTCAGTGCAAAAATTGTGACTTTAAACTGAACGGCGCACCCTGGTGGCAACGCTGTTCACCATGAAAGATGAAGTGACTTTTGCGGGTCTTGGCAAGTTTATAGAGTCTTGAAATTTGGCACACACCTCCAAATGGATGAAGGCTTTGTTGTCATGTGATCATTTTCATTGAATATCCCAAAATGGCTCCACAGCGCCCCCTACAAAATTTCAAAACCACAGCCCCAGCTCTGTGTTCTGTGTATGAGTCTGAAACCTGGTAAGCTTATAGGAGATATCAAGATGTACAAAAAAGTCTCTTGGAGCAATATCCCAAATCCAACAGGAAGTCAGCTATTTTAAAATTAATGTGTAATTTTGGCGACATTTTCTCCTCTTTCCGGGCATTGTTCTTTGACGAACTCCTCCAAGGGATTTCATCATATTGAACCAATCTCCAGAGTGTGGAATCTAAAGACCTTTGTGATGTTAAATTGCGAAGCTTTTTACGTCCAGGGAAACAGGGTGGTTATGGCGGCACTTAGAGTTTGAATCACTCGCCAAAAAGCAGTAATCTGCTGTCACTCAAAAACACAATGTCCAATCTCTCCCAAACGTCTAAGGTGTGATGAGACTCGAGCTCGGAAATGTTTGTTATGCCATTTGTCTATAAGGGTTAGAGCGCCACCTAGTGGAACGACGAACAAATCATGAATGAATGAGTTGAAATGTTAGCTGGTGGTTAAATGCATGAATTCCATCAATGTGACATGAGATCGGACGTGCTGGTTTCAGGTGTTGGGCGTGGCTCGACGCGCCGGGGGTGCGAGGGCCCTCATAACGCTGCTTGCAGCTTTAATTATTATTATTATTATTCACCCCAAACAAGGGCCTTTTTGAGGGCCTAAACATGCTCAAAAACTCATGAAATTTTGCACACATGCCAGGTCTGGTGAAAAATTTTGTATTTTAATGGTTTTACATATGAGCACTGGGAAATGGCTCTACAGCGCCACCTATGCCTTGTTAAATGCAGCCCTACGACCACATCGTTTCAGCTACATGTATGAAATTTGGCACACATGTGTATCATGCCAAGACGAACAAAAAAGTCTGTGGGCCCATTGACGCAAACCCAACAGGAAGTCCGCCATTTGGAAGAGAAGGTGACATTTTGGCTCTAATTTTGCCATTTCCATGCCTCAAACTTTTGCGAACTCCTCCTTGGGGTTTCATTTCATAACCTTCAAATTTGGACAGTGTCAACTACACCCTTGTGCCATGTTAAATTGCGGAGCTTTTGAGTTTTCACAATACTATGAGGCCGTGGCGCCATGGCGAATTTCGATGACTCGCCATGAAAATCTTATTGCCTCTCATTTTGTCATACATTTTCTGACCTTGACCAAAGTGAACACATATGATAAGGCTCCACCCCTGAACATATTTCAACTGCCATATTTGACACCAGGGACAGCGCCACCTAGTGGGAACAGGAAATGTCATGTTTTACACTTTGGGGTACAGTATTGTGATGGGTGACACCTGCAGCCTCAAATTTCTCCAGGAAAGCCTTAAGGAGTTGGTCTTGGGTTACAGTGAAAACTGTGACTTTTCGCAAAAGGGTGTGACCCCAGCAGCATGGCGAACTTTGATGTCACGCCATGAAGAAACAAATTAGTATAACTCAATGAAATCCAGTCTGTTCAGTACCAGACTTTACAGGCATGATGTCAGACCCGCCCTGAACAGATTGATGTGCCCATTGTCGGAAATACGGACAGCGCCACCTAGTGGCAACAGGAAATGTCATGGCTTTAATTTTGTTGTACTGATTTTCACAGGTTCATCGTGGCCACCTCAAAAGCGGTGAATATCACCATCAGTCCTTGATGATGCTTTAGTGCAAAAATTGTGACTTTAAACTGAACGGCGCACCCTGGTGGCAACGCTGTTCACCGTGAAAAATGAAGTGGCTTTTGAGGGGCTTGGAAAGTTTAAAAAGTCTTGAAATTTGGCGCACACCTCCAATGTGGTTAAGGCTTTGTTGTTATGTGATCATTTTCATTGAATATCCCAAAATGGCTCCACAGCGCCCCCTACAAAATTTCAAAATCACAGCCCCTGCTCTGTGTTTTATGTATGAGTCTGAAACCTGGTAAGCTTATAGGAGATATCAAGATGTACAAAAAAGTCTCTTGGAGCAATATCCCAAATCCAACAGGAAGTCAGCCATTTTAAAATTAATGTGCAATTTTGGCAACATTTTCCCCTCTTTTCAGGCATCGTTCTTTGACGAACTCCTCCAAGGGATTTCATCAGATTGATGCAATCTCCTGTGTGTGGAATCTAAAGACCTTTGTGTTGTTAAATTGCAAAGCTTTTTACGTTCAGGGAAACGGGGTGGTTATGGCGCCACGTAGACTCTCAATCACTCGCCAAAACGCAGTAATCTGCTGTCACTCAAAAACACAATGTCCAATCTCACCCAAAGGTCGCAGGCATAATGAGACTCGAGTTCGGAAATGTTTGTTATGCCATTTGTACATAATGGTTAGAGTGCCACCTAGTGGAACGACTAGCTAATCATGAATGAATGAGTTGAAATGTTAGCTGGTGGTTAAATGCATGAATTCCATCAATGTGACATCAGATCGGAGGTGCTGGTTTTAGGTGTTGGGCGTGGCTCGACGCGCCGGGGGTGCGAGGGCCCTCATAACGCTGCTTGCAGCTTTAATTATTAGGGCCCGAGCACTGACAGTGCGAAGGCCCTATTGTATCTGCTCCGTTTCTTATTAGGGCCCGAGCACTGACAGTGCGAAGGCCCTATTGTAATTGCTCTGTTTATTATTATTATTATTATTATTATTATTATTATTCCGGCAAATGAATTGGCCGTTTGAGGGCCTAAACATGCTCGAAAACTCATGAAATTTTGCACACGCGTCAGGTCTGGTGAAAATTTACGTATTTTAATGTTCTCAGACATGGCCAGGGAAAATTAGCTCAGTAGCGCCACCTAGAAAAATGAAAAACGCGAGCCCCCGGTATGGGTATGACCTACATGTTTGAAAGTCGGTACACCTATATAACGTTCAGAGTCGAACAAAAAAGTCTATTATGGCAATGTCCTAAACCCAACAGGAAGTCCGTCATTTTGGATTGAAGGTGACATTTTGGGTCTGATTTTACCGTTTCCATGCCTTGTACTTTAACGAACTCCTCCTTGGGATTTGGTCCTATAAACTTCAAATTTGGACAGTGTCAACTACACCCTTGTGCCATGTTAAATTGCGGAGCTTTTGAGTTTTCACAATACTATGAGGCCGTGGCGCCATGGCGAATTTCGATGACTCGCCATGAAAATCTTATTGCCTCTCATTCTGTCATACATGTTCCGATCTGGACCAAACAGCACACATATGATAAGGCTCCAGCCCTGAACATATTTCAACTGCCATATTTGACATCAAGGACAGCGCCACCTAGTGGGAACAGGGAATGTCATGTTTTACACTTTGGGGTACAGTATAGTGATGGGTGACATCTGCAGCCTCAAATTTCTCCAGGAAAGCCTTAAGGAGTTGGTCTTGGGTTACAGTGAAAACTGTGAGTTTTCACGAAAGGGTGTGACCCCAGCAGCATGGCGAACTTTGATGTCACGCCATGAAGAAACAAATTAGTATAACTCCATGAAATCCAGTCTGATCAGTACCAGACTTTACAGGGATGATGTCAGACCCGCCCTGAACAGATTGATGTGCCCATTGTCGGAAATACGGACAGCGCCACCTAGTGGCAACAGGAAATGTCATGGCTTTAATTTTGTTGTACTGATTTTCACAGGTTCATCGTGGCCACCTCAAAAGCGGTGAATATCACCATCAGTCCCTCGTGATGCTTCAGTGCAAAAATTGTGACTTTAAACTGAACGGCGCACCCTGGTGGCAACGAGGTTCACCATGAAAGATGAAGTGGCTTTTGAGGGGCTTGGAAAGTTTATAGAGGCTTGAAATTTGGCACACACCTCCAATGTGACGAAGGCTTTGTTGTCATGTGATCATTTTCATTGAATATCCCAAAATGGCTCCACAGCGCCCCCTACAAAATTTCAAAACCCCAGCCCCAGCTCTGTGTTTTATGTGTGAATCTGAAACCTGGTAGGCTTATAGGAGATATCAAGATGTACAAAAAAGTCTCTTGGAGCAATATCCCAAATCCAACAGGAAGTCAGCCATTTTAAAATTAATGTGCAATTTTGGCAACATTTTCCCCTCTTTTCAGGCATCGTTCTTTGACGAACTCCTCCAAGGGATTTCATCAGATTGCACTATTCTTCAGTGTGTGGAATCCAAAGACCTTTGTGTTGTTAAATTGCGAAGCTTTTTACGTTCAGGGAAACGGGGTGGTTATGGCGGCACGTAGACTCTCAATCACTCGCCAAAACGCAATAATCTGCTGTTACTCAAAAACACAATGTCCAATCTCACCCAAAGGTCACAGGCATAATGAGACTCGAGTTCGGAAATGTTTGTTATGCCATTTGTACATAATGGTTAGAGTGCCACCTAGTGGAACGACTAGCTAATCATGAATGAATGAGTTGAAATGTTAGCTGGTGGTTAAATGCATGAATTCCATCAATGTGACATCAGATCGGACGTGCTGGTTTTAGGTGTTGGGCATGGCTCGATGCGCCGGGGGTGCGAGGGCCCTCATAACGCTGCTTGCAGCTTTAATTATTATTATTATTATTATTATTCAGGCGAAACAAGGGCCTTTTTGAGGGCCTAAACATGCTCAAAAACTCATGAAATTTTGCACACATGCCAGGTCTGGTGAAAAATTTTGTATTTTAATGGTTTTACATATGAGCACTGGGAAATGGCTCTAGAGCGCCACCTATGCCTTGTTAAATGCAGCCCTACGACCACATCGTTTGAGCTACATGTATGAAATTTGGCACACATGTGTATCATGCCAAGACGAACAAAAAAGTCAGTGGGCCCATTGACGCAAACCCAACAGGAAGTCCGCCATTTGGAAGAGAAGGTGACATTTTGGCTCTAATTTTGCCATTTCCATGCCTCGAACTTTTGCGAACTCCTCCTTGGGGTTTGATTTCATAACCTTCATATTTGGTCAGTGTCAACTACACCCTTGTGCCATGTTAAATTGCGGAGCTTTTGAGTTTTCACAATACGGTGAGGCCGTGGCGCCATGGCGAATTTCGATGACTCGCCATGAAAATCTTATTGCCTCTCATTTTGTCATACATTTTCTGACCTTGACCAAAGTGAACACATATGATAAGGCTCCACCCCTGAACATATTTCAACTGCCATATTTGACACCAGGGACAGCGCCACCTAGTGGGAACAGGAAATGTCATGTTTTACACTTTGGGGTACAGTATTGTGATGGGTGACATCTGCAGCCTCAAATTTCTCCAGGAAAGCCTTAAGGAGTTGGTCTTGGGTTACAGTGAAAACTGTGACTTTTCACGAAAGGGTGTGACCCCAGCAGCATGGCGAACTTTGATGTCACGCCATGAAGAAACAAATTAGTATAACTCAATGAAATCCAGTCTGATCAGTACCAGACTTTACAGGCATGATGTCAGACCCGCCCTGAACAAATTGATGTGCCCATTGTCGGAAATACGGACAGCGCCACCTAGTGGCAACAGGACATGTCATGGCTTTAACTTTGTTGTACTGATTTTCACAGGTTGATCGTGGCCACCTCAAAAGCGGTGAATATCACCATCAGTCCCTCGTGATGCTTCAGTGCAAAAATTGTGACTTTAAACTGAACGGCGCACCCTGGTGGCAACGCAGTTCATCATGAAAGATGAAGTGGCTTTTGAGGGGCTTGGAAAGTTTATAGAGGCTTGAAATTTGGCACACACCTCCAAATGGATGAAAGCATTGTTGTTATGTAACCATTTTACTTGAATAGCGCAAAATGGCTCCACAGCGCCCCCTACAATATTTCAAAACATCAGCCCCTGCTCTGTGTTTCATCTATGAGTCTGACACTTGGTAAGCTTGTGTAAGATATCAAGATGTACAAAAAAGTCTCTTGGAGCAATATCCCAAATCCAACAGGAAGTCAGCCATTTTAAAATTAATGTGTAATTTTGATGACATTTTCCCCTCTTTTCAGGCTTCATACTTTGACGAACTCCTCCAAGGGATTTCATCATATTGAAGCATTCTTCAGTGTGTAGAATCTAAAGACCTTTGTGATGTTAAATTGCGAAGCTTTTTCCGTTCAGGGAAACGGGGTGGTCATGGCGGCACGTAGAGTTTCAATCACTCGCAAAAAGCAGTAATCTGCTGTCACTAAAAAACACAATGTCCAATCTCTCCCAAAGGTCGCAGGTGTGATGAGACTCGAGCTTGGAAGTGTTTGTTATGCCATTTGTCAGTAATGGTTACAGCGCCACCTAGTGGGAACAGGAAATGTCATGTTTTACACTTTGGGGTACAGTATAGTGATGGGTGACATCTGCAGCCTCAAATTTCTCCAGGAAAGCCTTAAGGAGTTGGTCTTGGGTTACAGTGAAAACTGTGAGTTTTCGCGAAAGGGTGTGACCCCAGCAGCATGGCGAACTTTGATGTCACGCCATGAAGAAACAAATTAGTATAACTCAATGAAATCCAGTCTGATCAGTACCAGACTTTACAGGCATGATGTCAGACCCGCCCTGAACAGATTGATGTGCCCATTGTCGGAAATACGGACAGCGCCACCTAGTGGGAAGAGGAAATGTCATGGCTTTCATTTTGTTGTACTGATTTTCACAGGTTCATCGTGGCCACCTCAAAAGCGGTGAATATCACCATCAGTCCCTCGTGATGCTTCAGTGCAAAAATTGTGACTTTAAACTGAACGGCGCACCCTGGTGGCAACGCTGTTCACCATGAAAGATGAAGTGGCTTTTGAGGGTCTTGGCAAGTGTATAGAGGCTTGAAATTTGGCACACACCTCCAATGTGACGAAGGCTTTGTTGTCATGTGATAATTTTCATTGAATATCCCAAAATGGCTCCACAGCGCCCCCTACAAAATTTCAAAACCACAGCCCCAGCTCTGTGTTTTATGTATGAATCTGAAACCTGGTAGGCTTATAGGAGATATCAAGATGTACAAAAAAGTCTCTTGGAGCAATATCCCAAATCCAACAGGAAGTCAGCCATTTTAAAATTAATGTGTAATTTTGGCGACATTTTCCCCTCTTTTCAGGCTTCATACTTTGACGAACTCCTCCAAGGGATTTCATCAGATTGGACCGATCTGAAGTTTGTGGAATCTAAAGACCTTTGTGATGTTAAATTGCGAAGCTTTTTACGTTCAGGGAAACGGGGTGGTCATGGCGGCACTTAGAGTTTCAATCACTCACCAAAAAGCAGTAATCTGCTGTCACTCAAAAACACAATATCCAATCTCTCCCAAACGTCGCAGGTGTGATGAGACTCGAGCTCGGAAATGTTTGTTATGCCATTTGTCGGTAATAGTTAGAGCGCCACCTAGTGGGACGACTATAATCATGGTTCAATGAGATGAAATGTTAGCTGGTGGTTAAATGCATGAATTCCATCAATGTGACATCACATCGGACGTGCTGGTTTTAGGTGTTGGGCGTGGCTCGACACGCCAGGGTGCGAGGGCCCTCATAACGCTGCTTGCAGCTTTAATTATTATTATTATTATTATTCACCCCAAACAAGGGCCTTTTTGAGGGCCTAAACATGCTCAAAAACTCATGAAATTTTGCACACATGCCAGGTCTGGTGAAAAATTTTGTATTTTAATGGTTTTACATATGAGCACTGGGAAATGGCTCTACAGCGCCACCTATGCCTTGTTAAATGCAGCCCTACGACCACATCGTTTGAGCTACATGTATGAAATTTGGCACACATGTGTATCATGCCAAGACGAACAAAAAAGTCTGTGGGCCCATTGACGCAAACCCAACAGGAAGTCCGCCATTTGGAAGAGAAGGTGACATTTTGGCTCTAATTTTGCCATTTCCATGCCTCGAACTTTTGCGAACTCCTCCTTGGGGTTTCATTTCATAACCTTCAAATTTGGACAGTGTCAACTACACCCTTGTGCCATGTTAAATTGCGGAGCTTTTGAGTTTTCACAATACTATGAGGCCGTGGCGCCATGGCGAATTTCGATGACTCGTCATGAAAATCTTATTGCCTGTCATTCTGTCATACATGTTCCGATCTGGACCAAAGAGCACACATATGATAAGGCTCCACCCCTGAACATATTTCAACTGCCATATTTGACATCAAGGACAGCGCCACCTAGTGGGAACAGGAAATGTCATGTTTTACACTTTGGGGTACAGTATTGTGATGGGTGACATCTGCAGCCTCAAATTTCTCCAGGAAAGCCTTAAGGAGTTGGTCTTGGGTTACAGTGAAAACTGTGACTTTTCACGAAAGGGTGTGACCCCAGCAGCATGGCGAACTTTGATGTCACGCCATGAAGAAACAAATTAGTATAACTCAATGAAATCCAGTCTGATCAGTACCAGACTTTACAGGCACAATGTCAGACCCGCCCTGAACAGATTGATATGCCCATTGTCGGAAATACGGACAGCGCCACCTAGTGGCAACAGGAAATGTCATGGCTTTAACTTTGTTGTACTGATTTTCACAGGTTGATCGTGGCCACCTCAAAAGCGGTGAATATCACCATCAGTCCCTCGTGATGCTTCAGTGCAAAAATTGTGACTTTAAACTGAACGGCGCACCCTGGTGGCAACGCGGTTCATCATGAAAGATGAAGTGGCTTTTGAGGGGCTTGGAAAGTTTATAGAGGCTTGAAATTTGGCACACACCTCCAAATGGATGAAGGCTTTGTTGTCATGTGATCATTTTCATTGAATAGCGCGAAATTGCTCCACAGCGCCCCCTACAATATTTCAAAACCACAGCCCCTGCTCTGTGTTCTATGTATGATTCTGAAACCTGGTAAGCTTATAGGAGATATCAAGATGTACAAAAAAGTCTCTTGGAGCAATATCCCAAATCCAACAGGAAGCCAGCCATTTTAAAATTAATGTGTAATTTTGATGACATTTTCCCCCCTTTTCAGGCCTCATACTTTGACGAACTCCTCCAAGGGATTTCATCATATTGAAGCATTCTTCAGTGTGTAGAATCTAAAGACCTTTGTGATGTTAAATTGCGAAGCTTTTTCCGTTCAGGGAAACGGGGTGGTCATGGCGGCACGTAGAGTTTCAATCACTCGCAAAAAGCAGTAATCTGCTGTCACTAAAAAACACAATGTCCAATCTCTCCCAAAGGTCGCAGGTGTGATGAGACTCGAGCTTGGAAATGTTTGTTATACTATTTGTCAATAATGGTTAGAGCGCCACCTAGTGTCATGACTATAATCCTGGTCGAATAAGATGAAATGTTAGCTGGTGATTAAAAGCATGAAATCCATCAATGTGACATCACATCGGAGGTGCCGGTTTGAGGTGTTGGCAGTGGCTCGACGTGCCGGGGGTGCGAGGGCCCTCATAACGCTGCTTGCAGCTTTAATTATTATTATTATTATTAGGGCCCGAGCACTGAGAGTGCGAAGGCCCTATTGTATCTGCTCCGTTTCTTATTATTATTATTATTATTATTATTATTATTATTATTCACCCCAAACAAGGGCCTTTTTGAGGGCCTAAACATGCTCAAAAACTCATGAAATTTTGCACACATGCCAGGTCTGGTGAAAAATTTTGTATTTTAATGGTTTTACATATGAGCACTGGGAAATGGCTCTAGAGCGCCACCTATGCCTTGTTAAATGCAGCCCTACGACCACATCGTTTCAGCTACATGTATGAAATTTGGCACACATGTGTATCATGCCAAGACGAACAAAAAAGTCTATGGGCCCATTGACGCAAACCTAACAGGAAGTCCGCCATTTTGGATTGAAGGTGACATTTTGGCTCTGATTTTACCGTTTCCATGCCTTGTACTTTAACGAACTCCTCCTTGGGATTTGGTCGTATAAGCTTCAAATTTGGACAGTGTCAACTACACCCTTGTGCCATGTTAAATTGCGGAGCTTTTGAGTTTTCACAATACTATGAGGCCGTGGCGCCATGGCGAATTTCGATGACTCGCCATGAAAATCTTATTGCCTCTCATTCTGTCATACATGTTCCGATCTGGACCAAAGAGCACACATATGATAAGGCTCCACCCCTGAACATATTTCAACTGCCATATTTGACATCAAGGACAGCGCCACCTAGTGGGAACAGGAAATGTCATGTTTTACACTTTGGGGTACAGTATAGTGAAGGGTGACATCTGCAGCCTCAAATTTCTCCAGGAAAGCCTTAAGGAGTTGGTCTTGGGTTACAGTGAAAACTGTGACTTTTCGCCAAAGGGTGTGACCCCAGCAGCATGGCGAACTTTGATGTCACGCCATGAAGAAACAAATTAGTATAACTCAATGAAATCCAGTCTGATCAGTACCAGACTTTACAGGCATGATGTCAGACCCGCCCTGAACAGATTGATGTGCCCATTGTCGGAAATACGGACAGCGCCACCTAGTGGCAACAGGAAATGTCATGGCTTTAATTTTGTTGTACTGATTTTCACAGGTTCATCGTGGCCACCTCAAAAGCGGTGAATATCACCATCAGTCCCTCATGATGCTTCAGTGCAGAAATTGTGACTTTAAACTGAACGGCGCACCCTGGTGGCAACGCGGTCCACCATGAAAGATGAAGTGGCTTTTGAGGGGCTTGGAAAGTTTATAGAGGCTTGAAATTTGGCACACACCTCCAATGTGATGAAGACTTTGTTGTCATGTCATCATTATCATTGAATAGCGCATAATGGCTCCACAGCGCCCCCTACAAAATTTCAAAATATCAGCCCCTGCTCTGTGGTTTATGTATGAATCTGAAACCTGGTAGGCTTATAGGAGATATCAAGATGTACAAAAAAGTCTCTTGGAGCAATATCCCAAATCCAACAGGAAGTCAGCCATTTTAAAATTAATGTGCAATTTTGGCGACATTTTCCCCTCTTTTCAGGCTTCATACTTTGACGAACTCCTCCAAGGGATTTCATCATATTGAACCATTCTCCAGTGTGTGGAATCTAAAGACCTTTGTGATGTTAAATTGCGAAGCTTTTTACGTCCAGGGAAACGGGGTGGTTATGGCGGCACTTAGAGTTTGAATCACTCGCCAAAAAGCAGTAATCTGCTGTCACTCAAAAACACAATGTCCAATCTCTCCCAAACGTCTCAGGTGTGATTAGACTCGAGCTCGGAAGTGTTTGTTATGCCATTTGTACATAATGGTTAGAGCGCCACCTAGTGGAACGACTAACTAATCATGAATGAATGAGTTTAAATATTAGCTGGTGGTTAAATGCATGAATTCCATCAATGTGACATCAGATCGGACGTGCTGGTTTTAGGTGTTGGGCGTGGCTCGACGCGCCGGGGGTGCGAGGGCCCTCATAACGCTGCTTGCAGCTTTAATTATTATTAGGGCCCGAGCACCGAGAGTGCGAAGGCCCTATTGTATCTGCTCCGTTTCTTATTATTATTAGGGCCCGAGCACTGAGAGTGCGAAGGCCCTATTGTATCTGCTCCGTTTCTTATTATTATTATTATTATTATTATTATTATTATTCACCCCAAACAAGGGCCTTTTTGAGGGCCTAAACATGCTCAAAAACTCATGAAATTTTGCACACATGCCAGGTCTGGTGAAAAATTTTGTATTTTAATGGTTTTACATATGAGCACTGGGAAATGGCTCTACAGCGCCACCTATGCCTTGTTAAATGCAGCCCTACGACCACATCGTTTGAGCTACATGTATGAAATTTGGCACACATGTGTATCATGCAAAGACGAACAAAAAA
Organism: Maylandia zebra; assembly: GCF_041146795.1. NCBI lineage: Eukaryota > Metazoa > Chordata > Actinopteri > Cichliformes > Cichlidae > Maylandia > Maylandia zebra. The sequence continues at coordinate 2,728,326 of NC_135179.1, forward strand.
GTCAGTGGGCCCATTGACGCAAACCCAACAGGAAGTCCGCCATTTGGAAGAGAAGGTGACATTTTGGCTCTAATTTTGCCATTTCCATGCCTCGAACTTTTGCGAACTCCTCCTTGGGGTTTCATTTCATAAGCTTCAAATTTGGACAGTGTCAACTACACCCTTGTGCCATGTTAAATTGCGGAGCTTTTGAGTTTTCACAATACTATGAGGCCGTGGCGCCATGGCGAATTTCGATGACTCGCCATGAAAATCTTATTGCCTCTCATTTTGTCATACATTTTCTGACCTTGACCAAAGTGAACACATATGATAAGGCTCCACCCCTGAACATATTTCAACTGCCATATTTGACATCAAGGACAGCGCCACCTAGTGGGAACAGGAAATGTCATGTTTTACACTTTGGGGTACAGTATAGTGATGGGTGACATCTGCAGCCTCAAATTTCTCCAGGAAAGCCTTAAGGAGTTGGTCTTGGGTTACAGTGAAAACTGTGAGTTTTCGCGAAAGGGTGTGACCCCAGCAGCATGGCGAACTTTGATGTCACGCCATGAAGAAACAAATTAGTATAACTCAATGAAATCCAGTCTGATCAGTACCAGACTTTACAGGCATGATGTCAGACCCGCCCTGAACAGATTGATGTGCCCATTGTCGGAAATACGGACAGCGCCACCTAGTGGGAACAGGAAATGTCATGGCTTTCATTTTGTTGTACTGATTTTCACAGGTTCATCGTGGCCACCTGAAAAGCGGTGAATATCACCATCAGTCCCTCGTGATGCTTCAGTGCAAAAATTGTGACTTTAAACTGAACGGCGCACCCTGGTGGCAGCGCTGTTCACCATGAAAGATGAAGTGGCTTTTGAGGGTCTTGGCAAGTGTATAGAGGCTTGAAATTTGGCACACACCTCCAATGTGACGAAGGCTTTGTTGTCATGTGATCATTTTCATTGACTATCCCAAAATGGCTCCACAGCGCCCCCTACAAAATTTCAAAACCACAGCCCCAGCTCTGTGTTTTATGTATGAATCTGAAACCTGGTAGGCTTATAGGAGATATCAAGATGTACAAAAAAGTCTCTTGGAGCAATATCCCAAATCCAACAGGAAGTCAGCCATTTTAAAGTTAATGTGTAATTTTGGCGACATTTTCCTCTCTTTTCAGGCTTCATACTTTGACGAACTCCTCCAAGGGATTTCATCAGATTGGACCGATCTGAAGTTTGTGGACTCTAAAGACCTTTGTGATGTTAAATTGCGAAGCTTTTTACGTTCAGGGAAACGGGGTGGTCATGGCGGCACTTAGAGTTTCAATCACTCGCCAAAAAGCAGTAATCTGCTGTCACTCAAAACCACAATATCCAATCTCTCCCAAACGTCGCAGGTGTGATGAGACTCGAGCTCGGAAATGTTTGTTATGCCATTTGTCGGTAATGGTTAGAGCGCCACCTAGTGGAACGACTAGCTAATCATGGTTCAATGAGATGAAATGTTAGCTGGTGGTTAAATGCATGAATTCCATCAATGTGACATCAGATCGGAGGTGCTGGTTTTAGGTGTTGGGCGTGGCTCGACGCGCCGGGGGTGCGAGGGCCCTCATAACGCTGCTTGCAGCTTTAATTATTATTATTATTATTATTATTATTATTATTCACCCCAAACAAGGGCCTTTTTGAGGGCCTAAACATGCTCAAAAACTCATGAAATTTTGCACACATGCCAGGTCTGGTGAAAAATTTTGTATTTTAATGGTTTTACATATGAGCACTGGGAAATGGCTCTACAGCGCCACCTATGCCTTGTTAAATGCAGCCCTACGACCACATCGTTTGAGCTACATGTATGAAATTTGGCACACATGTGTATCATGCCAAGACGAACAAAAAAGTCTGTGGGCCCATTGACGCAAACCCAACAGGAAGTCCGCCATTTGGAAGAGAAGGTGACATTTTGGCTCTAATTTTGCCATTTCCATGCCTCGAACTTTTGCGAACTCCTCCTTGGGGTTTCATTTCATAACCTTCAAATTTGGACAGTGTCAACTACACCCTTGTGCCATGTTAAATTGCGGAGCTTTTGAGTTTTCACAATACTATGAGGCCGTGGCGCCATGGCGAATTTCGATGACTCGCCATGAAAATCTTATTGCCTCTCATTTTGTCATACATTTTCTGACCTTGACCAAAGAGCACACATATGATAAGGCTCCACCCCTGAACATATTTCAAGTGCCATATTTGACATCAAGGACAGCGCCACCTAGTGGGAACAGGAAATGTCATGTTTTACACTTTGGGGTACAGTATTGTGATGGGTGACATCTGCAGCCTCAAATTTCTCCAGGAAAGCCTTAAGGAGTTGGTCTTGGGTTACAGTGAAAACTGTGAGTTTTCGCGAAAGGGTGTGACCCCAGCAGCATGGCGAACTTTGATGTCACGCCATGAAGAAACAAATTAGTATAACTCAATGAAATCCAGTCTGATCAGTACCAGACTTTACAGGCATGATGTCAGACCCGCCCTGAACAGATTGATGTGCCCATTGTCGGAAATACGGACAGCGCCACCTAGTGGCAACAGGAAATGTCATGGCTTTAACTTTGTTGTACTGATTTTCACAGGTTGATCGTGGCCACCTCAAAAGCGGTGAATATCACCATCAGTCCCTCGTGATGCTTCAGTGCAAAAATTGTGACTTTAAACTGAACGGCGCACCCTGGTGGCAACGCGGTTCATCATGAAAGCTGAAGTGGCTTTTGAGGGGCTTGGAAAGTTTATAGAGGCTTTAAATTTGGCACACACCTCCAAATGGATGAAGGCATTGTTGTTATGTAACCATTTTCCTTGAATAGCGCAAAATGGCTCCACAGCGCCCCCTACAATATTTCAAAACATCAGCCCCTGCTCTGTGTTTCATCTATGAGTCTGACACTTGGTAAGCTTGTGTAAGATATCAAGATGTACAAAAAAGTCTCTTGGAGCAATATCCCAAATCCAACAGGAAGTCAGCCATTTTAAAATTAATGTGTAATTTTGATGACATTTTCCCCCCTTTTCAGGCCTCATACTTTGACGAACTCCTCCAAGGGATTTCATCATATTGAAGCATTCTTCAGTGTGTAGAATCTAAAGACCTTTGTGATGTTAAATTGCGAAGCTTTTTCCGTTCAGGGAAACGGGGTGGTCATGGCGGCACGTAGAGTTTCAATCACTCGCAAAAAGCAGTAATCTGCTGTCACTAAAAAACACAATGTCCAATCTCTCCCAAAGGTCGCAGGTGTGATGAGACTCGAGCTTGGAAATGTTTGTTATGCTATTTGTCAATAATGGTTAGAGCGCCACCTAGTGGCATGACTATAATCCTGGTTGAATAAGATGAAATGTTAGCTGGTGATTAAAAGCATGAAATCCATCAATGTGACATCACATCGGACGTGCCGGTTTGAGGTGTTGGCAGTGGCTCGACGTGCCGGGGGTGCGAGGGCCCTCATAACGCTGCTTGCAGCTTTAATTATTAGGGCCCGAGCACTGACAGTGCGAAGGCCCTATTGTAATTGCTCTGTTTATTATTATTATTATTATTATTATTATTATTTCGGCAAATGAATTGGCCGTTTGAGGGCCTAAACATGCTCGAAAACTCATGAAATTTTGCACACGCGTCAGGTCTGGTGAAAATTTACGTATTTTAATGTTCCCAGACATGGCCAGGGAAAATTAGCTCAGTAGCGCCACCTAGAAAAATGAAAAACGCGAGCCCCCGGTATGGGTATGACCTACACGTTTGAAAGTCGGTACACCTATATAACGTTCAGAGTCGAACAAAAAAGTCTATTATGGCAATGTCCTAAACCCAACAGGAAGTCCGCCATTTTGGATTGAAGGTGACATTTTGGGTCTGATTTTACCGTTTCCATGCCTTGTACTTTAACGAACTCCTCCTTGGGATTTGGTCCTATAAACTTCAAATTTGGACAGTGTCAACTACACCCTTGTGCCATGTTAAATTGCGGAGCTTTTGAGTTTTCACAATACTATGAGGCCGTGGCGCCATGGCGAATTTCGATGACTCGCCATGAAAATCTTATTGCCTCTCATTCTGTCATACATGTTCCGATCTGGACCAAAGAGCACACATATGATAAGGCTCCACCCCTGAACATATTTCAACTGCCATATTTGACATCAAGGACAGCGCCACCTAGTGGGAACAGGAAATGTCATGTTTTACACTTTGGGGTACAGTATAGTGATGGGTGACATCTGCAGCCTCAAATTTCTCCAGGAAAGCCTTAAGGAGTTGGTCTTGGGTTACAGTGAAAACTGTGAGTTTTCGCGAAAGGGTGTGACCCCAGCAGCATGGCGAACTTTGATGTCACGCCATGAAGAAACAAATTAGTATAACTCAATGAAATCCAGTCTGATCAGTACCAGACTTTACAGGCATGATGTCAGACGCGCCCTGAACAGATTGATGTGCCCATTGTCGGAAATACGGACAGCGCCACCTAGTGGCAACAGGAAATGTCATGGCTTTAATTTTGTTGTACTGATTTTCACAGGTTCATCGTGGCCACCTCAAAAGCGGTGAATATCACCATCAGTCCCTCGTGATGCTTCAGTGCAAAAATTGTGACTTTAAACTGAACGGCGCACCCTGGTGGCAACGCTGTTCACCATGAAAGATGAAGTGGCTTTTGAGGGTCTTGGCAAGTTTATAGAGGCTTGAAATTTGGCACACACCTCCAATGTGACGAAGGCTTTGTTGTTATGTGATCATTTTCATTGAATATCCCAAAATGGCTCCACAGCGCCCCCTACAAAATTTCAAAACCACAGCCCCAGCTCTGTGTTTTATGTATGAATCTGAAACCTGGTAGGCTTATAGGAGATACCAAGATGTACAAAAAAGTCTCTTGGAGCAATATCCCAAATCCAACAGGAAGTCAGCCATTTTAAAATTAATGTGCAATTTTGGCAACATTTTCTCCTCTTTTCAGGCTTCATACTTTGACGAACTCCTCCAAGGGATTTCATCATATTGAACCATTCTCCAGTGTGTGGAATCTAAAGACCTTTGTGATGTTAAATTGCGAAGCTTTTTACGTCCAGGGAAACGGGGTGGTTATGGCGGCACTTAGAGTTTGAATCACTCGCCAAAAAGCAGTAATCTGCTGTCACTCAAAAACACAATGTCCAATCTCTCCCAAACGTCTCAGGTGTGATGAGACTCGAGCTTGGAAGTGTTTGTTATGCCATTTGTACATAATGGTTAGAGCGCCACCTAGTGGAACGACTAACTAATCATGAATGAATGAGTTGAAATGTTAGCTGGTGGTTAAATGCATGAATTCCATCAATGTGACATCAGATCGGACGTGCTGGTTTGAGGTGTTGGGCGTGGCTCGACGCGCCGGGGGTGTGAGGGCCCTCATAACGCTGCTTGCAGCTTTAATTATTATTATTATTATTATTCACCCCAAACAAGGGCCTTTTTGAGGGCCTAAACATGCTCAAAAACTCATGAAATTTTGCACACATGCCAGGTCTGGTGAAAAATTTTGTATTTTAATGGTTTTACATATGAGCACTGGGAAATGGCTCTACAGCGCCACCTATGCCTTGTTAAATGCAGCCCTACGACCACATCGTTTGAGCTACATGTATGAAATTTGGCACACATGTGTATCATGCCAAGACGAACAAAAAAGTCTGTGGGCCCATTGACGCAAACCCAACAGGAAGTCCGCCATTTGGAAGAGAAGGTGACATTTTGGCTCTAATTTTGCCATTTCCATGCCTCGAACTTTAACGAACTCCTCCTTGGGATTTGGTCCTATAAGCTTCAAATTTGGACAGTGTCAACTACACCCTTGTGCCATGTTAAATTGCGGAGCTTTTGAGTTTTCACAATAGTATGAGGCCGTGGCGCCATGGCGAATTTTGATGACTCGCCATGAAAATCTTATTGCCTCTCATTCTGTCATACATGTTCCGATCTGGACCAAAGAGCACACATATGATAAGGCTCCACCCCTGAACATATTTCAACTGCCATATTTGACATCAAGGACAGCGCCACCTAGTGGGAACAGGAAATGTCATGTTTTACACTTTGGGGTACAGTATTGTGATGGGTGACATCTGCAGCCTCAAATTTCTCCAGGAAAGCCTTAAGGAGTTGGTCTTGGGTTACAGTGAAAACTGTGACTTTTCACGAAAGGGTGTGACCCCAGCAGCATGGCGAACTTTGATGTCACGCCATGAAGAAACAAATTAGTATAACTCAATGAAATCCAGTCTGATCAGTACCAGACTTTACAGGCATGATGTCAGACCCGCCCTGAACAGATTGATATGCCCATTGTCGGAAATACGGACAGCGCCACCTAGTGGCAACAGGAAATGTCATGGCTTTAACTTTGTTGTACTGATTTTCACAGGTTGATCGTGGCCACCTCAAAAGCGGTGAATATCACCATCAGTCCCTCGTGATGCTTCAGTGCAAAAATTGTGACTTTAAACTGAACGGCGCATCCTAGTGGCAACGCGGTTCATCATGAAAGATGAAGTGGCTTTTGAGGGGCTTGGAAAGTTTATAGAGGCTTGAAATTTGGCACACACCTCCAAATGGATGAAGGCATTGTTGTTATGTAACCATTTTCCTTGAATAGCGCAAAATGGCTCCACAGCGCCCCCTACAATATTTCAAAACATCAGCCCCTGCTCTGTGTTTCATCTATGAGTCTGACACTTGGTAAGCTTGTGTAAGATATCAAGGTGTACAAAAAAGTCTCTTGGAGCAATATCCCAAATCCAACAGGAAGTCAGCCATTTTAAAATTAATGTGTAATTTTGGCAACATTTTCCCCTCTTTTCAGGCATCGTTCTTTGACGAACTCCTCCAAGGGATTTCATCATATTGCACTATTCTTCAGTGTGTGGAATCCAAAGACCTTTGTGTTGTTAAATTGCGAAGCTTTTTACGTTCAGGGAAACGGGGTGGTTATGGCGGCACGTAGACTCTCAATCACTCGCCAAAACGCAGTAATCTGCTGTTACTCAAAAACACAATGTCCAATCTCTCCCAAAGGTCGCAGGTGTGATGAGACTCGAGCTTGGAAATGTTTGTTATGCTATTTGTCAATAATGGTTAGAGCGCCACCTAGTGGCATGACTATAATCCTGGTTGAATAAGATGAAATGTTAGCTGGTGATTAAAAGCATGAAATCCATCAATGTGACATCACATCGGACGTGCCGGTTTGAGGTGTTGGGCGTGGCTCGACGTGCCGGGGGTGCGAGGGCCCTCATAACGCTGCTTGCAGCTTTAATTATTATTATTATTATTATTCACCCCAAACAAGGGCCTTTTTGAGGGCCTAAACATGCTCAAAAACTCATGAAATTTTGCACACATGCCAGGTCTGGTGAAAAATTTTGTATTTTAATGGTTTTACATATGAGCACTGGGAAATGGCTCTACAGCGCCACCTATGCCTTGTTAAATGCAGCCCTACGACCACATCGTTTGAGCTACATGTATGAAATTTGGCACACATGTGTATCATGCCAAGACGAACAAAAAAGTCAGTGGGCCCATTGACGCAAACCCAACAGGAAGTCCGCCATTTGGAAGAGAAGGTGACATTTTGGCTCTAATTTTGCCATTTCCATGCCTCGAACTTTTGCGAACTCCTCCTTGGGGTTTCATTTCATAACCTTCAAATTTGGACAGTGTCAACTACACCCTTGTGCCATGTTAAATTGCGGAGCTTTTGAGTTTTCACAATACTATGAGGCCGTGGCGCCATGGCGAATTTCGATGACTCGCCATGAAAATCTTATTGCCTCTCATTTTGTCATACATGTTCCGATCTGGACCAAAGAGCACACATATGATAAGGCTCCACCCCTGAACATATTTCAACTGCCATATTTGACATCAAGGACAGCGCCACCTAGTGGAAACAGGAAATGTCATGTTTTACACTTTGGGGTACAGTATAGTGATGGGTGACATCTGCAGCCTCAAATTTCTCCAGGAAAGCCTTAAGGAGTTGGTCTTGGGTTACAGTGAAAACTGTGAGTTTTCGCGAAAGGGTGTGACCCCAGCAGCATGGCGAACTTTGATGTCACGCCATGAAGAAACAAATTAGTATAACTCAATGAAATCCAGTCTGATCAGTACCAGACTTTACAGGCATGATGTCAGACGCGCCCTGAACAGATTGATGTGCCCATTGTCGGAAATACGGACAGCGCCACCTAGTGGCAACAGGAAATATCATGGCTTTAATTTTGTTGTACTGATTTTCACAGGTTCATCGTGGCCACCTCAAAAGCGGTGAATATCACCATCAGTCCCTCGTGATGCTTCAGTGCAAAAATTGTGACTTTAAACTGAACGGCGCACCCTGGTGGCAACGCTGTTCACGATGAAAGATGAAGTGGCTTTTGAGGGTCTTGGCAAGTTTATAGAGGCTTGAAATTTGGCACACACCTCCAATGTGACGAAGGCTTTGTTGTTATGTGATCATTTTCATTGAATATCCCAAAATGGCTCCACAGCGCCCCCTACAAAATTTCAAAACCACAGCCCCAGCTCTGTGTTTTATGTATGAATCTGAAACCTGGTAGGCTTATAGGAGATATCAAGATGTACAAAAAAGTCTCTTGGAGCAATATCCCAAATCCAACAGGAAGTCAGCCATTTTAAAATTAATGTGCAATTTTGGCGACATTTTCTCCTCTTTTCAGGCTTCATACTTTGACGAACTCCTCCAAGGGATTTCATCATATTGAACCATTCTCCGGTGTGTGGAATCTAAAGACCTTTGTGATTTTAAATTGCGAAGCTTTTTACGTCCAGGGAAACGGGGTGGTTATGGCGGCACTTAGAGTTTGAATCACTCGCCAAAAAGCAGTAATCTGCTGTCACTCAAAAACACAATATCCAATCTCTCCCAAAGGTCGCAGGCGTGATGAGACTCGAGCTCGGAAATGTTTGTTATGCCATTTGTACATAATGGTTAGAGCGCCACCTAGTGGAACGACTAACTAATCATGAATGAATGAGTTGAAATGTTAGCTGGTGGTTAAATGCATGAATTCCATCAATGTGACATCAGATCGGAGGTGCTGGTTTTAGGTGTTGGGCGTGGCTCGACGTGCCGGGGGCGCGAGGGCCCTCATAACGCTGCTTGTTAGGGCCCGAGCACTGAGAGTGCGAAGGCCCTATTGTATCTGCTCCGTTTCTTATTAGGGCCCGAGCACCGAGAGTGCGAAGGCCCTATTGTATCTGCTCCGTTTCTTATTATTATTATTAGGGCCCGAGCACCGAGAGTGCGAAGGCCCTATTGTATCTGCTCCGTTTCTTATTATTATTATTATTATTATTATTATTATTATTATTATTATTATTCACCCCAAACAAGGGCCTTTTTGAGGGCCTAAACATGCTCAAAAACTCATGAAATTTTGCACACATGCCAGGTCTGGTGAAAAATTTTGTATTTTAATGGTTTTACATATGAGCACTGGGAAATGGCTCTACAGCGCCACCTATGCCTTGTTAAATGCAGCCCTACGACCACATCGTTTGAGCTACATGTATGAAATTTGGCACACATGTGTATCATGCCAAGACGAACAAAAAAGTCAGTGGGCCCATTGACGCAAACCCAACAGGAAGTCCGCCATTTGGAAGAGAAGGTGACATTTTGGCTCTAATTTTGCCATTTCCATGCTTCGAACTTTTGCGAACTCCTCCTTGGGGTTTCATTTCATAACCTTCAAATTTGGACAGTGTCAACTACACCCTTGTGCCATGTTAAATTGCGGAGCTTTTGAGTTTTCACAATACTATGAGGCCGTGGCGCCATGGCGAATTTCGATGACTCGCCATGAAAATCTTATTGCCTCTCATTTTGTCATACATTTTCTGACCTTGACCAAAGTGAACACATATGATAAGGCTCCACCCCTGAACATATTTCAACTGCCATATTTGACACCAGGGACAGCGCCACCTAGTGGGAACAGGAAATGTCATGTTTTACACTTTGGGGTACAGTATAGTGATGGGTGACACCTGCAGCCTCAAATTTCTCCAGGAAAGCCTCAAGGAGTTGGTCTTGGGTTACAGTGAAAACTGTGACTTTTCGCAAAAGGGTGTGACCCCAGCAGCATGGCGAACTTTGATGTCACGCCATGAAGAAACAAATTAGTATAACTCAATGAAATCCAGTCTGATCAGTACCAGACTTTACAGGCATGATGTCAGACCCGCCCTGAACAGATTGATGTGCCCATTGTCGGAAATACGGACAGCGCCACCTAGTGGCCACAGGAAATGTCATGGCTTTAATTTTGTTGTACTGATTTTCACAGGTTCATCGTGGCCACCTCAAAAGCGGTGAATATCACCATCAGTCCCTCGTGATGCTTCAGTGCAAAAATTGTGACTTTACACTGAACGGCGCACCCTGGTGGCAACGCGGTTCAACATGAAAGATGAAGTGGCTTTTGAGGGGCTTGGAAAGTTTATAGAGGCTTTAAATTTGGCACACACCCCCAAATGGATGAAGGCTTTGTTGTCATGTGATCATTTTCATTGAATAGCACGAAATTGCTCCACAGCGCCCCCTACAAAGTTTCAAAATATCAGCCCCTGCTCTGTGTTTTATCTATGAGTCTGAAACTTGGTAAGCTCATGGAAGATATTAAGATGTACAAAAAAGTCTCTTGGAGCAATATCCCAAATCCAACAGGAAGTCAGCCATTTTAAAATTCATGTGTAATTTTGGCGACATTTTCCCCTCTTTTCAGGCTTCATACTTTGACGAACTCCTCCAAGGGATTTCATCATATTGAACCAATCTCCAGTGTGTGGAATCTAAAGACCTTTGTGATGTTAAATTGCGAAGGTTTTTACGTTCAGGAAAACGGGGTGGTCATGGCGGCATGTGGAGTTTCAGTCACTCGCCAAAAAGCAGTAATCTGCTGTCACTCAAAATCAAAATGTCCAATATGTCCCAAAGGTCGCAGGCGTGATGAGACTCGAGCTCGGAAATGTTTGTTATGCCATTTGTCAGTAATGGTTAGAGCGCCACCTAGTGGGACGACTATAATCATGGTTCAATGAGATGAAATGTTAGCTGGTGGTTAAATGCATGAATTCCATCAATGTGACATCACATTGGACGTGCTGGTTTTAGGTGTTGGGCGTGGCTCGACACGCCAGGGTGCGAGGGCCCTCATAACGCTGCTTGCAGCTTTAATTAGGGCCCGAGCACCGAGAGTGCGAAGGCCCTATTGTATCTGCTCCGTTTCTTATTATTATTATTATTATTATTATTATTATTCACCCCAAACAAGGGCCTTTTTGAGGGCCTAAACATGCTCAAAAACTCATGAAATTTTGCACACATGCCAGGTCTGGTGAAAAATTTTGTATTTTAATGGTTTTACATATGAGCACTGGGAAATGGCTCTACAGCGCCACCTATGCCTTGTTAAATGCAGCCCTACGACCACATCGTTTCAGCTACATGTATGAAATTTGGCACACATGTGTATCATGCCAAGACGAACAAAAAAGTCTGTGGGCCCATTGACGCAAACCCAACAGGAAGTCCGCCATTTGGAAGAGAAGGTGACATTTTGGCTCTAATTTTGCCATTTCCATGCCTCGAACTTTTGCGAACTCCTCCTTGGGGTTTCATTTCTTAACCTTCAAATTTGGACAGTGTCAACTACACCCTTGTGCCATGTTAAATTGCGGAGCTTTTGAGTTTTCACAATACTATGAGGCCGTGGCGCCATGGCGAATTTCGATGACTCGCCATGAAAATCTTATTGCCTCTCATTTTGTCATACATTTTCTGACCTTGACCAAAGTGAACACATATGATAAGGCTCCACCCCTGAACATATTTCAACTGCCATATTTGACCTCAAGGACAGCGCCACCTAGTGGGAACAGGAAATGTCATGTTTTACACTTTGGGGTACAGTATAGTAATGGGTGACATCTGCAGCCTCAAATTTCTCCAGGAAAGCCTTAAGGAGTTGGTCTTGGGTTACAGTGAAAACTGTGAGTTTTCGCGAAAGGGTGTGACCCCAGCAGCATGGCGAACTTTGATGTCACGCCATGAAGAAACAAATTAGTATAACTCAATGAAATCCAGTCTGATCAGTACCAGACTTTACAGGCATGATGTCAGACCCGCCCTGAACAGATTGATGTGCCCATTGTCGGAAATACGGACAGCGCCACCTAGTGGCAACAGGAAATGTCATGGCTTTAATTTTGTTGTACTGATTTTCACAGGTTCATCCTGGCCACCTCAAAAGCGGTGAATATCACCATCAGTCCCTCGTGATGCTTCAGTGCAAAAATTGTGACTTTAAACTGAACGGCGCACCCTGGTGGCAACGCTGTTCACGATGAAAGATGAAGTGGCTTTTGAGGGTCTTGGCAAGTTTATAGAGGCTTGAAATTTGGCACACACCTCCAATGTGACGAAGGCTTTGTTGTTATGTGATCATTTTCATTGAATATCCCAAAATGGCTCCACAGCGCCCCCTACAATATTTCAAAACCACAGCCCCAGCTCTGTGTTTTATGTATGAATCTGAAACCTGGTAGGCTTATAGGAGATATCAAGATGTACAAAAAAGTCTCTTGGAGCAATATCCCAAATCCAACAGGAAGTCAGCCATTTTAAAATTAATGTGCAATTTTGGCGACATTTTCTCCTCTTTTCAGGCTTCATACTTTGACGAACTCCTCCAAGGGATTTCATCATATTGAACCATTCTCCAGTGTGTGGAATCTAAAGACCTTTGTGATGTTAAATTGCGAAGCTTTTTGCGTCCAGGGAAACGGGGTGGTTATGGCGGCACTTAGAGTTTGAATCACTCGCCAAAAAGCAGTAATCTGCTGTCACTCAAAAACACAATGTCCAATCTCTCCCAAACGTCTCGGGTGTGATGAGACTCGAGCTTGGAAGTGTTTGTTATGCCATTTGTCAGTAATGGTTAGAGCGCCACCTAGTGGGAGGACTATAATGATGATTGAATGAGATGAAATGTTAGCTGGTGGTTAAATGCATGAATTCCATCAATGTGACATCAGATCGGAGGTGCTGGTTGTAGGTGTTGGGCGTGGCTCGACGCGATGGGGTGCGAGGGCCCTCATAACGCTGCTTGCAGCTTTAATTAGGGCCCGAGCACTGAGAGTGCGAAGGCCCTATTGTATCTGCTCCGTTTCTTATTATTATTATTATTATTATTATTATTATTCACCCCAAACAAGGGCCTTTTTGAGGGCCTAAACATGCTCAAAAACTCATGAAATTTTGCACACATGCCAGGTCTGGTGAAAAATTTTGTATTTTAATGGTTTTACATATGAGCACTGGGAAATGGCTCTACAGCGCCACCTATGCCTTGTTAAATGCAGCCCTACGACCACATCGTTTGAGCTACATGTATGAAATTTGGCACACATGTGTATCATGCCAAGACGAACAAAAAAGTCTGTGGGCCCATTGACGCAAACCCAACAGGAAGTCCGCCATTTGGAAGAGAAGGTGACATTTTGGCTCTAATTTTGCCATTTCCATGCCTCGAACTTTTGCGAACTCCTCCTTGGGGTTTCATTTCATAACCTTCAAATTTGGACAGTGTCAACTACACCCTTGTGCCATGTTAAATTGCGGAGCTTTTGAGTTTTCACAATACTATGAGGCCGTGGCGCCATGGCGAATTTCGATGACTCGCCATGAAAATCTTATTGCCTCTCATTTTGTCATACATTTTCTGACCTTGACCAAAGTGAACACATATGATAAGGCTCCACCCCTGAACATATTTCAACTGCCATATTTGACACCAGGGACAGCGCCACCTAGTGGGAACAGGAAATGTCATGTTTTACACTTTGGGGTACAGTATTGTGATGGGTGACATCTGCAGCCTCAAATTTCTCCAGGAAAGCCTTAAGGAGTTGGTCTTGGGTTACAGTGAAAACTGTGACTTTTCACGAAAGGGTGTGACCCCAGCAGCATGGCGAACTTTGATGTCACGCCATGAAGAAACAAATTAGTATAACTCAATGAAATCCAGTCTGATCAGTACCAGACTTTACAGGCATGATGTCAGACCCGCCCTGAACAGATTGATATGCCCATTGTCGGAAATACGGACAGCGCCACCTAGTGGCAACAGGAAATGTCATGGCTTTAACTTTGTTGTACTGATTTTCACAGGTTGATCGTGGCCACCTGAAAAGCGGTGAATATCACCATCAGTCCCTCGTGATGCTTCAGTGCAAAAATTGTGACTTTAAACTGAACGGCGCACCCTGGTGGCAACGCGGTTCATCATGAAAGATGAAGTGGCTTTTGAGGGTCTTGGCAAGTTTATAGAGGCTTGAAATTTGGCACACACCTCCAAATGGATGAAGGCATTGTTGTTATGTAGCCATTTTCCTTGAATAGCGCAAAATGGCTCCACAGCGCCCCCTACAATATTTCAAAACATCAGCCCCTGCTCTGTGTTTCATCTATGAGTCTGACACTTGGTAAGCTTGTGTAAGATATCAAGATGTACAAAAAAGTCTCTTGGAGCAATATCCCAAATCCAACAGGAAGTCAGCCATTTTAAAATTAATGTGTAATTTTGATGACATTTCCCCCCCTTTTCAGGCCTCATACTTTGACGAACTCCTCCAAGGGATTTAATCATATTGAAGCATTCTTCAGTGTGTGGAATCTAAAGACCTTTGTGATGTTAAATTGCGAAGGTTTTTCCGTTCAGGGAAACGGGGTGGTCATGGCGGCACGTAGAGTTTCAATCACTCGCAAAAAGCAATAATCTGCTGTCACTAAAAAACACAATGTCCAATCTCTCCCAAAGGTCGCAGGTGTGATGAGACTCGAGCTTGGAAATGTTTGTTATGCTATTTGTCAATAATGGTTAGAGCGCCACCTAGTGGCATGACTATAATCCTGGTTGAATAAGATGAAATGTTAGCTGGTGATTAAAAGCATGAAATCCATCAATGTGACATCACATCGGACGTGCCGGTTTGAGGTGTTGGCAGTGGCTCGACGTGCCGGGGGTGCGAGGGCCCTCATAACGCTGCTTGCAGCTTTAATTATTATTATTATTATTATTCACCCCAAACAAGGGCCTTTTTGAGGGCCTAAACATGCTCAAAAACTCATGAAATTTTGCACACATGCCAGGTCTGGTGAAAAATTTTGTATTTTAATGGTTTTACATATGAGCACTGGGAAATGGCTCTACAGCGCCACCTATGCCTTGTTAAATGCAGCCCTACGACCACATCGTTTGAGCTACATGTATGAAATTTGGCACACATGTGTATCATGCCAAGACGAACAAAAAAGTCAGTGGGCCCATTGACGCAAACCCAACAGGAAGTCCGCCATTTGGAAGAGAAGGTGACATTTTGGCTCTAATTTTGCCATTTCCATGCCTCGAACTTTTGCGAACTCCTCCTTGGGGTTTCATTTCATAACCTTCAAATTTGGACAGTGTCAACTACACCCTTGTGCCATGTTAAATTGCGGAGCTTTTGAGTTTTCACAATACTATGAGGCCGTGGCGCCATGGCGAATTTCGATGACTCGCCATGAAAATCTTATTGCCTCTCATTTTGTCATACATGTTCCGATCTGGACCAAAGAGCACACATATGATAAGGCTCCACCCCTGAACATATTTCAAGTGCCATATTTGACATCAAGGACAGCGCCACCTAGTGGAAACAGGAAATGTCATGTTTTACACTTTGGGGTACAGTATAGTGATGGGTGACATCTGCAGCCTCAAATTTCTCCAGGAAAGCCTTAAGGAGTTGGTCTTGGGTTACAGTGAAAACTGTGACTTTTCGCAAAAGGGTGTGACCCCAGCGGCGTGGCGAACTTTGATGTCACGCCATGAAGAAACAAATTAGTATAACTCAATGAAATCCAGTCTGATCAGTACCAGACTTTACAGGCATGATGTCAGACCCGCCCTGAACAGATTGATGTGCCCATTGTCGGAAATACGGACAGCGCCACCTAGTGGCAACAGGAAATGTCATGGCTTTAATTTTGTTGTACTGATTTTCACAGGTTCATCTTGGCCACCTCAAAAGCGGTGAATATCACCATCAGTCCCTCGTGATGCTTCAGTGCAAAAATTGTGACTTTAAACTGAACGGCGCACCCTGGTGGCAACGCTGTT
The DNA here is from genome assembly GCF_041146795.1 of Maylandia zebra. Taxonomy (NCBI): domain Eukaryota; kingdom Metazoa; phylum Chordata; class Actinopteri; order Cichliformes; family Cichlidae; genus Maylandia; species Maylandia zebra. The sequence goes on from NC_135179.1 coordinate 2,744,597, forward strand.
CAACATGAAAGATGAAGTGGCTTTTGAGGGTCTTGGCAAGTTTATAGAGGCTTGAAATTTGGCACACACCTCCAAATGGATGAAGGCTTTGTTGGCATGTGATCATTTTCATTGAATAGCGCGAAATTGCTCCACAGCGCCCCCTACAAAATTTCAAAACCACAGCCCCTGCTCTGTGTTCTATGTATGATTCTGAAACCTGGTAAGCTTATAGGAGATATCAAGATGTACAAAAAAGTCTCTTGGTGCAATATCCCAAATCCAACAGGAAGTCAGCCATTTTAAAATTAATGTGTAATTTTGGCAACATTTTCCCCTCTTTCCAGGCACCGTTCTTTGACGAACTCCTCCAAGGGATTTCATCATATTGAACCAATCTCCAGTGTGTGGAATCTAAAGACCTTTGTGATGTTAAATTGCGAAGCTTTTTACGTTCAGTGAAACGGGGTGGTTATGGCGGCACTTAGAGTTTGAATCACTCGCCAAAAAGCAGTAATCTGCTGTCACTCAAAAACACAATGTCCAATCTCTCCCAAAGCTCATAGGCGTGATGAGACTCGAGCTCGGAAATGTTTGTTATGCCATTTGTACATAATGGTTAGAGCGCCACCTAGTGGAACGACTAACTAATCATGAATGAATGAGTTGAAATGTTAGCTGGTGGTTAAATGCATGAATTCCATCAATGTGACATCAGATCGGATGTGCTGGTTTTAGGTGTTGGGCGTGGCTCGACGCGCCGGGGGTGCGAGGGCCCTCATAACGCTGCTTGCAGCTTTAATTAGGGCCCGAGCACCGAGAGTGCGAAGGCCCTATTGTATCTGCTCCGTTTCTTATTATTATTATTAGGGCCCGAGCACCGAGAGTGCGAAGGCCCTATTGTATCTGCTCCGTTTCTTATTATTATTATTAGGGCCCGAGCACTGAGAGTGCGAAGGCCCTATTGTATCTGCTCCGTTTCTTATTATTATTATTATTATTATTATTATTATTATTATTATTCACCCCAAACAAGGGCCTTTTTGAGGGCCTAAACATGCTCAAAAACTCATGAAATTTTGCACACATGCCAGGTCTGGTGAAAAATTTTGTATTTTAATGGTTTTACATATGAGCACTGGGAAATGGCTCTAGAGCGCCACCTATGCCTTGTTAAATGCAGCCCTACGACCACATGGTTTGAGCTACATGTATGAAATTTGGCACACATGTGTATCATGCCAAGACGAACAAAAAAGTCTGTGGGCCCATTGACGCAAACCCAACAGGAAGTCCGCCATTTGGAAGAGAATGTGACATTTTGGCTCTAATTTTGCCATTTCCATGCCTCGAACTTTTGTGAACTCCTCCTTGGGGTTTCATTTCATAACCTTCAAATTTGGACAGTGTCAACTACACCCTTGTGCCATGTTAAATTGCGGAGCTTTTGAGTTTTCACAATACTATGAGGCCGTGGCGCCATGGCGAATTTCGATGACTCGCCATGAAAATCTTATTGCCTCTCATTTTGTCATACATTTTCTGACCTTGACCAAAGTGAACACATATGATAAGGCTCCACCCCTAAACATATTTCAACTGCCATATTTGACATGAAGGACAGTGCCACCTAGTGGGAACAGGAAATGTCATGTTTTACACTTTGGGGTACAGTATAGTGATGGGTGACATCTGCAGCCTCAAATTTCTCCAGAAAAGCCTTAAGGAGTTGGTCTTGGGTTACAGTGAAAACTGTGACTTTTCGCAAAAGGGTGTGACACCAGCACCATGGCGAACTTTGATGTCACGCCATGAAGAAACAAATTAGTATAACTCCATGAAATCCAGTCTGATCAGTACCAGACTTTACAGGCATGAAGTCAGACCCGCCCTGAACAGATTGATGTGCCCATTGTCGGGAATACGGACAGCGCCACCTAGTGGGAACAGGAAATGTCATGGCTTTAATTTTGTTGTACTGATTTTCACAGGTTCATCGTGGCCACCTCAAAAGCGGTGAATATCACCATCAGTCCCTTGTGATGCTTCAGTGCAAAAATTGTGACTTTAAACTGAACGCCGCACCCTGGTGGCAACGCAGTTCACCATGAAAGATGAAGTGGCTTTTGAGGGGCTTGGAAAGTTTAAAAAGTCTTGAAATTTGGCGCACACCTCCAATGTGGTTAAGGCTTTGTTGTTATGTGATCATTTTCATTGAATATCCCAAAATGGCTCCACAGCGCCCCCTACAAAATTTCAAAATCACAGCCCCTGCTCTGTGTTTTATGTATGAGTCTGAAACCTGGTAAGCTTATAGGAGATATCAAGATGTACAAAAAAGTCTCTTGGAGCAATATCCCAAATCCAACAGGAAGTCAGCCATTTTAAAATTAATGTGCAATTTTGGCAACATTTTCCCCTCTTTTCAGGCATCGTTCTTTGACGAACTCCTCCAAGGGATTTCATCATATTGCACTATTCTTCAGTGTGTGGAATCCAAAGACCTTTGTGTTGTTAAATTGCGAAGCTTTTTACGTTCAGGGAAACGGGGTGGTTATGGCGGCACGTAGACTCTCAATCACTCGCCAAAACGCAGTAATCTGCTGTTACTCAAAAACACAATGTCCAATCTCACCCAAAGGTCGCAGGCATAATGAGACTCGAGTTCGGAAATGTTTGTTATGCCATTTGTACATAATGGTTAGAGTGCCACCTAGTGGAACGACTAGCTAATCATGAATGAATGAGTTGAAATGTTAGCTGGTGGTTAAATGCATGAATTCCATCAATGTGACATCGATCGGACATGCTGGTTTTAGGTGTTGGGCGTGGCTCGACGCGCCGGGGGTGCGAGGGCCCTCATAACGCTGCTTGCAGCTTTAATTAGGGCCCGAGCACCGAGAGTGCGAAGGCCCTATTGTATCTGCTCCGTTTCTTATTATTATTATTATTAGGGCCCGAGCACTGACAGTGCGAAGGCCCTATTGTATCTGCTCCGTTTCTTATTATTATTATTATTCACCCCAAACAAGGGCCTTTTTGAGGGCCTAAACATGCTCAAAAACTCATGAAATTTTGCACACATGCCAGGTCTGGTGAAAAATTTTGTATTTTAATGGTTTTACATATGAGCACTGGGAAATGGCTCTACAGCGCCACCTATGCCTTGTAAAATGCAGCCCTACGACCACATCGTTTGGGCTACATGTATGAAATTTGGCACACATGTGTATCATGCCAAGACGAACAAAAAAGTCAGTGGGCCCATTGATGCAAACCCAACAGGAAGTCCGCAATTTAGAAGTGAATGTGACATTTTGGCTCTAATTTTGCCATTTCCATGCCTCGAACTTTTGCGAACTCCTCCTTGGGATTTGGTTGTATAAGCTTCATCTTTGGTCAGTGTCAACTACACACCTGGGCCATGTTAAATTGCGGAGCTTTTGAGTTTTCACAATACTATGAGGCCGTGGCGCCATGGCGAATTTCGATGACTCGCCATGAAAATCTTATTGCCTCTCATTTTGTCATACATTTTCTGACCTTGACCAAAGTGAACACATATGATAAGACTCCACCCCTGAACATATTTCAACTGCCATATTTGACACCAGGGACAGCGCCACCTAGTGGGAACAGGAAATGTCATGTTTTACACTTTGGGGTACAGTATAGTGATGGGTGAGACCTGCAGCCTCAAATTTCTCCAGGAAAGCCTTAAGGAGTTGGTCTTGGGTTACAGTGAAAACTGTGACTTTTCGCAAAAGGGTGTGACCCCAGCAGCATGGCGAACTTTGATGTCACGCCATGAAGAAAGAAATTAGTATAACTCAATGAAATCCAGTCTGATCAGTACCAGACTTTACAGGCATGATGTCAGACCCGCCCTGAACAGATTGATGTGCCCATTGTCGGGAATACGGACAGCGCCACCTAGTGGCAACAGGAAATGTCATGGCTTTAATTTTGTTGTACTGATTTTCACAGGTTCATCGTGGCCACCTCAAAAGCGGTGAATATCACCATCAGTCCCTCGTGATGCTTCAGTGCAAAAATTGTGACTTTAAACTGAACAGCGCACCCTGGTGGCAACGCGGTTCACCATGAAAGATGATGTGGCTTTTGAGGGGCTTGGAAAGTTTATAGAGGCTTGAAATTTGGCACACACCTCCAAATGGATGTAGGCTTTGTTGTCATGTGATCATTTTCATTGAATAGCGCGAAATTGCTCCACAGCGCCCCCTACAAAATTTCAAAACAACAGCCCCTGCTCTGTGTTTCATCTATGAGTCTGAAACCTGGTAAGCTTATGGAAAATATCAAGATGTACAAAAAAGTCTCTTGGAGCAATATCCCAAATCCAACAGGAAGTCAGCCATTTTAAAATTAATGTGTAATTTTGGCGACATTTTCCCCTCTTTTCAGGCTTCATACTTTGACGAACTCCTCCAAGGGATTTCATCATATTGAACCATTCTCCAGTGTGTGGAATCTAAAGACCTTTGTGATGTTAAATTGCGAAGCTTTTTACGTTCAAGGAAACAGGGTGGTCATGGCGGCACGTGGAGTTTCAATCACTGGCCAAAAAGCAGTAATATGCTGTCACTCAAAGACACAAAGTCCAATCTCTCCCAAAGGTCGCAGGTGTGATGAGACTCGAGCTCGGAAATGTTTGTTATGCCATTTGTCAGTAATGGTTAGAGCGCCACCTAGTGGGACGACTATAATCATGATTGAATGAGATGAAATGTTAGCTGGTGGTTGAATGCATGAATTTCATCAATGTGACATCAGATCGGAGGTGCTGGTTGTAGGTGTTGGGCGTAACTCGACGCGATGGGGTGCGAGGGCCCTCATAACGCTGCTTGCAGCTTTAATTATTATTATTATTATTATTATTATTATTATTCACCCCAAACAAGGGCCTTTTTGAGGGCCTAAACATGCTCAAAAACTCATGAAATTTTGCACACATGCCAGGTCTGGTGAAAAATTTTGTATTTTAATGGTTTTACATATGAGCACTGGGAAATGGCTCTAGAGCGCCACCTATGCCTTGTTAAATGCAGCCCTACGACCACATGGTTTGAGCTACATGTATGAAATTTGGCACACATGTGTATCATGCCAAGACGAACAAAAAAGTCTGTGGGCCCATTGACGCAAACCCAACAGGAAGTCCGCCATTTGGAAGAGAAGGTGACATTTTGGCTCTAATTTTGCCATTTCCATGCCTCGAACTTTTGCGAACTCCTCCTTGGGGTTTCATTTCATAACCTTCAAATTTGGACAGTGTCAACTACACCCTTGTGCCATGTTAAATTGCGGAGCTTTTGAGTTTTCACAATACTATGAGGCCGTGGCGCCATGGCGAATTTCGATGACTCGCCATGAAAATCTTATTGCCTCTCATTTTGTCATACATTTTCTGACCTTGACCAAAGTGAACACATATGATAAGGCTCCACCCCTAAACATATTTCAACTGCCATATTTGACATGAAGGACAGCGCCACCTAGTGGGAACAGGAAATGTCATGTTTTACACTTTGGGGTACAGTATAGTGATGGGTGACATCTGCAGCCTCAAATTTCTCCAGAAAAGCCTTAAGGAGTTGGTCTTGGGTTACAGTGAAAACTGTGACTTTTCGCAAAAGGGTGTGACCCCAGCAGCATGGCGAACTTTGATGTCACGCCATGAAGAAACAAATTAGTATAACTCCATGAAATCCAGTCTGATCAGTACCAGACTTTACAGGCATGAAGTCAGACCCGCCCTGAACAGATTGATGTGCCCATTGTCGGGAATACGGACAGCGCCACCTAGTGGGAACAGGAAATGTCATGGCTTTAATTTTGTTGTACTGATTTTCACAGGTTCATCGTGGCCACCTCAAAAGCGGTGAATATCACCATCAGTCCCTTGTGATGCTTCAGTGCAAAAATTGTGACTTTAAACTGAACGCCGCACCCTGGTGGCAACGCAGTTCACCATGAAAGATGAAGTGGCTTTTGAGGGGCTTGGAAAGTTTAAAAAGTCTTGAAATTTGGCGCACACCTCCAATGTGGTTAAGGCTTTGTTGTTATGTGATCATTTTCATTGAATATCCCAAAATGGCTCCACAGCGCCCCCTACAAAATTTCAAAATCACAGCCCCTGCTCTGTGTTTTATGTATGAGTCTGAAACCTGGTAAGCTTATAGGAGATATCAAGATGTACAAAAAAGTCTCTTGGAGCAATATCCCAAATCCAACAGGAAGTCAGCCATTTTAAAATTAATGTGCAATTTTGGCAACATTTTCCCCTCTTTTCAGGCATCGTTCTTTGACGAACTCCTCCAAGGGATTTCATCATATTGCACTATTCTTCAGTGTGTGGAATCCAAAGACCTTTGTGTTGTTAAATTGCGAAGCTTTTTACGTTCAGGGAAACGGGGTGGTTATGGCGGCACGTAGACTCTCAATCACTCGCCAAAACGCAGTAATCTGCTGTTACTCAAAAACACAATGTCCAATCTCACCCAAAGGTCGCAGGCATAATGAGACTCGAGTTCGGAAATGTTTGTTATGCCATTTGTACATAATGGTTAGAGTGCCACCTAGTGGAACGACTAGCTAATCATGAATGAATGAGTTGAAATGTTAGCTGGTGGTTAAATGCATGAATTCCATCAATGTGACATCGATCGGACATGCTGGTTTTAGGTGTTGGGCGTGGCTCGACGCGCCGGGGGTGCGAGGGCCCTCATAACGCTGCTTGCAGCTTTAATTAGGGCCCGAGCACCGAGAGTGCGAAGGCCCTATTGTATCTGCTCCGTTTCTTATTATTATTATTATTCACCCCAAACAAGGGCCTTTTTGAGGGCCTAAACATGCTCAAAAACTCATGAAATTTTGCACACATGCCAGGTCTGGTGAAAAATTTTGTATTTTAATGGTTTTACATATGAGCACTGGGAAATGGCTCTAGAGCGCCACCTATGCCTTGTTAAATGCAGCCCTACGACCACATCGTTTGAGCTACATGTATGAAATTTGGCACACATGTGTATCATGCCAAGACGAACAAAAAAGTCTGTGGGCCCATTGACGCAAACCCAACAGGAAGTCCGCCATTTGGAAGAGAAGGTGACATTTTGGCTCTAATTTTGCCATTTCCATGCCTCGAACTTTTGCGAACTCCTCCTTGGGGTTTCATTTCATAACCTTCAAATTTGGACAGTGTCAACTACACCCTTGTGCCATGTTAAATTGCGGAGCTTTTGAGTTTTCACAATAGTATGAGGCCGTGGCGCCATGGCGAATTTCGATGACTCGCCATGAAAATCTTATTGCCTCTCATTTTGTCATACATTTTCTGACCTTGACCAAAGTGAACACATATGATAAGGCTCCACCCCTGAACATATTTCAACTGCCATATTTGACACCAGGGACAGCGCCACCTAGTGGGAACAGGAAATGTCATGTTTTACACTTTGGGGTACAGTATAGTGATGGGTGACACCTGCAGCCTCAAATTTCTCCAGGGAAGCCTTAAGGAGTTGGTCTTGGGTTACAGTGAAAACTGTGACTTTTCGCAAAAGGGTGTGACCCCAGCAGCATGGCGAACTTTGATGTCACGCCATGAAGAAACAAATTAGTATAACTCAATGAAATCCAGTCTGATCAGTACCAGACTTTACAGGCATGATGTCAGACCCGCCCTGAACAGATTGACGTGCCCATTGTCGGAAATACGGACAGCGCCACCTAGTGGCCACAGGAAATGTCATGGCTTTAATTTTGTTGTACTGATTTTCACAGGTTCATCGTGGCCACCTCAAAAGCGGTGAATATCACCATCAGTCCCTCGTGATGCTTCAGTGCAAAAATTGTGACTTTACACTGAACGGCGCACCCTGGTGGCAACGCGGTTCAACATGAAAGATGAAGTGGCTTTTGAGGGGCTTGGAAAGTTTATAGAGGCTTTAAATTTGGCACACCCCCCCAAATGGATGAAGGCTTTGTTGTCATGTGATCATTTTCATTGAATAGCGCGAAATTGCTCCACAGCGCCCCCTACAAAGCTTCAAAATATCAGCCCCTGCTCTGTGTTTTATCTATGAGTCTGAAACTTGGTAAGCTCATGGAAGATATTAAGATGTACAAAAAAGTCTCTTGGAGCAATATCCCAAATCCAACAGGAAGTCAGCCATTTTAAAATTAATGTGTAATTTTGGCGACATTTTCCCCTCTTTTCAGGCTTCATACTTTGACGAACTCCTCCAAGGGATTTCATCAGATTGGACCGATCTGAAGTTTGTGGAATCTAAAGACCTTTGTGTTGTTAAATTGCGAAGCTTTTTACGTTCAGGGAAACGGGGTGGTCATGGCGGCACTTAGAGTTTCAATCACTCGCCAAAAAGCAGTAATCTGCTGTCACTCAAAAACACAATATCCAATCTCTCCCAAACGTCGCAGGTGTGATGAGACTCGAGCTCGGAAATGTTTGTTATGCCATTTGTCAGTAATAGTTAGAGCGCCACCTAGTGGGACGACTATAATCATGGTTCAATGAGATGAAATGTTAGCTGGTGGTTAAATGCATGAATTCCATCAATGTGACATCACATTGGACGTGCTGGTTTTAGGTGTTGGGCGTGGCTCGACACGCCAGGGTGCGAGGGCCCTCATAACGCTGCTTGCAGCTTTAATTATTAGGGCCCGAGCACCGAGAGTGCGAAGGCCCTATTGTATCTGCTCCGTTTCTTATTAGGGCCCGAGCACCGAGAGTGCGAAGGCCCTATTGTATCTGCTCCGTTTCTTATTATTATTATTATTATTATTATTATTCACCCCAAACAAGGGCCTTTTTGAGGGCCTAAACATGCTCAAAAACTCATGAAATTTTGCACACATGCCAGGTCTGGTGAAAAATTTTGTATTTTAATGGTTTTACATATGAGCACTGGGAAATGGCTCTACAGCGCCACCTATGCCTTGTTAAATGCAGCCCTACGACCACATCGTTTGAGCTACATGTATGAAATTTGGCACACATGTGTATCATGCCAAGACGAACAAAAAAGTCAGTGGGCCCATTGACGCAAACCCAACAGGAAGTCCGCCATTTGGAAGAGAAGGTGACATTTTGGCTCTAATTTTGCCATTTCCATGCCTCGAACTTTTGCGAACTCCTCCTTGGGGTTTCATTTCTTAACCTTCAAATTTGGACAGTGTCAACTACACCCTTGTGCCATGTTAAATTGCGGAGCTTTTGAGTTTTCACAATACTATGAGGCCGTGGCGCCATGGCGAATTTCGATGACTCGCCATGAAAATCTTATTGCCTCTCATTTTGTCATACATTTTCTGACCTTGACCAAAGTGAACACATATGATAAGGCTCCACCCCTGAACATATTTCAACTGCCATATTTGACATCAAGGACAGCGCCACCTAGTGGGAACAGGAAATGTCATGTTTTACACTTTGGGGTACAGTATAGTGATGGGTGACATCTGCAGCCTCAAATTTCTCCAGGAAAGCCTTAAGGAGTTGGTCTTGGGTTACAGTGAAAACTGTGAGTTTTCGCGAAAGGGTATGACCCCAGCGGCATGGCGAACTTTGATGTCTCGCCATGAAGAAACAAATTAGTATAACTCAATGAAATCCAGTCTGATCAGTACCAGACTTTACAGGCATGATGTCAGACCCGCCCTGAACAGATTGATGTGCCCATTGTCGGAAATACGGACAGCGCCACCTAGTGGCAACAGGAAATGTCATGGCTTTAATTTTGTTGTACTGATTTTCACAGGTTCATCGTGGCCACCTCAAAAGCGGTGAATATCACCATCAGTCCCTCGTGATGCTTCAGTGCAAAAATTGTGACTTTAAACTGAACGGCGCACCCTGGTGGCAACGCTGTTCACGATGAAAGATGAAGTGGCTTTTGAGGGTCTTGGCAAGTTTATAGAGGCTTGAAATTTGGCACACACCTCCAATGTGACGAAGGCTTTGTTGTTATGTGATCATTTTCATTGAATATCCCAAAATGGCTCCACAGCGCCCCCTACAAAATTTCAAAACCACAGCCCCAGCTCTGTGTTTTATGTATGAATCTGAAACCTGGTAGGCTTATAGGAGATATCAAGATGTACAAAAAAGTCTCTTGGAGCAATATCCCAAATCCAACAGGAAGTCAGCCATTTTAAAATTAATGTGCAATTTTGGCGACATTTTCTCCTCTTTTCAGGCTTCATACTTTGACGAACTCCTCCAAGGGATTTCATCATATTGAACCATTCTCCAGTGTGTGGAATCTAAAGACCTTTGTGATTTTAAATTGCGAAGCTTTTTACGTCCAGGGAAACGGGGTGGTTATGGCGGCACTTAGAGTTTGAATCACTCGCCAAAAAGCAGTAATCTGCTGTCACTCAAAAACACAATATCCAATCTCTCCCAAAGGTCGCAGGCGTGATGAGACTCGAGTTCGGAAATGTTTGTTATGCCATTTGTACATAATGGTTAGAGCGCCACCTAGTGGAACGACTAACTAATCATGAATGAATGAGTTGAAATGTTAGCTGGTGGTTAAATGCATGAATTCCATCAATGTGACATCAGATCGGACGTGCTGGTTTTAGGTGTTGGGCGTGGCTCGACGCGCCGGGGGTGCGAGGGCCCTCATAACGCTGCTTGCAGCTTTAATTAGGGCCCGAGCACCGAGAGTGCGAAGGCCCTATTGTATCTGCTCCGTTTCTTATTATTATTATTATTATTATTATTAGGGCCCGAGCACTGAGAGTGCGAAGGCCCTATTGTATCTGCTCCGTTTCTTATTATTATTATTATTATTATTATTATTATTATTATTATTATTATTCACCCCAAACAAGGGCCTTTTTGAGGGCCTAAACATGCTCAAAAACTCATGAAATTTTGCACACATGCCAGGTCTGGTGAAAAATTTTGTATTTTAATGGTTTTACATATGAGCACTGGGAAATGGCTCTACAGCGCCACCTATGCCTTGTTAAATGCAGCCCTACGACCACATCGTTTGAGCTACATGTATGAAATTTGGCACACATGTGTATCATGCCAAGACGAACAAAAAAGTCAGTGGGCCCATTGACGCAAACCCAACAGGAAGTCCGCCATTTGGAAGAGAAGGTGACATTTTGGCTCTAATTTTGCCATTTCCATGCCTCGAACTTTTGCGAACTCCTCCTTGGGGTTTCATTTCTTAACCTTCAAATTTGGACAGTGTCAACTACACCCTTGTGCCATGTTAAATTGCGGAGCTTTTGAGTTTTCACAATACTATGAGGCCGTGGCGCCATGGCGAATTTCGATGACTCGCCATGAAAATCTTATTGCCTCTCATTTTGTCATACATTTTCTGACCTTGACCAAAGTGAACACATATGATAAGGCTCCACCCCTGAACATATTTCAACTGCCATATTTGACACCAGGGACAGCGCCACCTAGTGGGAACAGGAAATGTCATGTTTTACACTTTGGGGTACAGTATAGTGATGGGTGACACCTGCAGCCTCAAATTTCTCCAGGAAAGCCTTAAGGAGTTGGTCTTGGGTTACCGTGAAAACTGTGACTTTTCGCAAAAGGGTGTGACCCCAGCAGCATGGCGAACTTTGATGTCACGCCATGAAGAAACAAATTAGTATAACTCAATGAAATCCAGTCTGATCAGTACCAGACTTTACAGGCATGATGTCAGACCCGCCCTGAACAGATTGACGTGCCCATTGTCGGAAATACGGACAGCGCCACCTAGTGGCCACAGGAAATGTCATGGCTTTAATTTTGTTGTACTGATTTTCACAGGTTCATCGTGGCCACCTCAAAAGCGGTGAATATCACCATCAGTCCCTCGTGATGCTTCAGTGCAAAAATTGTGACTTTACACTGAACGGCGCACCCTGGTGGCAACGCGGTTCAACATGAAAGATGAAGTGGCTTTTGAGGGGCTTGGAAAGTTTATAGAGGCTTTAAATTTGGCACACACCTCCAATGTGACGAAGGCTTTGTTGTCATGTGATCATTTTCATTGAATAGCGCGAAATTGCTCCACAGCGCCCCCTACAAAGATTCAAAATATCAGCCCCTGCTCTGTGTTTTATCTATGAGTCTGAAACTTGGTAAGCTCATGGAAGATATTAAGATGTACAAAAAAGTCTCTTGGAGCAATATCCCAAATCCAACAGGAAGTCAGCCATTTTAAAATTAATGTGTAATTTTGGCGACATTTTCCCCTCTTTTCAGGCTTCATACTTTGACGAACTCCTCCAAGGGATTTCATCAGATTGGACCGATCTGAAGTTTGTGGAATCTAAAGACCTTTGTGATGTTAAATTGCGAAGCTTTTTACGTTCAGGGAAACGGGGTGGTCATGGCGGCACTTAGAGTTTCAATCACTCGCCAAAAAGCAGTAATCTGCTGTCACTCAAAAACACAATATCCAATCTCTCCCAAACGTCGCAGGTGTGATGAGACTCGAGCTCGGAAATGTTTGTTATGCCATTTGTCAGTAATAGTTAGAGCGCCACCTAGTGGGACGACTATAATCATGGTTCAATGAGATGAAATGTTAGCTGGTGGTTAAATGCATGAATTCCATCAATGTGACATCACATTGGACGTGCTGGTTTTAGGTGTTGGGCGTGGCTCGACACGCCAGGGTGCGAGGGCCCTCATAACGCTGCTTGCAGCTTTAATTATTATTATTATTATTATTATTCACCCCAAACAAGGGCCTTTTTGAGGGCCTAAACATGCTCAAAAACTCATGAAATTTTGCACACATGCCAGGTCTGGTGAAAAATTTTGTATTTTAATGGTTTTATATATGAGCACTGGGAAATGGCTCTACAGCGCCACCTATGCCTTGTAAAATGCAGCCCTACGACCACATCGTTTGGGCTACATGTATGAAATTTGGCACACATGTGTATCATGCCAAGACGAACAAAAAAGTCAGTGGGCCCATTGACGCAAACCCAACAGGAAGTCCGCCATTTGGACGTGAAGGTGACATTTTGGCTCTAATTTTGCCGTTTCCATGCCTCGAACTTTAACGAACTCCTCCTTGGGATTTGGTCGTATAAGCTTCATCTTTGGTCAGTTTCAACTACACACCTGGGCCATGTTAAATTGCGGAGCTTTTGAGTTTTCACAATACCATGAGGCCGTGGCGCCACGGCGAATTTCGATGACTCGCCATGAAAATCTTATTGCCTCTCATTTTGTCATACATTTTCTGACCTTGACCAAAGTGAACACATATGATAAGGCTCCACCCCTGAACATATTTCAACTGCCATATTTGACACCAGGGACAGCGCCACCTAGTGGGAACAGGAAATGTCATGTTTTACACTTTGGGGTACAGTATTGTGATGGGTGACATCTGCAGCCTCAAATTTCTCCAGGAAAGCCTTAAGGAGTTGGTCTTGGGTTACAGTGAAAACTGTGACTTTTCGCAAAAGGGTGTGACCCCAGCGGCATGGCGAACTTTGATGTCACGCCATGAAGAAACAAATTAGTATAACTCAATGAAATCCAGCCTGATCAGTACCAGACTTTACAGGCATGATGTCAGACCCGCCCTGAACAGATTGATGTGCCCATTGTCGGGAATACGGACAGCGCCACCTAGTGGGAACAGGAAATGTCATGGCTTTAATTTTGTTGTACTGATTTTCACAGGTTCATCGTGGCCACCTCAAAAGCGGTGAATATCACCATCAGTCCCTTGTGATGCTTCAGTGCAAAAATTGTGACTTTAAACTGAACGCCGCACCCTGGTGGCAACGCGGTTCACCATGAAAGATGAAGTGGCTTTTGAGGGGCTTGGAAAGTTTAAAAAGTCTTGAAATTTGGCGCACACCTCCAATGTGGATAAGGCTTTGTTGTTATGTGATCATTTTCATTGAATATCCCAAAATGGCTCCACAGCGCCCCCTAAAAAATTTCAAAATCACAGCCCCTGCTCTGTGTTTTATGTATGAGTCTGAAACCTGGTAAGCTTATAGGAGATATCAAGATGTACAAAAAAGTCTCTTGGAGCAATATCCCAAATCCAACAGGAAGTCAGCCATTTTAAAATTAATGTGCAATTTTGGCAACATTTTCCCCTCTTTTCAGGCATCGTTCTTTGACGAACTCCTCCAAGGGATTTCATCATATTGCACTATTCTTCAGTGTGTGGAATCCAAAGACCTTTGTGTTGTTAAATTGCGAAGCTTTTTACGTTCAGTGAAACGGGGTGGTTATGGCGGCACGTAGACTCTCAATCACTCGCCAAAACGCAGTAATCTGCTGTTACTCAAAGACACAATGTCCAATCTCACCCAAAGGTCGCAGGCATAATGAGACTCGAGTTCGGAAATGTTTGTTATGCCATTTGTACATAATGGTTAGAGTGCCACCTAGTGGAACGACTAGCTAATCATGAATGAATGAGTTGAAATGTTAGCTGGTGGTTAAATGCATGAATTCCATCAATGTGACATCAGATCGGACGTGCTGGTTTTAGGTGTTGGGCGTGGCTCGACGCGCCGGGGGTGCGAGGGCCCTCATAACGCTGCTTGCAGCTTTAATTATTATTATTATTATTATTATTATTCACCCCAAACAAGGGCCTTTTTGAGGGCCTAAACATGCTCAAAAACTCATGAAATTTTGCACACATGCCAGGTCTGGTGAAAAATTTTGTATTTTAATGGTTTTACATATGAGCACTGGGAAATGGCTCTACAGCGCCACCTATGCCTTGTTAAATGCAGCCCTACGACCACATCGTTTGAGCTACATGTATGAAATTTGGCACACATGTGTATCATGCCAAGACGAACAAAAAAGTCTGGGGGCCCATTGACGCAAACCCAACAGGAAGTCCGCCATTTGGAAGAGAAGGTGACATTTTGGCTCTAATTTTGCCATTTCCATGCCTCGAACTTTAACGAACTCCTCCTTGGGATTTGGTCCTATAAGCTTCAAATTTGGACAGTGTCAACTACACCCTTGTGCCATGTTAAATTGCGGAGCTTTTGAGTTTTCACAATAGTATGAGGCCGTGGCGCCATGGCGAATTTTGATGACTCGCCATGAAAATCTTATTGCCTCTCATTCTGTCATACATGTTCCGATCTGGACCAAAGAGCACACATATGATAAGGCTCCACCCCTGAACATATTTCAACTGCCATATTTGACATCAAGGACAGCGCCACCTAGTGGGAACAGGAAATGTCATGTTTTACACTTTGGGGTACAGTATTGTGATGGGTGACATCTGCAGCCTCAAATTTCTCCAGGAAAGCCTTAAGGAGTTGGTCTTGGGTTACAGTGAAAACTGTGACTTTTCACGAAAGGGTGTGACCCCAGCAGCATGGCGAACTTTGATGTCACGCCATGAAGAAACAAATTAGTATAACTCAATGAAATCCAGTCTGATCAGTACCAGACTTTACACGCATGATGTCAGACCCGCCCTGAACAGATTGATATGCCCATTGTCGGAAATACGGACAGCACCACCTAGTGGCAACAGGAAATGTCATGGCTTTAACTTTGTTGTACTGATTTTCACAGGTTGATCGTGGCCACCTCAAAAGCGGTGAATATCACCATCAGTCCCTCGTGATGCTTCAGTGCAAAAATTGTGACTTTAAACTGAACGGCGCACCCTGGTGGCAACGCGGTTCATCATGAAAGATGAAGTGGCTTTTGAGGGGCTTGGAAAGTTTATAGAGGCTTGAAATTTGGCACACACCTCCAAATGGATGAAGGCATTGTTGTTATGTAACCATTTTCCTTGAATAGCGCAAAATGGCTCCACAGCGCCCCCTACAATATTTCAAAACATCAGCCCCTGCTCTGTGTTTCATCTATGAGTCTGACACTTGGTAAGCTTGTGTAAGATATCAAGATGTACAAAAAAGTCTCTTGGAGCAATATCCCAAATCCAACAGGAAGTCAGCCATTTTAAAATTAATGTGTAATTTTGATGACATTTTCCCCTCTTTTCAGGCTTCATACTTTGACGAACTCCTCCAAGGGATTTCATCATATTGAAGCATTCTTCAGTGTGTAGAATCTAAAGACCTTTGTGATGTTAAATTGCGAAGCTTTTTCCGTTCAGGGAAACGGGGTGGTCATGGCGGCACGTAGAGTTTCAATCACTCGCAAAAAGCAGTAATCTGCTGTCACTAAAAAACACAATGTCCAATCTCTCCCAAAGGTCGCAGGTGTGATGAGACTCGAGCTTGGAAATGTTTGTTATGCTATTTGTACATAATGGTTAGAGCGCCACCTAGTGGCATGACTATAATCCTGGTTGAATAAGATGAAATGTTAGCTGGTGATTAAAAGCATGAAATCCATCAATGTGACATCACATCGGATGTGCCGGTTTGAGGTGTTGGCAGTGGCTCGACGTGCCGGGGGTGCGAGGGCCCTCATAACGCTGCTTGCAGCTTTAATTATTATTATTATTCACCCCAAACAAGGGCCTTTTTGAGGGCCTAAACATGCTCAAAAACTCATGAAATTTTGCACACATGCCAGGTCTGGTGAAAAATTTTGTATTTTAATGGTTTTACATATGAGCACTGGGAAATGGCTCTACAGCGCCACCTATGCCTTGTTAAATGCAGCCCTACGACCACATCGTTTCAGCTACATGTATGAAATTTGGCACACATGTGTATCATGCCAAGACGAACAAAAAAGTCAGTGGGCCCATTGACGCAAACCCAACAGGAAGTCCGCCATTTGGAAGAGAAGGTGACATTTTGGCTCTAATTTTGCCATTTCCATGCCTCGAACTTTTGCGAACTCCTCCTTGGGGTTTCATTTCATAACCTTCAAATTTGGACAGTGTCAACTACACCCTTGTGCCATGTTAAATTGCGGAGCTTTTGAGTTTTCACAATACTATGAGGCCGTGGCGCCATGGCGAATTTCGATGACTCGCCATGAAAATCTTATTGCCTCTCATTCTGTCATACATGTTCCGATCTGGACCAAAGTGAACACATATGATAAGGCTCCACCCCTGAACATATTTCAACTGCCATATTTGACATCAAGGACAGCGCCACCTAGTGGGAACAGGAAATGTCATGTTTTACACTTTGGGGTACAGTATAGTGATGGGTGACATCTGCAGCCTCAAATTTCTCCAGGAAAGCCTTAAGGAGTTGGTCTTGGGTTACAGTGAAAACTGTGACTTTTCGTGAAAGGGTGTGACCCCAGCAGCATGGCGAACTTTGATGTCACGCCATGAAGAAACAAATTAGTATAACTCAATGAAATCCAGTCTGATTAGTACCAGACTTTACAGGCATGATGTCACACCCGCCCTGAACAGATTGATGTGCCCATTGTCAGGAATATGAAGAGCGCCACCTAGTGGGAAGAGGAAATGTCATGTCTTACACTTTGTTGTACTGATTTTCACAGGTTCATAGTGGCCACCTCAAAAGCGGTGAATATCACCATCAGTCCTTGATGATGCTTTAGTGCAAAAATTGTGACTTTAAACCGAACGGCGCACCCTGGTGGCAACGCTGTTCACCATGAAAAATGAAGTGGCTTTTGAGGGGCTTGGAAAGTTTATAGAGGCTTGAAATTTGGCGCACTCCTCCATTGTGCTTAAGGCTTTGTTGTTATGTGATCATTTTCATTGAATAGCGCAAAATGGCTCCACAGCGCCCCCTACAAAATTTCAAAACCACAGCCCCAGCTCTGTGTTTTATGTATGAATCTGAAACCTGGTAGGCTTATAGGAGATATCAAGATGTACAAAAAAGTCTCTTGGAGCAATATCCCAAATCCAACAGGAAGTCAGCCATTTTAAAATTAATGTGCAATTTTGGCGACATTTTCTCCTCTTTTCAGGCTTCATACTTTGACGAACTCCTCCAAGGGATTTCATCATATTGAACCATTCTCCAGTGTGTGGAATCTAAAGACCTTTGTGATTTTAAATTGCGAAGCTTTTTACGTCCAGGGAAACGGGGTGGTTATGGCGGCACTTAGAGTTTGAATCACTCGCCAAAAAGCAGTAATCTGCTGTCACTCAAAAACACAATATCCAATCTCTCCCAAAGGTCGCAGGCGTGATGAGACTCGAGCTCGGAAATGTTTGTTATGCCATTTGTACATAATGGTTAGAGCGCCACCTAGTGGAACGACTAACTAATCATGAATGAATGAGTTGAAATGTTAGCTGGTGGTTAAATGCATGAATTCCATCAATGTGACATCAGATCGGAGGTGCTGGTTTTAGGTGTTGGGCTTGGCTCGACGTGCCGGGGGTGCGAGGGCCCTCATAACGCTGCTTGCAGCTTTAATTTATTTTTTGTTTTTTTTACTTTTTCATTTTGCAACTTATTGCATAAAACATATTGTCCACTTAATTTAGGGGAAAAAAATCACACTGATGATGTTGAAGTCTCACAAACTTAACTATGATACACTCGGCTTTACAGGGTGAATTAAAGCCCACATGAACCATGCAGTGAGCAGTCAATCCCAGTTATTTGTTTTCCAGATATTCAAATGAGCAGAAAACCAGTGTTCCTGTGGGACTGTGGGACACAACGTAAATACTGTGAACAGGTGTTTGTAGCTTTTAAAAGCAAACAGCAGGGTATTATATTTCATATATATTTAATAAATATACATAATTAAAATGTTATTTTGAGTTCTTTTCCCCCATTTCAGTCATGTTTCAGTTTCAGTCATGACAGGTATGTTTTTAGTTTAGGTTTATGTTTCCGTGTTGTTGGCTTATCTCACACGGGCCCAAGTTTTATGAAAGTCACTGCAATTAAAACACAACAGAGGCAAGAAGCCTGAAACGCCACAGAAACCTAAGACGCAGCTGCTGTCCTGTTTATTTAGATAGATCTGAAACATTAGGTTTACATCAGTTAAATAAATGGTTTTCCTCTATTTCTGTCACGGCCCCGGTGCCTCACCGGCTGAGTCCGTGTTAGAAACACGTTTTTGTTCTCTCTCTCTTCCCCCTGCCGCAGCGGTGCTCACTGTGGGCTCCCGCCCCCGGCCCACGCACCTGTGCTCGTCATCACACCTGTCGCCAGTGTTGGGAAGGTTACTTTTAAAATGTATTCCATTACAGAATACAGAATACACGCCCCAAAATGTATTCTGTAACGTATTCCGTTACGTTACTCAATGACAGTAACGTATTCTGAATACTTTGGATTACTTAATATATTATCATGCTTTTTACAACAACGTGAATGTACTATTGCTGTGTGATTTATTACTATTACTGAAGGTCCGCGACTCCGAACTGTAGTAAAGGGACCTCTGACTAATACGGCGGGGTCCCTGTCGGCTCGTAGCCGAAAAATAGCTTTACTTTGTTGTGTGGGTCAACTTTGCTTGCGAGAGACAGAGAGAGGTGTTGAAAGACTGCTCCAACGGAACTTATTGTTTTCGGAGGAAAACAGGAACACGGTGTACAGTCGAGTCTTAATAGCTTACTTACAACTGGGCTCGTCAGGCACTCTTCTTGGCTGCAGTGGTTATTATTATATTTACATGCTTCCAGCTCCCGTTTTTCCTCGATGACAACTCGTACCTTTCCACTCCCCTTTTTCTCCCTCCTCGCGCTCACAGACACATAACGTGTATGGCAGTCCATTCTCCCTGCAACACGGACTACACTGAACATGATGCTACATTCTTTAGAGCTATGCTTGTAGCATTCAGCCTGTTAGCTTAGCACAACAACAACAACAACAACGAAAAGGCGCTCTCTCACCCAGGAAACACACAGTCACAGAGAGAGAGAGAGCGTCGCCCTGTAACCATGGCAACCATAACGCTGCCGCCTGGAACAACAGAACGTAGCTGTCAAACAAAACCCAAACAGTCCTGACCCGCGACAATATGAAACAGGAAAGTACCGCAGTGTAATCCATTTATTTCAACAAAGTAACTGTATTCTGAATACCACCTTTTTAAACGGTAACTGTAACGGAATACAGTTACTCATATTTTGTATTCTAAATACGTAACGGCGGTACATGTATTCCGTTACTCCCCAACACTGCCTGTCGCTGATTGCTACAATCAGAAGGGCTTCTTAGGATGGCAGACCTACGCTACTCATCACTGGAACATTGAGCCACCAGCATCAGTTATTCTGTGATCAGCAAGTCTGAGTCTGTTGGTCTTCATGCGACCTCGTGCTAATTGGATTTTTCTGTGTGTGTGTGTGTGTGTGTGTGTGTGTGTGTGTGTGTGTGTGTGTGCGTGCGTGCGTGGATCTTCCCTGGACCCGTCCCTGTATCTTTGAGTGAGCGAGAGGAGCGTTGGAGGAAAAGGAGTGGGATCGTTGCTGAGAGAGTGGGGTGTGTTTTCGGACCCTTCCCCTCGGACCGCTCTCCCGAACACTTTGCGTAGACCTGGTGACATCACTGTAAATAAACGCACTGTCAGTTTTTGCAAAGGTCTCCTGGTCTGCGCCCGAGTCCGTCTACAAAACGTGTCAATTTTACGATAGAACTTGAAAAATCCATTTAACTCAAACATAAGCAGAGCTTCTTTACTTTGATGTGCATCATTAGATGTTTGGTCCTGTGGATGCGCGTGACTTTAACACATCTTTTATAAGTACTGAGCACTTAAAGCAAAAGTATTTTTTAAATGTGGTGCAACTTTTGTCTTTTAACCTGATGTTACTTATTTTTCTTAAATTAACAATTTTGCTTTTTTTTATTGCGTTTTTTGGCTGTAGGTGTGGTGTTGTGATCTGTGTGTGTTTCTGTGTTTGCTGCAAAAATATATATTTACATTTATTTAAAACACAAAATTCTTGTGCCATCACTTTTTATGTATTCCATCTGTTCTGAGCACAGAGCTCTGAACAGATTTATTCCCGATCCCGATTCCACAAGCCACGGGGCCTTCTGCTGTGCAGGTTTAGTTTTTGTGTTTAGAGTTTGAAGCAGGATTGTCCAACTCGTTTTAGTTCCTCACAGATCACAGAGAAAGGCACAAAAACCTTCACATATCGAGTTTCTGTAACTGATTAATATTTTACATCTTTATGATTCAAATAACTGTTTTTGATCTTTAAATGTCTCCTGTGTAGTGAAGCTGGCACAGACGGTAACACAATTATACAACCCCTCAGATTAAAAGCCTTGTTTCACACTTTGGCTCATGTGACCACTCACATGATTAATGTTAATTCAAAGACCCTCGGACCACCTCACACAGGAGTTAAAGACTCGGGACTCTTTAGAACTGAAGAAAACTTCTGGATGAGAGGCAAACATCCTCAGGAACAAAAGAAGTCCTCCAGCTGCCTTTTCCCACGATCCTGGTGACTGAGAGCCGACACAGACTAAAAATCTCTTATAACAGTTCAACCAGGAGCGGTTACAAAGACTAATAACACACAAACACACAGAATAAGTCCACAAATGTACATATGAGATAATGAGCATAGTAAAGATCAGGTTCAGTCACTGCAGCAGTCAGAGGGGGTCAAATTGGGATCAGCTCCTTCAACTGAGGGGAACAAATTCACTACAAGTTCTTTCAAGCTGGACTGATGGATTAAGTCTGCTGAGAGGCTGGAATGTGGACCAGAAAAACAAAAGGTGAAACGAAAGACAGGAAGTAGAAGCACGAGAGACACACGGACAAAAGCATGATCAAAATAAAGCAAGAGGACGAAGAAGAGATAAGATAAGCTTTACTGTCACCATACGCTCTGCTAGTCTGCAGTCATACCATTAAAACATCCTGATGACTGCAAAGAACAAAAAACACAAGAAGCAGGAACTGGCGGCCAATAAAAACACAGGGAGCAAAAACCTCAACGACAAAAAAACAAAACAAAACACCCCAAAACAAAAGCTGGACTCAAACAACAAAAACACTTAAAAAACGATCAGCTGGGCCGGAATCTGGCTCCAGAGCCACATGTTAGACACCACCGATGCAGGCAGGCTTCAACAAACGTGCCAAAGTTTCCAGTCTGACCCAGTGGACACTAGGGTGCAAAATATAAGGCCCGGGGCCCAGAATGAGCCGGGCAAAGACACAACCGGAGCGCTTTGGAAAATGTTTAGGAAAGCTTTTGGACTTTTAACTGTATTCCTATGAGTTTTCCTGCTGACAAATGTCTCCTCCACAGCCACACATACTTTACCAAAGAAATAAGTACTTAATAAACAATTACATTTTTTCCCCACTGTCTACTATAGAAATGTTATTTTAAAAACCCTAAAAAAGAACAACCTTCTGTGTGAAAAGAGTTTCTGCTTTAGGAAATTCCAAATATTGCAGGGGCGTAGTTTAAAAAATTAAATGGAGAACCGATCTTTGTTGTTAAAAATGCTTCACAAGAGTGAAAATGTCTGAAATTGTAAATTATTTTTACATGTTGACAGCTTGTTTGAATAAAGTGTTTTGCATGTAATGACCTGTAAACTGAGAAGGTAAATTCAGTGCGTTCTTTTTAAATCTCCCCTCTGATGGTCGCTCAAACTGCTCTGTCTGCTGCACACAAACTGACACCGGAAGCAACTGTTCACATGGATCAGTCCCGCCTGCTGCCGACAGGAGGCGCTCTGGCTCCAGCGTGAGACCCGCCGCCTCTGCTGTGTGTGCGTGTTACTGCCGACACGATGATTTTTATTAGGAGACAATGGCGCTTCTCTCGGTGCCCTCCTCCTCTCCATCCCCAAACACACAGACGCACGCGCGCAAACACACACTGTGCGTGCACGCGCCATGTTTGCCGACATGAATTCAAACTATTATTGTCGCCGAGAAAACAAAGCCCCGACTGCCCGTGCGCTTTTACGCACGCGCACACCCATAAGCGGACGTGCGCTTTTACGCACGGGCTTGGCGCACACACAAGAGGTGGAGGGAACTGTGCGCGCGCGCGTAAATATGGAACGATGGGGAGAGAGAGATTAAAGGGGAGCAGATGAAGTGACAGGTTTGTGAGGCTCGAGACAGGAAAGGTCGGAGGTTTGGAGACGGAGGCGCGCGGAGAGCGAGAGGAGGAGAAAAGAGGATTTGTTGACAAAATCACCAAGTTGGAGAAGCTCCTCCTCTCCGTGATGTCGTCGGAACCTCCTTAATTACTAATTTCTCCACATCCACGCCACGCTCTCTCCCTCTCTCTCCCTCCCTCCCTCTCTCTCTCTCTCTCCATCCATGCGTCTCTCATCCTGAGCCTCCTTTCTCTCTCCTCTCTGTCTCTCTCTCGGATCACGGAGGTGGAGGACCTCGGAGTTGTTGTTGTGGTTGTTCATTTTTTTTTATTATTTATTCCTGGTTTTGTCGGGAGAGCCGCCACCGGGCATGGAGGATGTAAAAGACCCGCCGACCGTGCACCGGTCCTCCTCCTTCAGCATCAAGAGCCTCCTGCTGCCCTCCAAGTGCGAGCGTGCGGACTCCGCGACGGTCGCGATCCACGGAGCCCCGTGTCTCTCCCCGGGCTCCGACTGCGAGAAGTCTCTGGACCCCCCGGAGGTGGACTCTGCGGCCTCCACGCTTCTAGAGCCGGAGAAACCTGGCAAGGAGGAGCCGGAGGAAGAGGAGGGGGACGGAGGGGGAGGCGGAGGAGGGGACGGCGGCAAGGCGACACCGGAGCAGAACACCGGCGGCGGCAAAAACGGGAAGTATGACAAGCCTCCGTTCAGCTACAACGCGCTGATCATGATGGCCATCCGGCAGAGCCCCGAGAAGCGGCTCACGCTCAACGGCATCTACGAGTTCATCATGAAAAACTTCCCGTACTACCGAGAGCACAAGCAGGGCTGGCAGAACTCCATCCGGCACAACCTCAGCCTCAATAAGTGCTTCGTCAAGGTGCCTCGGCACTACGACGACCCGGGCAAGGGCAACTACTGGATGCTGGACCCGAGCAGCGACGACGTGTTCATCGGCGGGACCACCGGGAAGCTCCGCCGGCGCTCCGCCACCTCTCGGGGCAAGCTGGCGATGAAGCGCGGGTTGCGCTTCGCTCCTCTCGGGCTGGGCATCAACGAGCGGAGCAGCAACCCGCTGTACTGGCAGCTGTCCCCGTTCCTGTCCCTGCACCACCACCACCATCACCCGCACTACAACGGCTCGTCCGCCGGCTTCCTGAACCAGGCGGCCGGCTACGGCTCGCTGCTGCCCGCCGTGGAGCAGCTGAGTAACGGGGAGCTGGGCCGCTCGCTGCCGCTGGGCCTGACGAACAGTTACGGGATGAGCTCGTCGCCGGTCGGGCTGCTGTCCGGTCAGCCAGGATACTTCGTGTCAGGGAGCCAGCACTCGGCGGCCCCGCCGGGGGGGGGAGGCGGCCCGCCGCCCGCGGCTCCTCCGCCGCCTCCTCACCTCCCGCAGGGCGCTCCGGGCTTCGGCGGCTCCCCACAGGCGCTGCTCTCGGACTCGCTCAGAAACAGCTCGCTACCGGCCTTCTCCCCCGGTGTGTCCGCGGGGTTCCCCGGGGTGCTGTCCCACCAAAAGAGGGTGACCCCTAACGCGTTCCTAAACTGACCCCCCCACGCACACACACCCACACACCCTGGCTTCGTGGACTGCGCCGGGACGAGGACGCACAGACGTCACGTTAAGGGCAAATAGAAAGTGGTAAACATCAGAAATGTGTGTATGAATCCATAAATGAAGCGAGACTTCTGGCCACACGGAGTGCGATGCACAGCTCGGCTTCATCTTTACTTTAAAAGGGAGAAACTTTTGTTACCGCCGGTCGTCCAACTGTAAACTAGACTTGCCAAAGGTAACACTATAAGTATATTTCAAACTATTTATATCTTGTACAAAGATTTTCAGTACTTTGTTTGTCGTTTATTTATGTTTTGTATTTATTGTATTTAAATTCTATTCGTCAGTGTTTGCGCTTCAGTATTAAGAAAACGAGGGGTGGGGCTGGAAATACGACAGGGTTAATAATTATTTATGAATTTTGAGACAATCGAGGAGGAAAAAAACGAGACAATCAAAACTTTTATTTTGTGTTTTACTGGGAGGAAAAACACGTGAACAAAGCCTTAAAATTGGAAACGATCAGGGTTTTTGAGAGGAAGCAGAAGCCTACAAATCATATCTCAGGTTTGACCTCTGAATTAGAACAATGCGATTAAATAATGGTGTTAAAGCCGCTCTGTGTGAAGAGTTTCCTTCCAAAAATAATTCGATGTATTTTTCGGCCTTCGTGATCACTAAATCCAGAAAAGTGTGTAAATGTTTTTGGAACAAACTCTTCAGCTGTAATTATGCAAACACGTTTTTTTGTTCAGCATCAACACGCAGACTGTTCACTCCGTTTATTTTGCTGTGTGTGTGTGTTTGTGCGTAAAGGCCTGAATGAGCGTAAAAGCTCCTGCGCATGTGCGCTCAGAGCCGCCGCACAGCCCCTCTTCTTCTTCTTTTAACTTTCTCTGCCGTCTTCTCGCTTTTTTTCTGGCCCGCTGACCCGCTCTGGTTCCTGGAGAACATTTTTAAGTGACCCGCGGAGGCTTGTGGCCTCTGTGCTGCTGCTGGGACTATTTTCTTTCCTTTTAAGGGGCTCCAACAAGCATCAGGCCCTCACACACACACGCACACACATAAAGGCCTATTTACATGTAGCTTTGGTCATATGAAAAACTTTTTTCACCAGATTTTTTTCTTTTCTAATGTTTTTTTTCTTTTTGATTAGAGAAGAGTTTAAAATAATGAAATGAACGAAAATCAGAGCGTCCTCACAGCCATGGAGTCACTTTATGTTACCTTTAGGAGACAGCCATTAAAAAAACGAATAATTTAATAGTCAGAGGAGTCGGAGGCGTGGGAAGAGTTAAAAACGTGCATGACAATCAATGAAACTGGAGATGCTTCAGGCCAACTGAAATCATATATATGCAACTTATTTTTTTTTTTAAATATTCTGCGGAGAAATAAAGTCATCAGAAAGTTTCTCATGTGTCAGCTGACCTCAGCAGGAAGGGAGGGGCATATATTTAACATTTAAGATGACACACACACACACACACACACACACACACACACACACACACACACACACACACGCACGCTACAGGGAGGCTTTAGTGAAAATAAAAGCTGATGTGGAAAATAAATGTAAAAAACTTTATATATTAAAATCCAGGTTTTTGCACATTTTTGTTATTTGGAAAAATATTTTAAAGTATTTTTTGTGACTTTAGTCGAACACATGGTCCAAAATTTTATTCTTTATGACTTTTTTATATTAAAAAAAAAAAAAGCTAATGTCTTTCCACCGGAGCCACGTGGACGTATTATTATATACAGATGTGATTTGATTCAATTTCCTCAGTAAATATGTTTCTAAAATATTTTAGCTCACAAAATAAAACAACGTAAACCAACAAAAGGAAAAAAGGAGCGAGTTTGACACTTTTAAACATTTTTAATCAAGAGAAATTATTTTTAATCTAACCGCCGATTCTTCACTTTAAACGTGAGCAGCGTTTGACAATCAGTCCCGATCACTGTGGTATTGATCCTCAGATCTCAGGTGGATCCAAGTAAAAGCAGCTTTTCAAAAATAAAATGCAACAAAATGCTTGTGATCATTTTAAAAGTCGAATATAAACGTGGTGTTAATTTCAGAAAAGAGAGAAAAAAAGGAAATAAATCCAAGTGAGAACGTTTCAAAACAGGAAGCAAACATATGGATCATAATGTTTCACATCTGGGCTTTTATTGTAAAATAAACAGAATTTAGAATTTTGAGTGTAAATGAGCTGCAGGTTGGATCCTTCAAACAACTGAGTGCGCACACAGGAAACAGGAAGCCACCCCCCCCATCGCCAACTTTGTTTTTTATTGTTACTTTTTACAGTGCAAACATATAAACTTATGTAACCTCGGTGAAATAAAAGCCTCATGCAGCTCAGAAGACGCTGACCTTCACACACACACACACACACACACACACACACACACACACACACACACACACACACACACACACACACACACACTGCAGGTCTGTCTGTGGGGAAACTTTGGGGGAAACTGTCGGCTCGGTTTTTCTCTCTGTCACTTTTTTCATTCTGGGTTTGTAAAAATTGTTTTTGATTTTTGGGGATTTGTTTGGTTTTTATTCTTTTTTTGCACTTTTGTAGTTAGACATCACTCAGTTGTACAAAGTCTGTAATGTCTGTTTCTTTGCTGTCTGTGTTTTATTTTTCCAGAGAAACTAAACTTGATTAAAAAGGATGAAATAACCTGAAGCAGAGTTTCTGCCTGATGATGTGTGCAAACATCACAAAGCAATAAGTTTTTATTCAAAGTGCGCACACAGACGCGTCACTGAGGCTGTGAATGAATTTCTGTTTCAGTTGACGTGCTGTTTTTTATTGTTTTTCATTTCTTTAAACTTTTATGAGACTTTGATTTGCTCCATAGTGAATTGCATATTTTATTTATTTTTTATATTTTTATTTACTAAATCATAAGTCAGGTGTGCATTTATCACATGGGAGCTTTTGGAAGATATTTTTATTTGATATTAGTATTAAATTGATTATTTGATAAATGATTTAGTCATGCTAACTGCAGTTTTTAGTTGTATTGTGACTTATTTGACCGTTTTGGTTCCTTTAGGGTTATTATGAGGCCTGTTTATTGGCCTAATTTATGTTTCTATGATTTTTTTGTCCCCACGGTTTTTCCAGAAATGTTTAACGTTTTGTGCATAAAGTCTGAAAAAAACAGGTTTACTTGCAGTAATATAGATAATTTTATATATAGATAAATATATATATAGATATATGGTCATTAATAATATTATTGTGTCTTTCTACCTCTTTCATTTTGAACGTTTGGCCTTCACACTCACATATTTATACATTTCTTTCTTCTGTTTTCTCGGCTGCGCGGAGGCTCCTTCACAGCTCTGTGTTAACACTGATGTCAACAGGAGGGTTTTCAAACTGACTCTTTAGCTCCATAACTTTTACTTTGAACAGGCCAGTTTTCATGATTTGATGATTCCAGGTTTATTTCAGCTGCTTTATGATTTGTTTTCTTCTCTGTTGTTTGAGTTCAGTCTGAAAAAGTGCATCCAGTCAGTTTACACACAGCCTGGGCTTTGCTGAGTCGAAAGTCACATGATGTGTGTGTGTGTGTTCAGCCACTCATTCAGCTGTACTCAGAAAAAAAAGACTAAAATGAGAGGAAATTCAAATGTAAATGGGAGTTTGATTAAAGCAGATTTAGTGTTTTATGGATGTTTAAAATAAAAATGTAACAGAATTCAGACGTGAGTGTAAATGTAGATTCTAATCTTTGTGTTTATTTTTGCAGCTGTGAAACATTTTATTTTCTCAGAACCTGAAATTCACTGAACAATATCAAAATTATTATAATGGAGAAAAGAATGAAGCTCAGCAGGTTAACAGAATAACATTTGTTTAAAGGGATTAAATGTCGGCTTTACTGAGACGACCTTATAAAATTATTGTGACTTTTTGTAGTGTTACACTTTTCCAAAACAAACGGAGAAAAAACACACATAATAAAGGTAAAGATTAACACTACGGTGATATTTTGTGTCACAATAATATCATTAGAATAAGTTATTTTGCAATAATTGTAGTGTCGTGTTATTGTTATTGGTAAAGACGTTTCAGGTTTAAGATAAAAATCTAATTTTGAAGATAATTTTTTATAACACAAACAATAATGTTGTTGCTGTGAATTCTTTTTATTTGTTTTTGGAGGGTTTTTGTTCCAAATTAGACACAAACAATGAAGTTAAAGATGAATTTGACTTTTGCACTAAAAAAAAAATCACAATAATGTTTTTGTAAATTCTTTTTGTATTGTGATGTTTTAAAAAAATAATAGTCATTCTTCTTTTTGTACACTTTTGTAAAGTTAATCCTCACTTTACTAAACTTTTATTATTATAAATTAAACATTATTAATACACAGTAATAACATGTAATTTTTTCTTTTTTGTTACAAACAACACAAAACGAGACACAACACAACAAAGCAGTTTATATGTTTTAATTATTGTGATATTGTAAAAATACATTTATCATGAATTATTTTTGCCACAATAATCGTAATAGTGATATTATGATAGTCCAGCATTTAGCCTGAGCCATCTCCGGATCACAGTAGATTTACAGTATTGTTATTTTTCCTTTTATATCCACATATCTCATACCTGTGGATAAGTTTAACGCTTGTTTTTTTACACTGTTAAAAGTGAAATTTAAGAACAAACTCAGTGAATGAGATCAATATTACACTTTTTCAGTGGTCTGAGTTTAAATTAAATCAGTAAATTTGAAATAGCATCCACACACAGCAAAGTTTGCCTTGTTAGCATTTTTCCACCTTTATTCCGAGTTATGCTTGCTGTCATTGGTTGTTGTGCTTTGGGGGCAGAGGGGGATCAGAGGGTCGAGTGGGTTGTGTGCAAAGCGTCCTTGGGCAAAACGCTGAACCTCGAGTGACCCCTGATGCCTCCACTGGAGTGTGAGAGTGAACGTAGGTAGGCCTGTGATTAAAAAACACACTGTGAGTCCTGAGTTAGAGTAGAAACGTTTTATAGACGTAAAAGCTAACGTGGCCTCCTTCATCATCTTCACTGTCGCATTGTTAACCCGGAGGCCTGCTGGGTGTAAGTCACCTGGGCATTTTTATATATTAATGTTTTTATTTGATGTGAGCAACAATGGTTAGCTAACGGATCTTATTAGCCAACTGTTACCATCACCTCTTTTAAATCACAGCCAATCGAGCTGTAAATCTTTTGATTTAAATAAAGTGACTGAAAGCATTTCAGAGCCATGCAAACTGAATTTAAGATGATGTTTATGACCTTCTGTTGCTTTTTGAGGACCCGTAGATACTCTGTTCCTTTAAAGTCTGTAACTGATTAAAAAACAAACAAACTACAAAATGTTAGTTTTTCAGTAAAGATGACAAAATCAAGACAAACACCAAAAACAGACATGCGGCCACCTGTATGTTAATCAGCCAGGTGCCCAGACTACAGTCAGGACAATGAAATAAACTCAATAAATGAATCTCAAGTTACTATAAGCACTGAGAAACCAAGTTATGTGCACCAGTCATGATGGTAACAGTAACAAAAATAATGACCCCAAACTGCTCCGTTTTATGCACTCCTGCAATCTGTAAGCTGCAGAGTCGGGTGAGGGAACTGTGTCCGTCAGGATTTGGGGGGGTGTTATTACCGTTGACCACCGAGAGGTTAGACCAATCAGGAACTAGGATTGTCAGATGTGTGTGTGACAGCATCAGGTAGTATTAGCGTGGACTCTAGATCCGTCTGTGGGTTGTTTTTAGTGTTGACCCTGTTTACCGTCGCGCACTAACAGTTTAACCGACGAAGTCGAGATGATGATAAATCTGCGAGACTTCAACCAGAAAACTGGAGTTTAACTCTCACATGGATCCATTATCTTCTGAGTTTTATTTAGTCTGATTTAAACATCATTGGTTAGGTTGAGGAAACAGTTTGTGTTAATCTCCTTTTACAATGATATAAAAGAAGAAGCAACAGAAGAAAATCACAAACGTTAATATCAAAGATGTTTGTACAAACATGTCACATGTGATGTGGAAGCAAATATGTTGAAACCAAAATGTCCGTGCTGCAGTTGAGGAGACGGGACTTAGTGTCTGAGTTAAAGTGAGACTTTCAACCCGGCACAGATCAAAAATCCACGTTTATGAAATATTAGATTTTTAGAGTAAACAAGCAGACTCAAACATTTGGTGCCCAAACCTCACTGTGTAAATTAAATTGGTGGTGTTCGCTCTCTCTGCGCTAGAGTATCACTTCCTGTTCCTGTTCCAACACACAGTGGTGTTTTGTGTAGCTTATCTGCATAGATATCTAATTAAAAGCTTATAGATAACCTGTTATTTCATAGTATAATCTTCACGTGCTTCTGAAGCACACTCTCTGTGTACTCACTACCTGATTTAAAGCTAAAGTTTTCACTCACTGTCTTTACTGTTTCGCTAGCTTAGCTTAGCTCGTAGCCGACTTGCAGCATGGCCTCCTCGCCTGCCCCCCCATGCTCTCCTGCTCATTGTGTCACATGCTTAGTTCTCCTCGACCTCCTTCAGCAGTAAAATCTTTGAAAGTAGTTCGGGGCCATAAAACCAAACAAATCTGATGTGCAAACTTAACCCAGCAATGAACTGAAACAAAAGTAATGTGATGATCAAAATGATCGCTTCCACTCAGAGTGGACATTGTGTCTGTGTGGACACCTGAACAGGTGTGAGGAAATAAAAGTGACACGGCTGTTTTTCTTTGGGAACCTGAATCAGTGGATTAGATTTCGTGAGAATTTCACACATCAGATGAAGTCAAAAAGGCCGACTGACACACAAATGTGGGTTTTAGTGTATTTCATGTTTCACTGCTATCAGAGAAAAGGCTTCTCTTCTTTGATTTATGGGCTCTTCGGACAGGTGTTTAGGTGTTTCCTGTCCTCAGAAGTATTTCATCCTTAAACACATCTGAGACGGAGGAAGTCTCGGTCTCTGACTTCCTGTCTCAGAGTGCGTCTGTGTCCCTGCAGCTTTAAGAGGAGTCTCTCTGGGAGAATTTAGGTCAGCGCAGCACTTTGGTCTGCTCACTTGTTCTGGCAGCTGGGACGGCCCCGGGGGGGGGGGGGGCTAGGAGGAGGAGGGTGCCTAATGATGTAATTGTGCCTGAGCGAGTGATGTCACACCCAACACACACTGACACACTCACAGGTCCCGAATCAGTAAAAGACTCCCCAGAACCAGAGCTGGTGTAGGATTGGTGGCAGAGCACACACTTCCTGTTGGGTCGTATCAGTGTATCAGTAACACGAAAGCTTACCCGGCTAACGTCAGGTTTAACTCTGGTTTCAGTGATGCTGTTGGGCTCACTTCTTATGCCTGCTGCAGAACTCTTTATGTTCCAGGTAAAAGGAGCGCAGGTACGAACCCCCTACTGACCAATCAGATATCTGGACAAACAGCGTCACCATTCCTGAAGGTTCCTCACAGAGAGTGAGACGCTTCCCTGTCCCAGTCCGCCTACAGCTGTGCAACATCCAGGGTCCTTATCCCAAGGCATGGGAAACTCTCAGTGTCCAGGGCCTCAAAGTAACGAGGACCGGGCGCGGAACCACAAAGGAGGAGAAACACCCCTTCAAAATAAGACAGGAAGTGACTTAAAGGACAGAGGTGGGCTTACTGGTACAAATGTGTAATTGTGACTTTACAAAGTTATGATGCCAGAAAATTAATTATCAGCATGTAAGATTTTTCCATCGTGTAGATCAGAACCTGCAGATTCCTCTCAGCTGATTTTGATTTTGGAGCTCCTCACTCTGACGGTTTGTTCCAGTGAGTCACACACACAGTGGCGTGTCTAGAAAATTTTTGTTGGGGGGGCCAGGTAGGGGCACAGATTTGGAGAAGGGTGGCAGATTTAATTGGCAGATAATGTTTAAAAAAAAAATTCTACCAACCCTTAACCATAATTCAATAATCCTATAAACCTAATAACCAAATGCACTTTTAACTCTTATTAGAATGAGGTTTTAACCACTACGGTGCAAAGTTTTTAGATACTGCGTTGATAAAGTACAAGAGATACAATCAGTGCTTTGTCAGTGTTTACTCAGCATTCAAGGACAGCAATATTTGCATAGTATTTTTACTGACATATAGTGCACATATGTTTTGGGCAAAAACATTTTTGAATATTAAAATACAAACATTTGTAGCAAACAATTGACAAATTAGCCATTCCAATGCAAAACTTTCTCTGCCTGTTAAAAAAAGAAGATAATCTTCTCACAAACTGGTGTTTGATTTTGAAACAGGAAAAAAGTGGAGAAACAAATGAAAAGACTAACATTTGAATAAAACCTGAAAGAAAGTAAATACTTTCTATGCTGCCTTATGGTAAACTTTGGTAATATTGATAAAGAACAACACTGGCTGATGATGAAATACATTCAGCTGGCATGGTGACACTGCCAGTATTAACCTGCAGGGCTGGACTGGGACAGAAAATCGGGCATTTTGACTACAGGCCGACCCACCAGGTATTAAAGCCATAAAGCCTTTGACTGAAAACAAACCCTGTTGTGACAGTGATGTACAGTCTTGTTGGTATATGTATGATTTCTATACATTTTACGTCAGATAAAAACTTTGGTTGTAAGATTTAGATAATTATTTAATAAAAACTAGGTATTTTAAATGAGAATAAGAAAGAAAAGTATTTCTTTGTGCCCCCTCTCCCTGTTAATGCCCTACCTGGCCCCCTGGCAAAACTTTGCTAGACCCGCTCCTGCACAGTTACCAGCTGTCAGCTACATAAAAAAGGATCCTGGTGGGTGGTCTTCACGTTTCCCTCTCACCAGATATCCAAACCGACATCATGACCAGCAGCTTTACAGCTGTGGCTCCAGCAAACATCAGCTGATACTAGAAATTAATATTAAATAAATTCTAACAACAGCTGATCAAGCTTAAACGTGCTGCTGTTGTTTAGCGCGACATCTGCTGGTTTCGTCTTTCTGGCGCAAAGTGGGCGATAAACAAACAAGAGAGAAAAGCCGATCAGCTGATCATCGATCAGTTTCATGATTGAAGTAGCAACAGGAGAGGGAGGGGAGAGAATGAGAGAAGAAGAGGCAGCTGTGCAGCGTAAAGACAGAATAAATCCAGCTTTGTGTCTTTTTCCATTCTAGCTGAAGTTTGGGACAAACTGCGTCTCTTCTCAGCTCAACACGAAACGTGTAATATTTTCTCTGAATGAGGGACCATTCCATTTTTTTAAGGAGCCGTTGGCAACTCTACTAACTAACCTTATGAATAAAATAAAGTTCACTATCAGTAACATCATAGCAACCGAACAGCTGTATAAAAACTCCAAGCTGGCTAGAACGCAGTATGAGTTATTGCAACTGACAGTAAAAAGTCAGCACAACGAAAATAAACTCCACCTAAACTTGGTTTATATCTGACCCAGATAGACTGCAGGTCATAACTTCTTACCTGAAGTTCAGTTCACCTGACACTCGGACTGGCGGCTGCTTCGGGGCTCTCCTCCTGCCTCCCCTTCCCTCATCCACCTGCTGCCTCTGTGGAAGCCCCGTCATAGCCACCACCAAACAACGGAGTTATTTCTACACATCGACCTGCATCTGGCCAATCCACCACCTCTCATTGTTCATGCCATTACAAAAAAAATAAAAAATAAGTCAAATAAGCCCGATGGCCAGTCCAGCTATGTTAACCTGCAACCAAATCTGCAGCTCCATACAGCAATGTTACGACTTAGATTATATCTTATAACTCAGAACTCTTATGTTAGCTCCCCTCTGTAGCATACTGTCTGAAATATTCCACAGCTGCAATAATTCTTTAAGTGTTATTTTTTCCTTGGTATTCTAATTTCACCGAAGTTTACTAAACTCAACAAACTTAATATTACTTACCGGGACATTTATTCTGTCCTCATTTTCTTTCACCGAAAAATTGTTTCCTGCAGTGACGTCTTTCGTGCTTGGCTCTCCTACCTTTGCTAACGTGATGCACATAGCGCAGAAGCCGATGCTGCATTCACTTACACTCGGATATCTGAGCGTCACCGTGAAAACATAATCGGACATTTGATATTTGATTGAATTTTATTGTTTTGCCTTTGGGGTGGCACCTGGGGTGGCCAGTCTGGTTGGGGGGGTGGCCTGTGCCCCCCCAGGCCACCCCGCTGGACACGCCATTGCACGCACAGTCACCTCCTTCCAACACTGACAATACTGAGCTGTCAGGAGCTGCAGCTGGGTTGATGAGATGACTAAAGCATGCAGACTGACCTTTGACCTCCTCAGTGTTGGCTGTCATGTCTTTGATCCAGGATGTGAGAGACGCAGAGTTTGCATCACCGATGTTCGTGTTGTCGAGGAGCCGTTGGGTTGCAGATGTGCACCTACATGATTCAACAGTGAAGTTCAAACATGAACAAATGTTTGATATCCAGGATTTCACACTCACATTATCTCAGATGGTTTTTCAGCCTGCTGCTGTGGGCTGAGATAACCGTGTCCTGAAAGATAAAGTGCAAAAAGAACACATCAGACCTTCCTTTCAGTTATTTCTGATCTGAACCTGGTCGCACTGCTGAAGTGCTGAAGAGTGTGATCGAGTGAACATGTTGCTGAAACTGGAGCTGAGCAGGATTTAAGCTGACAGACGGACAGACGGCCCTCATGCAGGTGGATTACTGTGACTCAAAGGTATTCACAGCCTTCACGGCTCAAACACACAAAGAAAATCTAAAACAGCATCAGATGAAACCTATAAGCTCCATTTCAAATCTTTTACTCCCTCAAAGAATCAAAGCTAAATGACAGGCTTTTATTTTGAAGTTTCAGAGTCAAGCAACCTTTGCTTATCCTCGCTCTGATCTGATCGAGTCTTTCAGCTCAAATAAAGATAATTATGGAAAAAAATGATGAGCAGCAGAGTTTCACGCTGCTTTGTGAAATATTTCCAAAATGAAATGGGATTATTTATCGGCCGGCGTTTTTTCCAGGTTTACAGACTGAAACATCCACCTTTGCAGGCGTGGTGCCACGAGCCTCACATAGAGATGAAGATTTTAATTAAGCTCAATGAGGAAGATCTCTTCTGCCATCATTCCAGCTTTGCTTCGTTAGTTCTGTTCTGCTTTATTACGACACTTTTTTTAACCAATAAACTCTCTGCCTGAGTTCTCTGAGCCAATCAGCTTCACTGTGTTCCCCCTCTCAGGCTGCCTGTCATCCAGGCCGTCCAGCGAATCTCATCCGAAATCTTCATGAACCATCAGCTTAACCTTCTCCTCCACCACAGGGTCCAGTCTCCGTGATGTTACGGTTCATTTACACGAGCGTGACACGTGTAGGAGAAAACGTCGGTACCAAACGAGCCAATCGCAGTCACCGTAGGCTGCGATGGCGAATGCGCAGTTACACGAAAGTGAGTTTCACTCGTGTTCCTGGACACAGCTGAATGCTTTGGGTCCGATGTAACTCTTCCTCTTCCCAACTCGATGCTCCTTCAGCCTCTCTGCACGGCTGCTGTGGTTTTTTGTTATACTGGTGCAAAGCAGGAGATCAGATGTTCACACGAGCCAGTGGCAGCGTGTTAACCTGAGCGAGCCGATCCCAGCCTGCATGGTTTCTGTGGGCGCGTGATTCTCTAAGTGATCAAACACAGAGGGAAAACTTTTCTGGCATTTGGTTTAAAATAAAAGTCTGAAAAGACACATTCAGGTGCAGAGAAGCGATATTTATCAGTGACAGCAGAAACATGAAGGTGGGTTCGGTTATTAGCTTATTTATAGCCAGAGTTACACATGATGAGTCATTAAAGGGAGATAAATGATTAAAAAACAAACAAACTGTAAATGTGTCGATAAAACAGTTCAGATTTTCTTCAGCGTGACGATTTGAAAGATGCTGTTTAAAGTCTTCAGGTTTCTTTGTGTGAGGAAGACGAAGACATCTCAAGAAACCAATAATAAGGAAGCCAGAGGTCAGAGGTCACACCTCCCAGAGCTTCAATCCAATTTAACGGGAAGCTTAAAAGCAGTTTAAAGTTTAAAGTTCAACCAGAGTTGAATCAGTTAAAACAAACTTAAATCCCCTGAATCATCCAGTTTGTCTGAACAATGATAACTGCAGTCTGATCAAAGCTGCGAGCGTCTTAGCGCTAATCAGCCGCTCCTCTTCATCGATGGGATCAATGAGGTCCCAGACAGGAAGTGTCAGCGCCTCGCTCTGCGGCGGCGGGGAGGTGACTCCTTCTCAAACAGCCTTCATCCTGTTTTTGAGCTGTTAATAATGTGTCTGCAATTCTCCACAAACAGACTGATCCAGTCACAGCGGACAGATACAGATGTGAGGTCCCTGCCAGGGAGGGACATACTTCACAGCATCTCCGACATTAGCACGAGGCGTCCCTCCGTCAGTTCACCGGTCGGGCAGTTCGACACAGACAGCTGTGGTTAGTGTCAGAGAAACCAGTCTGGGACTGGGACTGATCATTTCAGTATTTTTGAGGACATGTTGCCTAATCTCAGAATACACAAACCCTTCCACAGATTCCTGGATCCAGCTGTGAACTGACATGTGGTCAAACATCTGTTTCACCACATCTGGTAAAAATGTCATTTTCATGCAGAACTTTTCTTTTGAGTAACCTTCAAACTGACCGAACCAAAGCAATGGCGGCTAATTACCGCCACGTTTCTTTGAATGCAGAGCAGGCAGCGAGGTCCCGTCGTATCTGGAGCAGCTTGGTGAGCCTCTGCTTTGTTACTGCCACGTCTGTAAAGTCCTGCCACGCCCATCAGCTCACCTGCTGAGTATTTAAGGACCGTCTCTGTCGTACAGATCGTTAGTACTAACACAGTAGTAATGAGTTTAGGCTCTACCTGCTTTCATCCTTAACTACATGTTCTTGGTATTTACCTGAGTTCTTCTTCCTCCTGTGTTCATCTGCTGTTGTTGTTTCCTTCAACCCTAAAAAATAAACTCACCTGTCCGATCGCTCTCCACTGCAGTAGACTCTCCAAGCTTGTAGCTCGTCCCATCCAATGCTTCGCCACCTCAGTGCGCACCTGTAACCTGTGACTGTACCACGTATAGCACTCTGCTTCTGATTTCTGTTAATAAAACTTGCTTCTGTCACAGTGCCTACATTTGATCATGACAGTGGAACATGTGTGACTGAAATAAACACAGCGTGGGTCTCTAATGATGGCCAGTCCTGTCCGAGGACAACAAGTAGCAAACATCTCTACATAAATGCAACAAACAGTTTTGTGTTGAAGGCTGGAGCCTGTAATCGTCGTCAGCTCTCAGCCTCTCGGGTTTGATGTCACACGTGTTAATACCTGATTCTCTTTTGTCTGCCGTCACATCAGGTATTTCTGCCCGTAATCTGTTCGATAGCGACGGTTTCAGATATCAAAACACGAGCCGGCAGACGTCTCTGCTGCTCGCCCGTTCACGCCTGACGGATCCAGAAAACCCTTCAGGACAGACGCACTCAGCAGCACGAAGTCCTGCAGGAAATTAGACTTGATGCAAACTGTTTAATACAATTCCTGTATTGTACATTGTAAATTATATTTTTTGCTCCTAAAACAGTAGATGTAAGAAAATTAAGTAAATATATTTGATAAAAACATGTATTAAAATATTTTGTTGCATTTGGTTAACAGTTCTAAATCAACACTTTCACATCTGAAGTCGGTTATTCTGTTAAAAAAAATGTTCAAATACATAATATAACTACACAACCCGGGATCACAACTAAGTGTGAAATCAACACGCCAGTCCACGCTTCGTCTCTGCAAAACATGAAATGTACAGACATGCAGACGTTACAGTAACAACGCTGGACATCATTAACACGTTTACATGTTTCACTTGAAGTGGAAAGTTCGAGATCCTGAGATGTTAAGAGGCTGAAGTACCTGCAGCTTCATCCTGTTTACATCATACATGCTTCCCTTAGGCAGCATCATTAGCAGACATAGCATACATTTACACTGCTATGCAGATGACACCCAGCTCTATCTGTCCATGAAGCCAGATAACACACACCAATGAGTTAAACTGCAGGAATGTCTTAAAGACATAAAGACCTGGACGGCCGCTAACTTCCTGCTTCAGCAGATGGCCCCGCCCCTCCCTGAGCCTGGATCTGCTGGAGGTTTCTTCCTGTTAAAAGGGAGTTTTTCTTTCCCACTGTCACCAAAGCACTTGCTCATATGATTGTTGGGGTTTTCTCTGTTTTCTTTGCGGGTCTTTACCCTACAAAATAAAGCGCCTTGAGGCAATCTGTTTTTGTGATTAGGCACTGTATAAATAAATCTGAATATAATTCACGCCACAAGTTAAACGGCAAACATCTAAAGTCTGCAACAAGCTTCTCCTCAGTTTCCTCTGTAGAGTCAGCGATGGCACTGAGAAAAACATTTGGTTCAGTTTATTTCAAATCTTTGGGGAGTTCTGTTGAAGCCTGCTGGACTGCAAGTTGTAAAAATGACACTAAAGAGGTTAAACTGTGATGCCAAGAGGTCCTGACCAAGAATCAGCATGTGAAGAGTCGGGAGTGACAAATTTTAGCGAGTGTCAGTGATTTTGTGTGAAATTCGCAGAGGCAAAGGCGAGGAAACGATCAGATAAGCTGCTGGTTTGATCCACAAACAGAGGCTCAATGTGACCGGAAACAAAACTAAAGTTCTCATTCGTTGAGCTCAGACTGAAGATCGCTGCTGCACCGATGACTGATTTTCAGTAAGTGACATTTGATGCTCATTACTCTGGATCCTGCTGATACCGGCGTGCTGTTCATGTGCTGTTTCCCAGCATTCTTCCTCACTGTCCTCGGGTTGAATTAAACTCAAGTGAGCGGCATCACATTGGGAGAGTGCTCTGTGAAAAAGATGAAGATTATTTTTCTGATTTGGTGGAAGGTTTTTGAGATTTTGGGAAGTTCATGAAGTGGTCAGAACATAAAGTTTTTCACTTCAAGTTTGGAAATATGAGACAAAACTCCTTTGAGGTAAAACATCTGCTCGTTGCTGAGTAGACCTGGTCACGTCATCCATCCTGCATCTTTAATTACCCGACACGTTGTGCCGTCTGTTAGTAAATATCAGCGCTGGAGGCTGGAGGCGTCACCGGGGGACGTGATGCTGGCAGCTGACTACAAAGTGTGTGATGAAAATTTAAAAAGTGAGACAAGGTTTCAAACAGCGTCTACTTTGGTGTCTAGTTTCTGCCACGCTCTGCTGCCCTTTATTTACCACATAGTGTCTGCGAAAACAGAAACACTGAGCGCGAAGCGGGCGGACGATCGACGAGCGGCAGCGTTGAGGATGCGGTCCACACAGGAACTATGTGTGAGTAAATCTATGAAGGCTGAACCTCCACAACGTCTTTAGTCCTCGACAGTCAGAGCTGTGCACAGGCTGCATAATGAAAACTGCTCAGGGCACAGTGTGAACAGCACAACATATAGGCTGACATATTACACACTCAGACTTTCCCTGCTGCAGACTCTGAAAGTGCTGACGTGCAGCTGCGCGGCTGTAACGACCGAGAGCTGACGTCCTCTGGGTAACGTGTATGTTTGAAACAAAGTCGAGCTGCTTGGACTGAAACAGAAATCGTCTCCTTAAAGCTTGAGGCTCCTCCGCTTTCTTTCCACTGAACGAGCTGCTGCACAGGCAATAAATATGGGTTAATGAAGGAAGGGCGACTTCCACACGTCTGCTGTCTGTTATTTCAACCCACAGTTGGGAGGTGGAATATCACATCTTTAGTCCATCGTTGTCAGTTTGAGCAAATAAAAGTCAGACAGTGAAACACAGACACTGTTGTTCTTCTCTGTAGCAGCAAACTGTAAGCTCTGTCTGAGCACTGAGGGGACACATGAATGGAGGGTTT
The DNA here is from genome assembly GCF_041146795.1 of Maylandia zebra. NCBI lineage: Eukaryota > Metazoa > Chordata > Actinopteri > Cichliformes > Cichlidae > Maylandia > Maylandia zebra. Next base: position 2,785,130 of record NC_135179.1, read on the forward strand.
TTGCAGTTTTCCTGCATCCTGGTGAATTTTTACGCATTAATTTGAGTAAAAAAGCTGATAATTCTGTCTGATCAGGCTACTTTCTCTCTTCTCTTCCCCTAACCCTTACTGCTCCATCCTGGGGTTTACTGGAGGTCTCTTCCTCCCCACATCACCAAAATGCTGCTCCCAGCATCATCTGATAGTTGGGTTTTTTCTCCACTATTGTAGTCTTACTTTATAAAGCACCATTCTACAGCTGTCAAAATTTGTGCTACAGAAATTGAAATTATTTATATCTATGTTTTTGCTTAGGAAAGTAATTTCCTTAAATGTGCATATCTGTGGTACCTGGTCAAAAATAATAACCCCTGGATTTTAATAGCTCAGAAGTTCAAAGCTTCCTGCACATTCAGAACATCAACAGATATCTTTAATGGTGCGAGGCAGGAGAGGATCGGGCCCAACATGCAGACTCATAGGCATTTTAACTAAAACACAACTTTTTTGCTGAATTACCAAGAGAATGAACCAAGAAAGACAGGAAACCTAAACTGAGATACAGTAACCGGGCAGAACACAGCCGGAGGATGATGGAGACGGCGGCGCTGGACAGATCGGAAACACCTGGGGAACAAAGATGAACATGATACATGCAGGACAAGAGGCTGTCAAACTAAAACAGGAAGTACGAGAAACACACACCAGGACACAGAGGGAGAAGAGCGAGGGCGAGAGACAGACAATGAAAACCACAATGAAAAATGTGTTATGACGATGTGTGAATGCTGTAGGGAGCAGCCACTGGTGAGAGTTGTAGTTGTAGAGTCCATCAAGGAGCTGTGGCATGAGCACCACCTGTATTACTACACCACGTTCTCACGACAGGATTATTCCAATAAACCGAGGACATTGTGCCTGATAATTATTTGCATCCTCCTGTAGCTTTACTCTATAAAGAGCTAAAGCCTCCAAAGTGTCAGGAGTAATAAGTCCTGACACTTTGGAGGTGTTTGTGGACTAAAAGTCAAGAATGTGGGACACTGCTTGTCTGTGATTTGGAGAGCCCAGTGTGTGCTGCCGACGCAGAGGAAACAAATTCTGTGGTGGATACTTGGCACGACATCGGCAAACAGCCCACTGACCGATGATTGAAAACACCGACCTCAGAGAGGAGAGTTTGCCATCAGCTGAATATACTTCACGAATCCGTGTCTGGCTTTGTAGTGAGAGAAAGTTTGTGCTGAAGAACTCATTTACGTCACGTTTTTATCAACTACAGCAGAATCAGATATTGTCTGTGAGGAAGGGATTTTCACATTTTTGAGATTCAAACTTGCCGTGCGACACGCACACACATCGAACGCGTTGTGTTTCTGAGGAAAATTCTTCAAATGCAAAACATGGAGTTGACATGAAGCCACGATGAGCTGGTCCTGATGAGACTGAACGAGAGAAAGAAGAAACAGATTCCTCAGCAGCATCAGGCAGAATTTCACGGTTTGATCCAGGATTTGAGGCTTTTGTGCTTTTCAGGACGTCAGTGGCTCAGTTTGGGCCTCTGATAGTCATTTCAGAGAGGCGACTGACCCGCAGCAGCGTTTAGCTGTGTGTCCAGAGATGGGCAGTAACGCGTTACTGTAATCTGATGACTTTTTTCAAGTAACGAGTAAAGTAAGTACTATTGCAAAATCGGTAATTAGATTACCGTTACTTTCCCGTAGGAACGCTGCGTTACTGCGTTACTAAAACCGTGATTTTTTTTGCGAGAATGTCTCATGACAGTGACGTAAGCGAGTGCGACGTTAGTGACAACAGCTGTGTGCAGATCAACAATGGATCACATATCGATTGTGGGAGAGAGTATGAGCGTGCAGCGTTTAAAGCGTGGAAGTACTGACCTTACTTTGAGTTTGATTCCATAAAAAGTGACAAAAACATTAGTGTCCGCTGTGCGTGGGAAGAAAACTTCTTTTTACAGCGAAAAAACCCCTAAACTTCCAAACAAGCACCAAGTAGCTACGACGTAATGGGAAACTCACAGAGAAACTCGCGGATTCTTCAACTGACCGCGGCACACCTGCACCAGGGTAAACCTCCGCCTACCCCCAGTCCTGCTTTACAGGTGAAAATAGAGCAACAGGACCGCTGAGGTTTTGACTTTATTTATTTTCTGCTGTGTTTTACTTGCATCTATTTGAAAGAGTGAGTGTAAACACAAAAACTATTTTATTTTATGTGCTGGAATGTGCAGAAAATAGGTTTAAATGTTAAACTAATTTATTCAAGTCAGAGAATGTTGCAGATAATTAAATTTTTGCTTGATGCATAAAGTTAAAAGATTAAAACTAATAAAACAAGTTTTAAAAAGAGACTTTTCCATCTGATTACATTTTGTATGATGGATTATGCAGAAAAAGTAGAATTGGGCTGAAGAT